>NC_135497.1:337807257-338557257 GCF_052857255.1 Amblyomma americanum
GTCAGTTCTTGTGATGAAGAGTCGGTTCTGGCGATGAAGAGTCAGTTTTTGCGATGAAGTGTAAGTTCTTGAGATGAATTTAGTTCTTATGATGAAGAGTCAGTTCTTGTTAGGAAGAGTCAGTTCTTGTCGAGAAGAGTAAGTTCTTGTGACAAGAGACAGTTCGTGTGATGAAGAGGCAGTTCTTGTTGCGAAGAGCCAGTTCTTGCGGTGAACAGATAGTTCTGGTGATGAACAGCCAGTTCTTGTTTTGAGTAATCAGTTCTTGTGATGAAGAGTCAGTTCATGTGATGAAGAGTCAGTTCATGTGATGAAGAGTCAGTTCTTGTTATGAAGAGTCAGTTCTTTTGATGAAGAGTCAGTTCTTGTGATGAAGAATCAGTTCTTGCGATGAAGAGTCTGTTTTTGCGTTGAAGAGTCGGTTCGTGCGATGAAGTGTCAGTTCTTGTTATGAAGAGTCAGGTCTTTGATGAAGAGTCAGTTCCTGTGATGAAGAGTCTGTTCTTACGATGAATAATCAGTTCTTTTAATGACGACACAGTTCTTGCGATGAATAGTCAGTTCTTGCAACAAGGAGTCAGTTCTTGTGATGAAGAGCCAGTTCTTGCGATGAAGAGCCAGTTCTTATGATGAAGAGTCAGTTCTTGTTATGAAGAGCCAGTTATTGCAATGAAGAGTCTGTTCTTGTTATGAAGTGCCAGTTCTTGTGATGGAGTCAGTTCTGATAAAGAGCCAGTTCTTGTGATGAAGAGTCAGTTCTTGCGATGAAGAGTAAGTTTTTGCATTGAAGAGCCAGTCCTTGTGATGAAGGGCCAGTTCTTGTTAGGAAGAGCCAATTCTTGTGGTGAAGAGTTAGTTCTTGTGATGAACAGTCAGTTCTTGTTTTGATTAATCAGTTCTTGTGATGAAGTGTCAGTACTTGTGATGAAGAGTCAGTTCTTGTGATGAAGAGTCGGTTCTTGTTATGAAGGGTCAGTTCTTGCGAAGAAGAGGCAGTTGTTGCGACGAAGAGTCAGTTCTTGTTATGAAGAGTTAGCTCTTGTGATGAAGGGTAAGTTCTTGTTATGAAGAGTTAGTTTTTGTTATGAAGTGTACGTTCTTGTTAAGAAGAGTCAGTTCTTTTGATGAAGAGTCAGCTCTTGTGATGAAGAGTCAGTTCTTGTGATGAAGAGTCAGTTATTGCAATGAAGAGTCAGTCCTTATTATGAAGAGTCAGTTCTAGAGATGAAGAGTCATTCTTGCGATGAAGAGCCAGTTCTTGCGATGAAGAGTGATTCTTGCGATGAAGAGTGTTCGTGTGTTGAGGCGCCAGTTCTTGTTTTGAAGAGTCAGTTCTTTCGATGAAGAATCAGGTCTTTTAATGAAGAGACAGTTTTGCGATGAAGAGTCAGTTCTTGCGATGAAGAGTAAGTTCTTGCAATGAAGAGTCATTTCTTGTGATGAAGAGCCGGTTCTTGCGATGAAGAGCAAGTTCTTGCGATGAAGAATCAGTTCTTGCGATGAAGAATCAGTTCTTGTTATGAAGAGTAAGTTCTTTTGATGAAGAGTCAGTTCTGATGAAAAGTCAGTTCTTGTGATGAAGAGTCGGTTCTGGCGATGAAGAGTCAGTTTTTGCGATGAAGTGTAAGTTCTTGAGATGAATTTAGTTCTTATGATGAAGAGTCAGTTCTTGTTAGGAAGAGTCAGTTCTTGTCGAGAAGAGTAAGTTCTTGTGACAAGAGACAGTTCGTGTGATGAAGAGGCAGTTCTTGTTACGAAGAGCCAGTTCTTGCGGTGAACAGATAGTTCTGGTGATGAACAGCCAGTTGTTGTTTTGAGTAATCAGTTCTTGTGATGAAGAGTCAGTTCATGTGATGAAGAGTCAGTTCATGTGATGAAGAGTCAGTTCTTGTTATGAAGAGTCAGTTCTTTTGATGAAGAGTCAGTTCTTGTGATGAAGAGTCAGTTCTTGCGATGAAGAGTCTGTTTTTGCGTTGAAGAGTCGGTTCGTGCGATGAAGTGTCAGTTCTTGTTATGAAGAGTCAGGTCTTTGATGAAGAGTCAGTTCCTGTGATGAAGAGTCTGTTCTTACGATGAATAATCAGTTCTTTTAATGACGACACAGTTCTTGCGATGAATAGTCAGTTCTTGCAACAAGGAGTCAGTTCTTGTGATGAAGAGCCAGTTCTTGCGATGAAGAGCCAGTTCTTATGATGAAGAGTCAGTTCTTGTTATGAAGAGCCAGTTATTGCAATGAAGAGTCTGTTCTTGTTATGAAGTGCCAGTTCTTGTGATGGAGTCAGTTCTGATAAAGAGCCAGTTCTTGTGATGAAGAGTCAGTTCTTGCGATGAAGAGTAAGTTTTTGCATTGAAGAGCCAGTCCTTGTGATGAAGGGCCAGTTCTTGTTAGGAAGAGCCAATTCTTGTGGTGAAGAGTTAGTTCTTGTGATGAACAGTCAGTTCTTGTTTTGATTAATCAGTTCTTGTGATGAAGTGTCAGTACTTGTGATGAAGAGTCAGTTCTTGTGATGAAGAGTCGGTTCTTGTTATGAAGGGTCAGTTCTTGCGAAGAAGAGGCAGTTGTTGCGACGAAGAGTCAGTTCTTGTTATGAAGAGTTAGCTCTTGTGATGAAGGGTAAGTTCTTGTTATGAAGAGTTAGTTTTTGTTATGAAGTGTACGTTCTTGTTAAGAAGAGTCAGTTCTTTTGATGAAGAGTCAGCTCTTGTGATGAAGAGTCAGTTCTTGTGATGAAGAGTCAGTTATTGCAATGAAGAGTCAGTCCTTATTATGAAGAGTCAGTTCTAGAGATGAAGAGTCATTCTTGCGATGAAGAGCCAGTTCTTGCGATGAAGAGTGATTCTTGCGATGAAGAGTGTTCGTGTGTTGAGGCGCCAGTTCTTGTTTTGAAGAGTCAGTTCTTTCGATGAAGAATCAGGTCTTTTAATGAAGAGACAGTTTTGCGATGAAGAGTCAGTTCTTGCGATGAAGAGTAAGTTCTTGCAATGAAGAGTCATTTTTTGTGATGAAGAGCCGGTTCTTGCGATGAAGAGTCAGTTCTTGCGATGAAGAATCAGTTCTTGTTATGAAGAGTAAGTTCTTGTTATGAAGAGTAAGTTCTTTTGATGAAGAGTCAGTTCTGATGAAAAGTCAGTTCTTGTGATGAAGAGTCGGTTCTGGCGATGAAGAGTCAGTTTTTGCGATGAAGTGTAAGTTCTTGAGATGAATTTAGTTCTTATGATGAAGAGTCAGTTCTTGTTAGGAAGAGTCAGTTCTTGTCGAGAAGAGTAAGTTCTTGTGACAAGAGACAGTTCGTGTGATGAAGAGGCAGTTCTTGTTACGAAGAGCCAGTTCTTGCGGTGAACAGATAGTTCTGGTGATGAACAGCCAGTTGTTGTTTTGAGTAATCAGTTCTTGTGATGAAGAGTCAGTTCATGTGATGAAGAGTCAGTTCATGTGATGAAGAGTCAGTTCTTGTTATGAAGAGTCAGTTCTTTTGATGAAGAGTCAGTTCTTGTGATGAAGAGTCAGTTCTTGCGATGAAGAGTCTGTTTTTGCGTCTAAGAGTCGGTTCGTGCGATGAAGTGTCAGTTCTTGTTATGAAGAGTCAGGTCTTTGATGAAGAGTCAGTTCCTGTGATGAAGAGTCTGTTCTTACGATGAATAATCAGTTCTTTTAATGACGACACAGTTCTTGCGATGAATAGTCAGTTCTTGCAACAAGGAGTCAGTTCTTGTGATGAAGAGCCAGTTCTTGCGATGAAGAGCCAGTTCTTATGATGAAGAGTCAGTTCTTGTTATGAAGAGCCAGTTATTGCAATGAAGAGTCTGTTCTTGTTATGAAGTGCCAGTTCTTGTGATGGAGTCAGTTCTGATAAAGAGCCAGTTCTTGTGATGAAGAGTCAGTTCTTGCGATGAAGAGTAAGTTTTTGCATTGAAGAGCCAGTCCTTGTGATGAAGGGCCAGTTCTTGTTAGGAAGAGCCAATTCTTGTGGTGAATTGTTAGTTCTTGTGATGAACAGTCAGTTCTTGTTTTGATTAATCAGTTCTTGTGATGAAGTGTCAGTACTTGTGATGAAGAGTCAGTTCTTGTGATGAAGAGTCGGTTCTTGTTTTGAAGGGTCAGTTCTTGCGAAGAAGAGGCAGTTGTTGCGACGAAGAGTCAGTTCTTGTTATGAAGAGTTAGCTCTTGTGATGATGGGTAAGTTCTTGTTATGAAGAGTTAGTTTTTGTTATGAAGAGTACGTTCTTGTTAAGAAGAGTCAGTTCTTTTGATGAAGAGTCAGCTCTTGTGATGAAGAGTCAGTTCTTGTGATGAAGAGTCAGTTATTGCAATGAAGAGTCAGTCCTTATTATGAAGAGTCAGTTCTAGAGATGAAGAGTCATTCTTGCGATGAAGAGCCAGTTCTTGCGATGAAGAGTGATTCTTGCGATGAAGAGTGTTCGTGTGTTGAGGCGCCAGTTCTTGTTTTGAAGAGTCAGTTCTTTCGATGAAGAATCAGGTCTTTTAATGAAGAGACAGTTTTGCGATGAAGAGTCAGTTCTTGCGATGAAGAGTAAGTTCTTGCAATGAAGAGTCATTTTTTGTGATGAAGAGCCGGTTCTTGCGATGAAGAGTCAGTTCTTGCGATGAAGAATCAGTTCTTGTTATGAAGAGTAAGTTCTTGTTATGAAGAGTAAGTTCTTTTGATGAAGAGTCAGTTCTGATGAAAAGTCAGTTCTTGTGATGAAGAGTCGGTTCTGGCGATGAAGAGTCAGTTTTTGCGATGAAGTGTAAGTTCTTGAGATGAATTTAGTTCTTATGATGAAGAGTCAGTTCTTGTTAGGAAGAGTCAGTTCTTGTCGAGAAGAGTAAGTTCTTGTGACAAGAGACAGTTCGTGTGATGAAGAGGCAGTTCTTGTTGCGAAGAGCCAGTTCTTGCGGTGAACAGATAGTTCTTGTGATGAACAGCCAGTTCTTGTTTTTAGTTATCAGTTCTTGTGATGAAGAGTCAGTTCATGTGATGAAGAGTCAGTTCATGTGATGAAGAGTCAGTTCTTGTTATGAAGAGTCAGTTCTTTTGATGAAGAGTCAGTTCTTGTGATGAAGAGTCAGTTCTTGCGATGAAGAGTCTGTTTTTGCGTTGAAGAGTCGGTTCGTGCGATGAAGTGTCTGTTCTTGTTATGAAGAGTCAGGTCTTTGATGAAGAGTCAGTTCCTGTGATGAAGAGTCTGTTCTTACGATGAATAATCAGTTCTTTTAATGACGACACAGTTCTTGCGATGAATAGTCAGTTCTTGCAACAAGGAGTCAGTTCTTGTGATGAAGAGCCAGTTCTTGCGATGAAGAGCCAGTTCTTGTGATGAAGAGTCAGTTCTTGTTATAAAGAGCCAGGTATTGCAATGAAGAGTCTGTTCTTGTTATGAAGTGCCAGTTCTTGTGATGGAGTCAGTTCTGATAAAGAGCCAGTTCTTGTGATGAAGAGTCAGTTCTTGCGATGAAGAGTAAGTTTTTGCATTGAAGAGCCAGTCCTTGTAATGAAGGGCCAGTTCTTGTTAGGAAGAGCCAATTCTTGTGGTGAAGAGTTAGTTCTTGTGATGAACAGTCAGTTCTTGTTTTGATTAATCAGTTCTTGTGATGAAGTGTCAGTACTTGTGATGAAGAGTCAGTTCTTGTGATGAAGAGTCGGTTCTTGTTATGAAGGGTCAGTTCTTGCGAAGAAGAGGCAGTTGTTGCGACGAAGAGTCAGTTCTTGTTATGAAGAGTTAGCTCTTGTGATGAAGGGTAACTTCTTGTTATGAAGAGTCAGTTTTTGTTATGAAGAGTACGTTCTTGTTAAGAAGAGTCAGTTCTTTTAATGAAGAGTCAGCTCTTGTGATGAAGAGTCAGTTCTTGTGATGAAGAGTCAGTTATTGCAATGAAGAGTCAGTCCTTATTATGAAGAGTCAGTTCTAGAGATGAAGAGTCATTCTTGCGATGAAGAGCCAGTTCTTGCGATGAAGAGTGATTCTTGCGATGAAGAGTGTTCGTGTGTTGAGGCGCCAGTTCTTGTTTTGAGGAGTCAATTCTTTCGATGAAGAATCAGGTCTTTTAATGAAGAGACAGTTTTGCGATGAAGAGTCAGTTCTTGCGATGAAGAGTAAGTTCTTGCAATGAAGAGTCATTTCTTGTGATGAAGAGCCGGTTCTTGCGATGAAGAGCAAGTTCTTGCGATGAAGAGTCAGTTCTTGCGATGAAGAATCAGTTCTTGTTATGAAGAGTAAGTTCTTTTGATGAAGAGTCAGTTCTGATGAAAAGTCAGTTCTTGTGATGAAGAGTCGGTTCTGGCGATGAAGAGTCAGTTTTTGCGATGAAGTGTAAGTTCTTGAGATGAATTTAGTTCCTATGATGAAGAGTCAGTTCTTGTTAGGAAGAGTCAGTTCTTGTCGAGAAGAGTAAGTTCTTGTGACAAGAGACAGTTCGTGTGATGAAGAGGCAGTTCTTGTTACGAAGAGCCAGTTCTTGCGGTGAACAGATAGTTCTGGTGATGAACAGTCAGTTCTTGTTTTGAGTAATCAGTTCTTGTGATGAAGAGTCAGTTTATGTGATGAAAAGTCAGTTCATGTGATGAAGAGTCAGTTCTTGTGATGAAGAGTCAGTTCTTGTTATGAAGGGTCAGTTCTTGCGAAGAAGAGGCAGTTCTTGCGACGAAGAGTCTGTTCTTGTTATGAAGAGTGAATTCTTGTTATGAAGAGTCAGTTCTTTTGATGAAGAGTCAGTTCTTGTGATGAAGAGTGAGTTCTTGCGATGAAGAGTCAGTTTTTGCGTTAAAAGTCGGTTCGTGCGATGAAGAGTCAGTTCTTGTGATGAAGAGTTAGTTCTTGTGATTGATAGTCAGTTCTTGTGATTAAGAGTCAGTTCTTACGACGAATAATCAATTCTTTTAATGACCACACAGTTCTTGCGATGAAGTGTCAGTTCTTGCAATGAGGAATCAGTTCTTGTGATGAAGAGCCAGTTCTTGTGATGAAGAGCCAGTTCTTATGATGAAGAGTCTGTTCTTGTTATGAAGAGCCAGTTCTTGTGATGGAGTCAGTTCTGATGAAGAGCCAGTTCTCGTGATGAAGAGTCGTTTCTTGCGGTGAAGAGTAAGTTTTTCATTGAAGAGTCAGTCCTTGCGATGAAGAGTCAGTTCTTGTTATGAAGAGTCAGTTCTTATGAATAGTAAGTTATCTTCATGAAGAGTCAGTTGTTATGAAGAGCCAGTTCTTGTGATGAAGGGTCAGTTCATATTGTCAAGAGTCAGTTTTTTCGCTGAAGAATCAGTTCTTTCGATGAAGAAACCATTCTTGCGATGAAGAGTCAGTTCTTGTGATGAAAGTCAGTTCTTGTGGTGAAGAGTTAGTTCTTGCGATGAAGAGTCTGTTCTTGTGTTGAAGAGTCAGTTCTTGTTTTCAACAGTCAGTTCTTGCGATGAAAAAGCAGCTCTTTTGATGAAGAGACAGTTATTCTAATGAAAAGTCAGTTCTTGCGATGAAGAGTCGTTCTGGCGATGAAGAGTCAATTTTTGCGATGAAGTGTCAGTTCATGAGATGAAGTCAATTCTTATGATGAAGAGTCAGCTCTTCTTAGGAAGAGTCAGTTCTTGTCATGAAGAGTAAGTTCTTGTCATAAGAGACAGTTCTTGTGATGAAGAGGCAGTTCTTGTTGCGAAGAGCCAGTTCTTGTGATGAAGAGTCAGTTCATGTGATGAAGAGTCAGTTCTTGTAATGAAGAGTCAGTTCTTGTTATGAAGAGTCAGTTCTAGCGAAGAAGAGGCAGTTCTTGCGACGAAGAGTCTGTTCTTGTTATGAAGAGTGAGTTCTTGTTATGAAGGGTCAGTTCTTTTAATGAAGAGTCAGTTCTTGTGATGAAGAGTCGTTTCTTGCGATAAAGAGTCAGTTTTTGCGTTGAAGAGTCGGTTCGTGCGATGAAGTGTCAGTTCTTGTTATGAAGAGGCAGGTCTTTGATGAAGATTCAGTTCTTGTGATGAAAATCTGTTCTTACGATGAATAATCAGTTCTTTTAATGACGGCACAGTTCTTGCGATGAAGAGTCAGTTCTTGCAATAAGGAGACAGTTCTTGTGATGAACATCCAGTTCTTGCGATGAAGAGCCAGTTCTTATGATGAAGAGTCAGTTCTTGTTATGAAGAGCCAGTTGTTGCGATGAAGAGTCTGTTCTTGTTATGAAGAGTCAGTTCTTTTGATGAAGAGTCAGTTCTTATGATGAAGAATCAGTGCTTCTGATGAGGAGTCAGTTCTTATGAGGAAGAGACAGTTTTTGTTATGAAGAGTCAATTCTTGTTATGAAGAGTCAGTTCTGGCGAAGAGTCAGTTCTTGCGACAGAGTCTGTTCTTGTTATGAAAAGCCAGTTCTTTTGGTGTAGAGTCAGTTCTGATGGAGTCAGTTGTTTTGAGGAAGAGTCAGTTCTTGTTATGAAGAGTTAGCTCTTGTGATGAAGGGTAAGTTCTTGTTATGAAGAGTCAGTTCTTTTGATGAAGAGTCAGTTCTTGTGATGAAGAGTCAGTTCTTGTGATGAAAAGTCAGTTATTGCGATGAAGAGTCAGTTCTTGTGATCGAGTCAGTTCTTGCGCAGAAGAGTCAGTTCTTGCGATGAAGAGTCTGTTCTTGTTATGAAGAGCCAGTTCTTATGATGAAGCATCAGTTCTTGCTATGATGAGTCAGTTCTTGTGATGAAGAGTTAGTTCTTGCAATGTAGAGTCTGTTCTTGCGATGAAGAGTGATTCTTGCGTTGAAGAGTGTTCTTGTGTTGAGGAGCCAGTTCTTGTTTTGAAGAGTCAGTTCTTTCGATGAAGAATCAGGTCTTTTAATGAAGAGACAGTTTTGCGATGAAGACTCAGTTCATGCGATGAAGAGTCATTTCTTGTGATGAAGAGCCGGTTCTTGCGATGAAGAGCAAGTTCTTGCGATGAAGAGTCAGTTCTTGCGATGAAGAATCAGTTCTTGTTATGAAGAGTAAGTTCTTTCGATGAAGAGTCAGTTCTGATGAAAAGTCAGTTCCTGCGATGAAGAGTCGGTTCTGGCGATGAAGAGTCAGTTTTTGCGATGAAGTGTAAGGTCAAGAGATGAAGTTAGTTCTTATAATGAAGAGTCAGTTCATGTCACAAAAGACAGTTCTTGTGATGAAGAGGCAGTTCTCTTTACGAAGAGCCTGTTCTTGTGGTGAACAGATAGTTCTTGTGATGAAGAGCCAGTTCTTGTTTTGGGTAATCATTTCTGTGATGAAGATTCAGTTCATGTGATGAAGAGTCAGTTCTTGTGATGAAGAGTCAGTTCTTGTTATGAAGGGTCAGTTCTTGCGAAGAAGAGGCACTTCTTGCGACGAAGAGTCTGTTCTTGTTATGAAGAGTCAGTTCTTTTGATGAAGAGTCAGTTCTTGTGATGAAGAGTCAGTTCCTGCGATGAAGAGTCAGTTTTTGCGTTGAAGAGCCGGTTCGTGCGACGAAGTGTCAGTTCTTGTTATGAAGAGTCAGTGCTTGTGATTAAGAGTCAGTTCTTGCGATGAATAATCAGTTCTTTTATTGACGACACAGTTCTTGCGATGAAGAGTCAGTTCTTGCAATGAGGAGTCAGTTCTTCTAATGAAGAGCCAGTTCTTGCGATGAAGATCCAGCTCTTATGATGAAGAGTCAGTTCTTGTGATGAAGAGCCAGTTATTGCTATGAAGAGTCTGTTCTTGTTATGAAGAGCCAGTTCTTGTGATGGAGTCAGTTCTGATGAAGAGCCAGTTTTCGTGATGAAGAGTCAGTTCTTGCGATGAAGAGTAAGTTTTTGCATTGAAGAGTCAGTCATTGCAATGAAGGGTCAGTTCTTGTTATGAAGAGTAAGTTCTTATGAATAGTAAGTTATCTTGATGAAGAGTGAGTTGTTATGAAGAGCCAGTTGTGATGAAGAGTCAATTCATGTTGTGAAGAGTCAGTTTTTGCGATGAAGAATTAGTTATTTTGATGAAGAAACCATTCTTGCGATGAAGAGTCAGTTCTTGTTATGAAAGTCAGTTGTTGTGGTGAAGAGTTAGTTCTTGCGATGAAGTCTGTCTTCTTGTGCTGAAGAGTCAGTTTTTGTTTTGAACAGTCAGTTCTTGCGTCGAAGAAGCAGTTATTTGATGGAGAGAAAGTTCTTGTTAGGAAGAGTCAGTTCTTGTCATGAAGAGTAAGTTCTTGTAATAAGAGACAGTTCTTGTGATGAAGAGGCAGTTCTTGTTGCGAAGAGCCAGTTCTTGTGGTGAAGAGATAGTTCTTGTGATGACCAGTCAGTTCTTGTTTTGAATAATCAGTTCTTGTGATGAACAGTCAGTTCTTGTGACGAAGAGTCAGTTCTTGTAATGAAGAGTCAGTTCTTGTGATGAAGAGTCAGTTGTTGCGATGAAGAGTGTGTTTTTGCGTTAAAGAGTCGGTTCGTGCGATGAAGTGTCAGTTCTTGTTAGGAAGAGTCAGCTCTTTGATGAAGAGTCAGTTATTGTGATGAAGAGTGTGTTCTTACGATGAATAATCAGTTCTTTTAATGACGACACAGTTCTTGCGATGAAGAGTCAGTTCTTGAAATAGGGAGTCAGTTCTTGAGATGAAGAGCCAGTTCTTGCGATGAAGAGCCAGTTCTTATGATGGCGATTCAGTTCTTGTTATGAAGAGCCAGTTATTGCGATGAAGAGTCTGTTCTTGTTATGAAGTGCCAGTTCTTGTGATGGAGTCAGTTCTGATAAAGAGCCAGTTCTTGTGATGAAGAGTCAGTTCTTGCGATGAAGAGTACGTTTTTCCATTGAATAGTCAGTCCTTGCGATGAAGTCAGTTCTTTTGATGAAGAGTCAGTTCTTGTTAGGAGGAGCCAATTCCTGTGGTGAAGAGTTAGTTCTTGTGATGAACAGTCAGTTCTTGTTTTGATTAATCAGTTCTTGTGATGAAGTGTCAGTACATGTGATGAAGAGTCAGTTCTTGTGATGAAGAGTCAGTTATTGAGATGAAGAGTCAGTTCTTGTGATGAAGAGTCAGTTCTGGCGAAGAGTCAGTTCTTGCGACAGAGTCTGTTCTTGTTATGAAAAGCCAGTTCATGTGGTGTAGAGTCAGTTCTGATGGATTCATTTGTTTTGCTGAAGAGTCAGTTCTTGCTATGAAGAGTTAGTTCTTGTGATGAAGGGTAAGTTCTCGTCATGAAGAGTCAGTTATTGTTATGAAGAGTATGTTCTTGTTATGAAGAGTCAGTTCTTGTGATGAAGAGTCAGTTATTGCGATGAAGCGTCAGTTCTTGCGATGAAGAGTCAGTTCTTGTGATGAAGAGCCGGTTCTTGCGATGAAGAGCAAGTTCTTGCGATGAAGAGTCAGTTCTTGCGATGAAGAATCATTTCTTTTGAATATATATGTTCTTGTGATGAAGAGTCAGTTCTTATTTTAAAGAGTCAGTTCTTGCCATGAAGAGTCAGCTCTAATTATTAAGAAGAATCAGTCATTGTGATCAAGAGTCAGTTCTTGTTATGAAGAGTAAGTTCTTTTGATGAAGAGTCAGTTCTTCTGAAGAAAAGTCAGTTCTTGCGATGAAGAGTCAGTTCTGGCGATGAAGAGTCAGTTTTTACGATGAAGTGTAAATTCATGAGATGAAGTCAGTTCTTATTAGGAAGAGTCAGTTATTGTCATGAAAAGTAAGTTCTTGTCACAAGAGACAGTTCTTGTGATGAAGAGGCAGTTCTTGTGATGAACAGCCAGTTCTTGTTTTGAGTAATCTGTTCTTGTGATGAAGAGTCAGTTCTTGTTATGAAGGTTCAGTTCTTGCGAAGAAGAGGCAGTTCTTGCGACGAAGAATCTGTTCTTGTTATGAAGAGTGAGTTCTTGTTATGAAGAGTCAGTTGTTATGATGAAGAGTCAGTTTTTGCGTTGAAGAGTCGGTTCGTGCGATGAAGTGTCAGTTCTTGTTATGAAGAGTCAGGTCTTTGATGAAGAGTCAGTTCTTGTGATGAAGAGTCAGGTCTTGTGATTAAGAGTCAGTTCTTACGATGAATAATCAGTTCTTTTATTGACGACACAGTTCTTGCGATGAAGCGTCAGCTCTTGCAATGAGGAGTCAGTTCTTGCGATGAAGAGCCAGTTTTTGCAATGAAGAGCCAGTTCTTATGATGAAGAGTCAGTTCTTGTGATGAAGAGCCAGTTATTGCGATGAAGAGTCTGTTCTTGTTATGAAGAGCCAGTTCTTGTGATGGAGTCAGTTCTGATGAAGAGCCAGTTCTTGTGATGAAGAGTCAGTTGCGATGAAGAGTAAGTTTTTGCATTGAAGAGTCAGTCCTTGCGATGAAGAGTCAGTTCTTGTTAAGAAGAGTCAGTTCTTTTGATGAAGAGTCAGTTCTTATGATGAAGAGTCAATTCTTGTGATGAGGAGTCAGTTCTTATGAGGAAGAGACAGTTCTTGTTATGAAGAGTCAGTTCTTGTGATGAACAGTCAGTTCTTGTTCTGATTAATGAGTTCTTGTGATGAAGAGCCAGTTATTGCGATGAAGTCTGTTCTTGTTATGAAGAGCCAGTTCTTGTGATGGAGAGTCAGTTCTGATGAAGAGTCAGTTCTCGTAATGAAGAGTCAGTTCTTGCAATGAAGGGTCAATTTTTGTGTTGAATAGTCAGTCCTTGCGATGAAGAGTCAGTTCTTTTGATGAAGAGTCTGTTCTTGTTATGAAAAACCAGTTCTTGTGATGAAGTGTCAGTTCTTGTGATGAAGAGTGAGTTATTGCAATGAAGAGTCAGTCCTTATTATGAAGAGTCAGTTCTGGAGATGAAGAGTCATTCTTGCGATGAAGAGCCAGTTCTTGCGATGAAGAGTGATTCTTGCGATGAAGAGTGTTCGTGTGTTGAGGCGCCAGTTCTTGTTTTGAAGAGTCAGTTATTTCGATAAAGAATCAGGTCTTTTAATGAAGAGACAGTTTTGCGATGAAGAATCAGTTCTTGCGATGAAGAGTAAGTTCTTGCAATGAAGAGTCTTTTCTTGTGATGAAGAGCCGGTTCTTGCGATGAAGAGAAAGTTCTTGAGATGAATTTAGTTCTTATGATGAAGAGTCAGTTCTTGTTAGGAAGAGTCAGTTCTTGTCATGAAGAGTAAGTTCTTGTGACAAGAGACAGTTCGTGTGATGAAGAGGCAGTTCTTGTTACGAAGAGCCAGTTCTTGCGGTGAACAGATAGTTCATGTAATGAACAGCCAGTTCTTGTTTTGAGTAATTAGTTCTTGTGATGAAGAGTCAACTCATGTGATGAAGAGTCAGTTCATGTGATGAACAGTCAGTTCTTGTGATGAAGAGTCAGTTCTTGTTATGAAGGGTCAGTTCTTGCGAGGAAGAGGCAGTTCTTGCGACGAAGAGTCTGTTCTTGTTATGAAGAGTGAATTCTTGTTATGAAGAGTCAGTTATTTTGATGAAGAGTCAGTTCTTGTGATGGAGAGTCAGTTATTGCGATGAAGAGTCAGTTCTTGTGATCAAGAGTCAGTTCTTGCGAAGAAGAGTCAGTTTTTATGATGAAGAGTCAGTTTTTGCTTTGAAGAGTCAGTTCTTGTGACGAAGAGTCAGTTCTTGTAACGAAGAGTCAGTTCTTGTTATGAAGAGTCAGTTCTTTTGATGAAGAGTCAGTTCTTGTGATGAAGAGTGTGTTCTTACGATGAATAATCAGTTCTTTTAATGTCGACACAGTTCTTGCGATGAAGAGTCAGTTCTTGCAATAAGGAGTCAGTTCTTGAGATGAAGAGCCAGTTCTTGCGATGAAGAGCCAGTTCTTATGATGAAGAGTCAGTTCTTGTTATGAAGAGCGAGTTATTGCGATGAAGAGTCTGTTCTTGTTATGAAGTGCCAGTTCTTGTGATGGAGTCAGTTCTGATAAAGAGCCAGTTCTTGTGATGAAGAGTCAGTTCTTGCGATGAAGAGTAAGTTTTTGCATTGAAGAGTCAGTCCTTGCGATGAAGAGTCAGTTCTTGTTATGAAGAGTCAGTTCTTTTGATGAAGAGTCAGTTCTTATGATGAAGAGTCAGTTCTTGTTATGAAGAGTCAGTTCTTGTCATAAGAGTCAGTCCTTGTGATGAAGGGCCAGTTCTTGTTAGGAGGAGCCAATTCTTGTGGTGAAGAGTTAGTTCTTGTGATGAACAGTCAGTTCTTGTTTTGATTAATCAATTCTTGTGATAAAGTGTCAGTACTTGTGATGAAGAGTCAGTTCTTGTGATGAAGAGTCAGTTATTGAGATGGAGAGTCAGTTCTTTTGATGAAGAGTCAGTTCTGGCGAAGAGTCAGTTGTTGCGACAGAGTCTGTTCTTGCTATGAAAGCCAGTTCTTGTGGTGTAGAGTCAATTCTGATGGATTCAGTTGTTTTGATGAAGAGTCATTTCTTGTTATGAAGAGTTAGTTCTTGTGATGAAGAGTCAGTTCTTGCGATGAAGAATCATTTCTTTTGAATAAGTCAGTTCTCGTCATGAAGAGTCAGTTATTGTTATGAAGAGTACGTTCTTGTTATGAAGAGTCAGGTCTTTTGATGAAGAGTCAGTTCTTATGATGAAGCGTCAGTTCTTGCAATGAAGAGTCAGTTCTTGTGATGAAGAGCCGGTTCTTGCGATGAAGAGCCAGTTCTTGCGATGAAGAGCCAGTTCATGCGATGAAGAGTCAGTTCTTGCGATGAAGAATCATTTCTTTTGAATAAGTCAGTTCTTGCCATGAAGAGTCAGCTCTAATTAATAAGAAGAATCAGTCATTATGATCAAGAGTCAGTTCTTGTTATGAAGAGTAAGTTCTTTTGATGAAGAGTCAGTTCTTCTGATGAAAAGTCAGTTCTTGCGATGAAGAGTCAGTTCTGGCGATGAAGAGTCAGTTTTTGCGATGAAGTGTAAGATCATGAGCTGAAGTCAGTTCTTATGATGAAGAGTCAGTTCTTGTTAGGAAGAGTCAGTTATTGTCATGAAGAGTAAGTTGTTGTCACAAGAGACAGTTGATGTGATGAAGAGGCAGTTCTTGTTACGAAGAGCCAGTTCTGTGGTGAACAGATAGTTCTTGTGATGAACAGCCAGTTCTTCTTTTGAGTAATCAGTTCTTGTGATGAAGAGTCTCATCATGTGATGAAGAGTCAGTTCTTGTGATGAAGAGTGAGTTCTTGTTATGAAGGTTCAGTTCTTTTGATGAAGAGTCAGTTTTTGTGATGAAGAGTCAGTTCTTGTGATTAAGAGTCAGTTCTTACGATGAATAATCAGTACTTTTATTGACGACACAGTTCTTGCAATGAAGAGTCAGTTCTTGCAATGAGGAGTCTGTTCTTGTTATGAAGAGTGAGTTCCTGTTATGAAGAGCCATTTCTTGCGATGAAGAGTAAGTTCTTGCAATGAAGAGTCGTTTCTTGTGATGAAGAGCCGGTTCTTGCGATGAGCAAGTTCTTGCGATGAAAAGTCAGTTCTTGCGATGAAGAATCAGTTCTTGTTATGAAGAGTAAGTTCTTTTGATGAAGAGTCAGTTCTAATGAAAAGTCAGTTCTTGTGGAGAAGAGTCGGTTCTGGCAATGAAGAGTCAGTTTTTGCGATGAAGTGTAAGTTCTTGAGATGAAGTTAGTGCTTATGATGAAGAGTCAGTTCTTGTTAGGAAGAGTCAGTTCTTGTCCTGAAGAGTAAGTTCTTGTGGCAAGAGCCAGTTCTTGTGGTGAACAGATAGTTCTTGTGATAAACAGCCAGTTCTTGTTTTGAGTATTCAGTTCTTGTGATGCAGAGTCAGTTCATGTGATGAAGAGTCAGTTCATGTGATGAAGAGTCAGTTCTTGTTATGAAGAGTCAGTTCTTTTGATGAAGAGTCAGTTCTTGGGATGAAGAGTCAGTTCTTGCGATGAAGAGTCTGTTTTTGCGTTGAAGAGTTGGTTCGTGCGATGAAGTGTCAGTTCTTGTTATGAAGAGTCAGGTCTTTGATGAAGAGTCAGTTCTTGTGATGAAGAGTCAGGTCTTTGATGAAGAGTCAGTTCTTGTGATGAAGGGTCTGTTCTTACGATGATAAATCAGTTCTTTTAATGACGACACGGTTCTTGCGATGAAGAGTCAGTTCTTGCAACAAGGAGTCAGTAATTGCAATGAAGAGTCTGTTCTTGTTATCAAGTGCCAGTTCTTGTGATGAAGAGTCAGTTCTTGCGATGAAGAGTAAGTTTTTGCATTGAAGAGTCAGTCCTAGTGAGGAAAGGCCAGTTCTTGTTAGGAAGAGCCAATTCTTGTGGTGAAGAGTTAGTTCTTGTGATGAACAGTCAGTTCTTGTTTTGATTAATCAGTTCTTGTGATGAAGTGTCAGTACATGTGATGAAGAGTCAGTTTTTGTGATGAAGAGTCAGTTATTGAGATGAAGAGTCAGTTCTTGTGATGAAGAGTCAGTTCTGGCGAAGAGTCAGGTCTTGCGACAGTCTGTTCTTGTTATGAAAAGCCAGTTCATGTGGTGTAGAGTCAGTTCTGATGGAGTCATTTGTTTTGCTGAAGAGTCAGTTCTTGTTATGAAGAGTTAGTTCTTGTGATGAAGGTAAGTTCTTGTTATGAAGAGTCAGTTTTTGTTATGAAGAGTACGTTCTTGTTAAGAAGAGTCAGTTCTTTTGATGAAGAGTCAGTTCTTGTGATGAAGAGTCAGTTCTTGTGAGGAAGAGTCAGTTATTGCAATGAAGAGTCAGTCCTTATTATGAAGAGTCAGTTCTAGAGATGAAGAGTCATTCTTGCGATGAAGAGCCAGTTCTTGCGATGAAGAGTGATTCTTGCGATGAAGAGTGTTTGTGTGTTGAGGCGCCAGTTCTTGTTTTGAAGAGTCAGTTCTTTCGATGAAGAATCAGGTCTTTTATTGAAGAGACAGTTTTGCGATGAAGAGTCAGTTCTTGCGATGAAGAGTATGTTCTTGCAATGAAGAGTCATTTCTTGTGATGAAGAGCCGGTTCTTGCGATGAAGAGCAAGTTCTTGCGATGAAGAATCAGTTCTTGCGATGAAGAATCAGTTCTTGTTATGAAGAGTAAGTTCTTTTGATGATGAGTCAGTTCTGATGAAAAGTCAGTTCTTGTGATGAAGAGTCGGTTCTGGCGATGAAGAGTCAGTTTTTGCGATGAAGTGTAAGTTCTTGAGATGAATTTAGTTCTTATGATGAAGAGTCAGTTCTTGTTAGGAAGAGTCAGTTCTTGTCGAGAAGAGTAAGTTCTTGTGACAAGAGACAGTTCGTGTGATGAAGAGGCAGTTCTTGTTGCGAAGAGCCAGTTCTTGCGGTGAACAGATAGTTCTTGTGATGAACAGCCAGTTCTTGTTTTGAGTAATCAGTTCTTGTGATGAAGAGTCAATTCATGTGATGAAGAGTCAGTTCATGTGATGAAGAGTCAGTTCTTGTTATGAAGAGTCAGTTCTTTTGATGAAGAGTCAGTTCTTGTGATGAAGAGTCAGTTTTTGCGATGAATAATCAGTTCTTTTAATGACGACACAGTTCTTGCGACGAAGAGTCAGTTCTTGCAACAAGGAGTCAGTTCTTGTGATGAAGAGCCAGTTCTTGCGATGAAGAGCCAGTTCTTATGATGAAGAGTCAGTTCTTGTTATGAAGAGCCAGTTATTGCAATGAAGAGTCTGTTCTTGTTATGAAGTGCCAGTTCTTGCGATGGAGTCAGTTCTGATAAAGGGCCAGTTCTTGTGATGAAGAGTCAGTTCTTGCGATGAAGAGTAAGTTTTTCCATTGAAGAGCCAGTCCTTGTGATGAAGGGCCAGTTCTTGTTAGGAAGAGCCAATTCTTGTGGTGAAGAGTTAGTTCTTGTGATGAACAGTCAGTTCTTGTTTTGATTAATCAGATCTTGTAATGAAGTGTCAGTACTTGTGATGAAGAGTCAGTTCTTGTGATGAAGAGTCAGTTCTTGTTATGAAGGGTCAGTTCTTGCGAAGAAGAGGCAGTTCTTGCGACGAAGAGTCAGTTCTTGTTATGAAGAGTTAGCTCTTGTGATGAATGTAAGTTCTTGTTATGAAGAGTCAGTTTTTGTTATGAAGAGTACGTTCTTGTTAAGAAGAGTCAGTTCTTTTGATGAAGAGTCAGTTCTTGTGATGAAGAGTCAGTTCTTGTGAGGAAGAGTCAGTTATTGCAATGAAGAGTCAGTCCTTATTATGAAGAGTCAGTTCTGGAGATGAAGAGTCATTCTTGCGATGAAGAGCCAGTTCTTGCGTTGAAGAGTGATTCTTGCGATGAAGAGTGTTCGTGTGTTGAGGCGCCAGTTCTTGTTTTGAAGAGTCAGTTCTTTCGATGAAGAATCAGGTCTTTTAATGAAGAGACAGTTTTGCGATGAAGAGTCAGTTCTTGCGATGAAGAGTAAGTTCTTGCAATGAAGAGTCATTTCTTGTGATGAAGAGCCGGTTCTTGCGATGAAGAGCAAGTTCTTGCGATGAAGAGTCAGTTCTTGCGATGAAGAATCAGTTCTTGTTATGAAGAGTAAGTTCTTTTGATGAAGAGTCAGTTCTGATGCAAAGTCAGTTCTTGTGATGAAGAGTCGGTTCTGGCGATGAAGAGTCAGTTTTTGCGATGAAGTGTAAGTTCTTGAGATGAATTTAGTTCTTATGATGAAGAGTCAGTTCTTGTTAGGAAGAGTCAGTTCTTGTCGAGAAGAGTAAGTTCTTGTGACAAGAGACAGTTCGTGTGATGAAGAGGCAGTTCTTGTTACGAAGAGCCAGTTCTTGCGGTGAACAGATAGTTCTGGTGATGAACAGCCAGTTGTTGTTTTGAGTAATCAGTTCTTGTGATGAAGAGTCAGTTCATGTGATGAAGAGTCAGTTCATGTGATGAAGAGTCAGTTCTTGTTATGAAGAGTCAGTTCTTTTGATGAAGAGTCAGTTCTTGTGATGAAGAGTCAGTTCTTGCGATGAAGAGTCTGTTTTTGCGTTGAAGAGTCGGTTCGTGCGATGAAGTGTCAGTTCTTGTTATGAAGAGTCAGGTCTTTGATGAAGAGTCAGTTCTTGTGATGAAGAGTCTGTTCTTACGATGAATAATCAGTTCTTTTAATGACGACACAGTTCTTGCGATGAATAGTCAGTTCTTGCAACAAGGAGTCAGTTCTTGTGATGAAGAGCCAGTTCTTGCGATGAAGAGCCAGTTCTTATGATGAAGAGTCAGTTCTTGTTATGAAGAGCCAGTTATTGCAATGAAGAGTCTGTTCTTGTTATGAAGTGCCAGTTCTTGTGATGGAGTCAGTTCTGATAAAGAGCCAGTTCTTGTGATGAAGAGTCAGTTCTTGCGATGAAGAGTAAGTTTTTGCATTGAAGAGCCAGTCCTTGTAATGAAGGGCCAGTTCTTGTTAGGAAGAGCCAATTCTTGTGGTGAAGAGTTAGTTCTTGTGATGAACAGTCAGTTCTTGTTTTGATTAATCAGTTCTTGTGATGAAGTGTCAGTACTTGTGATGAAGAGTCAGTTCTTGTGATGAAGAGTCGGTTCTTGTTATGAAGGGTCAGTTCTTGCGAAGAAGAGGCAGTTGTTGCGACGAAGAGTCAGTTCTTGTTATGAAGAGTTAGCTCTTGTGATGAAGGGTAAGTTCTTGTTATGAAGAGTTAGTTTTTGTTATGAAGAGTACGTTCTTGTTAAGAAGAGTCAGTTCTTTTGATGAAGAGCCAGCTCTTGTGATGAAGAGTCAGTTCTTGTGATGAAGAGTCAGTTATTGCAATGAAGAGTCAGTCCTTATTATGAAGAGTCAGTTCTAGAAATGAAGAGTCATTCTTGCGATGAAGAGCCAGTTCTTGCGATGAAGAGTGTTCGTGTGTTGAGGCGCCAGTTCTTGTTTTGAAGAGTCAGTTCTTTCGATGAAGAATCAGGTCTTTTAATGAAGAGACAGTTTTGCGATGAAGAGTCAGTTCTTGCGATGAAGAGTAAGTTCTTGCAATGAAGAGTCATTTTTTGTGATGAAGAGCCGGTTCTTGCGATGAAGAGTCAGTTCTTGCGATGAAGAATCAGTTCTTGTTATGAAGAGTAAGTTCTTGTTATGAAGAGTAAGTTCTTTTGATGAAGAGTCAGTTCTGATGAAAAGTCAGTTCTTGTGATGAAGAGTCGGTTCTGGCGATGAAGAGTCAGTTTTTGCGATGAAGTGTAAGTTCTTGAGATGAATTTAGTTCTTATGATGAAGAGTCAGTTCTTGTTAGGAAGAGTCAGTTCTTGTCGAGAAGAGTAAGTTCTTGTGACAAGAGACAGTTCGTGTGATGAAGAGGCAGTTCTTGTTACGAAGAGCCAGTTCTTGCGGTGAACAGATAGTTCTGGTGATGAACAGCCAGTTCTTGTTTTGAGTAATCAGTTCTTGTGATGAAGAGTCAGTTCATGTGATGAAGAGTCAGTTCATGTGATGAAGAGTCAGTTCTTGTTATGAAGAGTCAGTTCTTTTGATGAAGAGTCAGTTCTTGTGATGAAGAGTCAGTTTTTGCGATGAAGAGTCTGTTTTTGCGTTGAAGAGTCGGTTCGTGCGATGAAGTGTCAGTTCTTGTTATGAAGAGTCAGGTCATTGATGAAGAGTCAGTTCCTGTGATGAAGAGTCTGTTCTTACGATGAATAATCAGTTCTTTTAATGACGACACAGTTCTTGCGATGAAGAGTCAGTTCTTGCAACAAGGAGTCAGTTCTTGTGATGAAGAGCCAGTTCTTGCGATGAAGAGCCAGTTCTTATTATGAAGAGTCAGTTCTTGTTATGAAGAGCCAGTTATTGCAATGAAGAGTCTGTTCTTGTTATGAAGTGCCAGTTCTTGTGATGGAGTCAGTTCTGATAAAGGGCCAGTTCTTGTGATGAAGAGTCAGTTCTTGCGATGAAGAGTAAGTTTTTCCATTGAAGAGCCAGTCCTTGTGATGAAGGGCCAGTTCTTGTTAGGAAGAGCCAATTCTTGTGGTGAAGAGTTAGTTCTTGTGATGAACAGTCAGTTCTTGTTTTGATTAATCAGATCTTGTAATGAAGTGTCAGTACTTGTGATGAAGAGTCAGTTCTTGTGATGAAGAGTCAGTTCTTGTTATGAAGGGTCAGTTCTTGCGAAGAAGAGGCAGTTCTTGCGACGAAGAGTCAGTTCTTGTTATGAAGAGTTAGCTCTTGTGATGAAGGTAAGTTCTTGTTATGAAGAGTCAGTTTTTGTTATGAAGAGTACGTTCTTGTTAAGAAGAGTCAGTTCTTTTGATGAAGAGTCAGTTCTTGTGATGAAGAGTCAGTTCTTGTGAGGAAGAGTCAGTTATTGCAATGAAGAGTCAGTCCTTATTATGAAGAGTCAGTTCTGGAGATGAAGAGTCATTCTTGCGATGAAGAGCCAGTTCTTGCGTTGAACAGTGATTCTTGCGATGAAGAGTGTTTGTGTGTTGAGGCGCCAGTTCTTGTTTTGAAGAGTCAGTTCTTTCGATGAAGAATCAGGTCTTTTATTGAAGAGACAGTTTTGCGATGAAGAGTCAGTTCTTGCGATGAAGAGTATGTTCTTGCAATGAAGAGTCATTTCTTGTGATGAAGAGCCGGTTCTTGCGATGAAGAGCAAGTTCTTGCGATGAAGAATCAGTTCTTGCGATGAAGAATCAGTTCTTGTTATGAAGAGTAAGTTCTTTTGATGAAGAGTCAGTTCTGATGAAAAGTCAGTTCTTGTGATGAAGAGTCGGTTCTGGCGATGAAGAGTCAGTTTTTGCGATGAAGTGTAAGTTCTTGAGATGAATTTAGTTCTTATGATGAAGAGTCAGTTCTTGTCGAGAAGAGTAAGTTCTTGTGACAAGAGACAGTTCGTGTGATGAAGAGGCAGTTCTTGTTGCGAAGAGCCAGTTCTTGCGGTGAACAGATAGTTCTTGTGATGAACAGCCAGTTCTTGTTTTGAGTTATCAGTTCTTGTGATGAAGAGTCAGTTCATGTGATGAAGAGTCAGTTCATGTGATGAAGAGTCAGTTCTTGTTATGAAGAGTCAGTTCTTTTGATGAAGAGTCAGTTCTTGTGATGAAGAGTCAGTTCTTGCGATGAAGAGTCTGTTTTTGAGTTGAAGAGTCGGTTCGTGCGATGAAGTGTCTGTTCTTGTTATGAAGAGTCAGGTCTTTGATGAAGAGTCAGTTCCTGTGATGAAGGGTCTGTTCTTACGATGAATAATCAGTTCTTTTAATGACGACACAGTTCTTGCGATGAATAGTCAGTTCTTGCAACAAGGAGTCAGTTCTTGTGATGAAGAGCCAGTTCTTGCGATGAAGAGCCAGTTCTTGTGATGAAGAGTCAGTTCTTGTTATGAAGAGCCAGGTATTGCAATGAAGAGTCTGTTCTTGTTATGAAGTGCCAGTTCTTGTGATGGAGTCAGTTCTGATAAAGGGCCAGTTCTTGTGATGAAGAGTCAGTTCTTGCGATGAAGAGTAAGTTTTTCCATTGAAGAGCCAGTCCTTGTGATGAAGGGCCAGTTCTTGTTAGGAAGAGCCAATTCTTGTGGTGAAGAGTTAGTTCTTGTGATGAACAGTCAGTTCTTGTTTTGATTAATCAGATCTTGTAATGAAGTGTCAGTACTTGTGATGAAGAGTCAGTTCTTGTGATGAAGAGTCAGTTCTTGTTATGAAGGGTCAGTTCTTGCGAAGAAGAGGCAGTTCTTGCGACGAAGAGTCAGTTCTTGTTATGAAGAGTTAGCTCTTGTGATGAAGGTAAGTTCTTGTTATGAAGAGTCAGTTTTTGTTATGAAGAGTACGTTCTTGTTAAGAAGAGTCAGTTCTTTTGATGAAGAGTCAGTTCTTGTGATGAAGAGTCAGTTCTTGTGAGGAAGAGTCAGTTATTGCAATGAAGAGTCAGTCCTTATTATGAAGAGTCAGTTCTGGAGATGAAGAGTCATTCTTGCGATGAAGAGCCAGTTCTTGCGTTGAACAGTGATTCTTGCGATGAAGAGTGTTTGTGTGTTGAGGCGCCAGTTCTTGTTTTGAAGAGTCAGTTCTTTCGATGAAGAATCAGGTCTTTTAATGAAGAGACAGTTTTGCGATGAAGAGTCAGTTCTTGCGATGAAGAGTAAGTTCTTGCAATGAAGAGTCATTTCTTGTGATGAAGAGCCGGTTCTTGCGATGAAGAGCAAGTTCTTGCGATGAAGAGTCAGTTCTTGCGATGAAGAATCAGTTCTTGTTATGAAGAGTAAGTTCTTTTGATGAAGAGTCAGTTCTGATGAAAAGTCAGTTCTTGTGATGAAGAGTCGGTTCTGGCGATGAAGAGTCAGTTTTTGCGATGAAGTGTAAGTTCTTGAGATGAATTTAGTTCTTATGATGAAGAGTCAGTTCTTGTTAGGAAGAGTCAGTTCTTGTCGAGAAGAGTAAGTTCTTGTGACAAGAGACAGTTCGTGTGATGAAGAGGCAGTTCTTGTTACGAAGAGCCAGTTCTTGCGGTGAACAGATAGTTCTGGTGATGAACAGCCAGTTGTTGTTTTGAGTAATCAGTTCTTGTGATGAAGAGTCAGTTCATGTGATGAAGAGTCAGTTCATGTGATGAAGAGTCAGTTCTTGTTATGAAGAGTCAGTTCTTTTGATGAAGAGTCAGTTCTTGTGATGAAGAGTCAGTTCTTGCGATGAAGAGTCTGTTTTTGCGTTGAAGAGTCGGTTCGTGCGATGAAGTGTCAGTTCTTGTTATGAAGAGTCAGGTCTTTGATGAAGAGTCAGTTCTTGTGATGAAGAGTCTGTTCTTACGATGAATAATCAGTTCTTTTAATGACGACACAGTTCTTGCGATGAATAGTCAGTTCTTGCAACAAGGAGTCAGTTCTTGTGATGAAGAGCCAGTTCTTGCGATGAAGAGCCAGTTCTTATGATGAAGAGTCAGTTCTTGTTATGAAGAGCCAGTTATTGCAATGAAGAGTCTGTTCTTGTTATGAAGTGCCAGTTCTTGTGATGGAGTCAGTTCTGATAAAGAGCCAGTTCTTGTGATGAAGAGTCAGTTCTTGCGATGAAGAGTAAGTTTTTGCATTGAAGAGCCAGTCCTTGTAATGAAGGGCCAGTTCTTGTTAGGAAGAGCCAATTCTTGTGGTGAAGAGTTAGTTCTTGTGATGAACAGTCAGTTCTTGTTTTGATTAATCAGTTCTTGTGATGAAGTGTCAGTACTTGTGATGAAGAGTCAGTTCTTGTGATGAAGAGTCGGTTCTTGTTATGAAGGGTCAGTTCTTGCGAAGAAGAGGCAGTTGTTGCGACGAAGAGTCAGTTCTTGTTATGAAGAGTTAGCTCTTGTGATGAAGGGTAAGTTCTTGTTATGAAGAGTTAGTTTTTGTTATGAAGAGTACGTTCTTGTTAAGAAGAGTCAGTTCTTTTGATGAAGAGTCAGCTCTTGTGATGAAGAGTCAGTTCTTGTGATGAAGAGTCAGTTATTGCAATGAAGAGTCAGTCCTTATTATGAAGAGTCAGTTCTAGAGATGAAGAGTCATTCTTGCGATGAAGAGCCAGTTCTTGCGATGAAGAGTGATTCTTGCGATGAAGAGTGTTCGTGTGTTGAGGCGCCAGTTCTTGTTTTGAAGAGTCAGTTCTTTCGATGAAGAATCAGGTCTTTTAATGAAGAGACAGTTTTGCGATGAAGAGTCAGTTCTTGCGATGAAGAGTAAGTTCTTGCAATGAAGAGTCATTTTTTGTGATGAAGAGCCGGTTCTTGCGATGAAGAGTCAGTTCTTGCGATGAAGAATCAGTTCTTGTTATGAAGAGTAAGTTCTTGTTATGAAGAGTAAGTTCTTTTGATGAAGAGTCAGTTCTGATGAAAAGTCAGTTCTTGTGATGAAGAGTCGGTTCTGGCGATGAAGAGTCAGTTTTTGCGATGAAGTGTAAGTTCTTGAGATGAATTTAGTTCTTATGATGAAGAGTCAGTTCTTGTTAGGAAGAGTCAGTTCTTGTCGAGAAGAGTAAGTTCTTGTGACAAGAGACAGTTCGTGTGATGAAGAGGCAGTTCTTGTTACGAAGAGCCAGTTCTTGCGGTGAACAGATAGTTCTGGTGATGAACAGCCAGTTCTTGTTTTGAGTAATCAGTTCTTGTGATGAAGAGTCAGTTCATGTGATGAAGAGTCAGTTCATGTGATGAAGAGTCAGTTCTTGTTATGAAGAGTCAGTTCTTTTGATGAAGAGTCAGTTCTTGTGATGAAGAGTCAGTTTTTGCGATGAAGAGTCTGTTTTTGCGTTGAAGAGTCGGTTCGTGCGATGAAGTGTCAGTTCTTTTTATGAAGAGTCAGGTCATTGATGAAGAGTCAGTTCCTGTGATGAAGAGTCTGTTCTTACGATGAATAATCAGTTCTTTTAATGACGACACAGTTCTTGCGATGAAGAGTCAGTTCTTGCAACAAGGAGTCAGTTCTTGTGATGAAGAGCCAGTTCTTGCGATGAAGAGCCAGTTCTTATTATGAAGAGTCAGTTCTTGTTATGAAGAGCCAGTTATTGCAATGAAGAGTCTGTTCTTGTTATGAAGTGCCAGTTCTTGTGATGGAGTCAGTTCTGATAAAGGGCCAGTTCTTGTGATGAAGAGTCAGTTCTTGCGATGAAGAGTAAGTTTTTCCATTGAAGATCCAGTCCTTGTGATGAAGGGCCAGTTCTTGTTAGGAAGAGCCAATTCTTGTGGTGAAGAGTTAGTTCTTGTGATGAACAGTCAGTTCTTGTTTTGATTAATCAGATCTTGTAATGAAGTGTCAGTACTTGTGATGAAGAGTCAGTTCTTGTGATGAAGAGTCAGTTCTTGTTATGAAGGGTCAGTTCTTGCGAAGAAGAGGCAGTTCTTGCGACGAAGAGTCAGTTCTTGTTATGAAGAGTTAGCTCTTGTGATGAAGGTAAGTTCTTGTTATGAAGAGTCAGTTTTTGTTATGAAGAGTACGTTCTTGTTAAGAAGAGTCAGTTCTTTTGATGAAGAGTCAGTTCTTGTGATGAAGAGTCAGTTCTTGTGAGGAAGAGTCAGTTATTGCAATGAAGAGTCAGTCCTTATTATGAAGAGTCAGTTCTGGAGATGAAGAGTCATTCTTGCGATGAAGAGCCAGTTCTTGCGTTGAACAGTGATTCTTGCGATGAAGAGTGTTTGTGTGTTGAGGCGCCAGTTCTTGTTTTGAAGAGTCAGTTCTTTCGATGAAGAATCAGGTCTTTTATTGAAGAGACAGTTTTGCGATGAAGAGTCAGTTCTTGCGATGAAGAGTATGTTCTTGCAATGAAGAGTCATTTCTTGTGATGAAGAGCCGGTTCTTGCGATGAAGAGCAAGTTCTTGCGATGAAGAATCAGTTCTTGCGATGAAGAATCAGTTCTTGTTATGAAGAGTAAGTTCTTTTGATGAAGAGTCAGTTCTGATGAAAAGTCAGTTCTTGTGATGAAGAGTCGGTTCTGGCGATGAAGAGTCAGTTTTTGCGATGAAGTGTAAGTTCTTGAGATGAATTTAGTTCTTATGATGAAGAGTCAGTTCTTGTCGAGAAGAGTAAGTTCTTGTGACAAGAGACAGTTCGTGTGATGAAGAGGCAGTTCTTGTTGCGAAGAGCCAGTTCTTGCGGTGAACAGATAGTTCTTGTGATGAACAGCCAGTTCTTGTTTTGAGTTATCAGTTCTTGTGATGAAGAGTCAGTTCATGTGATGAAGAGTCAGTTCATGTGATGAAGAGTCAGTTCTTGTTATGAAGAGTCAGTTCTTTTGATGAAGAGTCAGTTCTTGTGATGAAGAGTCAGTTCTTGCGATGAAGAGTCTGTTTTTGAGTTGAAGAGTCGGTTCGTGCGATGAAGTGTCTGTTCTTGTTATGAAGAGTCAGGTCTTTGATGAAGAGTCAGTTCCTGTGATGAAGAGTCTGTTCTTACGATGAATAATCAGTTCTTTTAATGACGACACAGTTCTTGCGATGAATAGTCAGTTCTTGCAACAAGGAGTCAGTTCTTGTGATGAAGAGCCAGTTCTTGCGATGAAGAGCCAGTTCTTGTGATGAAGAGTCAGTTCTTGTTATGAAGAGCCAGGTATTGCAATGAAGAGTCTGTTCTTGTTATGAAGTGCCAGTTCTTGTGATGGAGTCAGTTCTGATAAAGAGCCAGTTCTTGTGATGAAGAGTCAGTTCTTGCGATGAAGAGTAAGTTTTTGCATTGAAGAGCCAGTCCTTGTAATGAAGGGCCAGTTCTTGTTAGGAAGAGCCAATTCTTGTGGTGACGAGTTAGTTCTTGTGATGAACAGTCAGTTCTTGTTTTGATTAATCAGTTCTTGTGATGAAGTGTCAGTACTTGTGATGAAGAGTCAGTTCTTGTGATGAAGAGTCGGTTCTTGTTATGAAGGGTCAGTTGTTGCGAAGAAGAGGCAGTTGTTGCGACGAAGAGTCAGTTCTTGTTATGAAGAGTTAGCTCTTGTGATGAAGGGTAAGTTCTTGTTATGAAGAGTCAGTTTTTGTTATGAAGAGTACGTTCTTGTTAAGAAGAGTCAGTTCTTTTAATGAAGAGTCAGCTCTTGTGATGAAGAGTCAGTTCTTGTGATGAAGAGTCAGTTATTGCAATGAAGAGTCAGTCCTTATTATGAAGAGTCAGTTCTAGAGATGAAGAGTCATTCTTGCGATGAAGAGCCAGTTCTTGCGATGAAGAGTGATTCTTGCGATGAAGAGTGTTCGTGTGTTGAGGCGCCAGTTCTTGTTTTGAGGAGTCAATTCTTTCGATGAAGAATCAGGTCTTTTAATGAAGAGACAGTTTTGCGATGAAGAGTCAGTTCTTGCGATGAAGAGTAAGTTCTTGCAATGAAGAGTCATTTCTTGTGATGAAGAGCCGGTTCTTGCGATGAAGAGCAAGTTCTTGCGATGAAGAGTCAGTTCTTGCGATGAAGAATCAGTTCTTGTTATGAAGAGTAAGTTCTTTTGATGAAGAGTCAGTTCTGATGAAAAGTCAGTTCTTGTGATGAAGAGTCGGTTCTGGCGATGAAGAGTCAGTTTTTGCGATGAAGTGTAAGTTCTTGAGATGAATTTAGTTCATATGATGAAGAGTCAGTTCTTGTTAGGAAGAGTCAGTTCTTGTCGAGAAGAGTAAGTTCTTGTGACAAGAGACAGTTCGTGTGATGAAGAGGCAGTTCTTGTTACGAAGAGCCAGTTCTTGCGGTGAACAGATAGTTCTGGTGATGAACAGTCAGTTCTTGTTTTGAGTAATCAGTTCTTGTGATGAAGAGTCAGTTCATGTGATGAAAAGTCAGTTCATGTGATGAAGAGTCAGTTCTTGTGATGAAGAGTCAGTTCTTGTTATGAAGGGTCAGTTCTTGCGAAGAAGAGGCAGTTCTTGCGACGAAGAGTCTGTTCTTGTTATGAAGAGTGAATTCTTGTTATGAAGAGTCAGTTCTTTTGATGAAGAGTCAGTTCTTGTGATGAAGAGTGAGTTCTTGCGATGAAGAGTCAGTTTTTGCGTTAAAAGTCGGTTCGTGCGATGAAGAGTCAGTTCTTGTGATGAAGAGTTAGTTCTTGTGATTGATAGTCAGTTCTTGTGATTAAGAGTCAGTTCTTACGACGAATAATCAATTCTTTTAATGACCACACAGTTCTTGCGATGAAGTGTCAGTTCTTGCAATGAGGAATCAGTTCTTGTGATGAAGAGCCAGTTCTTGTGATGAAGAGCCAGTTCTTATGATGAAGAGTCTGTTCTTGTTATGAAGAGCCAGTTCTTGTGATGGAGTCAGTTCTGATGAAGAGCCAGTTCTCGTGATGAAGAGTCGTTTCTTGCGGTGAAGAGTAAGTTTTTCATTGAAGAGTCAGTCCTTGCGATGAAGAGTCAGTTCTTGTTATGAAGAGTCAGTTCTTATGAATAGTAAGTTATCTTCATGAAGAGTCAGTTGTTATGAAGAGCCAGTTCTTGTGATGAAGAGTCAGTTCATATTGTCAAGAGTCAGTTTTTTCGCTGAAGAATCAGTTCTTTCGATGAAGAAACCATTCTTGCGATGAAGAGTCAGTTCTTGTGATGAAAGTCAGTTCTTGTGGTGAAGAGTTAGTTCTTGCGATGAAGAGTCTGTTCTTGTGTTGAAGAGTCAGTTCTTGTTTTCAACAGTCAGTTCTTGCGATGAAAAAGCAGCTCTTTTGATGAAGAGACAGTTCTTCTAATGAAAAGTCAGTTCTTGCGATGAAGAGTCGTTCTGGCGATGAAGAGTCAATTTTTGCGATGAAGTGTCAGTTCATGAGATGAAGTCAATTCTTATGATGAAGAGTCAGCTCTTCTTAGGAAGAGTCAGTTCTTGTCATGAAGAGTAAGTTCTTGTCATAAGAGACAGTTCTTGTGATGAAGAGGCAGTTCTTGTTGCGAAGAGCCAGTTCTTGTGATGAAGAGTCAGTTCATGTGATGAAGAGTCAGTTCTTGTAATGAAGAGTCAGTTCTTGTTATGAAGAGTCAGTTCTAGCGAAGAAGAGGCAGTTCTTGCGACGAAGAGTCTGTTCTTGTTATGAAGAGTGAGTTCTTGTTATGAAGGGTCAGTTCTTTTGATGAAGAGTCAGTTCTTGTGATGAAGAGTCAGTTCTTGCGATAAAGAGTCAGTTTTTGCGTTGAAGAGTCGGTTCGTGCGATGAAGTGTCAGTTCTTGTTATGAAGAGGCAGGTCTTTGATGAAGATTCAGTTCTTGTGATGAAAATCTGTTCTTACGATGAATAATCAGTTCTTTTAATGACGGCACAGTTCTTGCGATGAAGAGTCAGTTCTTGCAATAAGGAGACAGTTCTTGTGATGAACATCCAGTTCTTGCGATGAAGAGCCAGTTCTTATGATGAAGAGTCAGTTCTTGTTATGAAGAGCCAGTTGTTGCGATGAAGAGTCTGTTCTTGTTATGAAGAGTCAGTTCTTTTGATGAAGAGTCAGTTCTTATGATGAAGAATCAGTGCTTCTGATGAGGAGTCAGTTCTTATGAGGAAGAGACAGTTCTTGTTATGAAGAGTCAATTCTTGTTATGAAGAGTCAGTTCTGGCGAAGAGTCAGTTCTTGCGACAGAGTCTGTTCTTGTTATGAAAAGCCAGTTCTTTTGGTGTAGAGTCAGTTCTGATGGAGTCAGTTGTTTTGAGGAAGAGTCAGTTCTTGTTATGAAGAGTTAGCTCTTGTGATGAAGGGTAAGTTCTTGTTATGAAGAGTCAGTTCTTTTGATGAAGAGTCAGTTCTTGTGATGAAGAGTCAGTTCTTGTGATGAAAAGTCAGTTATTGCGATGAAGAGTCAGTTCTTGTGATCGAGTCAGTTCTTGCGCAGAAGAGTCAGTTCTTGCGATGAAGAGTCTGTTCTTGTTATGAAGAGCCAGTTCTTATGATGAAGCATCAGTTCTTGCTATGATGAGTCAGTTCTTGTGATGAAGAGTTAGTTCTTGCAATGTAGAGTCTGTTCTTGCGATGAAGAGTGATTCTTGCGTTGAAGAGTGTTCTTGTGTTGAGGAGCCAGTTCTTGTTTTGAAGAGTCAGTTCTTTCGATGAAGAATCAGGTCTTTTAATGAAGAGACAGTTTTGCGATGAAGACTCAGTTCATGCGATGAAGAGTCATTTCTTGTGATGAAGAGCCGGTTCTTGCGATGAAGAGCAAGTTCTTGCAATTAAGAGTCAGTTCTTGCGATGAAGAATCAGTTCTTGTTATGAAGAGTAAGTTCTTTCGATGAAGAGTCAGTTCTGATGAAAAGTCAGTTCCTGCGATGAAGAGTCGGTTCTGGCGATGAAGAGTCAGTTTTTGCGATGAAGTGTAAGGTCAAGAGATGAAGTTAGTTCTTATAATGAAGAGTCAGTTCATGTCACAAAAGACAGTTCTTGTGATGAAGAGGCAGTTCTCTTTACGAAGAGCCTGTTCTTGTGGTGAACAGATAGTTCTTGTGATGAAGAGCCAGTTCTTGTTTTGGGTAATCATTTCTGTGATGAAGATTCAGTTCATGTGATGAAGAGTCAGTTCTTGTGATGAAGAGTCAGTTCTTGTTATGAAGGGTCAGTTCTTGCGAAGAAGAGGCACTTCTTGCGACGAAGAGTCTGTTCTTGTTATGAAGAGTCAGTTCTTTTGATGAAGAGTCAGTTCTTGTGATGAAGAGTCAGTTCCTGCGATGAAGAGTCAGTTTTTGCGTTGAAGAGCCGGTTCGTGCGACGAAGTGTCAGTTCTTGTTATGAAGAGTCAGTGCTTGTGATTAAGAGTCAGTTCTTGCGATGAATAATCAGTTCTTTTATTGACGACACAGTTCTTGCGATGAAGAGTCAGTTCTTGCAATGAGGAGTCAGTTCTTCTAATGAAGAGCCAGTTCTTGCGATGAAGATCCAGCTCTTATGATGAAGAGTCAGTTCTTGTGATGAAGAGCCAGTTATTGCTATGAAGAGTCTGTTCTTGTTATGAAGAGCCAGTTCTTGTGATGGAGTCAGTTCTGATGAAGAGCCAGTTTTCGTGATGAAGAGTCAGTTCTTGCGATGAAGAGTAAGTTTTTGCATTGAAGAGTCAGTCATTGCAATGAAGGGTCAGTTCTTGTTATGAAGAGTAAGTTCTTATGAATAGTAAGTTATCTTGATGAAGAGTGAGTTGTTATGAAGAGCCAGTTGTGATGAAGAGTCAATTCATGTTGTGAAGAGTCAGTTTTTGCGATGAAGAATCAGTTATTTTGATGAAGAAACCATTCTTGCGATGAAGAGTCAGTTCTTGTGATGAAAGTCAGTTGTTGTGGTGAAGAGTTAGTTCTTGCGATGAAGTCTGTCTTCTTGTGCTGAAGAGTCAGTTTTTGTTTTGAACAGTCAGTTCTTGCGTCGAAGAAGCAGTTATTTGATGGAGAGAAAGTTCTTGTTAGGAAGAGTCAGTTCTTGTCATGTAGAGTAAGTTCTTGTAATAAGAGACAGTTCTTGTGATGAAGAGGCAGTTCTTGTTGCGAAGAGCCAGTTCTTGTGGTGAAGAGATAGTTCTTGTGATGACCAGTCAGTTCTTGTTTTGAATAATCAGTTCTTGTGATGAACAGTCAGTTCTTGTGACGAAGAGTCAGTTCTTGTAATGAAGAGTCAGTTCTTGTGATGAAGAGTCAGTTGTTGCGATGAAGAGTGTGTTTTTGCGTTAAAGAGTCGGTTCATGCGATGAAGTGTCAGTTCTTGTTAGGAAGAGTCAGCTCTTTGATGAAGAGTCAGTTATTGTGATGAAGAGTGTGTTCTTACGATGAATAATCAGTTCTTTTAATGACGACACAGTTCTTGCGATGAAGAGTCAGTTCTTGAAATAGGGAGTCAGTTCTTGAGATGAAGAGCCAGTTCTTGCGATGAAGAGCCAGTTCTTATGATGACGATTCAGTTCTTGTTATGAAGAGCCAGTTATTGCGATGAAGAGTCTGTTCTTGTTATGAAGTGCCAGTTCTTGTGATGGAGTCAGTTCTGATAAAGAGCCAGTTCTTGTGATGAAGAGTCAGTTCTTGCGATGAAGAGTACGTTTTTCCATTGAATAGTCAGTCCTTGCGATGAAGTCAGTTCTTTTGATGAAGAGTCAGTTCTTGTTAGGAGGAGCCAATTCCTGTGGTGAAGAGTTAGTTCTTGTGATCAACAGTCAGTTCTTGTTTTGATTAATCAGTTCTTGTGATGAAGTGTCAGTACATGTGATGAAGAGTCAGTTCTTGTGATGAAGAGTCAGTTATTGAGATGAAGAGTCAGTTCTTGTGATGAAGAGTCAGTTCTGGCGAAGAGTCAGTTCTTGCGACAGAGTCTGTTCTTGTTATGAAAAGCCAGTTCATGTGGTGTAGAGTCAGTTCTGATGGATTCATTTGTTTTGCTGAAGAGTCAGTTCTTGTTATGAAGAGTTAGTTCTTGTGATGAAGGGTAAGTTCTCGTCATGAAGAGTCAGTTATTGTTATGAAGAGTATGTTCTTGTTATGAAGAGTCAGTTCTTGTGATGAAGAGTCAGTTATTGCGATGAAGCGTCAGTTCTTGCGATGAAGAGTCAGTTCTTGTGATGAAGAGCCGGTTCTTGCGATGAAGAGCAAGTTCTTGCGATGAAGAGTCAGTTCTTGCGATGAAGAATCATTTCTTTTGAATATATATGTTCTTGTGATGAAGAGTCAGTTCTTATTTTAAAGAGTCAGTTCTTGCCATGAAGAGTCAGCTCTAATTATTAAGAAGAATCAGTCATTGTGATCAAGAGTCAGTTCTTGTTATGAAGAGTAAGTTCTTTTGATGAAGAGTCAGTTCTTCTGAAGAAAAGTCAGTTCTTGCGATGAAGAGTCAGTTCTGGCGATGAAGAGTCAGTTTTTACGATGAAGTGTAAATTCATGAGATGAAGTCAGTTCTTATTAGGAAGAGTCAGTTATTGTCATGAAAAGTAAGTTCTTGTCACAAGAGACAGTTCTTGTGATGAAGAGGCAGTTCTTGTTATGAATAGCCAGTTCTGTGGTGAACAGATAGTTCTTGTGATGAACAGCCAGTTCTTGTTTTGAGTAATCTGTTCTTGTGATGAAGAGTCAGTTCTTGTTATGAAGGTTCAGTTCTTGCGAAGAAGAGGCAGTTCTTGCGACGAAGAATCTGTTCTTGTTATGAAGAGTGAGTTCTTGTTATGAAGAGTCAGTTGTTATGATGAAGAGTCAGTTTTTGCGTTGAAGAGTCGGTTCGTGCGATGAAGTGTCAGTTCTTGTTATGAAGAGTCAGGTCTTTGATGAAGAGTCAGTTCTTGTGATGAAGAGTCAGGTCTTGTGATTAAGAGTCAGTTCTTACGATGAATAATCAGTTCTTTTATTGACGACACAGTTCTTGCGATGAACCGTCAGCTCTTGCAATGAGGAGTCAGTTCTTGCGATGAAGAGCCAGTTTTTGCAATGAAGAGCCAGTTCTTATGATGAAGAGTCAGTTCTTGTGATGAAGAGCCAGTTATTGCGATGAAGAGTCTGTTCTTGTTATGAAGAGCCAGTTCTTGTGATGGAGTCAGTTCTGATGAAGAGCCAGTTCTTGTGATGAAGAGTCAGTTGCGATGAAGAGTAAGTTTTTGCATTGAAGAGTCAGTCCTTGCGATGAAGAGTCAGTTCTTGTTAAGAAGAGTCAGTTCTTTTGATGAAGAGTCAGTTCTTTTGATGAAGAGTCAATTTTTGTGATGAGGAGTCAGTTCTTATGAGGAAGAGACAGTTCTTGTTATGAAGAGTCAGTTCTTGTGATGAACAGTCAGTTCTTGTTCTGATTAATGAGTTCTTGTGATGAAGAGCCAGTTATTGCGATGAAGTCTGTTCTTGTTATGAAGAGCCAGTTCTTGTGATGGAGAGTCAGTTCTGATGAAGAGTCAGTTCTCGTAATGAAGAGTCAGTTCTTGCAATGAAGGGTCAATTTTTGTGTTGAATAGTCAGTCCTTGCGATGAAGAGTCAGTTCTTTTGATGAAGAGTCTGTTCTTGTTATGAAAAACCAGTTCTTGTGATGAAGTGTCAGTTCTTGTGATGAAGAGTGAGTTATTGCAATGAAGAGTCAGTCCTTATTATGAAGAGTCAGTTCTGGAGATGAAGAGTCATTCTTGCGATGAAGAGCCAGTTCTTGCGATGAAGAGTGATTCTTGCGATGAAGAGTGTTCGTGTGTTGAGGCGCCAGTTCTTGTTTTGAAGAGTCAGTTATTTCGATAAAGAATCAGGTCTTTTAATGAAGAGACAGTTTTATGATGAAGAATCAGTTCTTGCGATGAAGAGTAAGTTCTTGCAATGAAGAGTCTTTTCTTGTGATGAAGAGCCGGTTCTTGCGATGAAGAGCAAGTTCTTGAGATGAATTTAGTTCTTATGATGAAGAGTCAGTTCTTGTTAGGAAGAGTCAGTTCTTGTCATGAAGAGTAAGTTCTTGTGACAAGAGACAGTTCGTGTGATGAAGAGGCAGTTCTTGTTACGAAGAGCCAGTTCTTGCGGTGAACAGATAGTTCATGTAATGAACAGCCAGTTCTTGTTTTGAGTAATTAGTTCTTGTGATGAAGAGTCAACTCATGTGATGAAGAGTCAGTTCATGTGATGAACAGTCAGTTCTTGTGATGAAGAGTCAGTTCTTGTTATGAAGGGTCAGTTCTTGCGAGGAAGAGGCAGTTCTTGCGACGAAGAGTCTGTTCTTGTTATGAAGAGTGAATTCTTGTTATGAAGAGTCAGTTCTTTTGATGAAGAGTCAGTTCTTGTGATGGAGAGTCAGTTATTGCGATGAAGAGTCAGTTCTTGTGATCAAGAGTCAGTTCTTGCGAAGAAGAGTCAGTTTTTATGATGAAGAGTCAGTTTTTGCTTTGAAGAGTCAGTTCTTGTGACGAAGAGTCAGTTCTTGTAACGAAGAGTCAGTTCTTGTTATGAAGAGTCAGTTCTTTTGATGAAGAGTCAGTTCTTGTGATGAAGAGTGTGTTCTTACGATGAATAATCAGTTCTTTTAATGTCGACACAGTTCTTGCGATGAAGAGTCAGTTCTTGCAATAAGGAGTCAGTTCTTGAGATGAAGAGCCAGTTCTTGCGATGAAGAGCCAGTTCTTATGATGAAGAGTCAGTTCTTGTTATGAAGAGCCAGTTATTGCGATGAAGAGTCTGTTCTTGTTATGAAGTGCCAGTTCTTGTGATGGAGTCAGTTCTGATAAAGAGCCAGTTCTTGTGATGAAGAGTCAGTTCTTGCGATGAAGAGTAAGTTTTTGCATTGAAGAGTCAGTCCTTGCGATGAAGAGTCAGTTCTTGTTATGAAGAGTCAGTTCTTTTGATGAAGAGTCAGTTCTTATGATGAAGAGTCAGTTCTTGTTATGAAGAGTCAGTTCTTGTCATAAGAGTCAGTCCTTGTGATGAAGGGCCAGTTCTTGTTAGGAGGAGCCAATTCTTGTGGTGAAGAGTTAGTTCTTGTGATGAACAGTCAGTTCTTGTTTTGATTAATCAATTCTTGTGATAAAGTGTCAGTACTTGTGATGAAGAGTCAGTTCTTGTGATGAAGAGTCAGTTATTGAGATGGAGAGTCAGTTCTTTTGATGAAGAGTCAGTTCTGGCGAAGAGTCAGTTGTTGCGACAGAGTCTGTTCTTGCTATGAAAGCCAGTTCTTGTGGTGTAGAGTCAATTCTGATGGATTCAGTTGTTTTGATGAAGAGTCATTTCTTGTTATGAAGAGTTAGTTCTTGTGATGAAGAGTCAGTTCTTGCGATGAAGAATCATTTCTTTTGAATAAGTCAGTTCTCGTCATGAAGAGTCAGTTATTGTTATGAAGAGTACGTTCTTGTTATGAAGAGTCAGGTCTTTTGATGAAGAGTCAGTTCTTATGATGAAGCGTCAGTTCTTGCAATGAAGAGTCAGTTCTTGTGATGAAGAGCCGGTTCTTGCGATGAAGAGCCAGTTCTTGCGATGAAGAGCCAGTTCATGCGATGAAGAGTCAGTTCTTGCGATGAAGAATCATTTCTTTTGAATAAGTCAGTTCTTGTGATGAAGAGTCAGTTCTTATTATAAAGAGTCAGTTCTTGCTATGAAGAGTCAGCTCTAATTATTAAGAAGAATCAGTCATTATGATCAAGAGTCAGTTCTTGTTATGAAGAGTAAGTTCTTTTGATGAAGAGTCAGTTCTTCTGATGAAAAGTCAGTTCTTGCGATGAAGAGTCAGTTCTGGCGATGAAGAGTCAGTTTTTGCGATGAAGTGTAAGATCATGAGCTGAAGTCAGTTCTTATGATGAAGAGTCAGTTCTTGTTAGGAAGAGTCAGTTATTGTCATGAAGAGTAAGTTGTTGTCACAAGAGACAGTTGATGTGATGAAGAGGCAGTTCTTGTTACGAAGAGCCAGTTCTGTGGTGAACAGATAGTTCTTGTGATGAACAGCCAGTTCTTCTTTTGAGTAATCAGTTCTTGTGATGAAGAGTCTCATCATGTGATGAAGAGTCAGTTCTTGTGATGAAGAGTGAGTTCTTGTTATGAAGGTTCAGTTCTTTTGATGAAGAGTCAGTTTTTGTGATGAAGAGTCAGTTCTTGTGATTAAGAGTCAGTTCTTACGATGAATAATCAGTACTTTTATTGACGACACAGTTCTTGCAATGAAGAGTCAGTTCTTGCAATGAGGAGTCTGTTCTTGTTATGAAGAGTGAGTTCCTGTTATGAAGAGCCAGTTCTTGCGATGAAGAGTAAGTTCTTGCAATGAAGAGTCGTTTCTTGTGATGAAGAGCCGGTTCTTGCGATGAGCAAGTTCTTGCGATGAAAAGTCAGTTCTTGCGATGAAGAATCAGTTCTTGTTATGAAGAGTAAGTTCTTTTGATGAAGAGTCAGTTCTAATGAAAAGTCAGTTCTTGTGGAGAAGAGTCGGTTCTGGCAATGAAGAGTCAGTTTTTGCGATGAAGTGTAAGTTCTTGAGATGAAGTTAGTGCTTATGATGAAGAGTCAGTTCTTGTTAGGAAGAGGCAGTTCTTGTCATGAAGAGTAAGTTCTTGTGGCAAGAGCCAGTTCTTGTGGTGAACAGATAGTTCTTGTGATAAACAGCCAGTTCTTGTTTTGAGTATTCAGTTCTTGTGATGCAGAGTCAGTTCATGTGATGAAGAGTCAGTTCATGTGATGAAGAGTCAGTTCTTGTTATGAAGAGTCAGTTCTTTTGATGAAGAGTCAGTTCTTGGGATGAAGAGTCAGTTCTTGCGATGAAGAGTCTGTTTTTGCGTTGAAGAGTTGGTTCGTGCGATGAAGTGTCAGTTCTTGTTATGAAGAGTCAGGTCTTTGATGAAGAGTCAGTTCTTGTGATGAAGAGTCAGGTCTTTGATGAAGAGTCAGTTCTTGTGATGAAGGGTCTGTTCTTACGATGATAAATCAGTTCTTTTAATGACGACACGGTTCTTGCGATGAAGAGTCAGTTCTTGCAACAAGGAGTCAGTTATTGCGATGAAGAGCCAGTTCTTATGATGAAGAGTCAGTTCTTGTTATGAAGAGCCAGTTATTGCAATGAAGAGTCTGTTCTTGTTATCAAGTGCCAGTTCTTGTGATGAAGAGTCAGTTCTTGCGATGAAGAGTAAGTTTTTGCATTGAAGAGTCAGTCCTAGTGAGGAAAGGCCAGTTCTTGTTAGGAAGAGCCAATTCTTGTGGTGAAGAGTTAGTTCTTGTGATGAACAGTCAGTTCTTGTTTTGATTAATCAGTTCTTGTGATGAAGTGTCAGTACATGTGATGAAGAGTCAGTTTTTGTGATGAAGAGTCAGTTATTGAGATGAAGAGTCAGTTCTTGTGATGAAGAGTCAGTTCTGGCGAAGAGTCAGGTCTTGCGACAGTCTGTTCTTGTTATGAAAAGCCAGTTCATGTGGTGTAGAGTCAGTTCTGATGGAGTCATTTGTTTTGCTGAAGAGTCAGTTCTTGTTATGAAGAGTTAGTTCTTGTGATGAAGGGTAAGTTCTCGTCATGAAGAGTCAGTTATTGTTATGAAGAGTACGTTCTTGTTATGAAGAGTCAGTTCTTGTGATGAAGAGTCATTTATTGCGATGAAGCGTCAGTTCTTGCGATGAAGAGCCGGTTCTTGTGATGAAGAGCCGGTTCTTGCGATGAAGAGCAAGTTCTTGCGATGAAGAGTCAGTTCTTGCGATGAAGAATCATTTCTTTTGAATATGTCAGTTCTTGTGATGAAGAGTCAGTTCTTATTATAAAGAGTCAGTTCTTGCCATGAAGAGTCAGCTCTAATTATTAAGAAGAATCAGTCATTGTGATCAAGAGTCAGTTCTTGTTATGAAGAGTAAGTTCTTTTGATGAAGAGTCAGTTCTTCTGATGAAAAGTCAGTTCTTGCGATGAAGAGTCAGTTCTGGCGATGAAGAGTCAGTTTTTGCGATGAAGTGTAAATTCATGAGATGAAGTCAGTTCTTATGATGAAGAGTCAGTTCTTATTAGGAAGAGTCAGTTCTTGTCATGAAGAGTAAGTTCTTGTCACAAGAGACAGTTCTTGTGATGAAGAGGCAGTTCTTGTTATGAATAGCCAGTTCTGTGGTGAACAGATAGTTCTTGTGATGAACAACCAGTTCTTGTTTTGAGTAATCTGTTCTTGTGATGAAGAGTCAGTTCATGTGATGAAGAGTCAGTTCTTGTGTTGAAGAGTCAGTTCTTGTTATAAAGGTTCGGTTCTTGCGAAGAAGAGGCAGTTCTTGCGACGAAGAGTCTGTTCTTGTTATGAAGAGTGAGTTCTTGTTATGAAGAGTCAGTTGTTATGGTGAAGAGTCAGTTTTTGCGTTGAAGAGTCGGTTCGTGCGATGAAGTGTCAGTTCTTGTTATGAAGAGTCAGGTCTTTGATGAAGAGTCAGTTCTTGTGATGAAGAGTCAGTTCTTGTGATTAAGAGTCAGTTCTTACGATGAATAATCAGTTCTTTTATTGACGACACAGTTCTTGCGATGTAGCGTCAGCTCTTGCAATGAGGAGTCAGTTCTTGTGATGAAGAGCCAGTTCTTGCATTGAAGAGCCAGTTCTTATGATGAAGAGTCAGTTCTTGTGATGAAGAGCCAGTTATTGCGATGAAGAGTCTGTTCTTGTTAAGAAGAGCCAGTTCTTGTGATGGAGTCAGTTCTGATGAAGAGCCAGTTCTCGTGATGAAGTGTCAGTACATGTGATGAAGAGTCAGTTTTTGTGATGAAGAGTCAGTTATTGAGATGAAGAGTCAGTTCTTGTGATGAAGAGTCAGTTCTGGCGAAGAGTCAGGTCTTGCGACAGTCTGTTCTTGTTATGAAAAGCCAGTTCATGTGGTGTAGAGTCAGTTCTGATGGAGTCATTTGTTTTGCTGAAGAGTCAGTTCTTGTTATGAAGAGTTAGTTCTTGTGATGAAGGGTAAGTTCTCGTCATGAAGAGTCAGTTATTGTTATGAAGAGTACGTTCTTGTTATGAAGAGTCAGTTCTTGTGATGAAGAGTCATTTATTGCGATGAAGCGTCAGTTCTTGCGATGAAGAGCCGGTTCTTGTGATGAAGAGCCGGTTCTTGCGATGAAGAGCAAGTTCTTGCGATGAAGAGTCAGTTCTTGCGATGAAGAATCATTTCTTTTGAATATGTCAGTTCTTGTGATGAAGAGTCAGTTCTTATTATAAAGAGTCAGTTCTTGCCATGAAGAGTCAGCTCTAATTATTAAGAAGAATCAGTCATTGTGATCAAGAGTCAGTTCTTGTTATGAAGAGTAAGTTCTTTTGATGAAGAGTCAGTTCTTCTGATGAAAAGTCAGTTCTTGCGATGAAGAGTCAGTTCTGGCGATGAAGAGTCAGTTTTTGCGATGAAGTGTAAATTCATGAGATGAAGTCAGTTCTTATGATGAAGAGTCAGTTCTTATTAGGAAGAGTCAGTTCTTGTCATGAAGAGTAAGTTCTTGTCACAAGAGACAGTTCTTGTGATGAAGAGGCAGTTCTTGTTATGAATAGCCAGTTCTGTGGTGAACAGATAGTTCTTGTGATGAACAACCAGTTCTTGTTTTGAGTAATCTGTTCTTGTGATGAAGAGTCAGTTCATGTGATGAAGAGTCAGTTCTTGTGTTGAAGAGTCAGTTCTTGTTATAAAGGTTCGGTTCTTGCGAAGAAGAGGCAGTTCTTGCGACGAAGAGTCTGTTCTTGTTATGAAGAGTGAGTTCTTGTTATGAAGAGTCAGTTGTTATGGTGAAGAGTCAGTTTTTGCGTTGAAGAGTCGGTTCGTGCGATGAAGTGTCAGTTCTTGTTATGAAGAGTCAGGTCTTTGATGAAGAGTCAGTTCTTGTGATGAAGAGTCAGTTCTTGTGATTAAGAGTCAGTTCTTACGATGAATAATCAGTTCTTTTATTGACGACACAGTTCTTGCGATGTAGCGTCAGCTCTTGCAATGAGGAGTCAGTTCTTGTGATGAAGAGCCAGTTCTTGCATTGAAGAGCCAGTTCTTATGATGAAGAGTCAGTTCTTGTGATGAAGAGCCAGTTATTGCGATGAAGAGTCTGTTCTTGTTAAGAAGAGCCAGTTCTTGTGATGGAGTCAGTTCTGATGAAGAGCCAGTTCTCGTGATGAAGAGCCAGCTCTTGCGATGAAGAGTAAGTTTTTGCATTGAAGAATCAGTCCTTGCGATGAAGAGTCAGTTCTTGTTAAGAAGAGTCAGTTCTTTTGATGAAGAGTGAGTTCTTATGATGAAGAGTCAGTTCTTGTGATGAGGAGTCAGTTCTTATAAGGAAGAGACAGTTCTTGTTATGAAGAGTCAGTTCTTGTGATGAACAGTCAGTTCTTGTTCTGATTAATGAGTTCTTGTGATGAAGAGCCAGTTATTGCGATGAAGAGTCTGTTCTTGTTATGAAGAGCCAGTTCTTGTGATGGAGAGTCAGTTCTGATGAAGAGTCAGTTCTCGTAATGAAGAGTCAGTCCTTGCGATGAAGAGTCATTTCTTGTGATGAAGTGTCAGTTCTTGTGATGAAGAGTGATTCTTGCGTGGAAGAGTGTTCGTGTGTTGAGGCGCCAGTTCTTGTTATGAAGAGTCAGTTATTTCGATGAAGAATCAGGTCTTTTAATGAAGAGACAGTTTTGCGATGAAGAGTCAGTTCTTGCGATGAAGAGTAAGTTCTTGCAATGAAGAGTCATTTCTTGTGATGAAGAGCCGGTTCTTGCGATGAAGAGCAAGTTCTTGCGATGAAGAGTCAGTTCTTGCGATGAAGAATCAGTTCTTGTTATGAAGAGTAAGTTCTTTTGATGAAGAGTCAGTTCTGATGAAAAGTCAGTTCTTGTGATAAAGAGTCGGTTCTGGCGATGAAGAGTCAGTTTTTGCGATGAAGTGTAAGTTCTTGAGATGAATTTAGTTCTTATGATGAAGAGTCAGTTCTTGTTAGGAAGAGTCAGTTCTTGTCATGAAGAGTAAGTTCTTGTGACAAGAGACAGTTCGTGTGATGAAGAGGCAGTTCTTGTTACGAAGAGCCAGTTCTTGCGGTGAACAGATAGTTCTTGTAATGAACAGCCAGTTCTTGTTTTGAGTATTCAGTTCTTGTGATGAAGAGTCAGTTCATGTGATGAAGAGTCAGTTCATTTGATGAAGAGTCTGTTCTTGCGAAGAAGAGGCAGTTCTTGCGACGAAGAGTCTGTTCTTGTTATGAAGAGTGAATTCTTGTTATGAAGATTCAGTTCTTTTGATGAAGAGTCAGTTCTTGTGATGAAGAGTCAGTTATTGCAATGAAGAGTCAGTTCTTGTGATCAAGAGTCAGTTCTTGCGAAGAAGAGTCAGTTCTTGCGATGAAGAGCCTGTTCTTGTTATGAAGAGTCAGTTCTTGTGATGAAGAGCCGGTTCTTGCGATGAAGAGCCAGTTCTTGCGATGAAGAGCCAGTTCATGCGATGAAGAGTCAGTTCTTGCGATGAAGAATCATTTCTTTTGAATAAGTCAGTTCTTGTGATGAAGAGTCAGTTCTTATTATAAAGAGTCAGTTCTTGCTATGAAGAGTCAGCTCTAATTATTAAGAAGAATCAGTCATTATGATCAAGAGTCAGTTCTTGTTATGAAGAGTAAGTTCTTTTGATGAAGAGTCAGTTCTTCTGATGAAAAGTCAGTTCTTGCGATGAAGAGTCAGTTCTGGCGATGAAGAGTCAGTTTTTGCGATGAAGTGTAAGATCATGAGCTGAAGTCAGTTCTTATGATGAAGAGTCAGTTCTTGTTAGGAAGAGTCAGTTATTGTCATGAAGAGTAAGTTGTTGTCACAAGAGACAGTTGATGTGATGAAGAGGCAGTTCTTGTTACGAAGAGCCAGTTCTGTGGTGAACAGATAGTTCTTGTGATGAACAGCCAGTTCTTCTTTTGAGTAATCAGTTCTTGTGATGAAGAGTCTCATCATGTGATGAAGAGTCAGTTCTTGTGATCAAGAGTGAGTTCTTGTTATGAAGGTTCAGTTCTTTTGATGAAGAGTCAGTTTTTGTGATGAAGAGTCAGTTCTTGTGATTAAGAGTCAGTTCTTACGATGAATAATCAGTACTTTTATTGACGACACAGTTCTTGCAATGAAGAGTCAGTTCTTGCAATGAGGAGTCTGTTCTTATTTATGAAGAGTGAGTTCCTGTTATGAAGAGCCAGTTCTTGCGATGAAGAGTAAGTTCTTGCAATGAAGAGTCGTTTCTTGTGATGAAGAGCCGGTTCTTGCGATGAGCAAGTTCTTGCGATGAAAAGTCAGTTCTTGCGATGAAGAAACAGTTCTTGTTATGAAGAGTAAGTTCTTTTGATGAAGAGTCAGTTCTAATGAAAAGTCAGTTCTTGTGGAGAAGAGTCGGTTCTGGCAATGAAGAGTCAGTTTTTGCGATGAAGTGTAAGTTCTTGAGATGAAGTTAGTGCTTATGATGAAGAGTCAGTTCTTGTTAGGAAGAGTCAGTTCTTGTCATGAAGAGTAAGTTCTTGTGGCAAGAGCCAGTTCTTGTGGTGAACAGATAGTTCTTGTGATAAACAGCCAGTTCTTGTTTTGAGTATTCAGTTCTTGTGATGCAGAGTCAGTTCATGTGATGAAGAGTCAGTTCATGTGATGAAGAGTCAGTTCTTGTTATGAAGAGTCAGTTCTTTTGATGAAGAGTCAGTTCTTGGGATGAAGAGTCAGTTCTTGCGATGAAGAGTCTGTTTTTGCGTTGAAGAGTTGGTTCGTGCGATGAAGTGTCAGTTCTTGTTATGAAGAGTCAGGTCTTTGATGAAGAGTCAGTTCTTGTGATGAAGAGTCAGGTCTTTGATGAAGAGTCAGTTCTTGTGATGAAGGGTCTGTTCTTACGATGATAAATCAGTTCTTTGAATGACGACACGGTTCTTGCGATGAAGAGTCAGTTCTTGCAACAAGGAGTCAGTTATTGCGATGAAGAGCCAGTTCTTATGATGAAGAGTCAGTTCTTGTTATGAAGAGCCAGTTATTGCAATGAAGAGTCTGTTCTTGTTATCAAGTGCCAGTTCTTGTGATGAAGAGTCAGTTCTTGCGATGAAGAGTAAGTTTTTGCATTGAAGAGTCAGTCCTAGTGAGGAAAGGCCAGTTCTTGTTAGGAAGAGCCAATTCTTGTGGTGAAGAGTTAGTTCTTGTGATGAACAGTCAGTTCTTGTTTTGATTAATCAGTTCTTGTGATGAAGTGTCAGTACATGTGATGAAGAGTCAGTTTTTGTGATGAAGAGTCAGTTATTGAGATGAAGAGTCAGTTCTTGTGATGAAGAGTCAGTTCTGGCGAAGAGTCAGGTCTTGCGACAGTCTGTTCTTGTTATGAAAAGCCAGTTCATGTGGTGTAGAGTCAGTTCTGATGGAGTCATTTGTTTTGCTGAAGAGTCAGTTCTTGTTATGAAGAGTTAGTTCTTGTGATGAAGGGTAAGTTCTCGTCATGAAGAGTCAGTTATTGTTATGAAGAGTACGTTCTTGTTATGAAGAGTCAGTTCTTGTGATGAAGAGTCATTTATTGCGATGAAGCGTCAGTTCTTGCGATGAAGAGACGGTTCTTGTGATGAAGAGCCGGTTCTTGCGATGAAGAGCAAGTTCTTGCGATGAAGAGTCAGTTCTTGCGATGAAGAATCATTTCTTTTGAATATGTCAGTTCTTGTGATGAAGAGTCAGTTCTTATTATAAAGAGTCAGTTCTTGCCCTGAAGAGTCAGCTCTAATTATTAAGAAGAATCAGTCATTGTGATCAAGAGTCAGTTCTTGTTATGAAGAGTAAGTTCTTTTGATGAAGAGTCAGTTCTTCTGATGAAAAGTCAGTTCTTGCGATGAAGAGTCAGTTCTGGCGATGAAGAGTCAGTTTTTGCGATGAAGTGTAAATTCATGAGATGAAGTCAGTTCTTATGATGAAGAGTCAGTTCTTATTAGGAAGAGTCAGTTCTTGTCATGAAGAGTAAGTTCTTGTCACAAGAGACAGTTCTTGTGATGAAGAGGCAGTTCTTGTTATGAATAGCCAGTTCTGTGGTGAACAGATAGTTCTTGTGATGAACAACCAGTTCTTGTTTTGAGTAATCTGTTCTTGTGATGAAGAGTCAGTTCATGTGATGAAGAGTCAGTTCTTGTGTTGAAGAGTCAGTTCTTGTTATAAAGGTTCAGTTCTTGCGAAGAAGAGGCAGTTCTTGCGACGAAGAGTCTGTTCTTGTTATGAAGAGTGAGTTCTTGTTATGAAGAGTCAGTTGTTATGGTGAAGAGTCAGTTTTTGCGTTGAAGAGTCGGTTCGTGCGATGAAGTGTCAGTTCTTGTTATGAAGAGTCAGGTCTTTGATGAAGAGTCAGTTCTTGTGATGAAGAGTCAGTTCTTGTGATTAAGAGTCAGTTCTTACGATGAATAATCAGTTCTTTTATTGACGACACAGTTCTTGCGATGTAGCGTCAGCTCTTGCAATGAGGAGTCAGTTCTTGTGATGAAGAGCCAGTTCTTGCATTGAAGAGCCAGTTCTTATGATGAAGAGTCAGTTCTTGTGATGAAGAGCCAGTTATTGCGATGAAGAGTCTGTTCTTGTTATGAAGAACCAGTTCTTGTGATGGAGTCAGTTCTGATGAAGAGCCAGTTCTCGTGATGAAGAGTCAGTTCTTGCGATGAAGAGTAAGTTTTTGCATTGAAGAATCAGTCCTTGCGATGAAGAGTCAGTTCTTGTTAAGAAGAGTCAGTTCTTTTGATGAAGAGTGAGTTCTTATGATGAAGAGTCAGTTCTTGTGATGAGGAGTCAGTTCTTATAAGGAAGAGACAGTTCTTGTTATGAAGAGTCAGTTCTTGTGATGAACAGTCAGTTCTTGTTCTGATTAATGAGTTCTTGTGATGAAGAGCCAGTTATTGCGATGAAGAGTCTGTTCTTGTTATGAAGAGCCAGTTCTTGTGATGGAGAGTCAGTTCTGATGAAGAGTCAGTTCTCGTAATGAAGAGTCAGTCCTTGCGATGAAGAGTCATTTCTTGTGATGAAGTGTCAGTTCTTGTGATGAATTGTGAGTTATTGCAATGAAGAGTCAGTCCTTATTATGAAGAGTCAGTTCTGGAGATGAAGAGTCATTCTTGCGATGAAGAGCCAGTTCTTGCGATGAAGAGTGATTCTTGCGTGGAAGAGTGTTCGTGTGTTGAGGCGCCAGTTCTTGTTTTGAAGAGTCAGTTATTTCGATGAAGAATCAGGTCTTTTAATGAAGAGACAGTTTTGCGATGAAGAGTCAGTTCTTGCGATGAAGAGTAAGTTCTTGCAATGAAGAGTCATTTCTTGTGATGAAGAGCCGGTTCTTGCGATGAAGAGCAAGTTCTTGCGATGAAGAGTCAGTTCTTGCGATGAAGAATCAGTTCTTGTTATGAAGAGTAAGTTCTTTTGATGAAGAGTCAGTTGTGATGAAAAGTCAGTTCTTGTGATGAAGAGTCGGTTCTGGCGATGAAGAGTCAGTTTTTGCGATGAAGTGTAAGTTCTTGAGATGAATTTAGTTCTTATGATGAAGAGTCAGTTCTTGTTAGGAAGAGTCAGTTCTTGTCATGAAGAGTAAGTTCTTGTGACAAGAGACAGTTCGTGTGATGAAGAGGCAGTTCTTGTTACGAAGAGCCAGTTCTTGCGGTGAACAGATAGTTCTTGTAATGAACAGCCAGTTCTTGTTTTGAGTAATCAGTTCTTGTGATGAAGAGTCAGTTCATGTGATGAAGAGTCAGTTCATTTGATGAAGAGTCTGTTCTTGCGAAGAAGAGGCAGTTCTTGCGACGAAGAGTCTGTTCTTGTTATGAAGAGTGAATTCTTGTTATGAAGATTCAGTTCTTTTGATGAAGAGTCAGTTCTTGTGATGAAGAGTCAGTTATTGCAATGAAGAGTCAGTTCTTGTGATCAAGAGTCAGTTCTTGCGAAGAAGAGTCAGTTCTTGCGATGAAGAGCCTGTTCTTGTTATGAAGAGTCAGTTCTTATGATGAAGCGTCAGTTATTGTGATGAAGAGCCGGTTCTTGCGATGAAGAGCAAGTTCTTGCAATGAAGAGTCAGTTCTTGCGATGAAGAATCATTTCCTTTGAATAAGTCAGTTCTTGTGATGAAGAGTCAGTTCTTATTATAAAGAGTCAGTTCTTGTTATGAAGAGCCAGTTATTGCATGAAGAGTCTGTTCTTGTTATGAAGTGCCAGTTCTTGTGATGGAGTCAGTTCTGATAAAGAGCCAGTTCTTGTGATGAAGAGTCAGTTCTTGCGATGAAGAGTAAGTTTTTGCATTGAAGAGTCAGTCCTTGCGATGAAGAGTCAGTTCTTGTTATGAAGAGTCAGTTCTTATGATGAAGAGTCAGTTCTTGTTATGAAGAGTAAGTTCTTGTTATAAGAGTCAGTCCTTGTGATGAAGGGCCAGTTCTTGTTAGGAGGAGCCAATTCTTGTGGTGAAGAGTTAGTTCTTGTGATGAATAGTCAGTTCTTGTTTTGATTAATCAATTCTTGTGATGAAGAGTCAGTTCTTGTGATGAAGAGTCAGTTATTGAGATGGAGAGTCAGTTCTTGTCATGAAGAGTCAGTTCTGGCGAAGAGTCAGTTCTTGCGACAGAGTCTTGTGGTGTAGACTCAGTTCTGATGGAGTCAGTTGTTTTGATGAAGAGTCAGTTCTTGTGTTGAAGAGTTAGTTCTTGTGATGAAGGGTAAGTTCTCGTCATGAAGAGTCAGTTATTGTTATGAAGAGTACGTTCTTGTTATGAAGAGTCAGGTCTTTTGATGAAGAGTCAGTTCTTGCGAAGAAGAGTCAGTTCTTGCGATGAAGAGCCTGTTCTTGTTATGAAGAGTCAGTTCTTATAATGAAGCGTCAGTTCTTGTGATGAAGAGCCGGTTCTTGCGATGAAGAGCAAGTTCTTGCGATGAAGAGTCAGTTCTTGCGATGAAGAATCATTTCTTTTGAATAAGTCAGTTCTTGTGATGAAGAGACGGTTCTTATTATAAAGAGTCAGTTCTTGCGATGAAGAGTCAGCTCTAATTATTAAGAAGAATCAGTCATTATGATAAAGAGTCAGTTCTTGTTATGAAGAGTAAGTTCTTTTGATGAAGAGTCAGTTCTTCTGATGAAAAGTCAGTTCTTGCGATGAAGAGTCAGTTCTGGCGATGAAGAGTCAGTTATTGTCATGAAGAGTAAGTTCTTGTCACAAGAGACAGTTCATGTGATGAAGAGGCAGTTCTTGTTACGAAGAGCCAGTTCTGTGGTGAACAGATAGTTCTTGTGATGAACAGCCAGTTCTTGTTTTGAGTAATCAGTTCTTGTGATCAAGAGTCTCATCATGTGATGAAGAGTCAGTTCTTGTGATGAAGAGTGAGTTCTTGTTATGAAGGTTCAGTTCTTGCGAAGAAGAGGCAGTTCTTGCGACGAAGAGTCTGTTCTTGTTATGAAGAGTGAGTTCTTGTTAATAAGAGCCAGTTCTTTTGATGAAGAGACAGTTCTTGTGATGAAGGGTCAGTTCTTGCGATGAAGAGTCAGTTTTTGCGTTGAAGAGTCGGTTCGTGCGATGAAGTATCAGTTCTTGTTATGAAGAGTCAGGTCTTTGATGAAGAGTCAGTTTTTGTGATGAAGATTCGTTTCTTGTGAAGAAGAGCCGTTTCTTGCGATGAAGAGCAAGTTCTTGCAATGAAGAGTCAGTTCTTGCGATGAAGAATCAGTTCTTGTTATGAAGAGTAAGTTCTTTTGATGAAGAGTCAGTTCTGATGAAAAGTCAGTTTTTGCGGTGAAGAGTCGGTTCTGGCAATGAAGAGTCAGTTTTTGCGATGAAGTGTAAGTTCTTGAGATGAAGTTAGTTCTTATGATGAAGAGTCAGTTCTTGTTAGGAAGAGTCAGTTCTTGTCATGAAGAGTAAGTTCTTGTGGCAAGAGACAGTTCTTTTGATGAAGAGGTAGTTCTTGTTACGAAGAGCCAGTTCTTGTGGTGAACAGATAGTTCTTGTGATGAACAGCCAGTTCTTGTTTTGAGTATTCAGTTCTTGTCATGAAGAGTCAGTTCATGTGATGAAGAGTCCGTTCATGTGATGAAGAGTCAGTTCTTGTTATGAAGAGTCAGTTCTTGTTATGAAGGGTCAGTTCTTGCGAAGAAGAGGCAGTTCTTGCGAAGAAGAGTCTGTTCTTGTTATGAAGAGTGAATTCTTGTTATGAAGAGTCAGTTCTTTTGATGAAGAGTCAGTTCTTGTAATGAAGAGTGAGTTCTTGCGATGAAGAGTCAGTTTTTGCGTTAAAAGTCGGTTCGTGCGATGAAGTATCAGTTCTTGTTATGACGAGTCAGGTCTCTGATGAAGAGTCAGTTCTTGTGATGAAGAGTTAGTTCTTGTGATTGATAGTCAGTTCTTGTGATTAAGAGTCAGTTCTTACGACGAATAATCAATTCTTTTAATGACCACACAGTTCTTGCGATGAAGAGTCAGTTCTTGCAATGAGGAATCAGTTCTTGTGATGAAGAGCCAGTTCTTGTGATGAAGAGCCAGTTCTTATGATGAAGAGTCTGTTCTTGTTATGAAGAGCCAGTTCTTGTGATGGAGTCAGTTCTGATGAAGAGCCAGTTCTCGTGATGAAGAGTCGTTTCTTGCGGTGAAGAGTAAGTTTTTCATTGAAGAGTCAGTCCTTGCGATGAAGAGTCAGTTCTTGTTATGAAGAGTCAGTCCTTATGAATAGTAAGTTATCTTCATGAAGAGTCAGTTGTTATGAAGAGCCAGTTCTTGTGATGAAGAGTCAGTTCATATTGTCAAGAGTCAGTTTTTTCGCTGAAGAATCAGTTCTTTCGATGAAGAAACCATTCTTGCGATGAAGAGTCAGTTCTTGTGATGAAAGTAAGTTCTTGTGGTGAAGAGTTAGTTCTTGCGATGAAGAGTCTGTTCTTGTGTTGAAGAGTCAGTTCTTGTTTTGAACAGTCAGTTCTTGCGATGAAGAAGCAGCTCTTTTGATGAAGAGACAGTTCTTCTAATGAAAAGTCAGTTCTTGCGATGAAGAGTCGTTCTGGCGATGAAGAGTCAATTTTTGCGATGAAGTGTCAGTTCATGAGATGAAGTCAATTCTTATGATGAAGAGTCAGCTCTTCTTAGGAAGAGTCAGTTCTTGTCATGAAGAGTAAGTTCTTGTCATAAGAGACAGTTCTTGTGATGAAGAGGCAGTTCTTGTTGCGAAGAGCCAGTTCTTGTGATGAAGAGTCAGTTCATGTGATGAAGAGTCAGTTCTTGTAATGAAGAGTCAGTTCTTGTTATGAAGAGTCAGTTCTAGCGAAGAAGAGGCAGTTCTTGCGACGAAGAGTCTGTTCTTGTTATGAAGAGTGAGTTCTTGTTATGAAGGGTCAGTTCTTTTGATGAAGAGTCAGTTCTTGTGATGAAGAGTCAGTTCTTGCGATAAAGAGTCAGTTTTTGCGTTGAAGAGTCGGTTCGTGCGATGAAGTGTCAGTTCTTGTTATGAAGAGGCAGGTTTTTGATGAAGATTCAGTTCTTGTGATGAAAATCTGTTCTTACAATGAATAATCAGTTCTTTTATAGACGGCACAGTTCTTGCGATGAAGAGTCAGTTCTTGCAATAAGGAGACAGTTCTTGTGATGAACATCCAGTTCTTGCGATGAAGAGCCAGTTCTTATGATGAAGAGTCAGTTCTTGTTATGAAGAGCCAGTTGTTGCGATGAAGAGTCTGTTCTTGTTATGAAGAGTCAGTTCTTTTGATGAAGAGTCAGTTCTTATGATGAAGAATCAGTGCTTCTGATGAGGAGTCAGTTCTTATGAGGAAGAGACAGTTCTTGTTATGAAGAGTCAATTCTTGTTATGAAGAGTCAGTTCTCGCCATTAGAGTCAGTCCTTGTGATGAAGGGCCAGTTCTTGTTAGGAAGAGCCAATTCTTGTGGTGAAGAGTTAGTTCTTGTGATGAACAGTTAGTTCTTGTTTTGATTAATCAGTTCTTGTGATGAAGACTCAGTTGTGATGATTAGTCAGTTATTGAGATGAAGAGTCAGTTCTTATGATGAAGAGTCAGTTCTTGTTATGAAGAGCCAGTTGTTGCGATGAAGAGTCTGTTCTTGTTATGAAGAGTCAGTTCTTTTGATGAAGAGTCAGTTCTTATGATGAAGAATCAGTGCTTCTGATGAGGAGTCAGTTCTTATGAGGAAGAGACAGTTCTTGTTATGAAGAGTCAATTCTTGTTATGAAGAGTCAGTTCTCGCCATTAGAGTCAGTCCTTGTGATGAAGGGCCAGTTCTTGTTAGGAAGAGCCAATTCTTGTGGTGAAGAGTTAGTTCTTGTGATGAACAGTCAGTTCTTGTTTTGATTAATCAGTTCTTGTGATGAAGACTCAGTTGTGATGATTAGTCAGTTATCGAGATGAAGAGTCAGTTCTTGTGATGAAGAGTCAGTTCTTGCGATAAAGAGTCAGTTTTTGCGTTGAAGAGTCGGTTCGTGCGATGAACTGTCAGTTCTTGTTATGAAGAGTCAGGTCTTTGATAAAGAGTCAGTTCTTGTGATGAAAAGTCTGTTTTTACGATGAATAATCAGTTATTTTAATGACGGCACAGTTCTTGCGATGAAGAGTCAGTTCTTGCAATAAGGAGTCAGTTCTTGTGATGAACATCCAGTTCTTGCGATGAAGAGCCAGTTCTTATGATAAAGAGTCAGTTCTTGTTATGAAGAGCCAGTTGTTGCGATGAAGAGTCTGTTCTTGTTATGAAGAGCCAGTTCTTGTGATGGAGCCAGTTCTGATAAAGAGCCAGTTCTTGTGATGAAGAGTCAGTTCTTGTTATGAAGAGTCAGTTCTTTTGATGAAGAGTCAGTTCTTATGATGAAGAATCAGTGCTTGTGATGAGGAGTCAGTTCTTATGAGGAAGAGACAGTTCTTGTTATGAAGAGTCAGTTCTTGTTATGAAGCGTCAGTTCTTGTCATAAGAGTCAGTCCTTGTGATGAAGGGCCAGTTCTTGTTAGGAACAGCCAATTCTTGTGGTGAATAGTTAGTTCTTGTGATGAACAGTCAGTTCTTGTTTTGATTAATCAGTTCTTGTGATGAAGACTCAGTTCTTGTGATGGTCAGTCAGTTATTGAGATGAAGAGTCAGTTCTTGTGATGAAGAGTCAGTTCTGGCGAAGAGTCAGTTCTTGCGACAGAGTCTGTTCTTGTTATGAAAAGCCAGTTCTTTTGGTGTAGAGTCAGTTCTGATGGAGTCAGTTGTTTTGAGGAAGAGTCAGTTCTTGTTATGAAGAGTTAGCTCTTGTGATGAAGGGTAAGTTCTTGTTATGAAGAGTCAGTTTTTGTTATGAAGAGTACGTTCTTGTTAAGAAGAGTCAGTTCCTTTGATGAAGAGTCAGTTCTTGTGATGAAGAGTCAGTTCTTGTGATGAAGAGCCAGTTCTTATGATGAAGCATCAGTTCTTGCTATGATGAGTCAGTTCTTGTGATGAAGAGTTAGTTCTTGCGATGTAGAGTCTGTTCTTGCGATGAAGAGTGATTCTTGCGTTGAAGAGTGTTCTTGTGTTGAGGAGCCAGTTCTTGTTTTGAAGAGTCAGTTCTTTCGATGAAGAATCAGGTCTTTTAATGAAGAGACAGTTTTGCGATGAAGACTCAGTTCTTGCGATGAAGAGTCATTTCTTGTGATGAAGAGCCGGTTCTTGCGATGAAGAGCAAGTTCTTGCGATGAAGAGTCAGTTCTTGCGATGAAGAATCAGTTCTTGTTATGAAGAGTAAGTTCTTTCGATGAAGAGTCTGTTCTGATGAAAAGTCAGTTCTTGCGATGAAGAGTCGGTTCTGGCGATGAAGAGTCAGTTTTTGCGATGAAGTGTAAGGTCAAGAGATGAAGTTAGTTCTTAAAATGAAGAGTCAGTTCATGTCACAAAAGACAGTTCTTGTGATGAAGAGGCAGTTCTTGTTACGAAGAGCCTGTTCTTGTGGTGAACAGATAGTTCTTGTGATGAAGAGCCAGTTCTTGTTTTGGGTAATCATTTCTTGTGATGAAGATTCAGTTCATGTGATGAAGAGTCAGTTCTTGTGATGAAGAGTCAGTTCTTGTTTTGAAGGGTCAGTTCTTGCGAAGAAGAGGCACTTCTTGCGACGAAGAGTCTGTTCTTGTTATGAAGAGTCAGTTCTTTTGATGAAGAGCCAGTTCTTGTGATGAAGAGTCAGTTCCTGCGATGAAGAGTCAGTTTTTGCGTTGAAGAGCCGGTTCGTGCGACGAAGTGTCAGTTCTTGTTATGAAGAGTCAGTGCTTGTGATTAAGAGTCAGTTCTTGCGATGAATAATCAGTTCTTTTAATGACGACACAGTTCTTGCGATGAAGAGTCAGTTCTTGCAATGAGGAGTCAGTTCTTCTAATGAAGAGCCAGTTCTTGCGATGAAGATCCAGCTCTTATCATGAAGGGTCAGTTCTTGTGATGAAGAGCCAGTTATTGCTATGAAGAGTCTGTTCTTGTTATGAAGAGCCAGTTCTTGTGATGGAGTCAGTTCTGATGAAGAGCCAGTTTTCGTGATGAAGAGTCAGTTCTTGCGATGAAGAGTAAGTTTTTGCATTGAAGAGTCAGTCATTGCAATGAAGGGTCAGTTCTTGTTATGAAGAGTAAGTTCTTATGAATAGTAAGTTATCTTGATGAAGAGTGAGTTGTTATGAAGAGCCAGTTGTGATGAAGAGTCAATTCATGTTGTGAAGAATCAGTTTTTGCGATGAAGAATCAGTTATTTTGATGAAGAAACCATTCTTGCGATGAAGAGTCAGTTCTTGTGATGAAAGTCAGTTCTTGTGGTGAAGAGTTAGTTCTTGCGATGAAGAGTCTCTTCTTGTGCTGAAGAGTCAGTTTTTGTTTTGAACAGTCAGTTCTTGCGTCGAAGAAGCAGTTATTTGATGGAGAGAAAGTTCTTGTTAGGAAGAGTCAGTTCTTGTCATGAAGAGTAAGTTCTTATCATAAGAGACAGTTCTTGTGATGAAGAGGCAGTTCTTGTTGCGAAGAGCCAGTTCTTGTGATGAAGAGATAGTTCTTGTGATGACCAGTCAGTTCTTGTTTTGAATAATCAGTTCTTGTGATGAACAGTCAGTTCTTGTGACGAAGAGTCAGTCCTTGTAATGAAGAGTCAGTTCTTGTGATGAAGAGTCAGTTGTTGCGATGAAGAGTCTGTTTTTGCGTAAAAGAGTGGGTTCGTGCGATGAAGTGTCAGTTCTTGTTAGGAAGAGTCAGCTCTTTGATGAAGAGTCAGTTATTGTGATGAAGAGTGTGTTCTTACGATGAATAATCAGTTCTTTTAATGACGACACAGTTCTTGCGATGAAGAGTCAGTTCTTGCAATAGGGAGTCAGTTCTTGAGATGAAGAGCCAGTTCTTGCGATGAAGAGCCAGTTCTTATGATGACGATTCAGTTCTTGTTATGAAGAGCCAGTTATTGCGATGAAGACTCTGTTCTTGTTATGAAGTGCCAGTTCTTGTGATGGAGTAAGTTCTGATAAAGAGCCAGTTCTTGTTATGAAGAGTCAGTTCTTTTGATGAAGAGTCAGTTCTTGTTAGGAGGAGCCAATTCCTGTGGTGAAGAGTTAGTTCTTGTGATGAACAGTCAGTTCTTGTTTTGATTAATCAGTTCTTGTGATGAAGTGTCAGTACATGTGATGAAGAGTCAGTTCTTGTGATGAAGAGTCAGTTATTGAGATGAAGAGTCAGTTCTTGTGATGAAGAGTCAGTTCTGGCGAAGAGTCAGTTCTTGCGACAGAGTCTGTTCTTGTTATGAAAAGCCAGTTCATGTGGTGTAGAGTCAGTTCTGATGGAGTCATTTGTTTTGCTGAAGAGTCAGTTCTTGTTATGAAGAGTTAGTTTTTGTGATGAAGGGTAAGTTCTCGTCATGAAGAGTCAGTTATTGTTATGAAGAGTATGTTCTTGTTATGAAGAGTCAGTTCTTGTGATGAAGAGTCAGTTATTGCGATGAAGCGTCAGTTCTTGCGATGAAGAGTCAGTTCTTGTGATGAAGAGCCGGTTCTTGCGATGAAGAGCAAGTTCTTGCGATGAAGAGTCAGTTCTTGCGATGAAGAATCATTCCTTTTGAATATATATGTTCTTGTGATGAAGAGTCAGTTCTTATTATAAAGAATCAGTTCTTGCCATGAAGAGTCAGCTCTAATTATTAAGAAGAATCAGTCATTGTGATCAAGAGTCAGTTCTTGTTATGAAGAGTAAGTTCTTTTGATGAAGAGTCAGTTCTTCTGAAGAAAAGTCAGTTCTTGCGATGAAGAGTCAGTTCTGGCGATGAAGAGTCAGTTTTTACGATGAAGTGTAAATTCATGAGATGAAGTCAGTTGTTATTAAGAAGAGTCAGTTATTGTCATGAAAAGTAAGTTCTTGTCACAAGAGACAGTTCTTGTGATCAAGAGCCAGTTCTTGTTATAAATAGCCAGTTCTGTGGTGAACAGATAGTTCTTGTGATGAACAGCCAGTTCTTGTTTTGAGTAATCTGTTCTTGTGATGAAGAGTCAGTTCATGTGATGAAGAGTCAGTTCTTGTGTTGAAGAGTCAGTTCTTGTTATGAAGGTTCAGTTCTTGCGAAGAAGAGGCAGTTCTTGCGACGAAGAATCTGTTCTTGTTATGAAGAGTGAGTTTTTGTTATGAAGAGTCAGTTGTTATGATGAAGAGTCAGTTTTTGCGTTGAAGAGTCGGTTCGTGCGATGAAGTGTCAGTTCTTGTTATGAAGAGTCAGGTCTTTGATGAAGAGTCAGTTCTTGTGATGAAGAGTCAGGTCTTGTGATTAAGAGTCAGTTCTTACGATGAATAATCAGTTCTTTTATTGACGACACAGTTCTTGCGATTAAGCGTCAGCTCTTGCAATGAGGAGTCAGTTCTTGCGATGAAGAGCCAGTTCTTGCAATGAAGAGCCAGTTCTTATGATGAAGAGTCAGTTCTTGTGATGAAGAGCCAGTTATTGCGATGAAGAGTCTGTTCTTGTTATGAAGAGCCAGTTCTTGTGATGGAGTCAGTTCTGATGAAGAGCCAGTTCTTGTGATGAAGAGTCAGTTGCGATGAAGAGTAAGTTTTTGCATTGAAGAGTCAGTCCTTGCGATGAAGAGTCAGTTCTTGTTAAGAAGAGTCAGTTCTTTTGATGAAGAGCCAGTTCTTATGATGAAGAGACAGTTCTTGTTATGAAGAGTCAGTTCTTGTGATGAACAGTCAGTTCTTGTTCTGATTAATGAGTTCTTGTGATGAAGAGCCAGTTATTGCGATGAAGTCTGTTCTTGTTATGAAGAGCCAGTTCTTGTGATGGAGAGTCAGTTCTGATGAAGAGTCAGTTCTCGTAATGAAGAGTCAGTTCTTGCAATGTAGAGTCAATTTTTGTGTTGAAGAGTCAGTCCTTGCGATGAAGAGTCAGTTCTTTTGATGAAGAGTCTGTTCTTGTTATGAAAAACCAGTTCTTGTGATGAAGTGTCAGTTCTTGTGATGAAGAGTGAGTTATTGCAATGAAGAGTCAGTCCTTATTATGAAGAGTCAGTTCTGGAGATGAAGAGTCATTCTTGCGATGAAGAGCCAGTTCTTGCGATGAAGAGTGATTCTTGCGATGAAGAGTGTTCGTGTGTTGAGGCGCCAGTTCTTGTTTTGAAGAGTCAGTTATTTCGATAAAGAATCAGGTCTTTTAATGAAGAGACAGTTTTGCGATGAAGAATCAGTTCTTGCGATGAAGAGTAAGTTCTTGCAATGAAGAGTCTTTTCTTGTGATGAAGAGCCGGTTCTTGCGATGAAGAGGAAGTTCTTGAGATGAAGTTAGTTCTTATGATGAAGAGTCAGTTCTTGTTAGGAAGATTCAGTTCTTGTCATGAAGAGTAAGTTCTTGTGACAAGAGACAGTTCGTGTGATGAAGAGGCAGTTCTTGTTACGAAGAGCCTGTTCTTGCGGTGAACAGATTGTTCATGTAATGAACTGCCAGTTCTTGTTTTGAGTAATCAGTTCTTGTGATGAAGAGTCAATTCATGTGATGAAGAGTCAGTTCATGTGATGGAGAGTCAGTTCTTGTGATGAAGAGTCAGTTCTTGTTATGAAGGGTCAGTTCTTGCGAGGAAGAGGCAGTTCTTGCGACGAAGAGTCTGTTCTTGTTATGAAGAGTGAATTCTTGTTATGAAGAGTCAGTTCTTTTGATGAAGAGTCAGTTCTTGTGATGGAGAGTCAGTTATTGCGATGAAGAGTCAGTTCTTGTGATCAAGAGTCAGTTCTTGCGAAGAAGAGTCAGTTTTTATGATGAAGAGTCAGTTTTTGCTTTGAAGAGTCAGTTCTTGTGACGAAGAGTCAGTTCTTGTAACGAAGAGTCAGTTCTTGTTATGAAGAGTCAGTTCTTTTGATGAAGAGTCAGTTCTTGTGATGAAGAGTGTGTTCTTACGATGAATAATCAGTTCTTTTAATGACGACACAGTTCTTGCGATGAAGAGTCAGTTCTTGCAATAAGGAGTCAGTTCTTGAGACGAAGAGCCAGTTCTTATGATGAAGAGTCAGTTCTTGTTATGAAGAGCCAGTTATTGCGATGAAGAGTCTGTTCTTGTTATGAAGTGCCAGTTCTTGTGATGGAGTCAGTTCTGATAAAGAGCCAGTTCTTGTGATGAAGAGTCAGTTCTTGCGATGAAGAGTAAGTTTTTGCATTGAAGAGTCAGTCCTTGCGATGAAGAGTCAGTTCTTGTTATGAAGAGTCAGTTCTTTTGATGAAGAGTCAGTTCTTATGATGAAGAGTCAGTTCTTGTTATGAAGAGTCAGTTCTTGTCATAAGAGTCAGTCCTTGTGATGAAGGGCCAGTTCTTGTTAGGAGGAGCCAATTCTTGTGGTGAAGAGTTAGTTCTTGTGATGAACAGTCAGTTCTTGTTTTGATTAATCAATTCTTGTGATGAAGTGTCAGTACTTGTGATGAAGAGTCAGTTCTTGTGATGAAGAGTCAGTTATTGAGATGGAGAGTCAGTTCTTGTGATGAAGAGTCAGTTCTGGCGAAGAGTCAGTTGTTGCGACAGAGTCTGTTCTTGCTATGAAAGCCAGTTCTTGTGGTGTAGAGTCAGTTCTGATGGAGTCAGTTGTTTTGATGAAGAGTCAGTTCTTGTTATGAAGAGTTAGTTCTTGTGATGAAGAGTCAGTTCTTGCGATGAAGAATCATTTCTTTTGAATAAGTCAGTTCTCGTCATGAAGAGTCAGTTATTGTTATGAAGAGTACGTTCTTGTTATGAAGAGTCAGGTCTTTTGATGAAGAGTCAGTTCTTGTAATGGAGAGTCAGTTATTGCGATGAAGAGTCAGTTCTTGTGATCAAGAGTCAGTTCTTACGAAGAAGAGTCAGTTCTTGCGATGAAGAGCCTGTTCTTGTTATGAAGAGTCAGTTCTTATGATGAAGCGTCAGTTCTTGCAATGAAGAGTCAGTTCTTGTGATGAAGAGCCGGTTCTTGCGATGAAGAGCCAGTTCTTGCGATGAAGAGCCAGTTCTTGCAATGAAGAGTCAGCTCTAATTATTAAGAAGAATCAGTCATTATGATCAAGAGTCAGTTCTTGTTATGAAGAGTAAGTTCTTTTGATGAAGAGTCAGTTCTTCTGATGAAAAGTCAGTTCTTGCGATGAAGAGTCAGTTCTGGCGATGAAGAGTCAGTTTTTGCGATGAAGTGTAAGATCATGAGCTGAAGTCAGTTCTTATGATGAAGAGTCAGTTCTTGTTAGGAAGAGTCAGTTATTGTCATGAAGAGTAAGTTCTTGTCACAAGAGACAGTTCATGTGATGAAGAGGCAGTTCTTGTTACGAAGAGCCAGTTCTGTGGTGAACAGATAGTTCTTGTGATGAACAGCCAGTTCTTCTTTTGAGTAATCAGTTCTTGAGATGAAGAGTCTCATCATGTGATGAAGAGTCAGTTCTTGTGATGAAGAGTGAGTTCTTGTTATGAAGGTTCAGTTCTTTTGATGAAGAGACAGTTTTTGTGATGAAGAGTCAGTTCTTGCGATGAAGAGTCAGTTTTTGCGTTGAAGAGTCGGTTCGTGCGATGAAGTATCAGTTCTTGTTATGAAGAGTCAGGTCTTTGATGAAGAGTCAGTTTTTGTGATGAAGAGTCAGTTCTTGTGATTAAGAGTCAGTTCTTACGATGAATAATCAGTACTTTTATTGACGACACAGTTCTTGCAATGAAGAGTCAGTTCTTGCAATGAAGAGTCGTTTCTTGTGATGAAGAGCCGGTTCTTGCGATGAGCAAGTTCTTGCGATGAAGAGTCAGTTCTTGCGATGAAGAATCAGTTCTTGTTATGAAGAGTAAGTTCTTTTGATGAAGAGTCAGTTCTAATGAAAAGTCAGTTCTTGTGGAGAAGAGTCGGTTCTGGCAATGAAGAGTCAGTTTTTGCGATGAAGTGTAAGTTCTTGAGATGAAGTTAGTGCTTATGATGAAGAGTCAGTTCTTGTTAGGAAGAGTCAGTTCTTGTCATGAAGAGTAAGTTCTTGTGGCAAGAGCCAGTTCTTGTGGTGAACAGATAGTTCTTGTGATAAACAGCCAGTTCTTGTTTTGAGTATTCAGTTCTTGTGATGCAGAGTCAGTTCATGTGATGAAGAGTCAGTTCATGTGATGAAGAGTCAGTTCTTGTTATGAAGAGTCAGTTCTTTTGATGAAGAGTCAGTTCTTGGGATGAAGAGTCAGTTCTTGCGATGAAGAGTCTGTTTTTGCGTTGAAGAGTCGGTTCGTGCGATGAAGTGTCAGTTCTTGTTATGAAGAGTCAGGTCTTTGATGAAGAGTCAGTTCTTGTGATGAAGGGTCTGTTCTTACGATGATTAATCAGTTCTTTTAATGACGACACGGTTCTTGCGATGAAGAGTCAGTTCTTGCAACAAGGAGTCAGTTATTGTGATGAAGAGCCAGTTCTTGCGATGAAGAGCCAGTTCTTATGATGAAGAGTCAGTTCTTGTTATGAAGAGCCAGTTATTGCAATGAAGAGTCTGTTCTTGTTATCAAGTGCCAGTTCTTGTGATGAAGAGTCAGTTCTTGCGATGAAGAGTAAGTTTTTGCATTGAAGAGTCAGTCCTAGTGAGGAAAGGCCAGTTCTTGTTAGGAAGAGCCAATTCTTGTGGTGAAGAGTTAGTTCTTGTGATGAACAGTCAGTTCTTGTTTTGATTAATCAGTTCTTGTGATGAAGTGTCAGTACATGTGATGAAGAGTCAGTTTTTGTGATGAAGAGTCAGTTATTGAGATGAAGAGTCAGTTCTTGTTATGAAGAGTTAGTTCTTGTGATGAAGGGTAAGTTCTCGTCATGAAGAGTCAGTTATTGTTATGAAGAGTACGTTCTTGTTATGAAGAGTCAGCTCTTGTGATGAAGAGTCATTTATTGCGATGAAGCGTCAGTTCTTGCGATGAAGAGCCGGTTCTTGTGATGAAGAGCCGGTTCTTGCGATGAAGAGCAAGTTCTTGCGATGAAGAGTCAGTTCTTGCGATGAAGAATCATTTCTTTTGATTATGTCAGTTCTTGTGATGAAGAGTCAGTTCTTATTATAAAGAGTCAGTTCTTGCCATGAAGAGTCAGCTCTAATTATTAAGAAGAATCAGTCATTGTGATCAAGAGTCAGTTCTTGTCATGAAGAGTAAGTTCTTGTGGCAAGAGACAGTTCTTTTGATGAAGAGGCAGTTCTTGTTACGAAGAGCCAGTTCTTGTGGTGAACAGATAGTTCTTGTGATGAGCAGCCAGTTCCTGTTTTGAGTATTCAGTTCTTGTGATGAAGAGTCAGTTCATGTGATGAAGAGTCAGTTCATGTGATGAAGAGTCAGTTCTTGCTATGAAGAGTCAGTTCTTTTGATGAAGAGTCAGTTCTTGTGATGAAGAGTCAGTTCTTGAGATGAAGAGTCTGTTTTTGCGTTGAAGAGTCGGTTCGTGCGATGAAGAGTCAGTTCTTGTTATGAAGAGTCAGGTCTTTGATGAAGAGTAAGTTCTTGTGATGAAGAGTCTGTTCTTACGATGATTAATCAGTTCTTTTAATGACGACACAGTTCTTGCGATGAAGAGTCAGTTCTTGCAACAAGGAGTCAGTTCTTGTGATGAAGAGCCAGATCTTGCGATGAAGAACAAGTTCTTATGAAGAAGAGTCAGTTCTTGTTATGAAGAGCCAGTTATTGCAATGAAGAGTCTGTTCTTGTTATGAAGTGCCAGTTCTTGTGATGGAGTCAGTTCTGATAAAGAGCCAGTTCTTGTGATGAAGAGTCAGTTCTTGCGATGAAGAGTAAGTTTTTGCATTGAAGAGTCAGTCCTAGTGATGAAGGGCCAGTTCTTGTTAGGAAGAGCCAATTCTTGTGGTGAGGAGTTAGTTCTTGTGATGAACAGTCAGTTCTTGTTTTGATTAATCAGTTCTTGTGATGAAGTGTCAGTACATGTGATGAAGAGTCAGTTCTTGTGATGAAGAGTCAGTTATTGAGATGAAGAGTAAGTTCTTGTGATGAAGAGTCAGTTCTGGCGAAGAGTCACATCTTACGACAGAGTCTGTTCTTGTTATGAAAAGCCAGTTCATGTGGTGTAGAGTCAGTTCTGATGGAGTCAGTTGTTTTGGTGAAGAGTCAGTTCTTGTTATGAAGAGTTAGTTCTTGTGATGAAGGGTAAGTTCTCGTCATGAAGAGTCAGTTATTGTTATGAAGAGTACGTTCTTGTTATGAAGAGTCAGTTCTTGTGATGAAGAGTCAGTTATTGCGATGAAGCGTCAGTTCTTGCGATGAGGAGTCAGTTCTTGTGATGAAGAGCCGGTTCTTGCGATGAAGAGCAAGTTCTTGCGATGAAGAGTCAGTTCTTGCGATGAAGAATCATTTCTTTTGAATATGTCAGTTCTTGTGATGAAGAGTCAGTTCTTATTATAAAGAGTCAGTTCTTGCCATGAAGAGTCAGCTCTAATTATTAAGAATCAGTCATTGTGATCAAGAGTCAGTTCTTGTTATGAATTAGTAAGTTCTTTTGATGAAGAGTCAGTTCTTCTGATGAAAAGTCAGTTCTTGCGATGAAGAGTCAGTTCTGGCCTGGCGATGAAGAGTCAGTTTTTGCGATGAAGTGTAAATTCATGAGATGAAGTCAGGTCTTATGATGAAGAGTCAGTTCTTATTAGGAAGAGTCAGTTCTTGTTATGAAGAGTAAGTTCTTGTCACAAGAGACAGTTCTTGTTATGAAGAGACAGTTCTGTGGTGAACAGATAGTTCTTGTGATGAACAGCCAGTTCTTGATTTGAGTAATCAGTTCTTGTGATGAAGAGTCAGTTCATGTGATGAAGAGTCAGTTCTTCTGTTGAAGAGTCAGTTCTTGTTATGAAGGTTCAGTTCTTGCGAAGAAGAGGCAGTTCTTGCGACGAAGAGTCTGTTCTTGTTATGAAGAGTGAGTTCTTGTTATGAAGAGTCAGTTCTTATGGTGAAGTCAGTTTTTGCTTTGAAGAGTCAGTTCTTGTGACGAAGAGTCAGTTCTTGTAACGAAGAGTCAGTTCTTGTTTTGAAGAGTCAGTTCTTTTGATGAAGTGTCAGTTCTTGTAATGAAGAGTGTGTTCTTACGATGAATAATCAGTTCATTTATTGACGACACAGTTCTTGCGATGAAGAGTCAGTTCTTGCAATAAGGAGTCAGTTCTTGAGATGAAGAGCCATTTCTTGCGATGAAGGCCCAGTTCTTATGATGTAGAGTCAGTTCTTGTTATGAAGAGCCACTTATTGCGATGAAGAGTCTGTTCTTGTTATGAAGTGCCAGTTCTTGTGATGGAGTCAGTTCTGATAAAGAGCCAGTTCTTGTGATGAAGAGTCAGTTCTTGCGATGAAGAGTAAGTTTTTGCATTGAAGAGTCAGTCCTTGCGATGAAGAGTCAGTTCTTGTTATGAAGAGTCAGTTCTTTTTTTATGAAGAGTCAGTTCTTATGATGAAGAGTCAGTTCTTGTTATGAAGAGGCAGTTCTTGTCATAAGAGACAGTCCTTGTGATGAAGGGCCAGTTCTTGTTAGGAGGAGCCAATTCTTGTGGTGAAGAGTTAGTTCTAGTGATGAAGAGTCAGTTATTGAGATGGAGAGTCAGTTCTTGTGATGAAGAGTCAGTTCTGGAGAAGAGTCAGTTCTTGCGACAGAGTCTGTTCTTGCTATGAAAGCCAGTTCTTGTGGTGTAGAGTCAGTTCTGATGGAGTCAGTTGTTTTGATGAAGAGTCAGTTCTTGTTATGAAGAGTTAGTTCTTGTGATGAAGGGTAAGTTCTCGTCATGAAGAGTCAGTTATTGTTATGAAGAGTACGTTCTTGTTATGAAGAGTCAGGTCTTTTGATGAAGAGTCAGTTCTTGTGATGGAGAGTCAGTTATTGCGATGAAGAGTCAGTTCTTGTGATCAAGAGTCAGTTCTTGCGAAGAAGAGTCAGTTCTTGCGATGAAGAGCCTGTTCTTGTTATGAAGAGTCAGTTCTTAAGATGAAGCGTCAGTTCTTGCAATGAAGAGTCAGTTCTTGTGATGAAGAGCCGGTTCTTGCGATGAAGAGCAAGTTCTTGCGTTGAAGAGTCAGTTCTTGCGATGAAGAATCATTTCTTTTGAATAAGTCAGTTCTTGTGATGAAGAGTCAGTTCTTATTATAAAGAGTCAGTTCTTGCTATGAAGAGTCAGCTCTAATTATTAAGAAGAATCAGTCATTATGATCAAGAGTCAGTTCTTGTTATGAAGAGTAAGTTCTTTTGATAAAGAGTCAGTTCTTCTGAGTAAAAGTCAGTTCTTGCGATGAATAGTCAGTTCTGGCGATGAAGAGTCAGTTTTTGCGATGAAGTGTAAGATCATGAGATGAAGTCAGTTATTATGATGAAGGGTCAGTTCTTGTTAGGAAGAGTCAGTTATTGTCATGAAGAGCAAGTTCTTGTCACAAGAGACAGTTCGTGTGATGGAGAGGCAGTTCTTGTTACGAAGAGCCAGTTCTGTGGTGAACAGATAGTTCTTGTGATGAACAGCCAGTTCTTCTTTTGAGTAATCAGTTCTTGTGATGAAGAGTCTCATCATGTGATGAAGAGACAGTTCTTGTGATGAAGAGTCAGTTCTTGCGATGAAGATTCAGTTTTTGCGTTGAAGAGTCGGTTCGTGCGATCAAGTATCAGTTCTTGTTATGAAGAGTCAGGTCTTTGATGAAGAGTCAGTTCTTGTTATGAAGAGTGAGTTCTTGTTATGAAGAGCCAGTTCTTGCGATGGAGAGTAAGTTCTTGCAATGAAGAGTCGTTTCTTGTGATGAAGAGCCGGTTCTTGCGATGAAGAGTCAGTTCTTGCGATGAACAATCAGTTCTTGTTATGAAGAGTAAGTTCTTTTGATGAAGAGTCAGTTCTAATGAAAAGTCAGTTCTTGCGGAGAAGAGTCGGTTCTGGCAATGAAGAGTCAGTTTTTGCGATGAAGTGTAAGTTCTTGAGATGAAGTTAGTTCTTATGATGAAGAGTCAGTTCTTGTTAGGAAGAGTCAGTTCTTGTCATGAAGAGTAAGTTCTTGTGACAAGACACAGTTCTTGTGATGAAGAGGCAGTTCTTGTTACGAAGAGCCAGTTCTTGTGGTGAACAGATAGTTCTTGTGATAAACAGCCAGTTCTTGTTTTGAGTATTCAGTTCTTGTGATGCAGAGTCAGTTCATGTGATGAAGAGTCAGCTCATGTGATCAAGAGTCAGTTCTTGTTATGAAGAGTCAGTTCTTTTGATGAAGAGTCAGTTCTTGTGATGAAGAGTCAGTTCTTGCGATGAAGAGTCTGTTTTTGCGTTGAAGAGTCGGTTCGTGCGATGAAGTGTCAGTTCTTGTTATGAAGAGTCAGGTCTTTGATGAAGAGTCAGTTCTTGTGATGAAGGATCTGTTCTTACGATGATTAATCAGTTCTTTTATTGACGACACGGTTCTTGCGATGAGGAGTCAGTTCTTGCAACAAGGAGTGAGTTCTTGTGATGAAAAGCCAGTTCTTGCGATGAAGAGCCAGTTCTTATGATGAAGAGTCAGTTCTTGTTATGAAGAGCCAGTTATTGCAATGAAGAGTCTGTTCTTGTTATCAAGTGCCAGTTCTTGTGATGGAGTCAGTTCTGATAAAGAGCCAGTTCTTGTGATGAAGAGTCAGTTCTTGCGATGAAGAGTAAGTTTTTGCATTGAAGAGTCAGTCCTAGTGATGAATTGCCAGTTCTTGTTAGGAAGAGCCAATTCTTGTGGTGAAGAGTTAGTTCTTGTGATGAACAGACAGTTCTTGTTTTGGTTAATCAGTTCTTGTGATGAAGTGTCAGTACATGTGATGAAATGTCAGTTCTTGTGATGAAGAGTCAGTTATTGAGATGAAGAGTCAGTTCTTGTGATGAAGAGTCAGTTCTGGCGAAGAGTCAGTTCTTGCGAAAGAGTCTGTTCTTTTTATGAAAAGCCAGTTCATGTAGTGTAGAGTCAGTTCTGATGGAGTCATTTGTTTTGATGAAGAGTCAGTTCTTGTTATGAAGAGTTAGTTCTTGTGATGAAGGGTAAGTTCTTGTCATGAAGAGTCAGTTATTGTTATGAAGAGTACGTTCTTGTTATGAAGAGTCAGTTCTTGTGATGAAGAGTCAGTTATTGCGATGAAGCGTCAGTTCTTGCGATGAAGAGCCGGTTCTTGCGATGAAGAGCAAGTTCTTGCGATGAAGAGTCAGTTCTTGCGATGAAGAATCATTTCTTTTGAATATGTCAGTTCTAGTGATGAAGAGTCAGTTCTTATTATAAAGAGTCAGTTCTTGCCATGAAGAGTCAGCTCCAATTATTAAGGAGAATCAGTCATTGTGATCAAGAGTCAGTTCTTGTTATGAAGAGTAAGTTCTTTTGATGAAGAGTCAGTTCTTCTGATGAAAAGTCAGTTCTTGCGATGAAGAGTCAGTTCTGGCGATGAAGAGTCAGTTTTTGCGATGAAGTGTAAATTCATGAGATGAAGTCAGTTCTTATGATGAAGAGTCAGTTCTTATTAGGAAGAGTCAGTTCTTGTCATGAAGAGTAAGTTCTTGTCACAAGAGACAGTTCTTGTGATGAAGAGGCAGTTCTTGTTATGAATAGCCAGTTCTGTGGTGAACAGATAGTTCTTGTGATGAACAACCAGTTCTTGTTTTGAGTAATCTGTTCTTGTGATGAAGGGTCAGTTCATGTGATGAAGAGTCAGTTCTTGTGTTGAAGAGTCAGTTCTTGTTATGAAGGTTCAGTTCTTGCGAAGAAGAGGCAGTTCTTGCGACGAAGAGTCTGTTCTTGTTATGAACAGTGAGTTCTTGTTATGAAGAGTCAGTTGTTATAATGAACAGTCAGTTTTTGCGTTGAAGAGTCGGTTCGTGCGATGAAGTGTCAGTTCTTGTTATGAAGAGTCAGGTCTTTGATAAAGAGTCAGTTCTTGTGATGAAGAGTCAGTTCTTGTGATTAAGAGTCAGTTCTTATGATGAATAATCAGTTCTTTTATTGACGACACAGTTCTTGCGATGAAGCGTCAGCTCTTGCAATGAGGAGTCAGTTCTTGTGATGAAGAGCCAGTTCTTGCAATGAAGAGCCAGTTCTTATGATGAAGAGTCAGTTCTTGTGATGAAGAGCCAGTTATTGCGATGAAGAGTGTGTTTTTGTTATGAAGAGCCAGTTCTTGTGATGGAGTCAGTTCTGATGAAGAGCCAGTTCTGGTGATGAAGAGTCAGTTCTTGCGATGAAGAGTAAGGATTTTGCATTGAAGAATCAGTCCTTGCGATGAAGAGTCAGTTCTTGTTAAGAAGAGTCAGTTCTTTTGATGAAGAGTCAGTTCTTATGATGAAGAGTCAGTTCTTGTGATGAGGAGTCAGTTCTTGTGATTAAGAGTCAGTTCTTACGATGAATAATCAGTTCTTTTATTGACGACACAGTTCTTGCGATGAAGCGTCAGCTCTTGCAATGAGGAGTCAGTTCTTGTGATGAAGAGCCAGTTCTTGCAATGAAGAGCCAGTTCTTATGATGAAGAGTCAGTTCTTGTGATGAAGAGCCAGTTATTGCGATGAAGAGTGTGTTCTTGTTATGAAGAGCCAGTTCTTGTGATGGAGTCAGTTCTGATGAAGAGCCAGTTCTCGTGATGAAGATTCAGTTCTTATTAGGAAGAGTCAGTCCTTGTTATGAAGAGTAAGTTCTTGTCACAAGAGACAGTTCTTGTTATGAAGAGCCAGTTCTGTGGTGAACAGATAGTTCTTGTGATGAACAGCCAGTTCTTGTTTTGAGTAATCAGTTCTTGCGATGAAGAGTCAGTTCATGTGATGAAGAGTCAGTTCTTGTGTTGAAGAGTCAGTTCTTGTTATGAAGGTTCAGTTCTTGCGAAGAAGAGTCAGTTCTTGTTATGAAGAGTCAGGTCTTTGATGAAGAGTCAGTTCTTGTGATGAAGAGTCTGTTCTTACGATGATTATTCAGTTCTTTTAATGACGACACAGTTCTTGCGATGAAGAGTCAGTTCTTGCAACAAGGAGTCAGTTCTTGTGATGAAGAGCCAGTTCTTGCGATGAAGAACCAGTTCTTATGATGAAGAGTCAGTTCTTGTTATGAAGAGCCAGTTATTGCAATGAAGATTCTGTTCTTGTTATGAAGTGCCAGTTCTTGTGATGGAGTCAGTTCTGATAAAGAGCCAGTTCTTGTGATGAAGAGTCAGTTCTTGCGATGAAGAGTAAGTTTTTGCATTGAAGAGTCAGTCCTAGTGATGAAGGGCCAGTTCTTGTTAGGAAGAGCCAATTCTTGTGGTGAAGAGTTAGTTCTTGTGATGAACAGTCAGCTCTTGTTTTGATTAATCAGTGCTTGTGATGAAGTGTCAGTACTTGTGATGAAGAGTCAGTTCTTGTGATGAAGAGTAAGTTATTGAGATGAAGAGTCAGTTCTTGTGATGAAGAGTCAGTTCTGGCGAAGAGTCAGTTCTTGCGACAGAGTCTGTTCTTGTTATGAAAAGCCATTTCATGTGGTGTAGAGTCAGTTCTGATAGAGTCAGTTGTTTTGCTGAAGAGTCAGTTCTTGTTATGAAGAGTTAGTTCTTGTGATGAAGGGTAAGTTCTCGTCATGAAGAGTCAGTTATTGTTATGAAGAGTACGTTCTTGTTATGGAGAGTCAGTTCTTGTGATGAAGAGTCAGTTATTGCGATGAAGCCTCAGTTCTTGCGATGAAGAGTCAGTTCTTGTGATGAAGAGCCGGTTCTTGCGATGAAGAGCAAGTTCTTGCGATGAAGAGTCAGTCCTTGCGATGAAGAATCATTCCTTTTGAATATGTCAGTTCTTGTGATGAAGAGTCAGTTCTTATTATAAAGAGTCAGTTCTTGTTATGAAGAGTAAGTTCTTTTGATGAAGAGTCAGTTCTTCTGATGAAAAGTCAGTTCTTGCGATGAAGAGTCAGTTCTGGCCTCGCGATGAAGAGTCAGTTTTTGCGATGAAGTGTAAATTCATGAGATGAAGTCAGGTCTTATGATGAAGAGTCAGTTCTTATTAGGAAGAGTCAGTTCTTGTTATGAAGAGTAAGTTCTTGTCACAAGAGACAGTTCTTGGTATGAAGAGCCAGTTCTGTGGTGAACAGATAGTTCTTGTGATGAACAGCCAGTTCTTGTTTTGAGTAATCAGTTCTTGTGATGAAGAGTCAGTTCATGTGATGAAGAGTCAGTTCTTGTGTTGAAGAGTCAGTTCTTGTTATGAAGGCTCAGTTCTTGCGAAGAAGAGGCAGTTCTTGTTATGAAGAGTGAGTTCTTGTTATGAAGAGTCAGTTCTTATGATGAAGAGTCAGTTTTTGCTTTGAAGAGTCAGTTCTTGTGACGAAGAGTCAGTTCTTGTAACGAAGAGTCAGTTCTTGTTATGAAGAGTCATTTCTTTTGATGAAGAGTCAGTTCTTGTGATGAGTGTGTTCTTACGATGAATAATCAGTTCTTTTAATGACGACACAGTTCTTGCGATGAAGAGTCAGTTCTTGCAATAAGGAGTCAGTTCTTGAGATGAAGAGCCAGTTCTTGCGATGAAGAGCCAGTTCTTATGATGAAGAGTCAGTTCTTGTTATGAAGAGCCAGTTATTGCGATGAAGAGTCTGTTCTTGTTATGAAGTGCCAGTTCTTGTGATGGAGTCAGTTCTGATAAAGAGCCAGTTCTTGTGATGAAGAGTCAGTTCTTGCGATGAAGAGTAAGTTTTTGCATTGAAGAGTCAGTCCTTGCGATGAAGAGTCAGTTCTTGTTATGAAGAGTCAGTTCTTTTGATGAAGAGTTAGTTCTTATGATGAAGAGTCAGTTCTTGTTATGAAGAGTCAGATCTTGTCATAAGAGACAGTCCTTGTGATGAAGGGCCAGTTCTTGTTAGGAGGAGCCAATTCTTGTGGTGAAGAGTTAGTTCTTGTGATGAACAGTCAGTTCTTGTTTTGATTAATCAATTCTTGTGATGAAGTGTCAGTACTTGTGATGAAGAGTCAGTTCTTGTGATGAAAAGTCAGTTCTTGCGATGAAGAGCCAGTTCTTATGATGAAGAGTCAGTTGTTGTGATGAAGAGCCAGTTATTGCGATGAAGAGTCTGTTCTTGATATGAAGAGCCAGTTCTTGTGATGGAGTCAGTTCTGATGAAGAGCCAGTTCTCGTGATGAAGAGTCAGTTCTTGCGGTGAAGAGTATGTTTTTGCATTGAAGAGTCAGTTCTTGTTATGAAGAGTCAGTTCTTATGAATAGTAAGTTATCTTGATGAAGAGTCAGTTGTTATGAAGAGCCAGTTCCTGTGATGAAGAGTCAGTTCATATTGTGAAGAGTCAGTTTTTGCGATGAAGAGTCAGTTCTTGTGATGAAAGTCAGTTCTTATGGTGAAGAGTTTGTTCTTGCGATGAAGAGTCTGTTCTTGTGTTGAAGAGTCAGTTCTTGTATCGAACAGTCCGTTCTTGCGATGAAGAAGCAGTTCTTTTGATGAAGAGACAGTTCTTCTAATGAAAAGTCAGTTCTTGCGATGAAGAGTCGTTCTGGCGATGAAGAGTCAGTTTTTGCGATGAAGTGTCAGTTCATGAGATGAAGTGAATTCTTGATGAAGAGTCAGTTCTTGTTAGGAAGAGTCAGTTCTTGTCATGAAGAGTAAGTTCTTGTCATAAGAGACAGTTGTTGTGACGAAGAGGCAGTTCTTGTTGCGAAGAGCCAGTTCTTGTGGTGAAGAGATAGTTCTTGTGATGAACACTCAGTTCTTGTTTTGAATAATCAGTACTTGTGATGAAGAGTCAATCCATGTGTTTCATGTGTCAGTTCATGTGTGTTTCAAATTTCCTTTCAGTGTTTTTTTGTATATTCATGTTGCACTGTATTGCCCCTCCTGCTAGGGCCCAGAAGGGCCTGCAGTATTCTGTAAATAAATAAATAAATAAATAAATAAAATAAATAAATAAATAAATAAATAAGAGTCAGTTCTTGTAATGAAGAGTCAGTTCTTGTAATGAAGAGTCAGTTCTAGCGAAGAAGAGGCAGTTCTTGCGACGAAGAGTCTGTTCTTGTTATGAAGGGTCAGTTCTTTTGATGAAGAGTCAGTTCTTGTGGTGAAGAGTCAGTTCTTGCGATAAAGAGTCAGTTTTTGCGTTGAAGAGTCGGTTCGTGCGATGATGTGTCAGTTCTTGTTATGAAGAGTCAGGTCGTTGATGAAGAGTCAGTTCTTGTGATGAAGAGTCTGTTCTTACGATGAATAATCAGTTTTTTTAATGACGACACAGTTCTTGCGATGAAGAGTCAGTTCTTGCAATAAGGAGTCAGTTCTTGTGATGAAGATTCAGTTCTTGCGATGAAGAGCCAGTTATTATGGTGAAGAGTCAGTTCTTGTTATGAAGAGCCAGTTATTGCGACGAAGAGTCTGTTCTTGTTATGAAGAGCCAGTTCTTGTTATGAAGAGTCAGTTCTTATGATGAAGAGTCAGTTCTTGTGATGAGGAGTCAGTTGTTATGAGGAAGAGACAGTTCTTGTTATGAAGAGTCAGTTCTTGTCATGAAGAGTAAGTTCTTGTCATAAGAGACAGTTGTTGTGACGAAGAGGCAGTTCTTGTTGCGAAGAGCCAGTTCTTGTGGTGAAGAGATAGTTCTTGTGATGAACACTCAGTTCTTGTTTTGAATAATCAGTACTTGTGATGAAGAGTCAATCCATGTGTTTCATGTGTCAGTTCATGTGTGTTTCAAATTTCCTTTCAGTGTTTTTTTGTATATTCATGTTACACTGTATTGCCCCTCCTGCTAGGGCCCAGAAGGGCCTGCAGTATTCTGTAAATAAATAAATAAATAAATAAATAAAATAAATAAATAAATAAATAAATAAGAGTCAGTTCTTGTAATGAAGAATCAGTTCTTGTAATGAAGAGTCAGTTCTAGCGAAGAAGAGGCAGTTCTTGCGACGAAGAGTCTGTTCTTGTTATGAAGGGTCAGTTCTTTTGATGAAGAGTCAGTTCTTGTGGTGAAGAGTCAGTTCTTGCGATAAAGAGTCAGTTTTTGCGTTGAAGAGTCGGTTCGTGCGATGATGTGTCAGTTCTTGTTATGAAGAGTCAGGTCGTTGATGAAGAGTCAGTTCTTGTGATGAAGAGTCTGTTCTTACGATGAATAATCAGTTTTTTTAATGACGACACAGTTCTTGCGATGAAGAGTCAGTTCTTGCAATAAGGAGTCAGTTCTTGTGATGAAGATTCAGTTCTTGCGATGAAGAGCCATTTATTATGGTGAAGAGTCAGTTCTTGTTATGAAGAGCCAGTTATTGCGACGAAGAGTCTGTTCTTGTTATGAAGAGCCAGTTCTTGTTATGAAGAGTCAGTTCTTATGATGAAGAGTCAGTTCTTGTGATGAGGAGTCAGTTGTTATGAGGAAGAGACAGTTCTTGTTATGAAGAGTCAGTTCTTGTCATGAAGAGTCAGTTCTTGTCATAAGAGTCAGTCCTTGTGATGAAGGGCCAGTTCTTGTAAGGAAGAGCCAATTCTTGTGGTGAAGAGTTAGTTCTTGTGATGAACAGTCAGTTCTTGTTTTGATTAAACAGTTCATGTGATCAAGAGTCAGTTCTTGTGATGAGTACTCAGTTATTGAGATGAAGAGTCAGTTCTTGTGATGAAGAGTCAACTGTGGCGAAGAGTCAGTTCTTGCGACAGAGTCTGTTCTTGTTATGAAAAGCCAGTTCTTTTGGTGTAGAGTCAGTTCTGATGGAGTCAGTTGTTTTGATGAAGAGTCAGTTCTTGTTATGAAGAGTTAGTTCTTGTGATGAAGGGTAAGTTCTTGTTATGAAGAGTCAGTTATTGGTTTGAAGAGTACGTTCTTGTTATGAAGAGTCAGTTCTTTTGATGAAGAGTCAGTTCTTGTGATGAAGAGTCAGTTCTTGTGATGAAGAGTCAGTTATTGCGATGAAGAGTCAGTTCTTGTGATCAAGAGTCAGTTCTTGCAAAAAAGAGTCAGTTCTTGCGATGAAGAGTCTGTTCTTGTTATGAAGAGTCAGTTCTTATGAGGAAGCGTCAGTTCTTGCTATGATGAGTCTGTTCTTGCGATGAAGAGTGATTCTTGCGTTGAAGAGTGTTGTTGTGTTGAGGAGCCAGTTCTTGTTTTGAAGAGTCAGTTCTTTCGATGAAGAATCAGGTCTTTTAATGAAGTGTTGCAAAAGGGTTGCAAGCCCCAAGGGTAGCGTTGGCCTGGCGGCCTGGGGCACAGCTGGAAACATCCGAATGTCCCGGCAAAGGATGAGTCGACTGGCAACAGAACAACTTGTTTATTCTGGCATCGCAAAAGAGCAGCCGGTCAGGGCGACCACGTTACTCGAAGGAAGAAATCGAAGTCTCTCTTTGGCGTCCGGAGCAGCTGCTTTTATACCCACGGAGTCGAGGGCAAGAAGGAACGCCTCGGGATGAGTCGCACTAGACGGCGACGCGCGGACATGTCGAGACGTGGCGGGCGCGTCCGCCGGGCCGGCGCAGGTCAGACCTCCTCGCCTCCCAGTTGGGGAGCTCCTCTCCCCGGCTGCCGCGCTTTGACAAGCGTGGGCACCAACATGCACACACACACACACACACACACACGACGACACGTGGCATTGAAACCTGCCTGGACGCGTTTGGCGGAGGCTTTGCGGCAGCGATGAACGGGTCCAAATGACCGCCGCTTTGAACGAAGCCGCGGCGTCCGTTGCATCCGCGCCGGCTATACCGCGCGTCGTAGGCGAGACGTAACAGACCGCCCCGCCGGGAGAAGGAGATCCCGATGGTCAGGGGACTGCATCCGCTGTCCAGAGGGATGTCGCTCGATGATGCTCGTAATCGAAACCGGTCGTCCCTCGACGTTGCTTGAGCGCAGCGCACAGAGAAGGCCTCTTTCTCGGGTTCAGGATCACATAGGACACTGCAAAGTCACTTCGGGAGAGTTGCCATTTTTGTGCTCGTTCCCAGCAAGCGTTAGAACTACGCCGAAACGCAACCGCTCAGTTAGCAAGTACGAGACAACCCTCACGAAGCTCTACCAGGCTCTTTCCCCTTTTATACTACTGCCTAGTTCCTTACAGTAGTCAAGCAGCACTCAGAACGCGTCCACAAATTGGAAAATTGCACTAGAAAGCACATATTCACTTTGAAACACTAACAAAAGCAATATGTTAAAAATCCTGCTTCAGGAACAAAACATCACTAACAAACAACTTTGAGGTGGATTCCCACGTTAGGGGCTTCGACTTAAGCCATCGGCGTTACCATTGAGACTCCCCTTTTTGTAACGCACCTCAAAGGAATATTGTTGCAAAGCGAGGCTCCAGCGCAGGAGGCGGCCATTTTTGGGAGAGATGGTCTGCAGCCATTGGAGAGGGCAGTGGTCCGTCTCAATGATAAACCTCGAGCCGGCTAGGTAGCATGACAATTTCTGAACGGCCCACACGAGACACGCACACTCTTTCTCGGTGGCGCTGTACGCCTGCTCACGACAGGTCAGCTTACGACTAGCATACAGGACGGGGTGTTCCACTTCTCCATTTTCCCTTTGGCACAGTACAACGCCCATGCCTCGCTCACTAGCATCGCACTGAACAACGAACCCTTTCGTGTAGTCTGGCGATCGTAGCACAGGCTGGCTTGTTAGGGCGCTCTTTAGGGCGCTAAAAGCTCTTTCCTTTGTCTCGCCCCAGACGACTGTTTGGGGCTCTGTTTTTCTTAGAGCATCCGTCAGGGGAGCCGCGATATCGGAGTACCTGGGGATGTACCTCTGATAGTAGCCGGCGACACCTAAGAACGACCGAATATCGGTCTTCGTGCGCGGTTGCGGGAAGTCTCGCACAGCGGCCACCTTTATTTCAGAGGGGCGGCGACGACCCTGTCCAATCACGTGACCGAGGTAGACAACCTCGGCCTGTGCTAATTGGCACTTGGGAGCCTTGACTGTCAAGCCCGCTTCGCGCAGGCGGGTTAGCACTGCCCGCAAGTGTGCCATATGCTCAGACCAGGAGGCGGAGAATATCGCTACGTCGTCTAAATACGGTAAAGCGAATTCTTCCTGTCCCCGCAACACTTTGTCCATGAGGCTTGAAAAGCAGTATGGCGCGTTCTTCAAACCAAAACTCAAAACTTTAGGACGGAATGTTCCCATTGGTGAAATGAACGCCGCATATCTACTAGCCTCTTCTGTAAGTGGAACCTGCCAATAACCCCTGACAAGATCTAGGGTGGAAATAAACTGAGCGCTACTAACTTTCTCAAGGCGCTCCTCGATGTTAGGGATCGGATAAATTTGATCCTTAGTAATGGAATTAAGCCTGCGGTAGTCGACGCAAGGACGAGGTTCCTTGCCCGGTACCTCAACTAAAATCAAAGGGGAGGTATAATCACTCTCACCCGCCTCAATAACACCGAGCTGTAGCATTTTCTTTACCTCAGCCTCCATAATATCGCGCTGGCGGGGTGACACCCGGTACGCCTTGGATCGTACTGGCTCTGGCGAGGTAAGTTCTATATCATGAGTAAGGACAGAAGTCCTACCAGGCCTCTCGGAGAACTGACCTTGAAACTCTTGTAAGAGTTGGTGTAGTTCGGTTTTCTGCTCAGCCGACAGCGGTGCTTTAATGATTAAGTCACTAATGACCTGATCAGTGTCTTCCCTGTTCGTCACTGAGCCTAGTCCCGGAAGCTCGACCGGAAGCTCTTCTAACTTTCCCTTGTCGGGCATTTCCTCTCCAGTACCTGGTGCCTTCAACGCTACAGGCTCAATTTTATTCAGTTCGGACGTGCTCTGAGTATCAGCTTGCTGCGCCTCCGACCCTTTTTCATTGTTCGACAATGTCGGCCCCGCAACTACCGCCTTTGCAGCGAGCTCCCGAACTCTCGATCCGGTTAAGGCCTGAACGCTAGCCTCACCAAACAAAAGCCCCTTCTCGCGCAGGAGGTGATCGGACCTGTTCGAAAATAGGTACGGGTACTGGGGGGGCAGCCTAGATGACACTACGGCCTCAGTCTCAAGTGCTCCGAAAGGTCCTTCAATAAGCACTTTTGCTACGGGCAGACACACGCTATGAGCTTCCACGGCTTGCTTGATCCATGCGCACTCGCCCGTGAACATATCGGGTTCTACGTAAGAGGGGTGAACTACATCCATTGTAGCTGCGGAATCACGAAGCACTCGGCACTCTTTCCCGTTCACGAGGAAGTCTCGCATGTAAGGCTCGAGAAGCTTCATGTTCTCGTCAGTGCTACATAATGAAAAACACACGACTTCTCTTTTTGTTTCTGGACACTGCGCCGAAAAGTGACCCGGCTTCTGGCACGTATAACACACGCGCGCTTGCCTCGTCTCGAACCGCTTTCTGCGTTCGGCTTCGGCTGCCGCCGTCTCCTTACGTTCGGTCGGACTGCTTTCACTCGCATCCGCACTACGTGTGTCCCCCCTTGCTCTCATGGGTGTGAACTTCGGCCTCTCAGACTTGGAGCCAAATTCACCCTTTTGACCGTCCTTAGCTCCGCGAGCCCGACGCGTCACAAACTCCTCGGCTAGCTCGGCGGCTTTAGCCACTGTACTAACGTCTGGCCTATCCAAGACCCAGTACAGCACGTTCTCAGGTAACCGACTGTAAAACTGTTCCAGCCCGAAACACTGCAGAATTTTCTCGTGGTCACCAAACGCTTTCTCTTCTTTGAGCCACTCCTGCATGTTTGACATAAGCCTGTAGGCAAACTCTGTATATGACTCATTTCTGCCTTTTTCATTTTCCCGAAACTTCCGACGGAACGCCTCCGCTGACAGCCTGTACTTTTTTAGCAGACTCGATTTCACTTGGTCGAAATCCTCTGCCTCCTCTCTCTTCAAGCGAGCGACTACGTCGGCCGCCTCGCCGGGTAACAAAGTGAGCAAGCGCTGTGGCCACGTTTCCCGAGAGAACCCCTGCTTCTCGCACGTTCGCTCAAAGTTAACCAGGAACAAACCAATGTCCTCTCCAAGCTTAAACGGCCGCATCAGGTCAGTCATTTTGAACGATACCCGTTCTCCTGCACCGTGTGCCTGACTTCCATTACGAGCGCGTTCCATCTCTACCACGAGACGCTTCATTTCCAAAGCGTGTTGACGGTCGCGCTCTTCTTTATGTTCGCGCTCGTCTTTCTCTTTTTGCTCTTTACGTTCGCGCTCGTCTTTCTCTTTTTGCTCCCTCTCCTCAATGGTCTCAAGGCATTCCGACAGCTCGTCATCCTCAGCCTCCAACTCAAGAATAGCCCTTAGCAGTTCTGGTTTTCTGAGTTTGTCTGAGATATCCAGACCCAATTCTCTTGCAAGCTCCAGCAATTTCGGTTTGCGCAACGACTTCAAATCCATGGCTGCTCCGAATGCTGCTTTCTCTACTGCCTACTATTGTCTTTCCGCAAACTAACCCGGCAGCAACGACAACCACAATTACCAGCTCTGTTTCTGACACTAACAAAAGCCTGGTAAAACTCAGAAGAAGAAAGTCCCGCACTCACCAAACCTCGCAGCCAAGAATTCAGCGCAGTCGTTCCGCTGCAGGCAACCAGTCATCACACAGGGCTCGTTGCACTGCTCCCGGATGGTCGTTGAGATGCTCAGCATACAGTTGACCACATATCTTCGCTGCTGGCCTCCGTTGTCGGGATCCCACCGCTGCCACCAGTTGTTGCAAAAGGGTTGCAAGCCCCAAGGGTAGCGTTGGCCTGGCGGCCTGGGGCACAGCTGGAAACATCCGAAGGTCCCGGCAAAGGATGAGTCGACTGGCAACAGAACAACTTGTTTATTCTGGCATCGCAAAAGAGCAGCCGGTCAGGGCGACCACGTTACTCGAAGGAAGAAATCGAAGTCTCTCTTTGGCGTCCGGAGCAGCTGCTTTTATACCCACGGAGTCGAGGGCAAGAAGGAACGCCTCGGGATGAGTCGCACTAGACGGCGACGCGCGGACATGTCGAGACGTGGCGGGCGCGTCCGCCGGGCCGGCGCCGGTCAGACCTCCTCGCCTCCCAGTTGGGGAGCTCCTCTCCCCGGCTGCCGCGCTTTGACAAGCGTGGGCACCAACATGCACACACACACACACACACACACACGACGACACGTGGCATTGAAACCTGCCTGGACGCGTTTGGCGGAGGCGTTGCGGCAGCGATGAACGGGTCCAAATGACCGCCGCTTTGAACGAAGCCGCGGCGTCCGTTGCATCCGCGCCGGCTATACCGCGCGTCGTAGGTGAGACGTAACAGAAGAGACAGTTTTGCGATGAAGAGTCAGTTCTTGCGATGAAGAGTCAGTTTTTGCAATGAAGAGTCATTTCTTGTGAAGAAGAGCCGGTTCTTGCGATGCGATGAAGAGAAAGTTCTTGCGATGAAGAGTCAGTTCTTGCGATGAAAAATCAGTTCTTGATATGAATAGTAAGTTCTTTCGAAGAAGAGTGAGTTCTGATAAAAAGTCAGTTCTGGCGATGAAGAGTCGGTTCTGGCGATGAAGAGTCAGTTTTTGGATGAAGTGTAAGTTCATGAGATGAAGTTAGTTCTTATGATGAAGAGTCAGTTCTTGTGATGAAGAGGCAGTTCTTGTTACGAAGAGCCAGTTCTTGTGTGAACAGATAGTTCTTGTGATGAACAGCCAGGTCTTGTTTTGAGTAATCAGTTCTTGTGACGAAGATTCAGTTCATGTGATGAAGGGTCAGTTCTTGCGAAGAAGAGGCAGTTCTTGCGACGAAGAGTCTGTTCTTGTTATGAAGAGTGAGTTCTTGTTATGAAGAGTGAGTTCTTTTGATGAAGAGTCAGTTCTGGTGGTGAAGAGTCAGTTCTTGCGAAGAATTGTCAGTTTTTGGGTTGAAGAGTCGGTTCGTGCGATGAAGTGTCAGTTCTTGATATGAAGAGTCAGGTCTTTGATGAAGAGTCAGTTCTTGTGATGAAGAGTCAGTTCTTGTGATGGAGAGTCAGTTGTTGTGAATAAGAGTCAGTTCTTGCGATGAATAATCAGTTCTTTTATTGACGACACAGTTCTTGCGATGAAGAGTCAGTTCTTGCAATGAGGAGTCAGTTCGTGTGATGAAGAGCCAGCTCTTGCGATGAAGATCCAGCTCTTATGATGAAGAATCAGTTCTTGTGATGAAGAGCCAGGTATTGCTATGAAGAGTCTGTTCTTGTTAAGAAGAGCCAGTTCCTGTGATGGAGTCAGTTCTGATGAAGAGCCAGTTCTCGTGATGAAGAGTCAGTTCTTCCGATGAAGAGTAAGTTTTTGCATTGAAAAGTCAGTCCTTGCGATGAAGTGTCAGTTCTTGTTATAGAGAGTAAGTTCTTATGAATAGTGAGTTATCTTGATGAAGAGTCAGTTCTTATGAAGAGCCATTTGTAATGAAGAGTCAGTTCATGTTGTGAAGAGTCAGTTTTTGCGATGAAGAATCAGTTAATTTGATGAAGAAACCATTCTTGCGATGAAGAGTCAGTTCTTGTGATGAAAGTCAGTTCTTGTGGTGAAGAGTTAGTTTTTGCGATAAAGAGTCTGTTCTTGTGTTGAAGAGTCAGTTCTTGTTTTGAACAGATAGTTCTTGCGTCGAAGAAGCAGTTCTTTTGATGAAGAGACAGTTCTTGTTAGGAAGAGTCAGTTATTGTCATAAGAGACAGTTCTTGTGATGAAGAGGCAGTTCTTGTTGCGAAGAGCCAGTTCTTGTGGTGAAGAGATAGTTCTTGTGATGAACAGACAGTTCTTGTTTTGAATATTCAGTTCTTGTGATGAAGAGTTAGTTCATGTGACGAAGAGTCAGTTCTTGTAATGAAGTGTCAGTTCTTGTTATGAAGAGTCAGTTCTTTTGATGAAGAGTCAGTTCTTGTGATGAAGAGTGAGTTCTTGCGATTAAGAGTCTTTTTTGCGTTGAAGAGTCGGTTCGTGCGATGAAGTGTCAGTTCTTGTTACGAAGAGTCAGGTCTTTGATGAAGAGTCAGTTCTTGTGATGAAGAATCTGTACTTACGATGAATAATCAGTTCTTTTAATGAAGACACAGTTCTTGTGATGAAGAGTCAGTTCTTGCAATAAGGAGTCAGTTCTTGTGATGAAGAGCCAGTTCTTGCGATGAAGAGCCAGTTCTTATGATGAAGAGTCAGTTCTTGTTATGAAGAGCCAGTTATTGCGATGAAGAGTCTGTTCTTGTTATGAAGAGCCAGTTCTTGTGATGGAGCCAGTTCTGATAGAGAGCCGGTTCTTGTGATGAAGAGTCAGTTCTTGTTATGAAGAGTCAGTTCTTTTGATGAAGAGTCAGTTCTTATGATGAAGAGTCAGTTCTTGTGATGAGGAGTCAGTTCTTATGAGGAAGAGACAGTTCTTGTTATGAAGAGTGAGTCCTTGTTATGAAGAGTGAGTTCTTTTGATGAAGAGTCAGTTCTGGTGGTGAAGAGTCAGTTCTTGCGATGAATTGTCAGTTTTTGGGTTGAAGAGTCGGTTCGTGCGATGAAGTGTCAGTTCTTGATATGAAGAGTCAGGTCTTTGATGAAGAGTCAGTTCTTGTGATGAAGAGTCAGTTCTTGCAATGAGGAGTCAGTTCGTGTGATGAAGAGCCAGTTCTTGCGATGAAGATCCAGCTCTTATGATGAGGAATCAGTTCTTGTGATGAAGAGCCAGTTATTGCTATGAAGAGTCTGTTCTTGTTAAGAAGAGCCAGTTCCTGTGATGGAGTCAGTTCTGATGAAGAGCCAGTTCTCGTGATGAAGAGTCAGTTCTTGCGATGAAGAGTAAGTTTTTGCATTGAAAAGTCAGTCCTTGCGATGAAGTGTCAGTACTTGTTATAGAGAGTAAGTTCTTATGAATAGTAAGTTATCTTGATGAAGAGTCAGTTGTTATGAAGAGCCATTTGTAATGAAGAGTCAGTTCATGTTGTGAAGAGCCAGTTTTTGCGATGAAGAATCAGTTATTTTGATGAAGAAACCATTCTTGCGAAGAAGAGTCAGTTCTTGTGATGAAAGTCAGTTCTTGTGGTGAAGAGTTAGTTTTTGCGATAAAGAGTCTGTTCTTGTGTTGAAGAGTCAGTTCTTGTTTTGAACAGATAGTTCTTGCGTCGAAGAAGCAGTTCTTTTGATGAAGAGACAGTTCTTGTTAGGAAGAGTCAGTTCTTGTCATAAGAGACAGTTCTTGTGATGAAGAGGCAGTTCTTGTTGCGAAGAGCCAGTTCTTGTGGTGAAGAGATAGTTCTTGTGATGAACAGACAGTTCTTGTTTTGAATAATCAGTTCTTGTGATGAAGAGTTAGTTCATGTGACGAAGAGTCAGTTCTTGTTATGAAGTGTCAGTTCTTGTTATGAAGAGTCAGTTCTTTTGATGAAGAGTCAGTTCTTGTGATGAAGAGTGAGTTCTTGCGATTAAGAGTCTTTTTTGCGTTGAAGAGTCGGTTCGTGCGATGAAGTGTCAGTTCTTGTTACGAAGAGTCAGGTCTTTGATGAAGAGTCAGTTCTTGTGATGAAGAATCTGTACTTACGATGAATAATCAGTTCTTTTAATGAAGACACAGTTCTTGTGATGAAGAGTCAGTTCTTGCAATAAGGAGTCAGTTCTTGTGATGAAGAGCCAGTTCTTGCGATGAAGAGCCAGTTCTTATGATGAAGAGTCAGTTCTTGTTATGAAGAGCCAGTTATTGCGATGAAGAGTCTGTTCTTGTTATGAAGAGCCAGTTCTTGTGATGGAGCCAGTTCTGATAGAGAGCCGGTTCTTGTGATGAAGAGTCAGTTCTTGTTATGAAGAGTCAGTTCTTTTGATGAAGAGTCAGTTCTTATGATGAACAGTCAGTTCTTGTGATGAGGAGTCAGTTCGTATGAGGAAGAGACAGTTCTTGTTATGAAGAGTGAGTTCTTGTTATGAAGAGTCAGTTCTTTTCATAAGAGTCAGTCCTTGTGATGAAGGGCCAGTTCTTGTTAAAAAGAGCCAATTCTTGTGGTGAAGAGATAGTTCTTGTGATGAACAGTCAGTTCTTGTTTTAATTAACTAGTTCTTGTGATGAAGAGTCAGTTCGTGTGATGATTAGTCAGTTATTGAGATGAAGAGTCAGTTCTTGTGATGAAGAATCAGTTCTGGCGAAGAGTCAGTTCTTGCGACAGAGTCTGTTCTTGTTATGAAAAGCCAGTTCTTTTGGTGTAGAGTCAGTTCTGATGGAGTCAGTTGTTTTGATGAAGAGTCAGTTCTTGTTATAAATAGTTAGCTCTTGTGATGAAGGGTAAGTTCTTGTTATGAAGAGTCAGTTATTGTTATGAAGATTACGTTCTTGTTAAGAAGAGTCAGTTCTTTTGATGAAGAGTCAGTTCTTGTGATGAAGAGTCAGTTCTTGTGATGAAGAGTCAGTTATTGCGATGAAGAGTCAGTTCTTGTGATCAAGAGTCAGTTCTTGCGAAGAAGAGTCAGTTCTTGCGATGAAGAGTCTGTTCTTGGTATGAAGAGCCAGTTCTTATGATGAAGCATCAGTTATTGCTATGATGAGTCAGTTCTTGTGATGAAGAGTTAGTTCTTGCGATGTAGAGTCTGTTCTTGCGATGAAGAGTGATTCTTGCGTTGAAGAGTGTTCTTGTGTTGAGGAGCCAGTTCTTGTTTTGAAGAGTCAGTTCTTTCGATGAAGAATCAGGTCTTTTAATGAAGAGACAGTTTTGCGATGAAGAGTCAGTTCTTGCAATGAACAGTCATTTCTTGTGATGAAGAGCCGGTTCTTGCGATGAAGAGCAAGTTCTTGCGATGAAGAGTCAGTTCTTGCGATGAAGAATCAGTTCTTGTTATGAAGAGTAAGTTCTTTCGATGAAGAGTCAGTTCTGATGAAAAGTCAGTTCTTGCGATGAAGAGTCGGTTCTGGCGATGAAGAGTCAGTTTTTGCGATGAAGTGTAAGTTCATGAGATGAAGTTAGTTCTTATGATGAAGAGTCAGTTCTTGTTAGGAAGAGTCAGTTCTTGTCGAGAAGAGTAAGTTCTTGTGACAAGAGACAGTTCGTGTGATGAAGAGGCAGTTCTTGTTGCGAAGAGCCAGTTCTTGCGGTGAACAGATAGTTCTGGTGATGAACAGCCTGTTCTTGTTTTGAGTAATCAGTTCTTGTGATGAAGAGTCAGTTCATGTGATGAAGAGTCAGTTCATGTGATGAAGAGTCAGTTCTTGTTATGAAGAGTCAGTTCTTTTGATGAAGAGTCAGTTCTTGTGATGAAGAGTCAGTTTTTGCGATGAAGAGTCTGTTTTTGCGTTGAACAGTCGGTTCGTGCGATGAAGTGTCAGTTCTTGTTATGAAGAGTCAGGTCATTGATGAAGAGTCAGTTCCTGTGATGAAGAGTCTGTTCTTACGATGAATAATCAGTTCTTTTAATGACGACACAGTTCTTGCGATGAAGAGTCAGTTCTTGCAACAAGGAGTCAGTTCTTGTGATGAAGAACCAGTTCTTGCGATGAAGAGCCAGTTCTTATGATGAAGAGTCAGTTCTTGTTATGAAGAGCCAGTTATTGCGATGAAGAGTCTGTTCTTGTTATGAAGTGCCAGTTCTTGTGATGGAGTCAGTTCTGATAAAGAGCCAGTTCTTGTGATGAAGAGTCAGTTCTTGCGATGAAGAGTAAGTTTTTGCATTGAAGAGTCAGTCCTTGCGATGAAGAGTCAGTTCTTGTTATGAAGAGTCAGTTCTTTTGATGAAGAGTCAGTTCTTGTGATGGAGTCAGTTCTGATAAAGGGCCAGTTCTTGTGATGAAGAGTCAGTTCTTGCGATGAAGAGTAAGTTTTTGCATTGAAGAGCCAGTCCTTGTGATGAAGGGCCAGTTCTTGTTAGGAAGAGCCAATTCTTGTGGTGAAGAGTTAGTTCTTGTGATGAACAGTCCGTTCTTGTTTTGATTATTCAGTTGTTGTAATGAAGTGTCAGTACTTGTGATGAAGAGTCAGTTCTTGTGATGAAGAGTCAGTTCTTGTTATGAAGGGTCAGTTCTTGCGAAGAAGAGGCAGTTCTTGCGACGAAGAGTCAGTTCTTGTTATGAAGAGTTAGCTCTTGTGATGAAGGTAAGTTCTTGTTATGAAGAGTCAGTTTTTGTTATGAAGAGTACGTTCTTGTTAAGAAGAGTCAGTTCTTTTGATGAAGAGTCAGTTCTTGTGATGAAGAGTCAGTTCTTGTGAGGAAGAGTCAGTTATTGCAATGAAGAGTCAGTCCTTATTATGAAGAGTCAGTTCTGGAGATGAAGAGTCATTCCTGCGATGAAGAGCCAGTTCTTGCGGTGAAGAGTGATTCTTGCGATGAAGAGTGTTCATGTGTTGAGGCGCCAGTCCTTGTTTTGAAGAGTCAGTTCTTTCGATGAAGAATCAGGTCTTTTAATGAAGAGACAGTTTTGCGATGAAGAGTCAGTTCTTGCGATGAAGAGTCAGTTTTTGCAATGAAGAGTCATTTCTTGTGAAGAAGAGCCGGTTCTTGCGATGCGATGAAGAGAAAGTTCTTGCGATGAAGAGTCAGTTCTTGCGATGAAAAATCAGTTCTTGATATGAATAGTAAGTTCTTTCGAAGAAGAGTGAGTTCTGATGAAAAGTCAGTTCTGGCGATGAAGAGTCGGTTCTGGCGATGAAGAGTCAGTTTTTGGATGAAGTGTAAGTTCATGAGATGAAGTTAGTTCTTATGATGAAGAGTCAGTTCTTGTGATGAAGAGGCAGTTCTTGTTACGAAGAGCCAGTTCTTGTGGTGAACAGATAGTTCTTGTGATGAACAGCCAGGTCTTGTTTTAAGTAATCAGTTCTTGTGATGAAGATTCAGTTCATGTGATGAAGGGTCAGTTCTTGCGAAGAAGAGGCAGTTCTTGCGACGAAGAGTCTGTTCTTGTTATGAAGAGTGAGTCCTTGTTATGAAGAGTGAGTTCTTTTGATGAAGAGTCAGTTCTGGTGGTGAAGAGTCAGTTCTTGCGATGAATTGTCAGTTTTTGGGTTGAAGAGTCGGTTCGTGCGATGAAGTGTCAGTTCTTGATATGAAGAGTCAGGTCTTTGATGAAGAGTCAGTTCTTGTGATGAAGAGTCAGTTCTTGCAATGAGGAGTCAGTTCGTGTGATGAAGAGCCAGTTCTTGCGATGAAGATCCAGCTCTTATGATGAGGAATCAGTTCTTGTGATGAAGAGCCAGTTATTGCTATGAAGAGTCTGTTCTTGTTAAGAAGAGCCAGTTCCTGTGATGGAGTCAGTTCTGATGAAGAGCCAGTTCTCGTGATGAAGAGTCAGTTCTTGCGATGAAGAGTAAGTTTTTGCATTGAAAAGTCAGTCCTTGCGATGAAGTGTCAGTACTTGTTATAGAGAGTAAGTTCTTATGAATAGTAAGTTATCTTGATGAAGAGTCAGTTGTTATGAAGAGCCATTTGTAATGAAGAGTCAGTTCATGTTGTGAAGAGTCAGTTTTTGCGATGAAGAATCAGTTATTTTGATGAAGAAACCATTCTTGCGATGAAGAGTCAGTTCTTGTGATGAAAGTCAGTTCTTGTGGTGAAGAGTTAGTTTTTGCGATAAAGAGTCTGTTCTTCTGTTGAAGGGTCAGTTCTTGTTTTGAACAGATAGTTCTTGCGTCGAAGAAGCAGTTCTTTTGATGAAGAGACAGTTCTTGTTAGGAAGAGTCAGTTCTTGTCATAAGAGACAGTTCTTGTGATGAAGAGGCAGTTCTTGTTGCGAAGAGCCAGTTCTTGTGGTGAAGAGATAGTTCTTGTGATGAACAGACAGTTCTTGTTTTGAATAATCAGTTCTTGTGATTAAGAGTTAGTTCATGTGACGAACAGTCAGTTCTTGTAATGAAGTGTCAGTTCTTGTTATGAAGAGTCAGTTCTTTTGATGAAGAGTCAGTTCTTGTGATGAAGAGTGAGTTCTTGCGATTAAGAGTCTTTTTTGCGTTGAAGAGTCGGTTCGTGCGATGAAGTGTCAGTTCTTGTTACGAAGAGTCAGGTCTTTGATGAAGAGTCAGTTCTTGTGATGAAGAATCTGTACTTACGATGAATAATCAGTTCTTTTAATGAAGACACAGTTCTTGTGATGAAGAGTCAGTTCTTGCAATAAGGAGTCAGTTCTTGTGATGAAGAGCCAGTTCTTGCGATGAAGAGCCAGTTCTTATGATGAAGAGTCAGTTCTTGTTATGAAGAGGCAGTTATTGCGATGAAGAGTCTGTTCTTGTTATGAAGAGCCAGTTCTTGTGATGGAGCCAGTTCTGATAGAGAGCCGGTTCTTGTGATGAAGAGTCAGTTCTTTTGATGAAGAGTCAGTTCTTATGATGAAGAGTCAGTTCTTGTGATGAGGAGTCAGTTCGTATGAGGAAGAGACAGTTCTTGTTATGAAGAGTGAGTTCTTGTTATGAAGAGTCAGTTCTTTTCATAAGAGTCAGTCCTTGTGATGAAGGGCCAGTTCTTGTTAGGAAGAGCCAATTCTTGTGGTGAAGAGTTAGTTCTTGTGATGAACAGTCAGTTCTTGTTTTAATTAACTAGTTCTTGTGATGAAGAGTCAGTTCGTGTGATGATTAGTCAGTTATTGAGATGAAGAGTCAGTTCTTGTGATGAAGAGTCAGTTCTGGCGAAGAGTCAGTTCTTGCGACAGAGTCTGTTCTTGTTATGAAAAGCCAGTTCTTTTGGTGTAGAGTCAGTTCTGATGGAGTCAGTTGTTTTGATGAAGAGTCAGTTCTTGTTATAAATAGTTAGCTCTTGTGATGAAGGGTAAGTTCTTGTTATGAAGAGTCAGTTATTGTTATGAAGATTACGTTCTTGTTAAGAAGAGTCAGTTCTTTTGATGAAGAGTCAGTTCTTGTGATGAAGAGTCAGTTCTTGTGATGAAGAGTCAGTTATTGCGATGAAGAGTCAGTTCTTGTGATCAAGAGTCAGTTCTTGCGAAGAAGAGTCAGTTCTTGCGATGAAGAGTCTGTTCTTGTTATGAAGAGCCAGTTCTTATGATGAAGCATCAGTTATTGCTATGATGAGTCAGTTCTTGTGATGAAGAGTTAGTTCTTGCGATGTAGAGTCTGTTCTTGCGATGAAGAGTGATTCTTGCGTTGAAGAGTGTTCTTGTGTTGAGGAGCCAGTTCTTGTTTTGAAGAGTCAGTTCTTTCGATGAAGAATCAGGTCTTTTAATGAAGAGACAGTTTTGCGATGAAGAGTCAGTTCTTGCAATGAACAGTCATTTCTTGTGATGAAGAGCCGGTTCTTGCGATGAAGAGCAAGTTCTTGCGATGAAGAGTCAGTTCTTGCGATGAAGAATCAGTTCTTGTTATGAAGAGTAAGTTCTTTCGATGAAGAGTCAGTTCTGATGAAAAGTCAGTTCTTGCGATGAAGAGTCGGTTCTGGCGACGAAGAGTCAGTTTTTGCGATGAAGTGTAAGTTCATGAGATGAAGTTAGTTCTTATGATGAAGAGTCAGTTCTTGTTAGGAAGAGTCAGTTCTTGTCGAGAAGAGTAAGTTCTTGTGACAAGAGACAGTTCGTGTGATGAAGAGGCAGTTCTTGTTGCGAAGAGCCAGTTCTTGCGGTGAACAGATAGTTCTGGTGATGAACAGCCTGTTCTTGTTTTGAGTAATCAGTTCTTGTGATGAAGAGTCAGTTCATGTGATGAAGAGTCAGTTCATGTGATGAAGAGTCAGTTCTTGTTATGAAGAGTCAGTTCTTTTGATGAAGAGTCAGTTCTTGTGATGAAGAGTCAGTTTTTGCGATGAAGAGTCTGTTTTTGCGTTGAAGAGTCGGTTCGTGCGATGAAGTGTCAGTTCTTGTTATGAAGAGTCAGGTCATTGATGAAGAGTCAGTTCCTGTGATGAAGAGTCTGTTCTTACGATTAATAATCAGTTCTTTTAATGACGACACAGTTCTTGCGATGAAGAGTCAGTTCTTGCAACAAGGAGTCAGGTCTTGTGATGAAGAACCAGTTCTTGCGATGAAGAGCCAGTTCTTATGATGAAGAGTCAGTTCTTGTTATGAAGAGCCAGTTATTGCAATGAAGAGTCTGTTCTTGTTATGAAGTGCCAGTTCTTGTGATGGAGTCAGTTCTGATAAAGGGCCAGTTCTTGTGATGAAGAGTCAGTTCTTGCGATGAAGAGTAAGTTTTTGCATTGAAGAGCCAGTCCTTGTGATGAAGGGCCAGTTCTTGTTAGGAAGAGCCAATTCTTGTGGTGAAGAGTTAGTTCTTGTGATGAACAGTCAGTTCTTGTTTTGATTAATCAGTTCTTGTAATGAAGTGTCAGTACTTGTGATGAAGAGTCAGTTCTTGTGATGAAGAGTCAGTTCTTGTTATGAATGGTCAGTTCTTGCGAAGAAGAGGCAGTTCTTGCGACGAAGAGTCAGTTCTTGTTATGAAGAGTTAGCTCTTGTGATGAAGGTAAGTTCTTGTTATGAAGAGTCAGTTTTTGTTATGAAGAGTACGTTCTTGTTAAGAAGAGTCAGTTCTTTTGATGAAGAGTCAGTTCTTGTGATGAAGAGTCAGTTCTTGTGAGGAAGAGTCAGTTATTGCAATGAAGAGTCAGTCCTTATTATGAAGAGTCAGTTCTGGAGATGAAGAGTCATTCTTGCGATGAAGAGCCAGTTCTTGCGTTGAAGAGTGATTCTTGCGATGAAGAGTGTTCATGTGTTGAGGCGCCAGTCCTTGTTTTGAAGAGTCAGTTCTTTCGATGAAGAATCAGGTCTTTTAATGAAGAGACAGTTTTGCGACGAAGAGTTAGTTCTTGCGATGAAGAGTAAGTTCTTGCAATGAAGAGTCATTTCTTGTGATGAAGAGCCGGTTCTTGCGATGAAGAGCAAGTTCTTGCGATGAAGCAGCAGTTCTTGCGATGAAGAATCAGTTCTTGTTATGAAGAGTAAGTTCTTTTGATGAAGAGTCAGTTCTGATGAAAAGTCAGTTCTTGTGATGAAGAGTCGGTTCTGGCGATGAAGAGTCAGTTTTTGCGATGAAGTGTAAGTTCTTGAGATGAATTTAGTTCTTATGATGAAGAGTCAGTTCTTGTTAGGAAGAGTCAGTTCTTGTCGAGAAGAGTAAGTTCTTGTGACAAGAGACAGTTCGTGTGATGAAGAGGCAGTTCTTGTTGCGAAGAGCCAGTTCTTGCGGTGAAGAGATAGTTCTTGTGATGAACAGCCAGTTCTTGTTTTGAGTTATCAGTTCTTGTGATGAAGAGTCAGTTCATGTGATGAAGAGTCAGTTCTTGTTATGAAGAGTCAGTTCTTTTGATGAAGAGTCAGTTCTTGTGATGAAGAGTCAGTTCTTGCGATGAAGAGTCTGTTTTTGCGTTGAAGAGTCGGTTCGTGCGATGAAGTGTCAGTTCTTGTTATGAAGAGTCAGGTCTTTGATGAAGAGTCAGTTCCTGTGATGAAGAGTCTGTTCTTACGATGAATAATCAGTTCTTTTAATGACGACACAGTTCTTGCGATGAATAGTCAGTTCTTGCAACAAGGAGTCAGTTCTTGTGATGAAGAGCCAGTTCTTGCGATGAAGAGCCAGTTCTTATGATGAAGAGTCAGTTCTTGTTATGAAGAGCCAGTTATTGCAATGAAGAGTCTGTTCTTGTTATGAAGTGCCAGTTCTTGTGATGGAGTCAGTTCTGATAAAGAGCCAGTTCTTGTGATGAAGAGTCAGTTCTTGCGATGAAGAGTAAGTTTTTGCATTGAAGAGCCAGTCCTTGTGATGAAGGGCCAGTTCTTGTTAGGAAGAGCCAATTCTTGTGGTGAAGAGTTAGTTCTTGTGATGAACAGTCAGTTCTTGTTTTGATTAATCAGTTCTTGTGATGAAGTGTCAGTACTTGTGATGAAGAGTCAGTTCTTGTGATGAAGAGTCGGTTCTTGTTATGAAGGGTCAGTTCTTGCGAAGAAGAGGCATTTGTTGCGACGAAGAGTCAGTTCTTGTTATGAAGAGTTAGCTCTTGTGATGAAGGGTAAGTTCTTGTTATGAAGAGTCAGTTTTTGTTATGAAGAGTACGTTCTTGTTAAGAAGAGTCAGTTCTTTTGATGAAGAGTCAGCTCTTGATATGAAGAGTCAGTTCTTGTGATGAAGAGTCAGTTATTGCAATGAAGAGTCAGTCCTTATTATGAAGAGTCAGTTCTAGAGATGAAGAGTCATTCTTGCGATGAAGAGCCAGTTCTTGCGATGAAGAGTGATTCTTGCGATGAAGAGTGTTCGTGTGTTGAGGCGCCAGTTCTTGTTTTGAAGAGTCAGTTCTTTCGATGAAGAATCAGGTCTTTTAATGAAGAGTAAGTTCTTTTGATGAAGAGTCAGTTCTGATGAAAAGTCAGTTCTTGTGATGAAGAGTCGGTTCTGGCGATGAAGAGTCAGTTTTTGCGATGAAGTTTAAGTTCTTGAGATGAATTTAGTTCTTATGATGAAGTCAGTTCTTGTTAGGAAGAGTCAGTTCTTGTCGAGAAGAGTAAGTTCTTGTGACAAGAGACAGTTCGTGTGATGAAGAGGCAGTTCTTGTTACGAAGAGCCAGTTCTTGCGGTGAACAGATAGTTCTGGTGATGAACAGCCAGTTCTTGTTTTGAGTAATCAGTTCTTGTGATGAAGAGTCAGTTCATGTGATGAAGAGTCAGTTCATGTGATGAAGAGTCAGTTCTTGTTATGAAGAGTCAGTTCTTTTGATGAAGAGTCAGTTCTTGTGATGAAGAGTCAGTTTTTGCGATGAAGAGTGTGTTTTTGCGTTGAAGAGTCGGTTCGTGCGATGAAGTGTCATTTCTTGTTATGAAGAGTCAGGTCATTGATGAAGAGTCAGTTCCTGTGATGAAGAGTCTGTTCTTACGATGAATAATCAGTTCTTTTAATGACGACCCAGTTCTTGCGATGAAGAGTCAGTTCTTGCAACAAGGAGTCAGTTCTTGTGATGAAGAGCCAGTTCTTGCGATGAAGAGCCAGTTCTTATGATGAAGAGTCAGTTCTTGTTATGAAGAGCCAGTTATTGCAATGAAGAGTCTGTTCTTGTTATGAAGTGCCAGTTCTTGTGATGGAGTCAGTTCTGATAAAGGGCCAGTTCTTGTGATGAAGAGTCAGTTCTTGCGATGAAGAGTAAGTTTTTGCATTGAAGAGCCAGTCCTTGTGATGAAGGGCCAGTTATTGTTAGGAAGAGCCAATTCTTGTGGTGAAGAGTTAGTTCTTGTGATGAACAGTCAGTTCTTGTTTTGATTAATCAGTTCTTGTAATGAAGTGTCAGTTCTTGTGATGAAGAGTCAGTTCTTGTTATGAAGGGTCAGTTCTTGCGAAGAGGCAGTTCTTGCGACAAAGAGTCAGTTCTTGTTATGAAGAGTTAGCTCTTGTGATGAAGGTAAGTTCTTGTTATGAAGAGCCAGTTCTTGCGTTGAAGAGTGATTCTTGCGATGAAGAGTGTTCGTGTGTTGAGGCGCCAGTTCTTGTTTTGAAGAGTCAGTTCTTTCGATGAAGAATCAGGTCTTTTAATGAAGAGACAGTTTTGCGATGAAGAGTCAGTTCTTGCGATGAAGAGTAAGTTCTTGCAATGAAGAGTCATTTCTTGTGATGAAGAGCCGGTTCTTGCGATGAAGAGCAAGTTCTTGCGATGAAGAATCAGTTCTTGCGATGAAGAATCAGTTCTTGTTATGAAGAGTAAGTTCTTTTGGTGAAGAGTCAGTTCTGATGAAAAGTCAGTTCTTGTGATGAAGAGTCGGTTCTGGCGATGAAGAGTCAGTTTTTGCGATGAAGTGTAAGTTCTTGAGATGAATTTAGTTCTTATGATGAAGAGTCAGTTCTTGTTAGGAAGAGTCAGTTCTTGTCATGAAGAGTAAGTTCTTGTGACAAGAGACAGTTCTTGTGATGAAGAGTCAGTTCTTGTTATGAAGGGTCAGTTCTTGCGAAGAAGAGGCAGTTCTTGCGACGAAGAGTCAGTTCTTGCTATGAAGAGTAAGCTCTTGTGATGAAGGGTAAGTTCTTGTTATGAAGAGTCAGTTTTTGTTATGAAGAGTACGTTCTTGTTAAGAAGAGTCAGTTCTTTCGATGAAGAATCAGGTCTTTTAATGAAGAGACAGTTTTGCAATGAAGAGTTAGTTCTTGCGATGAAGAGTAAGTTCTTGCAATGAAGAGTCATTTCTTGTGATGAAGAGCCGGTTCTTGCGATGAAGAGCAAGTTCTTGCGATGATAAATCAGTTCTTGCGATGAAGAATCAGTTCTTGTTATGAAGAGTAAGTCCTTTTGATGAAGAGTCAGTTCTGATGAAAAGTCAGTTCTTGTGATGAAGAGTCGGTTCTGGCGATGAAGAGTCAGTTTTTGCGATGAAGTGTAAGTTCTTGAGATGAATTTAGTTCTTATGATGAAGAGTCAGTTCTTGTTAGGAAGAGTCAGTTCTTGTCGAGAAGAGTAAGTTCTTGTGACAAGAGACAGTTCGTGTGATGAAGAGGCAGTTCTTGTTGCGAAGAGCCAGTTCTTGCGGTGAACAGATAGTTCTTGTGATGAACAGCCAGTTCTTGTTTTGAGTTATCAGTTCTTGTGATGAAGAGTCAGTTCATGTGATGAAGAGTCAGTTCATGTGATGAAGAGTCAGTTCTTGTTATGAAGAGTCAGTTCTTTTGATGAAGAGTCAGTTCTTGTGATGAAGAGTCAGTTCTTGCGATGAAGAGTCTGTTTTTGCGTTGAAGAGTCGGTTCGTGCGATGAAGTGTCAGTTCTTGTTATGAAGAGTCAGGTCTTTGATGAAGAGTCAGTTCCTGTGATGAAGAGTCTGTTCTTACGATGAATAATCAGTTCTTTTAATGACGACACAGTTCTTGCGATGAATAGTCAGTTCTTGCAACAAGGAGTCAGTTCTTGTGATGAAGAGCCAGTTCTTGCGATGAAGAGCCAGTTCTTATCATGAAGAGTCAGTTCTTGTTATGAAGAGCCAGTTATTGCAATGAAGAGTCTGTTCTTGTTATGAAGTGCCAGTTCTTGTGATGGAGTCAGTTCTGATAAAGAGCCAGTTCTTGTGATGAAGAGTCAGTTCTTGCGATGAAGAGTAAGTTTTTGCATTGAAGAGCCAGTCCTTGTGATGAAGGGCCAGTTCTTGTTAGGAAGAGCCAATACTTGTGGTGAAGAGTTAGTTCTTGTGATGAACAGTCAGTTCTTGTTTTGATTAATCAGTTCTTGTGATGAAGTGTCAGTACTTGTGATGAAGAGTCAGTTCTTGTGATGAAGAGTCGGTTCTTGTTATGAAGGGTCAGTTCTTGCGAAGAAGAGGCAGTTGTTGCGACGAAGAGTCAGTTCTTGTTATGAAGAGTTAGCTCTTGTGATGAAGGGTAAGTTCTTGTTATGAAGAGTCAGTTTTTGTTATGAAGAGTACGTTCTTGTTAAGAAGAGTCAGTTCTTTTGATGAAGAGTCAGCTCTTGATATGAAGAGTCAGTTCTTGTGATGAAGAGTCAGTTATTGCAATGAAGAGTCAGTCCTTATTATGAAGAGTCAGTTCTAGAGATGAAGAGTCATTCTTGCGATGAAGAGCCAGTTCTTGCGATGAAGAGTGTTCGTGTGTTGAGGCGCCAGTTCTTGTTTTGAAGAGTCAGTTCTTTCGATGAAGAATCAGGTCTTTTAATGAAGAGACAGTTTTGCGATGAAGAGTCAGTTCTTGCGATGAAGAGTAAGTTCTTGCAATGAAGAGTCATTTCTTGTGATGAAGAGCCGGTTCTTGCGATGAAGAGCAAGTTCTTGCGATGAAGAGTCAGTTCTTGCGATGAAGAATCAGTTCTTGTTATGAAGAGTAAGTTCTTTTGATGAAGAGTCAGTTCTGATGAAAAGTCAGTTCTTGTGATGAAGAGTCGGTTCTGGCGATGAAGAGCCAGTTTTTGTGATGAAGTGTAAGTTCTTCAGATGAATTTAGTTCTTATGATGAAGAGTCAGTTCTTGTCAGGAAGAGTCAGTTCTTGTCGAGAAGAGTAAGTTCTTGTGACAAGAGACAGTTCGTGTGATGAAGAGGCAGTTCTTGTTACGAAGAGCCAGTTCTTGCGGTGAACAGATAGTTCTGGTGATGAACAGCCAGTTCTTGTTTTGAGTAATCAGTTCTTGTGATGAAGAGTCAGTTCATGTGATGAAGAGTCAGTTCATGTGATGAAGAGTCAGTTCTTGTTATGAAGAGTCAGTTCTTTTGATGAAGAGTCAGTTCTTGTGATGAAGAGTCAGTGTTTGCGATGAAGAGTCTGTTTTTGCGTTGAAGAGTCGGTTCGTGCGATGAAGTGTCAGTTCTTGTTATGAAGAGTCAGGTCATTGATGAAGAGTCAGTTCCTGTGATGAAGAGTCTGTTCTTACGATGAATAATCAGTTCTTTTAATGACGACACAGTTCTTGCGATGAAGAGTCAGTTCTTGCAACAAGGAGTCAGTTCTTGTGATGAAGAGCCAGTTCTTGCGATGAAGAGCCAGTTCTTATGATGAAGAGTCAGTTCTTGTTATGAAGAGCCAGTTATTGCAATGAAGAGTCTGTTCTTGTTATGAAGTGCCAGTTCTTGTGATGGAGTCAGTTCTGATAAAGGGCCAGTTCTTGTGATGAAGAGTCAGTTCTTGCGATGAAGAGTAAGTTTTTGCATTGAAGAGCCAGTCCTTGTGATGAAGGGCCAGTTATTGTTAGGAAGAGCCAATTCTTGTGGTGAAGAGTTAGTTCTTGTGATGAACAGTCAGTTCTTGTTTTGATTAATCAGTTCTTGTAATGAAGTGTCAGTTCTTGTGATGAAGAGTCAGTTCTTGTTATGAAGGGTCAGTTCTTGCGAAGAAGAGGCAGTTCTTGCGACAAAGAGTCAGTTCTTGTTATGAAGAGTTAGCTCTTGTCATGAAGGTAAGTTCTTGTTATGAAGAGCCAGTTCTTGCGTTGAAGAGTGATTCTTGCGATGAAGAGTGTTCGTGTGTTGAGGCGCCAGTTCTTGTTCTGAAGAGTCAGATCTTTCGATGAAGAATCAGGTCTTTTAATGAAGAGACAGTTTTGCGATGAAGAGTCAGTTCTTGCGATGAAGAGTAAGTTCTTGCAATGAAGAGTCATTTCTTGTGATGAAGAGCCGGTTCTTGCGATGAAGAGCAAGTTCTTGCGATGAAGAATCAGTTCTTGCGATGAAGAATCAGTTCTTGTTATGAAGAGTAAGTTCTTTTGGTGAAGAGTCAGTTCTGATGAAAAGTCAGTTCTTGTGATGAAGAGTCGGTTCTGGCGATGAAGAGTCAGTTTTTGCGATGAAGTGTAAGTTCTTGAGATGAATTTAGTTCTTATGATGAAGAGTCAGTTCTTGTTAGGAAGAGTCAGTTCTTGTCATGAAGAGTAAGTTCTTGTGACAAGAGACAGTTCTTGTGATGAAGAGTCAGTTCTTGTTATGAAGGGTCAGTTCTTGCGAAGAAGAGGCAGTTCTTGCGACAAAGAGTCAGTTCTTGTTATGAAGAGTTAGCTCTTGTGATGAAGGTAAGTTCTTGTTATGAAGAGCCAGTTCTTGCGTTGAAGAGTGATTCTTGCGATGAAGAGTGTTCGTGTGTTGAGGCGCCAGTTCTTGTTTTGAAGAGTCAGTTCTTTCGATGAAGAATCAGGTCTTTTAATGAAGAGACAGTTTTGCGATGAAGAGTCAGTTCTTGCGATGAAGAGTAAGTTCTTGCAATGAAGAGTCATTTCTTGTGATGAAGAGCCGGTTCTTGCGATGAAGAGCAAGTTCTTGCGATGAAGAATCAGTTTTTGCGATGAAGAATCAGTTCTTGTTATGAAGAGTAAGTTCTTTTGGTGAAGAGTCAGTTCTGATGAAAAGTCAGTTCTTGTGATGAAGAGTCGGTTCTGGCGATGAAGAGTCAGTTTTTGCGATGAAGTGTAAGTTCTTGAGATGAATTTAGTTCTTATGATGAAGAGTCAGTTCTTGTTAGGAAGAGTCAGTTCTTGTCATGAAGAGTAAGTTCTTGTGACAAGAGACAGTTCTTGTGATGAAGAGTCAGTTCTTGTTATGAAGGGTCAGTTCTTGCGAAGAAGAGGCAGTTCTTGCGACGAAGAGTCAGTTCTTGTTATGAAGAGTTAGCTCTTGTGATGAAGGGTAAGTTCTTGTTATGAAGAGTCAGTTTTTGTTATGAAGAGTACGTTCTTGTTAAGAAGAGTCAGTTCTTTTGATGAAGAGTCAGTTCTTGTGATGAAGAGTCAGTTCTTGTGAGGAAGAGTCAGTTATTGCAATGAAGAGTCAGTCCTTATTATGAAGAATCAGGTCTTTTAATGAAGAGACAGTTTTGCGATGAAGAGTCAGTTCTTGCGATGAAGAGTAAGTTCTTGCAATGAAGAATCATTTCTTGTGATGAAGAGCCGGTTCTTGCGATGAAGAGCAAGTTCTTGCGATGAAGAATCAGTTCTTGTTATGAAGAGTAAGTTCTTTTGATGAAGAGTCAGTTCTGATGAAAAGTCAGTTCTTGTGATGAAGAGTCGGTTCTGGCGATGAAGAGTCAGTTTTTGCGATGAAGTGTAAGTTCTTGAGATGAATTTAGTTCTTATAATGAAGAGTCAGTTCTTGTTAGGAAGAGTCAGTTCTTGTCGAGAAGAGTAAGTTCTTGTGACAAGAGACAGTTCGTGTGATGAAGAGGCAGTTCTTGTTGCGAAGAGCCAGTTCTTGCGGTGAACAGATAGTTCTGGTGATGAACAGCCTGTTCTTGTTTTGAGTAATCAGTTCTTGTGATGAAGAGTCAGTTCATGTGATGAAGAGTCAGTTCATGTGATGGAGAGTCAGTTCTTGTTATGAAGAGTCAGTTCTTTTGATGAAGAGTCAGTTCTTGTGATGAAGAGTCAGTTTTTGCGATGAAGAGTCTGTTTTTGCGTTGAAGAGTCGGTTCGTGCGATGAAGTGTCAGTTCTTGTTATGAAGAGTCAGGTCATTGATGAAGAGTCAGTTCCTGTGATGAAGAGTCTGTTCTTACGATGAATAATCAGTTCTTTTAATGACGACACAGTTCTTGCGATGAAGAGTCAGTTCTTGCAACAAGGAGTCAGTTCTTGTGATGAAGAACCAGTTCTTGCGATGAAGAGCCAGTTCTTATGATGAAGAGTCAGTTCTTGTTATGAAGAGCCAGTTATTGCAATGAAGAGTCTGTTCTTTTATGAAGTGCCAGTTCTTGTGATGGAGTCAGTTCTGATAAAGGGCCAGTTCTTGTGATGAAGAGTCAGTTCTTGCGATGAAGAGTAAGTTTTTGCATTGAAGAGCCAGTCCTTGTGATGAAGGGCCAGTTCTTGTTAGGAAGAGCCAATTCTTGTGGTGAAGAGTTAGTTCTTGTGATGAACAGTCAGTTCTTGTTTTGATTATTCAGTTCTTGTAATGAAGTGTCAGTACTTGTGATGAAGAGTCAGTTCTTGTGATGAAGAGTCAGTTCATGTTATGAAGGGTCAGTTCTTGCGAAGAAGAGGCAGTTCTTGCGACGAAGAGTCAGTTCTTGTTATGAAGAGTTAGCTCTTGTGATGAAGGTAAGTTCTTGTTATGAAGAGTCAGTTTTTGTTATGAAGAGTACGTTCTTGTTAAGAAGAGTCAGTTCTTTTGATGAAGAGTCAGTTCTTGTGATGAAGAGTCAGTTCTTGTGAGGAAGAGTCAGTTATTGCAATGAAGAGTCAGTCCTTATTATGAAGAGTCAGTTCTGGAGATGAAGAGTCATTCTTGCGATGAAGAGCCAGTTCTTGCGTTGAAGAGTGATTCTTGCGATGAAGAGTGTTCATGTGTTGAGGCGCCAGTCCTTGTTTTGAGGAGTCAGTTCTTTCGATGAAGAATCAGGTCTTTTAATGAAGAGACAGTTTTGCGATGAAGAGTTAGTTCTTGCGATGAAGAGTAAGTTCTTGCAATGAAGAGTCATTTCTTGTGATGAAGAGCCGGTTCTTGCGATGAAGAGCAAGTTCTTGCGATGAAGAATCAGTTCTTGCGATGAAGAATCAGTTCTTGTTATGAAGAGTAAGTTCTTTTGATGAAGAGTCAGTTCTTGAGATGAATTTAGTTCTTATGATGAAGAGTCAGTTCTTGTTAGGAAGAGTCAGTTCTTGTCGAGAAGAGTAAGTTCTTGTGACAAGAGACAGTTCGTGTGATGAAGAGGCAGTTCTTGTTGCGAAGAGCCAGTTCTTGCGGTGAACAGATAGTTCTTGTGATGAACAGCCAGTTCTTGTTTTGAGTTATCAGTTCTTGTGATGAAGAGTCAGTTCATGTGATGAAGAGTCAGTTCATGTGATGAAGAGTCAGTTCTTGTTATGAAGAGTCAGTTCTTTTGATGAAGAGTCAGTTCTTGTGATGAAGAGTCAGTTCTTGCGATGAAGAGTCTGTTTTTGCGTTGAAGAGTCGGTTCGTGCGATGAAGTGTCAGTTCTTGTTATGAAGAGTCAGGTCTTTGATGAAGAGTCAGTTCCTGTGATGAAGAGTCTGTTCTTACGATGAATAATCAGTTCTTTTAATGACGACACAGTTCTTGCGATGAATAGTCAGTTCTTGCAACAAGGAGTCAGTTCTTGTGATGAAGAGCCAGTTCTTGCGATGAAGAGCCAGTTCTTATGATGAAGAGTCAGTTCTTGTTATGAAGAGCCAGTTATTGCAATGAAGAGTCTGTTCTTGTTATGAAGTGCCAGTTCTTGTGATGGAGTCAGTTCTGATAAAGAGCCAGTTCTTGTGATGAAGAGTCAGTTCTTGCGATGAAGAGTAAGTTTTTGCATTCAAGAGCCAGTCCTTGTGATGAAGGGCCAGTTCTTGTTAGGAAGAGCCAATTCTTGTGGTGAAGAGTTAGTTCTTGTGATGAACAGTCAGTTCTTGTTTTGATTAATCAGTTCTTGTGATGAAGTGTCAGTACTTGTGATGAAGAGTCAGTTCTTGTGATGAAGAGTCGGTTCTTGTTATGAAGGGTCAGTTCTTGCGAAGAAGAGGCAGTTGTTGCGACGAAGAGTCAGTTCTTGTTATGAAGAGTTAGCTCTTGTGATGAAGGGTAAGTTCTTGTTATGAAGAGTCAGTTTTTGTTATGAAGAGTACGTTCTTGTTAAGAAGAGTCAGTTCTTTTGATGAAGAGTCAGCTCTTGATATGAAGAGTCAGTTCTTGTGATGAAGAGTCAGTTATTGCAATGAAGAGTCAGTCCTTATTATGAAGAGTCAGTTCTAGAGATGAAGAGTCATTCTTGCGATGAAGAGCCAGTTCTTGCGATGAAGAGTGATTCTTGCGATGAAGAGTGTTCGTGTGTTGAGGCGCCAGTTCTTGTTTTGAAGAGTCAGTTCTTTCGATGAAGAATCAGGTCTTTTAATGAAGAGACAGTTTTGCGATGAAGAGTCAGTTCTTGCGATGAAGAGTAAGTTCTTGCAATGAAGAGTCATTTCTTGTGATGAAGAGCCGGTTCTTGCGATGAAGAGCAAGTTCTTGCGATGAAGAGTCAGTTCTTGCGATGAAGAATCAGTTCTTGTTATGAAGAGTAAGTTCTTTTGATGAAGAGTCAGTTCTGATGAAAAGTCAGTTCTTGTGATGAAGAGTCGGTTCTGGCGATGAAGAGTCAGTGTTTGCGATGAAGTGTAAGTTCTTGAGATGAATTTAGTTCTTATGATGAAGAGTCAGTTCTTGTTAGGAAGAGTCAGTTCTTGTCGAGAAGAGTAAGTTCTTGTGACAAGAGACAGTTCGTGTGATGAAGAGGCAGTTCTTGTTACGAAGAGCCAGTTCTTGCGGTGAACAGATAGTTCTGGTGATGAACAGCCAGTTCTTGTTTTGAGTAATCAGTTCTTGTGATGAAGAGTCAGTTCATGTGATGAAGAGTCAGTTCATGTGATGAAGAGTCAGTTCTTGTTATGAAGAGTCAGTTCTTTTGATGAAGAGTCAGTTCTTGTGATGAAGAGTCAGTTTTTGCGATGAAGAGTCTGTTTTTGCGTTGAAGATTCGGTTCGTGCGATGAAGTGTCAGTTCTTGTTATGAAGAGTCAGGTCATTGATGAAGAGTCAGTTCCTGTGATGAAGAGTCTGTTCTTACGATGAATAATCAGTTCTTTTAATGACGACACAGTTCTTGCGATGAAGAGTCAGTTCTTGCAACAAGGAGTCAGTTCTTGTGATGAAGAGCCAGTTCTTGCGATGAAGAGCCAGTTCTTATGATGAAGAGTCAGTTCTTGTTATGAAGAGCCAGTTATTGCAATGAAGAGTCTGTTCTTGTTATGAAGTGCCAGTTCTTGTGATGGAGTCAGTTCTGATAAAGGGCCAGTTCTTGTGATGAAGAGTGAGTTCTTGCGATGAAGAGTAAGTTTTTGCATTGAAGAGCCAGTCCTTGTGATGAAGGGCCAGTTATTGTTAGGAAGAGCCAATTCTTGTGGTGAAGAGTTAGTTCTTGTGATGAACAGTCAGTTCTTGTTTTGATTAATCAGTTCTTGTAATGAAGTGTCAGTTCTTGTGATGAAGAGTCAGTTCTTGTTATGAAGGGTCAGTTCTTGCGAAGAAGAGGCAGTTCTTGCGACAAAGAGTCAGTTCTTGTTATGAAGAGTTAGCTCTTGTCATGAAGGTAAGTTCTTGTTATGAAGAGCCAGTTCTTGCGTTGAAGAGTGATTCTTGCGATGAAGAGTGTTCGTGTGTTGAGGCGCCAGTTCTTGTTTTGAAGAGTCAGTTCTTTCGATGAAGAATCAGGTCTTTTAATGAAGAGACAGTTTTGCGATGAAGAGTCAGTTCTTGCGATGAAGAGTAAGTTCTTGCAATGAAGAGTCATTTCTTGTGATGAAGAGCCGGTTCTTGCGATGAAGAGCAAGTTCTTGCGATGAAGAATCAGTTCTTGCGATGAAGAATCAGTTCTTGTTATGAAGAGTAAGTTCTTTTGGTGAAGAGTCAGTTCTGATGAAAAGTCAGTTCTTGTGATGAAGAGTCGGTTCTGGCGATGAAGAGTCAGTTTTTGCGATGAAGTGTAAGTTCTTGAGATGAATTTAGTTCTTATGATGAAGAGTCAGTTCTTGTTAGGAAGAGTCAGTTCTTGTCATGAAGAGTAAGTTCTTGTGACAAGAGACAGTTCTTGTGATGAAGAGTCAGTTCTTGTTATGAAGGGTCAGTTCTTGCGAAGAAGAGGCAGTTCTTGCGACGAAGAGTCAGTTCTTGTTATGAAGAGTTAGCTCTTGTGATGAAGGGTAAGTTCTTGTTATGAAGAGTCAGTTTTTGTTATGAAGAGTACGTTCTTGTTAAGAAGAGTCAGTTCTTTCGATGAAGAATCAGGTCTTTTAATGAAGAGACAGTTTTGCAATGAAGAAATAGTTCTTGCGATGAAGAGTAAGTTCTTGTAATGAAGAGTCATTTCTTGTGATGAAGAGCCGGTTCTTGCGATGAAGAGCAAGTTCTTGCGATGAAGAATCAGTTCTTGCGATGAAGAATCAGTTCTTGTTATGAAGAGTAAGTTCTTTTGATGAAGAGTCAGTTCTGATGAAAAGTCAGTTCTTGTGATGAAGAGTCGGTTCTGGCGATGAAGAGTCAGTTTTTGCGATGAAGTGTAAGTTCTTGAGAAGAATTTAGTTCTTATGATGAAGAGTCAGTTCTTGTTAGGAAGAGTCAGTTCTTGTCGAGAAGAGTAAGTTCTTGTGACAAGAGACAGTTCGTGTGATGAAGAGGCAGTTCTTGTTGCGAAGAGCCAGTTCTTGCGGTGAACAGATAGTTCTTGTGATGAACAGCCAGTTCTTGTTTTGAGTTATCAGTTCTTGTGATGAAGAGTCAGTTCATGTGATGAAGAGTCAGTTCATGTGATGAAGAGTCAGTTCTTGTTATGAAGAGTCAGTTCTTTTGATGAAGAGTCAGTTCTTGTGATGAAGAGTTAGTTCTTGCGATGAAGAGTCTGTTTTTGCGTTGAAGAGTCGGTTCGTGCGATGAAGTGTCAGTTCTTGTTATGAAGAGTCAGGTCTTTGATGAAGAGTCAGTTCCTGTGATGAAGAGTCTGTTCTTACGATGAATAATCAGTTCTTTTAATGACGACACAGTTCTGGCGATGAATAGTCAGTTCTTGCAACAAGGAGTCAGTTCTTGTGATGAAGAGCCAGTTCTTGCGATGAAGAGCCAGTTCTTATGATGAAGAGTCAGTTCTTGTTATGAAGAGCCAGTTATTGCAATTAAGAGTCTGTTCTTGTTATGAAGTGCCAGTTCTTGTGATGGAGTCAGTTCTGATAAAGAGCCAGTTCTTGTGATGAAGAGTCAGTTCTTGCGATGAAGAGTAAGTTTTTGCATTGAAGAGCCAGTCCTTGTGATGAAGGGCCAGTTCTTGTTAGGAAGAGCCAATTCTTGTGGTGAAGAGTTAGTTCTTGTGATGAACAGTCAGTTCTTGTTTTGATTAATCAGGTCTTGTGATGACGTGTCAGTACTTGTGATGAAGAGTCAGTTCTTGTGATGAAGAGTCGGTTCTTGTTATGAAGGGTCAGTTCTTGCGAAGAAGAGGCAGTTGTTGCGACGAAGAGTCAGTTCTTGTTATGAAGAGTTAGCTCTTGTGATGAAGGGTAAGTTCTTGTTATGAAGAGTCAGTTTTTGTTATGAAGAGTACGTTCTTGTTAAGAAGAGTCAGTTCTTTTGATGAAGAGTCAGCTCTTGATATGAAGAGTCAGTTCTTGTGATGAAGAGTCAGTTATTGCAATGAAGAGTCAGTCCTTATTATGAAGAGTCAGTTCTAGAGATGAAGAGTGATTCTTGCGATGAAGAGTGTTCGTGTGTTGAGGCGCCAGTTCTTGTTTTGAAGAGTCAGTTCTTTCGATGAAGAATCAGGTCTTTTAATGAAGAGACAGTTTTGCGATGAAGAGTCAGTTCTTGCGATGAAGAGTAAGTTCTTGCAATGAAGAGTCATTTCTTGTGATGAAGAGCCGGTTCTTGCGATGAAGAGCAAGTTCTTGCGATGAAGAGTCAGTTCTTGCGATGAAGAATCAGTTCTTGTTATGAAGAGTAAGTTCTTTTGATGAAGAGTCAGTTCTGATGAAAAGTCAGTTCTTGTGATGAAGAGTCGGTTCTGGCGATGAAGAGTCAGTTTTTGTGATGAAGTGTTAGTTCTTGAGATGAATTTAGTTCTTATGATGAAGAGTCAGTTCTTGTTACGAAGAGTCAGTTCTTGTCGAGAAGAGTAAGTTCTTGTGACAAGAGACAGTTCTTGTGATGAAGAGGCAATTCTTGTTACGAAGAGCCAGTTCTTGCGGTGAACAGATAGTTCTGGTGATGAACAGCCAGTTCTTGTTTTGAGTAATCAGTTCTTGTGATGAAGAGTCAGTTCATGTGATGAAGAGTCAGTTCATGTGATGAAGAGTCAGTTCTTGTTATGAAGAGTCAGTTCTTTTGATGAAGAGTCAGTTCTTGTGATGAAGAGTCAGTTTTTGCGATGAAGAGTCTGTTTTTGCGTTGAAGAGTCGGTTCGTGCGATGAAGTGTCAGTTCTTGTTATGAAGAGTCAGGTCATTGATGAAGAGTCAGTTCCTGTGATGAAGAGTCTGTTCTTACGATGAATAATCAGTTCTTTTAATGACGACACAGTTCTTGCGATGAAGAGTCAGTTCTTGCAACAAGGAGTCAGTTCTTGTGATGAAGAGCCAGTTCTTACGATGAAGAGCCAGTTCTTATGATGAAGAGTCAGTTCTTGTTATGAAGAGCCAGTTATTGCAATGAAGAGTCTGTTCTTGTTATGAAGTGCCAGTTCTTGTGATGGAGTCAGTTCTGATAAAGGGCCAGTTCTTGTGATGAAGAGTCAGTTCTTGCGATGAAGAGTAAGTTTTTGCATTGAAGAGCCAGTCCTTGTGATGAAGGGCCAGTTATTGTTAGGAAGAGCCAATTCTTGTGGTGAAGAGTTAGTTCTTGTGATGAACAGTCAGTTCTTGTTTTGATTAATCAGTTCTTGTAATGAAGTGTCAGTTCTTGTGATGAAGAGTCAGTTCTTGTTATGAAGAGTCAGTTCATGTTATGAAGGGTCAGTTCTTGCGAAGAAGAGGCAGTTCTTGCGACGAAGAGTCAGTTCTTGTTATGAAGAGTTAGCTCTTGTGATGAAGGTAAGTTCTTGTTATGAAGAGTCAGTTTTTGTTATGAAGAGTACGTTCTTGTTAAGAAGAGTCAGTTCTTTTGATGAAGAGTCATTTCTTGTGATGAAGAGTCAGTTCTTGTGAGGAAGAGTCAGTTATTGCAATGAAGAGTCAGTCCTTATTATGAAGAGTCAGTTCTGGAGATGAAGAGTCATTCTTGCGATGAAGAGCCAGTTCTTGCGTTGAAGAGTGATTCTTGCGATGAAGAGTGTTCATGTGTTGAGGCGCCAGTCCTTGTTTTGAGGAGTCAGTTCTTTCGATGAAGAATCAGGTCTTTTAATGAAGAGACAGTTTTGCGATGAAGAGTTAGTTCTTGCGATGAAGAGTAAGTTCTTGCAATGAAGAGTCATTTCTTGTGATGAAGAGCCGGTTCTTGCGATGAAGAGCAAGTTCTTGCGATGAAGAATCAGTTCTTGCGATGAAGAATCAGTTCTTGTTATGAAGAGTAAGTTCTTTTGATGAAGAGTCAGTTCTTGAGATGAATTTAGTTCTTATGATGAAGAGTCAGTTCTTGTTAGGAAGAGTCAGTTCTTGTCGAGAAGAGTAAGTTCTTGTGACAAGAGACAGTTCGTGTGATGAAGAGGCAGTTCTTGTTGCGAAGAGCCAGTTCTTGCGGTGAACAGATAGTTCTTGTGATGAACAGCCAGTTCTTGTTTTGAGTTATCAGTTCTTGTGATGAAGAGTCAGTTCATGTGATGAAGAGTCAGTTCATGTGATGAAGAGTCAGTTCTTGTTATGAAGAGTCAGTTCTTTTGATGAAGAGTCAGTTCTTGTGATGAAGAGTCAGTTCTTGCGATGAAGAGTCTGTTTTTGCGTTGAAGAGTCGGTTCGTGCGATGAAGTGTCAGTTCTTGTTATGAAGAGTCAGGTCTTTGATGAAGAGTCAGTTCCTGTGATGAAGAGTCTGTTCTTACGATGAATAATCAGTTCTTTTAATGACGACACAGTTCTTGCGATGAATAGTCAGTTCTTGCAACAAGGAGTCAGTTCTTGTGATGAAGAGCCAGTTCTTGCGATGAAGAGCCAGTTCTTATCATGAAGAGTCAGTTCTTGTTATGAAGAGCCAGTTATTGCAATGAAGAGTCTGTTCTTGTTATGAAGTGCCAGTTCTTGTGATGGAGTCAGTTCTGATAAAGAGCCAGTTCTTGTGATGAAGAGTCAGTTCTTGCGATGAAGAGTAAGTTTTTGCATTGAAGAGCCAGTCCTTGTGATGAAGGGCCAGTTCTTGTTAGGAAGAGCCAATACTTGTGGTGAAGAGTTAGTTCTTGTGATGAACAGTCAGTTCTTGTTTTGATTAATCAGTTCTTGTGATGAAGTGTCAGTACTTGTGATGAAGAGTCAGTTCTTGTGATGAAGAGTCGGTTCTTGTTATGAAGGGTCAGTTCTTGCGAAGAAGAGGCAGTTGTTGCGACGAAGAGTCAGTTCTTGTTATGAAGAGTTAGCTCTTGTGATGAAGGGTAAGTTCTTGTTATGAAGAGTCAGTTTTTGTTATGAAGAGTACGTTCTTGTTAAGAAGAGTCAGTTCTTTTGATGAAGAGTCAGCTCTTGATATGAAGAGTCAGTTCTTGTGATGAAGAGTCAGTTATTGCAATGAAGAGTCAGTCCTTATTATGAAGAGTCAGTTCTAGAGATGAAGAGTCATTCTTGCGATGAAGAGCCAGTTCTTGCGATGAAGAGTGTTCGTGTGTTGAGGCGCCAGTTCTTGTTTTGAAGAGTCAGTTCTTTCGATGAAGAATCAGGTCTTTTAATGAAGAGACAGTTTTGCGATGAAGAGTCAGTTCTTGCGATGAAGAGTAAGTTCTTGCAATGAAGAGTCATTTCTTGTGATGAAGAGCCGGTTCTTGCGATGAAGAGCAAGTTCTTGCGATGAAGAGTCAGTTCTTGCGATGAAGAATCAGTTCTTGTTATGAAGAGTAAGTTCTTTTGATGAAGAGTCAGTTCTGATGAAAAGTCAGTTCTTGTGATGAAGAGTCGGTTCTGGCGATGAAGAGCCAGTTTTTGTGATGAAGTGTAAGTTCTTCAGATGAATTTAGTTCTTATGATGAAGAGTCAGTTCTTGTCAGGAAGAGTCAGTTCTTGTCGAGAAGAGTAAGTTCTTGTGACAAGAGACAGTTCGTGTGATGAAGAGGCAGTTCTTGTTACGAAGAGCCAGTTCTTGCGGTGAACAGATAGTTCTGGTGATGAACAGCCAGTTCTTGTTTTGAGTAATCAGTTCTTGTGATGAAGAGTCAGTTCATGTGATGAAGAGTCAGTTCATGTGATGAAGAGTCAGTTCTTGTTATGAAGAGTCAGTTCTTTTGATGAAGAGTCAGTTCTTGTGATGAAGAGTCAGTGTTTGCGATGAAGAGTCTGTTTTTGCGTTGAAGAGTCGGTTCGTGCGATGAAGTGTCAGTTCTTGTTATGAAGAGTCAGGTCATTGATGAAGAGTCAGTTCCTGTGATGAAGAGTCTGTTCTTACGATGAATAATCAGTTCTTTTAATGACGACACAGTTCTTGCGATGAAGAGTCAGTTCTTGCAACAAGGAGTCAGTTCTTGTGATGAAGAGCCAGTTCTTGCGATGAAGAGCCAGTTCTTATGATGAAGAGTCAGTTCTTGTTATGAAGAGCCAGTTATTGCAATGAAGAGTCTGTTCTTGTTATGAAGTGCCAGTTCTTGTGATGGAGTCAGTTCTGATAAAGGGCCAGTTCTTGTGATGAAGAGTCAGTTCTTGCGATGAAGAGTAAGTTTTTGCATTGAAGAGCCAGTCCTTGTGATGAAGGGCCAGTTATTGTTAGGAAGAGCCAATTCTTGTGGTGAAGAGTTAGTTCTTGTGATGAACAGTCAGTTCTTGTTTTGATTAATCAGTTCTTGTAATGAAGTGTCAGTTCTTGTGATGAAGAGTCAGTTCTTGTTATGAAGGGTCAGTTCTTGCGAAGAAGAGGCAGTTCTTGCGACAAAGAGTCAGTTCTTGTTATGAAGAGTTAGCTCTTGTGATGAAGGTAAGTTCTTGTTATGAAGAGCCAGTTCTTGCGTTGAAGAGTGATTCTTGCGATGAAGAGTGTTCGTGTGTTGAGGCGCCAGTTCTTGTTTTGAAGAGTCAGTTCTTTCGATGAAGAATCAGGTCTTTTAATGAAGAGACAGTTTTGCGATGAAGAGTCAGTTCTTGCGATGAAGAGTAAGTTCTTGCAATGAAGAGTCATTTCTTGTGATGAAGAGCCGGTTCTTGCGATGAAGAGCAAGTTCTTGCGATGAAGAATCAGTTCTTGCGATGAAGAATCAGTTCTTGTTATGAAGTGTAAGTTCTTTTGGTGAAGAGTCAGTTCTGATGAAAAGTCAGTTCTTGTGATGAAGAGTCGGTTCTGGCGATGAAGAGTCAGTTTTTGCGATGAAGTGTAAGTTCTTGAGATGAATTTAGTTCTTATGATGAAGAGTCAGTTCTTGTTAGGAAGAGTCAGTTCTTGTCATGAAGAGTAAGTTCTTGTGACAAGAGACAGTTCTTGTGATGAAGAGTCAGTTCTTGTTATGAAGGGTCAGTTCTTGCGAAGAAGAGGCAGTTCTTGCGACGAAGAGTCAGTTCTTGTTATGAAGAGTTAGCTCTTGTGATGAAGGGTAAGTTCTTGTTATGAAGAGTCAGTTTTTGTTATGAAGAGTACGTTCTTGTTAAGAAGAGTCAGTTCTTTTGATGAAGAGTCAGTTCTTGTGATGAAGAGTCAGTTCTTGTGAGGAAGAGTCAGTTATTGCAATGAAGAGTCAGTCCTTATTATGAAGAGTCAGTTCTGGAGATGAAGAGTCATTCTTGCGATGAAGAGCCAGTTCTTGCGTTGAAGAGTGATTCTTGCGATGAAGAGTGTTCGTGTGTTGAGGCGCCAGTTGTTGTTTTGAAGAGTCAGTTCTTTCGATGAAGAATCAGGTCTTTTAATGAAGAGACAGTTTTGCGATGAAGAGTCAGTTCTTGCGATGAAGAGTAAGTTCTTGCAATGAAGAATCATTTCTTGTGATGAAGAGCCGGTTCTTGCGATGAAGAGCAAGTTCTTGCGATGAAGAATCAGTTCTTGTTATGAAGAGTAAGTTCTTTTGATGAAGAGTCAGTTCTGATGAAAAGTCAGTTCTTGTGATGAAGAGTCGGTTCTGGCGATGAAGAGTCAGTTTTTGCGATGAAGTGTAAGTTCTTGAGATGAATTTAGTTCTTATTATGAAGAGTCAGTTCTTGTTAGGAAGAGTCAGTTCTTGTCATGAAGAGTAAGTTCTTGTGACAAGAGACAGTTCGTGTGATGAAGAGGCAGTTCTTGTTACGAAGAGCCAATTCTTGCGGTGAACAGATAGTTCTTGTGATGAACAGCCAGTTCTTGTTTTGAGTAATCAGTTCTTGTGATGAAGAGTCAGTTCATGTGATGAAAAGTCAGTTCATGTGATGAAGAGTCAGTTCTTGTGATGAAGAGTCAGTTCTTGTTATGAAGGGTCAGTTCATGCGAAGAAGAGGCAGTTCTTGCGACGAAGAGTCTGTTCTTGTTATGAAGAGTGAATTCTTGTTATGAAGAGTCAGTTCTTTTGATTAAGAGTCAGTTCTTGTGATGAAGAGTGAGTTCTTGCGATGAAGAGTCAGTTTTTGCGTTAAAAGTCGGTTCGTGCGATGAAGTATCAGTTCTTGTTATGAAGAGTCAGGTCTCTGATGAAGAGTCAGTTCTTGTGATGAAGAGTCAGTTCTTACGACGAATAATCAATTCTTTTAATGACCACACAGTTCTTGCGATGAAGAGTCAGTTCTTGCAATGAGGAATCAGTTCTTGTGATGAAGAGCCAGTTCTTGTGATGAAGAGCCAGTTCTTATGATGAAGAGTCTGTTCTTGTTATGAAGAGCCAGTTCTTGTGATGGAGTCAGTTCTGATGAAGAGCCAGTTCTCGTGACGAAGAGTCAGTTCTTGCGGTGAAGAGTAAGTTTTTCATTGAAGAGTCAGTCCTTGCGATGAAGTGTCAGTTCTTGTTATGAAGAGTCAGTTCTTATGAATAGTAAGTTATCTTCATGAAGAGTCAGTTGTTATGAAGAGCCAGTTCTTGTGATGAAGAGTCAGTTCATATTGTCAAGAGTCAGTTTTTTCGCTGAAGAATCAGTTCTTTCGATGAAGAAACCATTCTTGCGATGAAGAGTCAGTTCTTGTGATGAAAGTCAGTTCTTGTGGTGAAGAGTTAGTTCTTGCGATGAAGAGTCTGTTCTTGTGTTGAAGAGTCAGTTCTTGTTTTGAACAGTAAGTTCTTGCGATGAAGAAGCAGCTCTTTTAATGAAGAGACAGTTCTTCTAATGAAAAGTCAGTTCTTGCGATGGAGAGTCGTTCTGGCGATGAAGAGTCAATTTTTGCGATGAAGTGTCAGTTCATGAGATGAAGTCAATTCTTATGATGAAGAGTCAGCTCTTCTTAGGAAGAGTCAGTTCTTGTCATGAAGAGTAAGTTCTTGTCATAAGAGACAGTTCTTGTGATGAAGAGGCAGTTCTTGTTGCGAAGAGCCAGTTCTTGTGATGAAGAGTCAGTTCATGTGATGAAGAGTCAGTTCTTGTAATGAAGAGTCAGTTCTTGTTATGAAGAGTCAGTTCTAGCGAAGAAGAGGCAGTTCTTGCGACGAAGAGTCTGTTCTTGTTATGAAGAGTGAGTTCTTGTTATGAAGGGTCAGTTCTTTAAATGAAGAGTCAGTTCTTGTGATGAAGAGTCAGTTCTTGTTATGAAGAGGCCGGTCTTTGATGAAGATTCAGTTCTTGTGATGAAAATCTGTTCTTACGATGAATAATCAGTTCTTTTAATGACGGCACAGTTCTTGCGATGAAGAGTCAGTTCTTGCAATAAGGAGACAGTTCTTGTGATGAACATCCAGTTCTTGCGATGAAGAGCCAGTTCTTATGATGAAGAGTCAGTTCTTGTTATGAAGAGCCAGTTGTTGCGATGAAGAGTCTGTTCTTGTTATGAAGAGTCAGTTCTTTTAATGAAGAGTCAGTTCTTATGATAAAGAATCAGTGCTTCTGATGAGGAGTCAGTTCTTGTGAGGAAGAGACAGTTCTTGTTATGAAGAGTCAATTCTTGTTATGAAGAGTCAGTTCTCGCCATTAGAGTCAGTCCTTGTGATGAAGGGCCAGTTCTTGTTAGGAAGAGCCAATTCTTGTGGTGAAGAGTTAGTTCTTGTGATGAACAGTCAGTTCTTGTTTTGATTAATCAGTTCTTGTGATGAAGACTCAATTGTGATGATTAGTCAGTTATTGAGATGAAGAGTCAGTTCTTGTGATGAAGAGTCAGTTCTGGCGAAGAGTCAGTTCTTGCGACAGAGTCTGTTCTTGTTATGAAAAGCCAGTTCTTTTGGTGTAGAGTCAGTTCTGATGGAGTCAGTTGTTTTGAGGAAGAGTCAGTTCTTGTTATGAAGAGTTAGCTCTTGTGATGAAGGGTAAGTTCTTGTGATGAAGAGCCAGTTCTTATGATGAAGAGTCTGTTCTTGTTATGAAGAGCCAGTTCTTGTGATGGAGTCAGTTCTGATGAAGAGCCAGTTCTCGTGACGAAGAGTCAGTTCTTGCGGTGAAGAGTAAGTTTTTCATTGAAGAGTCAGTCCTTGCGATGAAGTGTCAGTTCTTGTTATGAAGAGTCAGTTCTTATGAATAGTAAGTTATCTTCATGAAGAGTCAGTTGTTATGAAGAGCCAGTTCTTGTGATGAAGAGTCAGTTCATATTGTCAAGAGTCAGTTTTTTCGCTGAAGAATCAGTTCTTTCGATGAAGAAACCATTCTTGCGATGAAGAGTCAGTTCTTGTGATGAAAGTCAGTTCTTGTGGTGAAGAGTTAGTTCTTGCGATGAAGAGTCTGTTCTTGTGTTGAAGAGTCAGTTCTTGTTTTGAACAGTAAGTTCTTGCGATGAAGAAGCAGCTCTTTTAATGAAGAGACAGTTCTTCTAATGAAAAGTCAGTTCTTGCGATGAAGAGTCGTTCTGGCGATGAAGAGTCAATTTTTGCGATGAAGTGTCAGTTCATGAGATGAAGTCAATTCTTATGATGAAGAGTCAGCTCTTCTTAGGAAGAGTCAGTTCTTGTCATGAAGAGTAAGTTCTTGTCATAAGAGACAGTTCTTGTGATGAAGAGGCAGTTCTTGTTGCGAAGAGCCAGTTCTTGTGATGAAGAGTCAGTTCATGTGATGAAGAGTCAGTTCTTGTAATGAAGAGTCAGTTCTTGTTATGAAGAGTCAGTTCTAGCGAAGAAGAGGCAGTTCTTGCGACGAAGAGTCTGTTCTTGTTATGAAGAGTGAGTTCTTGTTATGAAGGGTCAGTTCTTTAAATGAAGAGTCAGTTCTTGTGATGAAGAGTCAGTTCTTGTTATGAAGAGGCAGGTCTTTGATGAAGATTCAGTTCTTGTGATGAAAATCTGTTCTTACGATGAATAATCAGTTCTTTTAATGACGGCACAGTTCTTGCGATGAAGAGTCAGTTCTTGCAATAAGGAGACAGTTCTTGTGATGAACATCCAGTTCTTGCGATGAAGAGCCAGTTCTTATGATGAAGAGTCAGTTCTTGTTATGAAGAGCCAGTTGTTGCGATGAAGAGTCTGTTCTTGTTATGAAGAGTCAGTTCTTTTAATGAAGAGTCAGTTCTTATGATAAAGAATCAGTGCTTCTGATGAGGAGTCAGTTCTTGTGAGGAAGAGACAGTTCTTGTTATGAAGAGTCAATTCTTGTTATGAAGAGTCAGTTCTCGCCATTAGAGTCAGTCCTTGTGATGAAGGGCCAGTTCTTGTTAGGAAGAGCCAATTCTTGTGGTGAAGAGTTAGTTCTTGTGATGAACAGTCAGTTCTTGTTTTGATTAATCAGTTCTTGTGATGAAGACTCAATTGTGATGATTAGTCAGTTATTGAGATGAAGAGTCAGTTCTTGTGATGAAGAGTCAGTTCTGGCGAAGAGTCAGTTCTTGCGACAGAGTCTGTTCTTGTTATGAAAAGCCAGTTCTTTTGGTGTAGAGTCAGTTCTGATGGAGTCAGTTGTTTTGAGGAAGAGTCAGTTCTTGTTATGAAGAGTTAGCTCTTGTGATGAAGGGTAAGTTCTTGTTATGAAGAGTCAGTTTTTGTTATGAAGAGTAAGTTCTTGTTAAGAAGAGTCAGTTCTTTTGATGAAGAGTCAGTTCTTGTGATGAAGAGTCAGTTCTTGTGATGAAGAGTCAGTTATTGCGATGAAGAGTCAGTTCTTGTGATCGAGTCAGTTCTTGCGAAGAAGAGTCAGTTCTTGCAATGAAGAGTCTGTTCTTGTTATGAAGAGCCAGTTCTTATGATGAAGCATCAGTTCTTGCTATGATGAGTCAGTTCTTGTGATGAAGAGTTAGTTCTTGCGATGTAGAGTCTGTTCTTGCGATGAAGAGTGATTCTTGCGTTGAAGAGTGTTCTTGTGTTGAGGAGCCAGTTCTTGTTTTGAAGAGTCAGTTCTTTCGATGAAGAATCAGGTCTTTTAATGAAGAGACAGTTTTGCGATGAAGACTCAGTTCTTGCGATGAAGAGTCATTTCTTGTGATGAAGAGCCGGTTCTTGCGATGAAGAGCAAGTTCTTGCGATGAAGAGTCAGTTCTTGCGATGAAGAATCAGTTCTTGTTATGAAGAGTAAGTTCTTTCGATGAAGAGTCAGTTCTGATAAAAGGTCAGTTCTTGCGATGAAGAGTCGGTTCTGGCGATGAAGAGTCAGTTTTTGCGATGAAGTGTAAGGTCAGAAGATGAAGTTAGTTCTTATAATGAAGAGTCAGTTCATGTCACAAAAGACAGTTCTTGTGATGAAGAGGCAGTTCTTGTTACGAAGAGCCTGTTCTTGTGGTGAACAGATAGTTCTTGTGATGAAGAGCCAGTTCTTGTTTTGGGTAATCATTTCTTGTGATGAAGATTCAGTTCATGTGATGAAGAATCAGTTCTTGTGATGAAGAGTCAGTTCTTGTTATGAAGGGTCAGTTCTTGCGAAGAAGAGGCACTTCTTGCGACGAAGAGTCTGTTCTTGTTATGAAGAGTCAGTTCTTTTGATGAAGAGTCAGTTCTTGTGATGAAGAGTCAGTTCTTGTGAGGAACAGTCAGTTCTTGTTCTGATTAATGAGTTCTTGTGATGAAGAGCCAGTTATTGCGATGAAGTCTGTTCTTCTTATGAAGAGCCAGTTCTTGTGATGGAGAGTCAGTTCTGATGAAGAGTCAGTTCTCGTAATGAAGAGTCAGTTCTTGCAATGAAGAGTCAATTTTTGTGTTGAAGAGTCAGTCCTTGCGATGAAGAGTCAGTTCTTTTGATGAAGAGTGTTCTTGTTATGAAAAACCAGTTCTTGTGATGAAGTGTCAGTTCTTGTGATGAAGAGTGAGTTATTGCAATGAAGAGTCAGTCCTTATCATGAAGTCAGTTCTGGAGATGAAGAGTCATTCTTGCGATGAAGAGCCAGTTCTTGCGATGAAGAGTGATTCTTGCGATGAAGAGTGTTCGTGTGTTGAGGCGCCAGTTCTTGTTTTTAAGAGTTAGTTATTTCGATAAAGAATCAGGTCTTTTAATGAAGAGACAGTTTTGCGATGAAGAATCAGTTCTTGCGATGAAGAGTAAGTTCTTGCAATGAAGAGTCTTTTCTTGTGATGAAGAGCCGGTTCTTGCGATGAAGAGCAAGTTCTTGAGATGAATTTAGTTCTTATGATGAAGAGTCAGTTCTTGTTAGGAAGTGTCAGTTCTTGTCATGAAGAGTAAGTTCTTGTGACAAGAGACAGTTCGTGTGATGAAGAGGCAGTTCTTGTTACGAAGAGCCAGTTCTTGCGGTGAACAGATAGTTCATGTAATGAACAGCCAGTTCTTGTTTTGAGTAATCAGTTCTTGTGGTGAAGAGTCAATTCATGTGATGAAGAGTCAGTTCATGTGATGAAGAGTCAGTTCTTGTGATGAAGAGTCAGTTCTTGTTATGAAGGGTCAGTTCTTGCGAGGAAGAGGCAGTTCTTGCGACGAAGAGTCTGTTCTTGTTATGAAGAATGAATTCTTGTTATGAAGAGTCAGTTCTTTTGATGAAGAGTCAGTTCTTGTGATGGAGAGTCAGTTATTGCGATGAAGAGTCAGTTCTTAAGATCAAGAGTCAGTTCTTGCGAAGAAGAGTCAGTTCTTGCGATGAAGAGCCTGTTCTTGTTATGAAGAGTCAGTTCTTATGATGAAGCGTCAGTTCTTGTGATGAAGAGCCGGTTCTTGCGATGAAGAGCAAGTTCTTGCGATGAAGAGTCAGTTCTTGCGATGAAGATTCATTTCTTTTAATTAAGTCAGTTCTTGTGATGAAGACTCAGTTCTTTTATAAAGAGTCAGTTCTTGCGATGAAGAGTCAGCTCTAATTATTAAGAAGAATCAGTCATTATGATCAAGAGTCAGTTCTTGTTATGAAGAGTAAGTTCTTTTGATGAAGAGTCAGTTCTTCTGATGAAAAGTCAGTTCTTGCGATGAAGAGTCAGTTCTGGCGATGAAGAGTCAGTTATTGCCATGAAGAGTAAGTTCTTGTCACAAGAGACAGTTCATGTGATGAAGGGGCAGTTCTTGTTACGAAGAGCCAGTTCGGTGGTGAACAGATAGTTCTTGTGATGAACAGCCAGTTCTTGTTTTGAGTAATCAGTTCTTGTGATGAAGAGTCAGTTCTTGTGATGAAGAGTGAGTTCTTGTTATGAAGGTTCAGTTCTTGCGAAGAAGAGGCAGTTCGTGCGACGAAGAGTCTGTTCTTGTTATGAAGAGTGAGTTCTTGTTATGAAGAGCCAGTTCTTTTGATGAAGAAACAGTTCTTGTGATGAAGAGTCAGTTCTTGCGATGAAGAGTCAGTTTTTGCGTTGAAGAGTCGGTTCGTGCGATGAAGTATCAGTTCTTGTTATGAAGAGTCAGGTCTTTGATGAAGAGTCAGTTTTTGAGATGAATAGTCGTTTCTTGTGATGAAGAGCCGGTTCTTGCGATGAAGAGCAAGTTCTTGCGATGAAGAGTCAGTTCTTGCGATGAAGAATCAGTTCTTGTTATGAAGAGTAAGTTCTTTTGATGAAGAGTCAGTTCTGATGAAAAGTGAGTTCTTGCGGTGAAGAGTCGGTTCTGGCAATGAAGAGTCAGTTTTTGCGATGAAGTGTAAGTTCTTGAGATGAAGTTAGTTCTTATGATGAAGAGTCAGTTCTTGTTTGGAAGAGTCAGTTGTTGAAATGAAGAGTAAGTTCTTGTGGTAAGAGACAGTTCTTGTGATGAAGAGGCAGTTCTTGTTACGAAGAGCCAGTTCTTGTGGTGAACAGATAGTTCTTGTGATGAACAGCCAGTTCTTGTTTTGAGTATTCAGTTGTTGTGATGAAGAGTCAGTTCATGTGATGAAGAGTCGGTTCTTGTTATGAAGAGTCAGTTCTTGCGATGAAGAGTCTGTTTTTGCGTTGAAGAGTCGGTTCGTGCGATGAACAGTCAGTTCTTGTTATGAAGAGTCAGGTCTTTGATGAAGAGTCAGTTCTTGTGATGAAGAGTCTGTTCTTACGATGATTAATCAGTTCTTTCAATGACGACACAGTTCTTGCGATGAAGAGTCAGTTCTTGCAACAAGGAGTCAGTTCTTGTGATGAAGAGCCAGTTCTTGCGATGAAGAACCAGTTCTTATGATGAAGAGTCAGTTCTTGTTATGAAGAGCCAGTTATTGCAATGAAGAGTCTGTTCTTGTTATGAAGTGCCAGTTCTTGTGATGGAGTCAGTTCTGATAAAGAGCCAGTTCTTGTGATGAAGTGTCAGTTCTTGCGATGAAGAGTAAGTTTTTGCATTGAAGAGTCAGTCCTAGTGATGAAGGGCCAGTTCTTGTTAGGAAGAGCCAATTCTTGTCTTGAAGAGATAGTTCTTGTGATGAACAGTCAGTTCTTGTTTTGATTAATCAGTTCTTGTGATGAAGTGTCAGTACTTGTGATGAAGAGTCAGTTCTTGTGATGAAGAGTCAGTTATTGAGATGAAGAGTCAGTTCTTGTGATGAAGAGTCAGTTCTGGCGAAGAGTCAGTTCTTGCGACAGAGTCTGTTCTTGTTATGAAAAGCCAGTTCATGTGGTGTAGAGTCAGTTCTGATGGAGTCAGTTGTTTTGCTGAAGAGTCAGTTCTTGTTATGAAGAGTTAGTTCTTGTGATGAAGGGTAAGTTCTCGTCATGAAGAGTCAGTTATTGTTATGAAGCGTACGTTCTTGTTATGAAGAGTCAGTTCTTGTGATGAAGAGTCAGTTATTGCGATGAAGCGTCAGTTCTTGCGATGAAGAGTCAGTTCTTGTGATGAAGAGCCGGTTCTTGCGATGAAGAGCAAGTTCTTGCGATGAAGAGTCAGTTCTTGCGATGAAGAATCATATCTTTTGAATATGTCAGTTCTTGTGATGAAGAGTCAGTTCTTATTATAAAGAGTCAGTTCTTGCCATGAAGAGTCAGCTCTAATTATTAAGAAGAATCAGTCATTGTGATCAAGAGTCAGTTCTTGTTATGAAGAGTAAGTTCTTTTGATGAAGAGTCAGTTCTTCTGATGAAAAGTCAGTTCTTGCGATGAAGAGTCAGTTCTGGCCTGGCGATGAAGAGTGAGTTTTTGCGATGAAGTGTAAATTCATGAGATGAAGACAGGTCTTATGATGAAGAGTCAGTTCTTATTAGGAAGAGTCAGTTCTTGTTATGAAGAGTAAGTTCTTGTCACAAGAGACGGTTCTTGTTATGAAGAGTCAGTTCTGTGGTGAACAGATAGTTCTTGTGATGAACAGCCAGTTCTTGTTTTGCGTAATCAGTTCTTGAGATGAAGAGTCAGTTCATGTGATGAAGAGTCAGTTCTTGTGTTGAAGAGTCAGTTCTTGTTATGAAGGTTCAGTTCTTGCGAAGAAGAGGCAGTTCTTGCGACGAAGAGTCTGTTCTTGTTATGAAGAGTGAGTTCTTGTTATGAAGAGTCAGTTCTTATGATGAAGAGTCAGTTTTTGCTTTGAAGAGTCAGTTCTTGTGACGAAGAGTCAGTTCTTGTAACGAAGAGTCAGTTCTTGTGATGAAGAGTGTGTTCTTACGATGAATAATCAGTTCTTTTAATGACGACACAGTTCTTGCGATGAAGAGTCAGTTCTTGCAATAAGGAGTCAGTTCTTGAGATGAAGAGCCAGTTCTTGCGATGAAGAGCCAGTTCTTATGATGAAGAGTCAGTTCTTGTTATGAAGAGCCAGTTATTGCGATGAAGAGTCTTTTCTTGTTATGAAGTGCCAGTTCTTGTGATGGAGTCAGTTCTGATAAAGAGCCAGCTCTTGTGATGAAGAGTCAGTTCTTGCGATGAAGAGTAAGTTTTTGCATTGAAGAGTCAGTCCTTGCGATGAAGAGTCAGTTCTTGTTATGAAGAGTTAGTTCTTGTGATGAAGAGTCAGTTCTTGCGATGAAGAATCATTTCTTTTGAATAAGTCAGTTCTCGTCATGAAGAGTCTGTTATTGTTATGAAGAGTACGTTCTTGTTATGAAGAGTCAGGTCTTTTGATGAAGAGTCAGTTCTTGTGATGAAGAGTCAGTTATTGCGATGAAGAGTCAGTTCTTGTGATCAAGAGTCAGTTCTTGCGAAGAAGAGTCAGTTCTTGCGATGAAGAGCCTGTTCTTGTTATGAAGAGTCAGTTCTTATGATGAAGCGTCAGTTCTTGCAATGAAGAGTCAGTTCTTGTGATTAAGAGCCGGTTCTTGCGATGAAGAGCAAGTTCTTTCGATGAAGAGTCAGTTCTTGCGATCAAGAATCATTTCTTTAGAATAAGTCAGTTTTTGTGATGAAGAGTCAGCTCTTATTATAAAGAGTCAGTTCTTGCTATGAAGAGTCAGCTCTAATTATTAAGAAGAATCAGTCATTATGATCAAGAGTCAGTTCTTGTTATGAAGAGTAAGTTCTTTTGATGAAGAGTCAGTTCTTCTGATGAAAAGTCAGTTCTTGCGATGAAGAGTCAGTTCTGGCGATGAAGAGTCAGTTTTTGCGATGAAGAGTCAGTTCTTGTTAGGAAGAGTCAGTTATTGTCATGAAGAGTAAGTTCTTGTCACAAGAGACAGTTCATGTGATGAAGTGGCAGTTCTTGTTACGAAGAGCCAGTTCTGTGGTGAACAGATAGTTCTTGTAATGAACAGCCAGTTCTTCTTTTGAGTAATCAGTTCTTGTGATGAAGAGTCTCATCATGTGATGAAGAGTCAGTTCTTGTGATCAAGAGTGAGTTCTTGTTATGAAGGTTCAGTTCTTGCGAAGAAGAGGCAGTTCTTGCGACGAAGAGTCTGTTCTTGTTATGAAGAGTGAGTTCTTGTTATGAAGAGCCAGTTCTTTTGATGAAGAAACAGTTCTTGTGATGAAGAGTCAGTTCTTGCGATGAAGAGTCAGTTTTTGCGTTGAAGAGTCGGTTCGTGCGATGAAGTATCAGTTCTCGTTATGAAGAGTCAGGTCTTTGATGAAGAGTCAGTTTTTGTGATGAAGAGTCGTTTCTTGTGATGAAGAGCCGGTTCTTGCGATGAAGAGCAAGTTCTTGCGATGAAGAGTCAGTTCTTGTGATGAAGAATCAATTCTTGTTATGAAGAGTAAGTTCTTTTGATGAAGAGTCAGTTCTGATGAAAAGTCAGTTCTTGCGGTGAAGAGTAGGTTCTGGCAATAAAGAGTCAGTTTTTGCGATGAAGTGTAAGTTCTTGAGATGAAGTTAGTTCTTATGATGAAGAGTCAGTTCTTGTTAGGAAGAGTCAGTTCTTGAAATGAAGAGTAAGTTCTTGTGGCAAGAGACAGTTCTTGTGATGAAGAGGCAGTTCTTGTTACGAAGAGCCAGTTCTTGTGGTGAACAGATAGTTCTTGTGATGAACAGCCAGTTCTTGTTTTGAGTATTCAGTTCTTGTGATGAAGAGTCAGTTCATGTGATGAAGAGTCAGTTCTTGTTATGAAGAGTCAGTTCTTTTGATGAAGAGTCAGTTCTTGTGATGAAGAGTCAGTTCTTGCGATGAAGAGTCTGTTTTTGCGTTGAAGAGTCGGTTCGTGCGATGAAGAGTCAGTTCTTGTTATGAAGAGTCAGGTCTTTGATGAAGAGTCAGTTCTTGTGATGAAGAGTCTGTTCTTACGATGATTAATCAGTTTTTTTAATGACGACACAGTTCTTGCGATGAAGAGTCAGTTCTTGCAACAAGGAGTCAGTTCTTGTGATGAAGAGCCAGTTCTTGCGATGAAGAACCAGTTCTTATGATGAAGAGTCAGTTCTTGTTATGAAGAGCCAGTTATTGCAATGAAGAGTCTGTTCTTGTTATGAAGTGCCAGTTCTTGTGATGGAGTCAGTTCTGATAAAGAGCCAGTTCTTGTGATGAAGTGTCAGTTCTTGCGATGAAGAGTAAGTTTTTGCATTGAAGAGTCAGTCCTAGTGATGAAGGGCCAGTTCTTGTTAGGAAGAGCCAATTCTTGTCTTGAAGAGATAGTTCTTGTGATGAACAGTCAGTTCTTGTTTTGATTAATCAGTTCTTGTGATGAAGTGTCAGTACTTGTGATGAAGAGTCAGTTCTTGTGATGAAGAGTCAGTTATTGAGATGAAGAGTCAGTTCTTGTGATGAAGAGTCAGTTCTGGCGAAGAGTCAGTTCTTGCGACAGAGTCTGTTCTTGTTATGAAAAGCCAGTTCATGTGGTGTAGAGTCAGTTCTGATGGAGTCAGTTGTTTTGCTGAAGAGTCAGTTCTTGTTATGAAGAGTTAGTTCTTGTGATGAAGGGTAAGTTCTCGTCATGAAGAGTCAGTTATTGTTATGAAGCGTACGTTCTTGTTATGAAGAGTCAGTTCTTGTGATGAAGAGTCAGTTATTGCGATGAAGCGTCAGTTCTTGCGATGAAGAGTCAGTTCTTGTGATGAAGAGCCGGTTCTTGCGATGAAGAGCAAGTTCTTGCGATGAAGAGTCAGTTCTTGCGATGAAGAATCATATCTTTTGAATATGTCAGTTCTTGTGATGAAGAGTCAGTTCTTATTATAAAGAGTCAGTTCTTGCCATGAAGAGTCAGCTCTAATTATTAAGAAGAATCAGTCATTGTGATCAAGAGTCAGTTCTTGTTATGAAGAGTAAGTTCTTTTGATGAAGAGTCAGTTCTTCTGATGAAAAGTCAGTTCTTGCGATGAAGAGTCAGTTCTGGCCTGGCGATGAAGAGTGAGTTTTTGCGATGAAGTGTAAATTCATGAGATGAAGACAGGTCTTATGATGAAGAGTCAGTTCTTATTAGGAAGAGTCAGTTCTTGTTATGAAGAGTAAGTTCTTGTCACAAGAGACGGTTCTTGTTATGAAGAGTCAGTTCTGTGGTGAACAGATAGTTCTTGTGATGAACAGCCAGTTCTTGTTTTGCGTAATCAGTTCTTGAGATGAAGAGTCAGTTCATGTGATGAAGAGTCAGTTCTTGTGTTGAAGAGTCAGTTCTTGTTATGAAGGTTCAGTTCTTGCGAAGAAGAGGCAGTTCTTGCGACGAAGAGTCTGTTCTTGTTATGAAGAGTGAGTTCTTGTTATGAAGAGTCAGTTCTTATGATGAAGAGTCAGTTTTTGCTTTGAAGAGTCAGTTCTTGTGACGAAGAGTCAGTTCTTGTAACGAAGAGTCAGTTCTTGTGATGAAGAGTGTGTTCTTACGATGAATAATCAGTTCTTTTAATGACGACACAGTTCTTGCGATGAAGAGTCAGTTCTTGCAATAAGGAGTCAGTTCTTGAGATGAAGAGCCAGTTCTTGCGATGAAGAGCCAGTTCTTATGATGAAGAGTCAGTTCTTGTTATGAAGAGCCAGTTATTGCGATGAAGAGTCTGTTCTTGTTATGAAGTGCCAGTTCTTGTGATGGAGTCAGTTCTGATAAAGAGCCAGCTCTTGTGATGAAGAGTCAGTTCTTGCGATGAAGAGTAAGTTTTTGCATTGAAGAGTCAGTCCTTGCGATGAAGAGTCAGTTCTTGTTATGAAGAGTTAGTTCTTGTGATGAAGAGTCAGTTCTTGCGATGAAGAATCATTTCTTTTGAATAAGTCAGTTCTCGTCATGAAGAGTCTGTTATTGTTATGAAGAGTACGTTCTTGTTATGAAGAGTCAGGTCTTTTGATGAAGAGTCAGTTCTTGTGATGAAGAGTCAGTTATTGCGATGAAGAGTCAGTTCTTGTGATCAAGAGTCAGTTCTTGCGAAGAAGAGTCAGTTCTTGCGATGAAGAGCCTGTTCTTGTTATGAAGAGTCAGTTCTTATGATGAAGCGTCAGTTCTTGCAATGAAGAGTCAGTTCTTGTGATTAAGAGCCGGTTCTTGCGATGAAGAGCAAGTTCTTTCGATGAAGAGTCAGTTCTTGCGATCAAGAATCATTTCTTTAGAATAAGTCAGTTTTTGTGATGAAGAGTCAGCTCTTATTATAAAGAGTCAGTTCTTGCTATGAAGAGTCAGCTCTAATTATTAAGAAGAATCAGTCATTATGATCAAGAGTCAGTTCTTGTTATGAAGAGTAAGTTCTTTTGATGAAGAGTCAGTTCTTCTGATGAAAAGTCAGTTCTTGCGATGAAGAGTCAGTTCTGGCGATGAAGAGTCAGTTTTTGCGATGAAGAGTCAGTTCTTGTTAGGAAGAGTCAGTTATTGTCATGAAGAGTAAGTTCTTGTCACAAGAGACAGTTCATGTGATGAAGTGGCAGTTCTTGTTACGAAGAGCCAGTTCTGTGGTGAACAGATAGTTCTTGTAATGAACAGCCAGTTCTTCTTTTGAGTAATCAGTTCTTGTGATGAAGAGTCTCATCATGTGATGAAGAGTCAGTTCTTGTGATCAAGAGTGAGTTCTTGTTATGAAGGTTCAGTTCTTGCGAAGAAGAGGCAGTTCTTGCGACGAAGAGTCTGTTCTTGTTATGAAGAGTGAGTTCTTGTTATGAAGAGCCAGTTCTTTTGATGAAGAAACAGTTCTTGTGATGAAGAGTCAGTTCTTGCGATGAAGAGTCAGTTTTTGCGTTGAAGAGTCGGTTCGTGCGATGAAGTATCAGTTCTCGTTATGAAGAGTCAGGTCTTTGATGAAGAGTCAGTTTTTGTGATGAAGAGTCGTTTCTTGTGATGAAGAGCCGGTTCTTGCGATGAAGAGCAAGTTCTTGCGATGAAGAGTCAGTTCTTGTGATGAAGAATCAATTCTTGTTATGAAGAGTAAGTTCTTTTGATGAAGAGTCAGTTCTGATGAAAAGTCAGTTCTTGCGGTGAAGAGTAGGTTCTGGCAATAAAGAGTCAGTTTTTGCGATGAAGTGTAAGTTCTTGAGATGAAGTTAGTTCTTATGATGAAGAGTCAGTTCTTGTTAGGAAGAGTCAGTTCTTGAAATGAAGAGTAAGTTCTTGTGGCAAGAGACAGTTCTTGTGATGAAGAGGCAGTTCTTGTTACGAAGAGCCAGTTCTTGTGGTGAACAGATAGTTCTTGTGATGAACAGCCAGTTCTTGTTTTGAGTATTCAGTTCTTGTGATGAAGAGTCAGTTCATGTGATGAAGAGTCAGTTCTTGTTATGAAGAGTCAGTTCTTTTGATGAAGAGTCAGTTCTTGTGATGAAGAGTCAGTTCTTGCGATGAAGAGTCTGTTTTTGCGTTGAAGAGTCGGTTCGTGCGATGAAGAGTCAGTTCTTGTTATGAAGAGTCAGGTCTTTGATGAAGAGTCAGTTCTTGTGATGAAGAGTCTGTTCTTACGATGATTAATCAGTTTTTTTAATGACGACACAGTTCTTGCGATGAAGAGTCAGTTCTTGCAACAAGGAGTCAGTTCTTGTGATGAAGAGCCAGTTCTTGCGATGAAGAACCAGTTCTTATGATGAAGAGTCAGTTCTTGTTATGAAGAGCCAGTTATTGCAATGAAGAGTCTGTTCTTGTTATGAAGTGCCAGTTCTTGTGATGGAGTCAGTTCTGATAAAGAGCCAGTTCTTGTGATGAAGAGTCAGTTCTTGCGATGAAGAGTAAGTTTTTGCATTGAAGAGCCAGTCCTAGTGATGAAGGGCCAGTTCTTGTTAGGAAGAGCCAATTCTTGTGGTGAAGAGATAGTTCTTGTGATGAACAGTCAGTTCTTGTTTTGATTAATCAGTTCTTGTGATGAAGTGTCAGTACTTGTGATGAACAGTCAGTTCTTGTGATGAAGAGTCAATTATTGAGATGAAGAGTCAGTTCTTGTGATGAAGAGTCAGTTCTGGCGAAGAGTCAGTTCTTGCGACAGAGTCTGTTCTTGTTATGAAAAGCCAGTTCATGTGGTGTAGAGTCAGTTCTGATGGAGTCAGTTGTTTTGCTGAAGAGTCAGTTCTTGTTATGAAGAGTTAGTTCTTGTGATGAAGGGTAAGTTCTCGTCATGAAGAGTCAGTTATTGTTATGAAGAGTACGTTCTTGTTATGAAGAGTCAGTTCTTGTGATGAAAAGTCAGTTATTGCGATGAAGCGTCAGTTCTTGCGATGAAGAGTCAGTTCTTGTAATGAAGAGCCGGTTCTTGCGATGAAGAGCAAGTTCTTGCGATGAAGAGTCAGTTCTTGCGATGAAGATTCATTTCTTTTGAATATGTCAGTTCTTGTGATGAAGAGTAGGTTCTGGCAATGAAGAGTCAGTTTTTGCGATGAAGTGTAAGTTCTTGAGATGAAGTTAGTTCTTATGATGAAGAGTCAGTTCTTGCGATGAAGAGTAAGTTTTTGCATTGAAGAGTCAGTCCTTGCGATGAAGAGTCAGTTCTTGTTATGAAGAGTTAGTTCTTGTGATGAAGAGTCAGTTCTTGCGATGAAGAATCATTTCTTTTGAATAAGTCAGTTCTCGTCATGAAGAGTCTGTTATTGTTATGAAGAGTACGTTCTTGTTATGAAGAGTCAGGTCTTTTGATGAAGAGTCAGTTCTTGTGATGAAGAGTCAGTTATTGCGATGAAGAGTCAGTTCTTGTGATCAAGAGTCAGTTCTTGCGAAGAAGAGTCAGTTCTTGCAATGAAGAGCCTGTTCTTGTTATGAAGAGTCAGTTCTTATGATGAAGCGTCAGTTCTTGCAATGAAGAGTCAGTTCTTGTGATGAAGAGCCGGTTCTTGCGATGAAGAGCAAGTTCTTTCGATGAAGAGTCAGTTCTTGCGATGAAGAATCATTTCTTTAGAATAAGTCAGTTTTTGTGATGAAGAGTCAGCTCTAATTATTAAGAAGAATCAGTCATTATGATCAAGAGTCAGTTCTTGTTATGAAGAGTAAGTTCTTTTGATGAAGAGTCAGTTCTTCTGATGAAAAGTCAGTTCTTGCGATGAAGAGTCAGTTCTGGCGATGAAGAGTCAGCTTTTGCGATGAAGAGTCAGTTCTTGTTAGGAAGAGTCAGTTATTGTCATGAAGAGTAAGTTCTTGTCACAAGAGACAGTTCATGTGATGTAGAGGCAGTTCTTGTTACGAAGAGCCAGTTCTGTGGTGAACAGATAGTTCTTGTAATGAACAGCCCGTTCTTTTTTTGAGTAATCAGTTCTTGTGATGAAGAGTCTCATCATGTGATGAAGAGTCAGTTTTTGTGATCAAGAGTGAGTTCTTGTTATGAAGGTTCTGTTCTTGCGAAGAAGAGGCAGTTCTTGCGACGAAGAGTCTGTTCTTGTTATGAAGAGTGAGTTCTTGTTATGAAGAGCCAGTTCTTTTGATGAAGAAACAGTTCTTGTGATGAAGAGTCAGTTCTTGCGATGAAGAGTCAGTTTTTGCGTTGAAGAGTCGGTTCGTGCGATGAAGTATCAGTTCTTGTTATGAAGAGTCAGGTCTTTGATGAAGAGTCAGTTTTTGTGATGAAGAGTTGTTTCTTGTGATGAAGAGCCGGTTCTTGCGATGAAGAGCAAGTTCTTGCGATGAAGAGTCAGTTCTTGCGATGAAGAATCAGTTCTTGTTATGAAGAGTAAGTTCTTTTGATGAAGAGTCAGTTCTGATGAAAAGTCAGTTCTTGCGGTGAAGAGTAGGTTCTGGCAATGAAGAGTCAGTTTTTGCGATGAAGTGTAAGTTCTTGAGATGAAGTTAGTTGTTATGATGAAGAGTCAGTTCTTGTTAGGAAGAGTCAGTTCTTGAAATGAAGAGTAAGTTCTTGTGGCAAGAGACAGTTCTTGTGATGAAGAGGCAGTTCTTGTTACGAAGAGCCAGTTCTTGTTGTGAACAGATAGTTCTTGTGATGAACAGCCAGTTCTTGTTTTGAGTATTCAGTTCTTGTGATGAAGAGTCAGTTCATGTGATGAAGAGTCAGTTCTTGTTATGAAGAGTCAGTTCTTTTGATGAAGAGTCAGTTCTTGTGATGAAGAGTCAGTTCTTGCGATGAAGAGTCTGTTTTTGCGTTGAAGAGTCGGTTCGTGCGATGAAGAGTCAGTTCTTGTTATGAAGAGTCAGGTCTTTGATGAAGAGTCAGTTCTTGTGATGAAGAGTTTGTTCTTACGATGATTAATCAGTTTTTTTAATGACGACACAGTTCTTGCGATGAAGAGTCAGTTCTTGCAACAAGGAGTCAGTTCTTGTGATGAAGAGCCAGTTCTTGCGATGAAGAACCAGTTCTTATGATGAAGAGTCAGTTCTTGTTATGAAGAGCCAGTTATTGCAATGAAGAGTCTGTTCTTGTTATGAAGTGCCAGTTCTTGTGATGGAGTCAGTTCTGATAAAGAGCCAGTTCTTGTGATGAAGAGTCAGTTCTTGCGATGAAGAGTAAGTTTTTGCATTGAAGAGCCAGTCCTAGTGATGAAGGGCCAGTTCTTGTTAGGAAGAGCCAATTCTTGTGGTGAAGAGATAGTTCTTGTGATGAACAGTCAGTTCTTGTTTTGATTAATCAGTTCTTGTGATGAAGTGTCAGTACTTGTGATGAAGAGTCAGTTCTTGTGATGAAGAGTCAGTTATTGAGATGAAGAGTCAGTTCTTGTGATGAAGAGTCAGTTCTGGTGAAGAGTCAGTTCTTGCGACAGAGTCTGTTCTTGTTATGAAAAGCCAGTTCATGTGGTGTAGAGTCAGTTCTGATGGAGTCAGTTGTTTTGCTGAAGAGTCAGTTCTTGTTATGAAGAGTTAGTTCTTGTGATGAAGGGTAAGTTCTCGTCATGAAGAGTCAGTTATTGTTATGAAGAGTACGTTCTTGTTATGAAGAGTCAGTTCTTGTGATGAAAAGTCAGTTATTGCGATGAAGCGTCAGTTCTTGCGATGAAGAGTCAGTTCTTGTAATGAAGAGCCGGTTCTTGCGATGAAGAGCAAGTTCTTGCGATGAAGAGTCAGTTCTTGCGATGAAGAATCATTTCTTTTGAATATGTCAGTTCTTGTGATGAAGAGTAGGTTCTGGCAATGAAGAGTCAGTTTTTGCAAAGAATTGTAGGTTCTTGAGATGAAGTTAGTTCTTATGATGAAGAGTCAGTTCTTGCGATGAAGAGTAAGTTTTTGCATTGAAGAGTCAGTCCTTGCGATGAAGAGTCAGTTCTTGTTATGAAGAGTTAGTTCTTGTGATGAAGAGTCAGTTCTTGCGATGAAGAATCATTTCTTTTGAATAAGTCAGTTCTCGTCATGAAGAGTCTGTTATTGTTATGAAGAGTACGTTCTTGTTATGAAGAGTCAGGTCTTTTGATGAAGAGTCAGTTCTTGTGATGAAGAGTCAGTTATTGCGATGAAGAGTCAGTTCTTGTGATCAAGAGTCAGTTCTTGCGAAGAAGAGTCAGTTCTTGCGATGAAGAGCCTGTTCTTGTTATGAAGAGTCAGTTCTTATGATGAAGCGTCAGTTCTTGCAATGAAGAGTCAGTTCTTGTGATGAAGAGCCGGTTCTTGCGATGAAGAGCAAGTTCTTTCGATGAAGAGTCAGTTCTTGCGATCAAGAATCATTTCTTTAGAATAAGTCAGTTTTTGTGATGAAGAGTCAGCTCTTATTATAAAGAGTCAGTTCTTGCTATGAAGAGTCAGCTCTAATTATTAAGAAGAATCAGTCATTATGATCAAGAGTCAGTTCTTGTTATGAAGAGTAAGTTCTTTTGATGAAGAGTCAGTTCTTCTGATGAAAAGTCAGTTCTTGCGATGAAGAGTCAGTTCTGGCGATGAAGAGTCAGTTTTTGCGATGAAGAGTCAGTTCTTGTTAGGAAGAGTCAGTTATTGTCATGAAGAGTAAGTTCTTGTCACAAGAGACAGTTCATGTGATGAAGTGGCAGTTCTTGTTACGAAGAGCCAGTTCTGTGGTGAACAGATAGTTCTTGTAATGAACAGCCAGTTCTTTTGAGTAATCAGTTCTTGTGATGAAGAGTCTCATCATGTGATGAAGAGTCAGTTCTTGTGATCAAGAGTGAGTTCTTGTTATGAAGGTTCAGTTCTTGCGAAGAAGAGGCAGTTCTTGCGACGAAGAGTCTGTTCTTGTTATGAAGAGTGAGTTCATGTTATGAAGAGCCAGTTCTTTTGATGAAGAAACAGTTCTTGTGATGAAGAGTCAGTTCTTGCGATGAAGAGTCAGTTTTTGCGTTGAAGAGTTGGTTCGTGCGATGAAGTATCAGTTCTTGTTATGAAGAGTCAGGTCTTTGATGAAGAGTCAGTTTTTGTGATGAAGAGTTGTTTCTTGTGATGAAGAGCCGGTTCTTGCGATGAAGAGCAAGTTCTTGCGATGAAGAGTCAGTTCTTGCGATGAAGAATCAGTTCTTGTTATGAAGAGTAAGTTCTTTTGCTGAAGAGTCAGTTCTGATGAAAAGTCAGTTCTTGCGGTGAAGAGTAGGTTCTGGCAATGAAGAGTCAGTTTTTGCGATGAAGTGTAAGTTCTTGAGATGAAGTTAGTTGTTATGATGAAGAGTCAGTTCTTGTTAGGAAGAGTCAGTTCTTGAAATGAAGAGTAAGTTCTTGTGGCAAGAGACAGTTCTTGTGATGAAGAGGCAGTTCTTGTTACGAAGAGCCAGTTCTTGTTGTGAACAGATAGTTCTTGTGATGAACAGCCAGTTCTTGTTTTAAGTATTCAGTTCTTGTGATGAAGAGTCAGTTCATGTGATGAAGAGTCAGTTCTTGTTATGAAGAGCCAGTTCTTTTGATGAAGAGTCAGTTCTTGTGATGAAGAGTCAGCTCTTGCGATGAAGAGTCTGTTTTTGCGTTGAAGAGTCGGTTCGTGCGATGAAGAGTCAGTTCTTGTTATGAAGAGTCAGGTCTTTGATGAAGAGTTAGTTCTTGTGATGAAGAGTCTGTTCTTACGATGATTAATCAGTTTTTTTAATGACGACACAGTTCATGCGATGAAGAGTCAGTTCTTGCAACAAGGAGTCAGTTCTTGTGATGAAGAGCCAGTTCTTGCGATGAAGAACCAGTTCTTATGATGAAGAGTCAGTTCTTGTTATGAAGAGCCAGTTATTGCAATGAAGAGTCTGTTCTTGTTATGAAGTGCCAGTTCTTGTGATGGAGTCAGTTCTGATAAAGAGCCAGTTCTTGTGATGAAGAGTCAGTTCTTGCGATGAAGAGTAAGTTTTTGCATTGAAGAGCCAGTCCTAGTGATGAAGGGCCAGTTCTTGTTAGGAAGAGCCAATTCTTGTGGTGAAGAGATAGTTCTTGTGATGAACAGTCAGTTCTTGTTTTGATTAATCAGTTCTTGTGATGAAGTGTCAGTACTTGTGATGAAGAGTCAGTTCTTGTGATGAGAGAGTCAGTTATTGAGATGAAGAGTCAGTTCTTGTGATGAAGAGTCAGTTCTGGTGAAGAGTCAGTTCTTGCGACAGAGTCTGTTCTTGTTATGAAAGCAGTTCATGTGGTGTAGACGTCAGTTCTGATGGAGTCAGTTGTTTTGCTGAAGAGTCAGTTCTTGTTATGAAGATTTAGTTCTTGTGATGAAGGGTAAGTTCTCGTCATGAAGAGTCAGTTATTGTTATGAAGAGTACGTTCTTGTTATGAAGAGTCAGTTCTTGTGATGAAAAGTCAGTTATTGCGATGAAGCGTCAGTTCTTGCGATGAAGAGGTCAGTTCTTGTAATGAAGAGCCGGTTCTTGCGATGAAGAGCAAGTTCTTGCGATGAAGAGTCAGTTCTTGCGATGAAGAATCATTTCTTTTGAATATGTCAGTTCTTGTGATGAAGAGTAGGTTCTGGCAATGAAGAGTCAGTTTTTGCGATGAAGTGTAAGTTCTTGAGATGAAGTTAGTTCTTATGATGAAGGAGTCAGTTCTTGCGATGAAGAGTAAGTTTTTGCATTGAAGAGTCAGTCCTTGCGATGAAGAGTCAGTTCTTGTTATGAAGAGTTAGTTCTTGTGATGAAGAGTCAGTTCTTGCGATGAAGAATCATTTCTTTTGAATAAGTCAGTTCTCGTCATGAAGAGTCTGTTATTGTTATGAAGAGTACGTTCTTGTTATGAAGAGTCAGGTCTTTTGATGAAGAGTCAGTTCTTGTGATGAAGAGTCAGTTATTGCGATGAAGAGTCAGTTCTTGTGATCAAGAGTCAGTTCTTGCGAAGAAGAGTCAGTTCTTGCGATGAAGAGCCTGTTCTTGTTATGTAGAGTCAGTTCTTATGATGAAGCGTCAGTTCTTGCAATGAAGAGTCAGTTCTTGTGATGAAGAGCCGGTTCTTGCGATGAAGAGCAAGTTCTTTCGATGAAGAGTCAGTTCTTGCGATGAAGAATCATTTCTTTAGAATAAGTCAGTTTTTGTGATGAAGAGTCAGCTCTTATTATAAAGAGTCAGTTCTTGCTATGAAGAGTCAGCTCTAATTATTAAGAAGAATCAGTCATTATGATCAAGATTCAGTTCTTGTTATGAAGAGTAAGTTCTTTTTGATGAAGAGTCAGTTCTTCTGATGAAAAGTCAGTTTCTTGCGATGAAGAGTCAGTTCTGGCGATGAAGAGTCAGTTTTTGCGATGAAGAGTCAGTTCTTGTAGGAAGAGTCAGTTATTGTCATGAAGAGTAAGTTCTTGTCACAAGAGACAGTTCATGTGATGAAGAGGCAGTTCTTGTTACGAAGAGCCAGTTCTGTGGTGAACAGATAGTTCTTGTAATGAACAGCCCGTTCTTCTTTTGAGTAATCAGTTCTTGTGATTGAAGAGTCTCATCATGTGATGAAGACGTCAGTTCTTGTGATCAAGAGTGAGTTCTTGTTATGAAGGTTCAGTTCTTGCGAAGAAGAGGCAGTTCTTGCGACGAAGAGTCTGTTCTTGTTATGAAGAGTGAGTTTCTTGTTATGAAGAGCCAGTTCTTTTGATGAAGAAACAGTTTTTTGTGATGAAGAGTCAGTTCTTGCGATGAAGAGTCAGTTTTTGCGTTGAAGAGTCGGTTCGTGCGATGAGGTATCAGTTCTTGTTATGAAGAGTCAGGTCTTTGATGAAGAGTCAGTTTTTGTGATGAAGAGTTGTTTCTTGTGATGAAGAGCCGGTTCTTGCGATGAAGAGCAAGTTCTTGCGATGAAGAGTCAGTTCTTGCGATTAAGAATCAGTTCTTGTTATGAAGAGTAAGTTCTTTTGATGAAGAGTCAGTTCTGATGAAAAGTCAGTTCTTGCGGTGAAGAGTAGGTTCTGGCAATGAAGAGTCAGTTTTTGCGATGAAGTGTAAGTTCTTGAGATGAAGTTAGTTGTTATGATGAAGAGTCAGTTCTTGTTAGGAAGAGTCAGTTCTTGAAATGAAGAGTAAGTTCTTGTGGCAAGAGACAGTTCTTGTGATGAAGAGGCAGTTCTTGTTACGAAGAGCCAGTTCTTGTTGTGAACAGATAGTTCTTGTGATGAACAGCCAGTTCTTGTTTTGAGTATTCAGTTCTTGTGATGAAGAGTCAGTTCATGTGATGAAGAGTCAGTTCTTTTGATGAAGAGTCAGTTCTTGTGATGATGAGTCAGTTCTTGCGATGAAGAGTCTGTTTTTGCGTTGAAGAGTCGGTTCGTGCGATGAAGAGTCAGTTCTTGTTATGAAGAGTCAGGTCTTTGATGAAGAGTCAGTTCTTGTGATGAAGAGTCTGTTCTTACGATGATTAATCAGTTTTTTAATGACGACACAGTTCTTGCGATGAAGAGTCAGTTCTTGCAACAAGGAGTCAGTTCTTGTGACGAAGAGCCAGTTCTTGCGATGAAGAACCAGTTCTTATGATGAAGAGTCAGTTCTTGTTATGAAGAGCCAGTTATTGCAATGAAGAGTCTGTTCTTGTTATGAGGTGCCAGTTCTTGTGATGGAGTCAGTTCTGATAAAGAGCCAGTTCTTGTGATGAAGAGTCAGTTCTTGCGATGAAGAGTAAGTTTTTGCATTGAAGAGCCAGTCGTAGTGATGAAGGGCCAGTTCTTGTTATGAAGAGTAAGTTCTTTTGATGAAGAGTCAGTTCTGATGAAAAGTCAGTTCTTGCGGTGAAGAGTAGGTTCTGGCAATGAAGAGTCAGTTTTTGCGATGAAGTGTAAGTTCTTGAGATGAAGTTAGTTGTTATGATGAAGAGTCAGTTCTTGTTAGGAAGAGTCAGTTCTTGAAATGAAGAGTAAGTTCTTGTGGCAAGAGACAGTTCTTGTGATGAAGAGGCAGTTCCTGTTACGAAGAGCCAGTTCTTGTTGTGAACAGATAGTTCTTGTGATGAACAGCCAGTTCTTGTTTTGAGTATTCAGTTCTTGTGATGAAGAGTCAGTTCATGTGATGAAGAGTCAGTTCTTTTGATGAAGAGTCAGTTCTTGTGATGAAGAGTCAGTTCTTGCGATGAAGAGTCTGTTTTTGCGTTGAAGAGTCGGTTCGTGCGATGAAGAGTCAGTTCTTGTTATGAAGAGTCAGGTCTTTGATGAAGAGTCAGTTCTTGTGATGAAGAGTCTGTTCTTACGATGATTAATCAGTTTTTTAATGACGACACAGTTCTTGCGATGAAGAGTCAGTTCTTGCAACAAGGAGTCGGTTCTTGTGACGAAGAGCCAGTTCTTGCGATGAAGAACCAGTTCTTATGATGAAGAGTCAGTTCTTGTTATGAAGAGCCAGTTATTGCAATGAAGAGTCTGTTCTTGTTATGAAGTGCCAGTTCTTGTGATGGAGTCAGTTCTGATAAAGAGCCAGTTCTTGTGATGAAGAGTCAGTTCTTGCGATGAAGAGTAAGTTTTTGCATTGAAGAGCCAGTCCTAGTGATGAAGGGCCAGTTCTTGTTAGGAAGAGCCAATTCTTGTGGTGAAGAGATAGTTGTTGTGATGAACAGTCAGTTCTTGTTTTGATTAATCAGTTCTTGTGATGAAGTGTCAGTACTTGTGATGAAGAGTCAGTTCTTGTGATGAAGAGTCAGTTATTGAGATGAAGAGTCAGTTCTTGTGATGAAGAGTCAGTTCTGGCGAAGAGTCAGTTCTTGCGACAGAGTCTGTTCTTGTTATGAAAAGCCAGTTCATGTGGTGTAGTGTCAGTTCTGATGGAGTCAGTTGTTTTGCTGAAGAGTCAGTTCTTGTTATGAAGAGTTAGTTCTTGTGATGAAGGGTAAGTTCTCGTCATGAAGAGTCAGTTATTGTTATGAAGAGTACGTTCTTGTTATGAAGAGTCAGTTCTTGTGATGAAAAGTCAGTTATTGCGATGAAGCGTCAGTTCTTGCGATGAAGAGTCAGTTCTTGTAATGAAGAGCCGGTTCTTGCGATGAAGAGCAAGTTCTTGCGATGAAGAGTCAGTTCTTGCGATGAAGAATCATTTCTTTTGAATATGTCAGTTCTTGTGATGAAGAGTAGGTTCTGGCAATGAAGAGTCAGTTTTTGCGATGAAGTGTAAGTTCTTGAGATGAAGTTAGTTCTTATGATGAAGAGTCAGTTCTTGCGATGAAGAGTAAGTTTTTGCATTGAAGAGTCAGTCCTTGCGATGAAGAGTCAGTTCTTGTTATGAAGAGTTAGTTCTTGTGATGAAGAGTCAGTTCTTGCGATGAAGAATCATTTCTTTTGAATAAGTCAGTTCTCGTCATGAAGAGTCTGTTATTGTTATGAAGAGTACGTTCTTGTTATGAAGAGTCAGGTCTTTTGATGAAGAGTCAGTTCTTGTGATGAAGAGTCAGTTATTGCGATGAAGAGTCAGTTCTTGCGATGAAGAGCCTGTTCTTGTTATGAAGAGTCAGTTCTTATGATGAAGCGTCAGTTCTTGCAATGAAGAGTCAGTTCTTGTGATGAAGAGCCGTTTCTTGCGATGAAGAGCAAGTTCTTTCGATGAAGAGTCAGTTCTTGCGATGAAGAATCATTTCTTTAGAATAAGTCAGTTTTTGTGATGAAGAGTCAGCTCTTATTATAAAGAGTCAGTTCTTGCTATGAAGAGTCAGCTCTAATTATTAAGAAGAATCAGTCATTATGATCAAGAGTCAGTTCTTGTTATGAAGAGTAAGTTCTTTTGATGAAGAGTCAGTTCTTCTGATGAAAAGTCAGTTCTTGCGATGAAGAGTCAGTTCTGGCGATGAAGAGTCAGTTTTTGCGATGAAGAGTCAGTTCTTGTTAGGAAGAGTCAGTTATTGTCATGAAGAGTAAGTTCTTGTCACAAGAGACAGTTCATGTGATGAAGAGGCAGTTCTTGTTACGAAGAGCCAGTTCTGTGGTGAACAGATAGTTTTTGTAATGAACAGCCCGTTCTTCTTTTGAGTAATCAGTTCTTGTGATGAAGAGTCTCATCATGTGATGAAGAGTCAGTTCTTGTGATCAAGAGTGAGTTCTTGTTATGAAGGTTCAGTTCTTGCGAAGAAGAGGCAGTTCTTGCGACGAAGAGTCTGTTCTTGTTATGAAGAGTGAGTTCTTGTTATGAAGAGCCAGTTCTTTTGATGAAGAAACAGTTCTTGTGATGAAGAGTCAGTTCTTGCGATGAAGAGTCAGTTTTTGCGTTGAAGAGTCGGTTCGTGCGATGAAGTATCAGTTCTTGTTATGAAGAGTCAGGTCTTTGATGAAGAGTCAGATTTTGTGATGAAGAGTTGTTTCTTGTGATGAAGAGCCGGTTCTTGCGATGAAGAGCAAGTTCTTGCGATGAAGAGTCAGTTCTTGCGATGAAGAATCAGTTCTTTTTATGAAGAGTAAGTTCTTTTGATGAAGAGTCAGTTCTGATGAAAAGTCAGTTCTTGCGGTGAAGAGTAGGTTCTGGCAATGAAGAGTCAGTTTTTGCGATGAAGTGTAAGTTCTTGAGATGAAGTTAGTTGTTATGATGAAGAGTCAGTTCTTGTTAGGAAGAGTCAGTTCTTGAAATGAAGAGTAAGTTCTTGTGGCAAGAGACAGTTCTTGTGATGAAGAGGCAGTTCTTGTTACGAAGAGCCAGTTCTTGTTGTGAACAGTTAGTTCTTGTGATGAACAGCCAGTTCTTGTTTTAAGTATTCAGTTCTTGTGATGAAGAGTCAGTTCATGTGATGAAGAGTCAGTTCTTGTTATGAAGAGTCAGGTCTTTGATGAAGAGTTAGTTCTTGTGATGAAGAGTCTGTTCTTACGATGATTAATCAGTTTTTTTAATGACGACACAGTTCATGCGATGAAGAGTCAGTTCTTGCAACAAGGAGTCAGTTCTTGTGATGAAGAGCCAGTTCTTGCGATGAAGAACCAGTTCTTATGATGAAGAGTCAGTTCTTGTTATGAAGAGCCAGTTATTGCAATGAAGAGTCTGTTCTTGTTATGAAGTGCCAGTTCTTGTGATGGAGTCAGTTCTGATAAAGAGCCAGTTCTTGTGATGAAGAGTCAGTTCTTGCGATGAAGAGTAAGTTTTTGCATTGAAGAGCCAGTCCTAGTGATGAAGGGCCAGTTCTTGTTAGGAAGAGCCAATTCTTGTGGTGAAGAGATAGTTCTTGTGATGAACAGTCAGTTCTTGTTTTGATTAATCAGTTCTTGTGATGAAGTGTCAGTACTTGTGATGAAGAGTCAGTTCTTGTGATGAAGAGTCAGTTATTGAGATGAAGAGTCAGTTCTTGTGATGAAGAGTCAGTTCTGGTGAAGAGTCAGTTCTTGCGACAGAGTCTGTTCTTGTTATGAAAAGCCAGTTCATGTGGTGTAGAGTCAGTTCTGATGGAGTCAGTTGTTTTGCTGAAGAGTCAGTTCTTGTTATGAAGATTTAGTTCTTGTGATGAAGGGTAAGTTCTCGTCATGAAGAGTCAGTTATTGTTATGAAGAGTACGTTCTTGTTATGAAGAGTCAGTTCTTGTGATGAAAAGTCAGTTATTGCGATGAAGCGTCAGTTCTTGCGATGAAGAGTCAGTTCTTGTAATGAAGAGCCGGTTCTTGCGATGAAGAGCAAGTTCTTGCGATGAAGAGTCAGTTCTTGCGATGAAGAATCATTTCTTTTGAATATGTCAGTTCTTGTGATGAAGAGTAGGTTCTGGCAATGAAGAGTCAGTTTTTGCGATGAAGTGTAAGTTCTTGAGATGAAGTTAGTTCTTATGATGAAGAGTCAGTTCTTGCGATGAAGAGTAAGTTTTTGCATTGAAGAGTCAGTCCTTGCGATGAAGAGTCAGTTCTTGTTATGAAGAGTTAGTTCTTGTGATGAAGAGTCAGTTCTTGCGATGAAGAATCATTTCTTTTGAATAAGTCAGTTCTCGTCATGAAGAGTCTGTTATTGTTATGAAGAGTACGTTCTTGTTATGAAGAGTCAGGTCTTTTGATGAAGAGTCAGTTCTTGTGATGAAGAGTCAGTTATTGCGATGAAGAGTCAGTTCTTGTGATCAAGAGTCAGTTCTTGCGAAGAAGAGTCAGTTCTTGCGATGAAGAGCCTGTTCTTGTTATGTAGAGTCAGTTCTTATGATGAAGCGTCAGTTCTTGCAATGAAGAGTCAGTTCTTGTGATGAAGAGCCGGTTCTTGCGATGAAGAGCAAGTTCTTTCGATGAAGAGTCAGTTCTTGCGATGAAGAATCATTTCTTTAGAATAAGTCAGTTTTTGTGATGAAGAGTCAGCTCTTATTATAAAGAGTCAGTTCTTGCTATGAAGAGTCAGCTCTAATTATTAAGAAGAATCAGTCATTATGATCAAGATTCAGTTCTTGTTATGAAGAGTAAGTTCTTTTGATGAAGAGTCAGTTCTTCTGATGAAAAGTCAGTTCTTGCGATGAAGAGTCAGTTCTGGCGATGAAGAGTCAGTTTTTGCGATGAAGAGTCAGTTCTTGTTAGGAAGAGTCAGTTATTGTCATGAAGAGTAAGTTCTTGTCACAAGAGACAGTTCATGTGATGAAGAGGCAGTTCTTGTTACGAAGAGCCAGTTCTGTGGTGAACAGATAGTTTTTGTAATGAACAGCCCGTTCTTCTTTTGAGTAATCAGTTCTTGTGATGAAGAGTCTCATCATGTGATGAAGAGTCAGTTCTTGTGATCAAGAGTGAGTTCTTGTTATGAAGGTTCAGTTCTTGCGAAGAAGAGGCAGTTCTTGCGACGAAGAGTCTGTTCTTGTTATGAAGAGTGAGTTCTTGTTATGAAGAGCCAGTTCTTTTGATGAAGAAACAGTTCTTGTGATGAAGAGTCAGTTCTTGCGATGAAGAGTCAGTTTTTGCGTTGAAGAGTCGGTTCGTGCGATGAAGTATCAGTTCTTGTTATGAAGAGTCAGGTCTTTGATGAAGAGTCAGATTTTGTGATGAAGAGTTGTTTCTTGTGATGAAGAGCCGGTTCTTGCGATGAAGAGCAAGTTCTTGCGATGAAGAGTCAGTTCTTGCGATGAAGAATCAGTTCTTTTTATGAAGAGTAAGTTCTTTTGATGAAGAGTCAGTTCTGATGAAAAGTCAGTTCTTGCGGTGAAGAGTAGGTTCTGGCAATGAAGAGTCAGTTTTTGCGATGAAGTGTAAGTTCTTGAGATGAAGTTAGTTGTTATGATGAAGAGTCAGTTCTTGTTAGGAAGAGTCAGTTCTTGAAATGAAGAGTAAGTTCTTGTGGCAAGAGACAGTTCTTGTGATGAAGAGGCAGTTCTTGTTACGAAGAGCCAGTTCTTGTTGTGAACAGATAGTTCTTGTGATGAACAGCCAGTTCTTGTTTTAAGTATTCAGTTCTTGTGATGAAGAGTCAGTTCATGTGATGAAGAGTCAGTTCTTGTTATGAAGAGTCAGGTCTTTGATGAAGAGTTAGTTCTTGTGATGAAGAGTCTGTTCTTACGATGATTAATCAGTTTTTTTAATGACGACACAGTTCATGCGATGAAGAGTCAGTTCTTGCAACAAGGAGTCAGTTCTTGTGATGAAGAGCCAGTTCTTGCGATGAAGAACCAGTTCTTATGATGAAGAGTCAGTTCTTGTTATGAAGAGCCAGTTATTGCAATGAAGAGTCTGTTCTTGTTATGAAGTGCCAGTTCTTGTGATGGAGTCAGTTCTGATAAAGAGCCAGTTCTTGTGATGAAGAGTCAGTTCTTGCGATGAAGAGTAAGTTTTTGCATTGAAGAGCCAGTCCTAGTGATGAAGGGCCAGTTCTTGTTAGGAAGAGCCAATTCTTGTGGTGAAGAGATAGTTCTTGTGATGAACAGTCAGTTCTTGTTTTGATTAATCAGTTCTTGTGATGAAGTGTCAGTACTTGTGATGAAGAGTCAGTTCTTGTGATGAAGAGTCAGTTATTGAGATGAAGAGTCAGTTCTTGTGATGAAGAGTCAGTTCTGGTGAAGAGTCAGTTCTTGCGACAGAGTCTGTTCTTGTTATGAAAAGCCAGTTCATGTGGTGTAGAGTCAGTTCTGATGGAGTCAGTTGTTTTGCTGAAGAGTCAGTTCTTGTTATGAAGATTTAGTTCTTGTGATGAAGGGTAAGTTCTCGTCATGAAGAGTCAGTTATTGTTATGAAGAGTACGTTCTTGTTATGAAGAGTCAGTTCTTGTGATGAAAAGTCAGTTATTGCGATGAAGCGTCAGTTCTTGCGATGAAGAGTCAGTTCTTGTAATGAAGAGCCGGTTCTTGCGATGAAGAGCAAGTTCTTGCGATGAAGAGTCAGTTCTTGCGATGAAGAATCATTTCTTTTGAATATGTCAGTTCTTGTGATGAAGAGTAGGTTCTGGCAATGAAGAGTCAGTTTTTGCGATGAAGTGTAAGTTCTTGAGATGAAGTTAGTTCTTATGATGAAGAGTCAGTTCTTGCGATGAAGAGTAAGTTTTTGCATTGAAGAGTCAGTCCTTGCGATGAAGAGTCAGTTCTTGTTATGAAGAGTTAGTTCTTGTGATGAAGAGTCAGTTCTTGCGATGAAGAATCATTTCTTTTGAATAAGTCAGTTCTCGTCATGAAGAGTCTGTTATTGTTATGAAGAGTACGTTCTTGTTATGAAGAGTCAGGTCTTTTGATGAAGAGTCAGTTCTTGTGATGAAGAGTCAGTTATTGCGATGAAGAGTCAGTTCTTGTGATCAAGAGTCAGTTCTTGCGAAGAAGAGTCAGTTCTTGCGATGAAGAGCCTGTTCTTGTTATGTAGAGTCAGTTCTTATGATGAAGCGTCAGTTCTTGCAATGAAGAGTCAGTTCTTGTGATGAAGAGCCGGTTCTTGCGATGAAGAGCAAGTTCTTTCGATGAAGAGTCAGTTCTTGCGATGAAGAATCATTTCTTTAGAATAAGTCAGTTTTTGTGATGAAGAGTCAGCTCTTATTATAAAGAGTCAGTTCTTGCTATGAAGAGTCAGCTCTAATTATTAAGAAGAATCAGTCATTATGATCAAGATTCAGTTCTTGTTATGAAGAGTAAGTTCTTTTGATGAAGAGTCAGTTCTTCTGATGAAAAGTCAGTTCTTGCGATGAAGAGTCAGTTCTGGCGATGAAGAGTCAGTTTTTGCGATGAAGAGTCAGTTCTTGTTAGGAAGAGTCAGTTATTGTCATGAAGAGTAAGTTCTTGTCACAAGAGACAGTTCATGTGATGAAGAGGCAGTTCTTGTTACGAAGAGCCAGTTCTGTGGTGAACAGATAGTTCTTGTAATGAACAGCCCGTTCTTCTTTTGAGTAATCAGTTCTTGTGATGAAGAGTCTCATCATGTGATGAAGAGTCAGTTCTTGTGATCAAGAGTGAGTTCTTGTTATGAAGGTTCAGTTCTTGCGAAGAAGAGGCAGTTCTTGCGACGAAGAGTCTGTTCTTGTTATGAAGAGTGAGTTCTTGTTATGAAGAGCCAGTTCTTTTGATGAAGAAACAGTTTTTTGTGATGAAGAGTCAGTTCTTGCGATGAAGAGTCAGTTTTTGCGTTGAAGAGTCGGTTCGTGCGATGAAGTATCAGTTCTTGTTATGAAGAGTCAGGTCTTTGATGAAGAGTCAGTTTTTGTGATGAAGAGTTGTTTCTTGTGATGAAGAGCCGGTTCTTGCGATGAAGAGCAAGTTCTTGCGATGAAGAGTCAGTTCTTGCGATTAAGAATCAGTTCTTGTTATGAAGAGTAAGTTCTTTTGATGAAGAGTCAGTTCTGATGAAAAGTCAGTTCTTGCGGTGAAGAGTAGGTTCTGGCAATGAAGAGTCAGTTTTTGCGATGAAGTGTAAGTTCTTGAGATGAAGTTAGTTGTTATGATGAAGAGTCAGTTCTTGTTAGGAAGAGTCAGTTCTTGAAATGAAGAGTAAGTTCTTGTGGCAAGAGACAGTTCTTGTGATGAAGAGGCAGTTCTTGTTACGAAGAGCCAGTTCTTGTTGTGAACAGATAGTTCTTGTGATGAACAGCCAGTTCTTGTTTTGAGTATTCAGTTCTTGTGATGAAGAGTCAGTTCATGTGATGAAGAGTCAGTTCTTTTGATGAAGAGTCAGTTCTTGTGATGAAGAGTCAGTTCTTGCGATGAAGAGTCTGTTTTTGCGTTGAAGAGTCGGTTCGTGCGATGAAGAGTCAGTTCTTGTTATGAAGAGTCAGGTCTTTGATGAAGAGTCAGTTCTTGTGATGAAGAGTCTGTTCTTACGATGATTAATCAGTTTTTTAATGACGACACAGTTCTTGCGATGAAGAGTCAGTTCTTGCAACAAGGAGTCAGTTCTTGTGACGAAGAGCCAGTTCTTGCGATGAAGAACCAGTTCTTATGATGAAGAGTCAGTTCTTGTTATGAAGAGCCAGTTATTGCAATGAAGAGTCTGTTCTTGTTATGAGGTGCCAGTTCTTGTGATGGAGTCAGTTCTGATAAAGAGCCAGTTCTTGTGATGAAGAGTCAGTTCTTGCGATGAAGAGTAAGTTTTTGCATTGAAGAGCCAGTCGTAGTGATGAAGGGCCAGTTCTTGTTATGAAGAGTAAGTTCTTTTGATGAAGAGTCAGTTCTGATGAAAAGTCAGTTCTTGCGGTGAAGAGTAGGTTCTGGCAATGAAGAGTCAGTTTTTGCGATGAAGTGTAAGTTCTTGAGATGAAGTTAGTTGTTATGATGAAGAGTCAGTTCTTGTTAGGAAGAGTCAGTTCTTGAAATGAAGAGTAAGTTCTTGTGGCAAGAGACAGTTCTTGTGATGAAGAGGCAGTTCCTGTTACGAAGAGCCAGTTCTTGTTGTGAACAGATAGTTCTTGTGATGAACAGCCAGTTCTTGTTTTGAGTATTCAGTTCTTGTGATGAAGAGTCAGTTCATGTGATGAAGAGTCAGTTCTTTTGATGAAGAGTCAGTTCTTGTGATGAAGAGTCAGTTCTTGCGATGAAGAGTCTGTTTTTGCGTTGAAGAGTCGGTTCGTGCGATGAAGAGTCAGTTCTTGTTATGAAGAGTCAGGTCTTTGATGAAGAGTCAGTTCTTGTGATGAAGAGTCTGTTCTTACGATGATTAATCAGTTTTTTAATGACGACACAGTTCTTGCGATGAAGAGTCAGTTCTTGCAACAAGGAGTCAGTTCTTGTGACGAAGAGCCAGTTCTTGCGATGAAGAACCAGTTCTTATGATGAAGAGTCAGTTCTTGTTATGAAGAGCCAGTTATTGCAATGAAGAGTCTGTTCTTGTTATGAAGTGCCAGTTCTTGTGATGGAGTCAGTTCTGATAAAGAGCCAGTTCTTGTGATGAAGAGTCAGTTCTTGCGATGAAGAGTAAGTTTTTGCATTGAAGAGCCAGTCCTAGTGATGAAGGGCCAGTTCTTGTTAGGAAGAGCCAATTCTTGTGGTGAAGAGATAGTTGTTGTGATGAACAGTCAGTTCTTGTTTTGATTAATCAGTTCTTGTGATGAAGTGTCAGTACTTGTGATGAAGAGTCAGTTCTTGTGATGAAGAGTCAGTTATTGAGATGAAGAGTCAGTTCTTGTGATGAAGAGTCAGTTCTGGCGAAGAGTCAGTTCTTGCGACAGAGTCTGTTCTTGTTATGAAAAGCCAGTTCATGTGGTGTAGTGTCAGTTCTGATGGAGTCAGTTGTTTTGCTGAAGAGTCAGTTCTTGTTATGAAGAGTTAGTTCTTGTGATGAAGGGTAAGTTCTCGTCATGAAGAGTCAGTTATTGTTATGAAGAGTACGTTCTTGTTATGAAGAGTCAGTTCTTGTGATGAAAAGTCAGTTATTGCGATGAAGCGTCAGTTCTTGCGATGAAGAGTCAGTTCTTGTAATGAAGAGCCGGTTCTTGCGATGAAGAGCAAGTTCTTGCGATGAAGAGTCAGTTCTTGCGATGAAGAATCATTTCTTTTGAATATATCAGTTCTTGTGATGAAGAGTAGGTTCTGGCAATGAAGAGTCAGTTTTTGAGATGAAGTGTAAGTTCTTGAGATGAAGTTAGTTCTTATGATGAAGAGTCAGTTCTTGCGATGAAGAGTAAGTTTTTGCATTGAAGAGTCAGTCCTTGCGATGAAGAGTCAGTTCTTGTTATGAAGAGTTAGTTCTTGTGATGAAGAGTCAGTTCTTGCGATGAAGAATCATTTCTTTTGAATAAGTCAGTTCTCGTCATGAAGAGTCTGTTATTGTTATGAAGAGTACGTTCTTGTTATGAAGAGTCAGGTCTTTTGATGAAGAGTCAGTTCTTGTGATGAAGAGTCAGTTATTGCGATGAAGAGTCAGTTCTTGCGATGAAGAGCCTGTTCTTGTTATGAAGAGTCAGTTCTTATGATGAAGCGTCAGTTCTTGCAATGAAGAGTCAGTTCTTGTGATGAAGAGCCGTTTCTTGCGATGAAGAGCAAGTTCTTTCGATGAAGAGTCAGTTCTTGCGATGAAGAATCATTTCTTTAGAATAAGTCAGTTTTTGTGATCAAGAGTCAGCTCTTATTATAAAGAGTCAGTTCTTGCTATGAAGAGTCAGCTCTAATTATTAAGAAGAATCAGTCATTATGATCAAGAGTCAGTTCTTGTTATGAAGAGTAAGTTCTTTTGATGAAGAGTCAGTTCTTCTGATGAAAAGTCAGTTCTTGCGATGAAGAGTCAGTTCTGGCGATGAAGAGTCAGTTTTTGCGATGAAGAGTCAGTTCTTGTTAGGAAGAGTCAGTTATTGTCATGAAGAGTAAGTTCTTGTCACAAGAGACAGTTCATGTGATGAAGAGGCAGTTCTTGTTACGAAGAGCCAGTTCTGTGGTGAACAGATAGTTCTTGTAATGAACAGCCCGTTCTTCTTTTGAGTAATCAGTTCTTGTGATGAAGAGTCTCATCATGTGATGAAGAGTCAGTTCTTGTGATCAAGAGTGAGTTCTTGTTATGAAGGTTCAGTTCTTGCGAAGAAGAGGCAGTTCTTGCGACGAAGAGTCTGTTCTTGTTATGAAGAGTGAGTTCTTGTTATGAAGAGCCAGTTCTTTTGATGAAGAAACAGTTCTTGTGATGAAGAGTCAGTTCTTGCGATGAAGAGTCAGTTTTTGCGTTGAAGAGTCGGTTCGTGCGATGAAGTATCAGTTCTTGTTATGAAGAGTCAGGTCTTTGATGAAGAGTCAGTTTTTGTGATGAAGAGTTGTTTCTTGTGATGAAGAGCCGGTTCTTGCGATGAAGAGCAAGTTCTTGCGATGAAGAGTCAGTTCTTGCGATGAAGAATCAGTTCTTTTTATGAAGAGTAAGTTCTTTTGATGAAGAGTCAGTTCTGATGAAAAGTCAGTTCTTGCGGTGAAGAGTAGGTTCTGGCAATGAAGAGTCAGTTTTTGCGATGAAGTGTAAGTTCTTGAGATGAAGTTAGTTGTTATGATGAAGAGTCAGTTCTTGTTAGGAAGAGTCAGTTCTTGAAATGAAGAGTAAGTTCTTGTGGCAAGAGACAGTTCTTGTGATGAAGAGGCAGTTCTTGTTACGAAGAGCCAGTTCTTGTTGTGAACAGATAGTTCTTGTGATGAACAGCCAGTTCTTGTTTTAAGTATTCAGTTCTTGTGATGAAGAGTCAGTTCATGTGATGAAGAGTCAGTTCTTGTTATGAAGAGTCAGTTCTTTTGATGAAGAGTCAGTTCTTGTGATGAAGAGTCAGTTCTTGCGATGAAGAGTCTGTTTTTGCGTTGAAGAGTCGGTTCGTGCGATGAAGAGTCAGTTCTTGTTATGAAGAGTCAGGTCTTTGATGAAGAGTCAGTTCTTGTGATGAAGAGTCTGTTCTTACGATGATTAATCAGTTTTTTTAATGACGACACAGTTCTTGCGATGAAGAGTCAGTTCTTGCAACAAGGAGTCAGTTCTTGTGATGAAGAGCCAGTTCTTGCGATGAAGAACCAGTTCTTATGATGAAGAGTCAGTTCTTGTTATGAAGAGCCAGTTATTGCAATGAAGAGTCTGTTCTTGTTATGAAGTGCCAGTTCTTGTGATGGAGTCAGTTCTGATAAAGAGCCAGTTCTTGTGATGAAGAGTCAGTTCTTGCGATGAAGAGTAAGTTTTTGCATTGAAGAGCCAGTCCTAGTGATGAAGGGCCAGTTCTTGTTAGGAAGAGCCAATTCTTGTGGTGAAGAGATAGTTCTTGTGATGAACAGTCAGTTCTTGTTTTGATTATTCAGTTCTTGTGATGAAGTGTCAGTACTTGTGATGAACAGTCAGTTCTTGTGATGTAGAGTCAGTTATTGAGATGAAGAGTCAGTTCTTGTGATGAAGAGTCAGTTCTGGCGAAGAGTCAGTTCTTGCGACAGAGTCTGTTCTTGTTATGAAAAGCCAGTTCATGTGGTGTAGAGTCAGTTCTGATGGAGTCAGTTGTTTTGCTGAAGAGTCAGTTCTTGTTATGAAGAGTTAGTTCTTGTGATGAAGGGTAAGTTCTCGTCATGAAGAGTCAGTTATTGTTATGAAGAGTACGTTCTTGTTATGAAGAGTCAGTTCTTGTGATGAAAAGTCAGTTATTGCGATGAAGCGTCAGTTCTTGCGATGAAGAGTCAGTTCTTGTAATGAAGAGCCGGTTCTTGCGATGAAGAGCAAGTTCTTGCGATGAAGAGTCAGTTCTTGCGATGAAGAATCATTTCTTTTGAATATGTCAGTTCTTGTGATGAAGAGTAGGTTCTGGCAATGAAGAGTCAGTTTTTGCGATGAAGTGTAAGTTCTTGAGATGAAGTTAGTTCTTATGATGAAGAGTCAGTTCTTGCGATGAAGAGTAAGTTTTTGCATTGAAGAGTCAGTCCTTGCGATGAAGAGTCAGTTCTTGTTATGAAGAGTTAGTTCTTGTGATGAAGAGTCAGTTCTTGCGATGAAGAATCATTTCTTTTGAATAAGCCAGTTCTCGTCATGAAGAGTCTGTTATTGTTATGAAGAGTACGTTCTTGTTATGAAGAGTCAGGTCTTTTGATGAAGAGTCAGTTCTTGTGATGAAGAGTCAGTTATTGCGATGAAGAGTCAGTTCTTGTGATCAAGAGTCAGTTCTTGCGAAGAAGAGTCAGTTCTTGCGATGAAGAGCCTGTTCTTGTTATGAAGAGTCAGTTCTTATGATGAAGCGTCAGTTCTTGCAATGAAGAGTCAGTTCTTGTGATGAAGAGCCGGTTCTTGCGATGAAGAGCAAGTTCTTTCGATGAAGAGTCAGTTCTTGCGATGAAGAATCATTTCTTTAGAATAAGTCAGTTTTTGTGATGAAGAGTCAGCTCTTATTATAAAGAGTCAGTTCTTGCTATGAAGAGTCAGCTCTAATTATTAAGAAGAATCAGTCATTATGATCAAGAGTCAGTTCTTGTTATGAAGAGTAAGTTCTTTTGATGAAGAGTCAGTTCTTCCGATGAAAAGTCAGTTCTTGCGATGAAGAGTCAGTTCTGGCGATGAAGAGTCAGTTTTTGCGATGAAGAGTCAGTTCTTGTTAGGAAGAGTCAGTTATTGCCATGAAGAGTAAGTTCTTGTCACAAGAGACAGTTCATGTGATGAAGAGGCAGTTCTTGTTACGAAGAGCCAGTTCTGTGGTGAACAGATAGTTCTTGTAATGAACAGCCCGTTCTTCTTTTGAGTAATCAGTTCTTGTGATGAAGAGTCTCATCATGTGATGAAGAGTCAGTTCTTGTGATCAAGAGTGAGTTCTTGTTATGAAGGTTCAGTTCTTGCGAAGAAGAGGCAGTTCTTGCGACGAAGAGTCTGTTCTTGTTATGAAGAGTGAGTTCTTGTTATGAAGAGCCAGTTCTTTTGATGAAGAAACAGTTCTTGTGATGAAGAGTCAGTTCTTGCGATGAAGAGTCAGTTTTTGCGTTGAAGAGTCGGTTCGTGCGATGAAGTATCAGTTCTTGTTATGAAGAGTCAGGTCTTTGATGAAGAGTCAGTTTTTGTGATGAAGAGTTGTTTCTTGTGATGAAGAGCCGGTTCTTGCGATGAAGAGCAAGTTCTTGCGATGAAGAGTCAGTTCTTCCGATGAAGAATCAGTTCTTGTTATGAAGAGTAAGTTCTTTTGATGAAGAGTCAGTTCTGATGAAAAGTCAGTTCTTGCGGTGAAGAGTAGGTTCTGGCAATGAAGAGTCAGTTTTTGCGATGAAGTGTAAGTTCTTGAGATGAAGTTAGTTGTTATGATGAAGAGTCAGTTCTTGTTAGGAAGAGTCAGTTCTTGAAATGAAGAGTAAGTTCTTGTGGCAAGAGACAGTTCTTGTGATGAAGAGGCAGTTCTTGTTACGAAGAGCCAGTTCTTGTTGTGAACAGATAGTTCTTGTGATGAACAGCCAGTTCTTGTTTTAAGTATTCAGTTCTTGTGATGAAGAGTCAGTTCATGTGATGAAGAGTCAGTTCTTGTTATGAAGAGTCAGTTCTTTTGATGAAGAGTCAGTTCTTGTGATGAAGAGTCAGTTCTTGCGATGAAGAGTCTGTTTTTGCGTTGAAGAGTCGGTTCGTGCGATGAAGAGTCAGTTCTTGTTATGAAGAGTCAGGTCTTTGATGAAGAGTCAGTTCTTGTGATGAAGAGTCTGTTCTTACGATGATTAATCAGTTTTTTTAATGACGACACAGTTCTTGCGATGAAGAGTCAGTTCTTGCAACAAGGAGTCAGTTCTTGTGATGAAGAGCCAGTTCTTGCGATGAAGAACCAGTTCTTATGATGAAGAGTCAGTTCTTGTTATGAAGAGCCAGTTATTGCAATGAAGAGTCTGTTCTTGTTATGAAGTGCCAGTTCTTGTGATGGAGTCAGTTCTGATAAAGAGCCAGTTCTTGTGATGAAGAGTCAGTTCTTGCGATGAAGAGTAAGTTTTTGCATTGAAGAGCCAGTCCTAGTGATGAAGGGCCAGTTCTTGTTAGGAAGAGCCAATTCTTGTGGTGAAGAGATAGTTCTTGTGATGAACAGTCAGTTCTTGTTTTGATTATTCAGTTCTTGTGATGAAGTGTCAGTACTTGTGATGAACAGTCAGTTCTTGTGATGAAGAGTCAGTTATTGAGATGAAGAGTCAGTTCTTGTGATGAAGAGTCAGTTCTGGCGAAGAGTCAGTTCTTGCGACAGAGTCTGTTCTTGTTATGAAAAGCCAGTTCATGTGGTGTAGAGGAAGTTCTGATGGAGTCAGTTGTTTTGCTGAAGAGTCAGTTCTTGTTATGAAGAGTTAGTTCTTGTGATGAAGGGTAAGTTCTCGTCATGAAGAGTCAGTTATTGTTATGAAGAGTACGTTCTTGTTATGAAGAGTCAGTTCTTGTGATGAAAAGTCAGTTATTGCGATGAAGCGTCAGTTCTTGCGATGAAGAGTCAGTTCTTGTAATGAAGAGCCGGTTCTTGCGATGAAGAGCAAGTTCTTGCGATGAAGAGTCAGTTCTTGCGATGAAGAATCATTTCTTTTGAATATGTCAGTTCTTGTGATGAAGAGTAGGTTCTGGCAATGAAGAGTCAGTTTTTGCGATGAAGTGTAAGTTCTTGAGATGAAGTTAGTTCTTATGATGAAGAGTCAGTTCTTGCGATGAAGAGTAAGTTTTTGCATTGAAAAGTCAGTCCTTGCGATGAAGAGTCAGTTCTTGTTATGAAGAGTTAGTTCTTGTGATGAAGAGTCAGTTCTTGCGATGAAGAATCATTTCTTTTGAATAAGTCAGTTCTCGTCATGAAGAGTCTGTTATTGTTATGAAGAGTACGTTCTTGTTATGAAGAGTCAGGTCTTTTGATGAAGAGTCAGTTCTTGTGATGAAGAGTCAGTTATTGCGATGAAGAGTCAGTTCTTGTGATCAAGAGTCAGTTCTTGCGAAGAAGAGTCAGTTCTTGCGATGAAGAGCCTGTTCTTGTTATGAAGAGTCAGTTCTTATGATGAAGCGTCAGTTCTTGCAATGAAGAGTCAGTTCTTGTGATGAAGAGCCGGTTCTTGCGATGAAGAGCAAGTTCTTTCGATGAAGAGTCAGTTCTTGCGATGAAGAATCATTTCTTTAGAATAAGTCAGTTTTTGTGATGAAGAGTCAGCTCTTATTATAAAGAGTCAGTTCTTGCTATGAAGAGTCAGCTCTAATTATTAAGAAGAATCAGTCATTATGATCAAGAGTCAGTTCTTGTTATGAAGAGTAAGTTCTTTTGATGAAGAGTCAGTTCTTCCGATGAAAAGTCAGTTCTTGCGATGAAGAGTCAGTTCTGGCGATGAAGAGTCAGTTTTTGCGATGAAGAGTCAGTTCTTGTTAGGAAGAGTCAGTTATTGTCATGAAGAGTAAGTTCTTGTCACAAGAGACAGTTCATGTGATGAAGAGGCAGTTCTTGTTACGAAGAGCCAGTTCTGTGGTGAACAGATAGTTCTTGTAATGAACAGCCCGTTCTTCTTTTGAGTAATCAGTTCTTGTGATGAAGAGTCTCCTCATGTGACGAAGAGTCAGTTCTTGTGATCAAGAGTGAGTTCTTGTTATGAAGGTTCAGTTCTTGCGAAGAAGAGGCAGTTCTTGCGACGAAGAGTCTGTTCTTGTTATGAAGAGTGAGTTCTTGTTATGAAGAGCCAGTTCTTTTGATGAAGAAACAGTTCTTGTGATGAAGAGTCAGTTCTTATGATGAAAAGAGAGTTCTTGTGTTGAAGAGTTAGTTCTTGCGATGAAGAGTCTCTTCTTGTGCTGAAGAGTCAGTTCTTGTTATGAAGGTTCAGTTCTTGCGAAGAAGAGGCAGTTCTTGCGACGAAGAGTCTGTTCTTGTTATGAAGAGTTAGTTCTTGTGATGAAGAGTCAGCTCTAATTATTAAGAAGAATCAGTCATTATGATCAAGAGTCAGTTCTTGTTATGAAGAGTAAGTTCTTTTGATGAAAAGTCAGTTCATGCGATGAAGAGTCAGTTCTGGCGATGAAGAGTCAGTTTTTGCGATGAAGTGTAAGTTCATGAGATGAAGTCAGTTCTTATGATGAAGAGTCAGTTCTTGTTAGGAAGAGTCAGTTAATGTCATGAAGAGTAAGTTCTTGTCACAAGAGACAGTTCTTGTGATGAAGAGGTAGTTCTTGTTACGAAGAGCCTGTTCTGTGATGAACAGATAGTTCTTGTGATGAACAGACAGTTCTTGTTTTGAGTAATCAGTTCTTGTGATGAAGAGTCAGTTCTTATGATGAAAAGAGAGTTCTTGTGTTGAAGAGTTAGTTCTTGCGATGAAGAGTCTCTTCTTGTGCTGAAGAGTAAGTTCTTGTTATGAAGGTTCAGTTCTTGCGAAGAAGAGGCAGTTCTTGCGACGAAGAGTCTGTTCTTGTTATGAAGAGTGAGTTCTTGTTATGAAGAGCCAGTTATTTTGATGAAGAGTCAATTCTTGTGATGAAGAGCCAGTTCTTGCGATGAAGAGTCAGTTCTTGCGATGAAGAATCATTTCTTTTGAATATATCAGTTCTTGTGATGAAGAGTAGGTTCTGGCAATGAAGAGTCAGTTTTTGAGATGAAGTGTAAGTTCTTGAGATGAAGTTAGTTCTTATGATGAAGAGTCAGTTCTTGCGATGAAGAGTAAGTTTTTGCATTGAAGAGTCAGTCCTTGCGATGAAGAGTCAGTTCTTGTTATGAAGAGTTAGTTCTTGTGATGAAGAGTCAGTTCTTGCGATGAAGAATCATTTCTTTTGAATAAGTCAGTTCTCGTCATGAAGAGTCTGTTATTGTTATGAAGAGTACGTTCTTGTTATGAAGAGTCAGGTCTTTTGATGAAGAGTCAGTTCTTGTGATGAAGAGTCAGTTATTGCGATGAAGAGTCAGTTCTTGCGATGAAGAGCCTGTTCTTGTTATGAAGAGTCAGTTCTTATGATGAAGCGTCAGTTCTTGCAATGAAGAGTCAGTTCTTGTGATGAAGAGCCGTTTCTTGCGATGAAGAGCAAGTTCTTTCGATGAAGAGTCAGTTCTTGCGATGAAGAATCATTTCTTTAGAATAAGTCAGTTTTTGTGATCAAGAGTCAGCTCTTATTATAAAGAGTCAGTTCTTGCTATGAAGAGTCAGCTCTAATTATTAAGAAGAATCAGTCATTATGATCAAGAGTCAGTTCTTGTTATGAAGAGTAAGTTCTTTTGATGAAGAGTCAGTTCTTCTGATGAAAAGTCAGTTCTTGCGATGAAGAGTCAGTTCTGGCGATGAAGAGTCAGTTTTTGCGATGAAGAGTCAGTTCTTGTTAGGAAGAGTCAGTTATTGTCATGAAGAGTAAGTTCTTGTCACAAGAGACAGTTCATGTGATGAAGAGGCAGTTCTTGTTACGAAGAGCCAGTTCTGTGGTGAACAGATAGTTCTTGTAATGAACAGCCCGTTCTTCTTTTGAGTAATCAGTTCTTGTGATGAAGAGTCTCATCATGTGATGAAGAGTCAGTTCTTGTGATCAAGAGTGAGTTCTTGTTATGAAGGTTCAGTTCTTGCGAAGAAGAGGCAGTTCTTGCGACGAAGAGTCTGTTCTTGTTATGAAGAGTGAGTTCTTGTTATGAAGAGCCAGTTCTTTTGATGAAGAAACAGTTCTTGTGATGAAGAGTCAGTTCTTGCGATGAAGAGTCAGTTTTTGCGTTGAAGAGTCGGTTCGTGCGATGAAGTATCAGTTCTTGTTATGAAGAGTCAGGTCTTTGATGAAGAGTCAGTTTTTGTGATGAAGAGTTGTTTCTTGTGATGAAGAGCCGGTTCTTGCGATGAAGAGCAAGTTCTTGCGATGAAGAGTCAGTTCTTGCGATGAAGAATCAGTTCTTTTTATGAAGAGTAAGTTCTTTTGATGAAGAGTCAGTTCTGATGAAAAGTCAGTTCTTGCGGTGAAGAGTAGGTTCTGGCAATGAAGAGTCAGTTTTTGCGATGAAGTGTAAGTTCTTGAGATGAAGTTAGTTGTTATGATGAAGAGTCAGTTCTTGTTAGGAAGAGTCAGTTCTTGAAATGAAGAGTAAGTTCTTGTGGCAAGAGACAGTTCTTGTGATGAAGAGGCAGTTCTTGTTACGAAGAGCCAGTTCTTGTTGTGAACAGATAGTTCTTGTGATGAACAGCCAGTTCTTGTTTTAAGTATTCAGTTCTTGTGATGAAGAGTCAGTTCATGTGATGAAGAGTCAGTTCTTGTTATGAAGAGTCAGTTCTTTTGATGAAGAGTCAGTTCTTGTGATGAAGAGTCAGTTCTTGCGATGAAGAGTCTGTTTTTGCGTTGAAGAGTCGGTTCGTGCGATGAAGAGTCAGTTCTTGTTATGAAGAGTCAGGTCTTTGATGAAGAGTCAGTTCTTGTGATGAAGAGTCTGTTCTTACGATGATTAATCAGTTTTTTTAATGACGACACAGTTCTTGCGATGAAGAGTCAGTTCTTGCAACAAGGAGTCAGTTCTTGTGATGAAGAGCCAGTTCTTGCGATGAAGAACCAGTTCTTATGATGAAGAGTCAGTTCTTGTTATGAAGAGCCAGTTATTGCAATGAAGAGTCTGTTCTTGTTATGAAGTGCCAGTTCTTGTGATGGAGTCAGTTCTGATAAAGAGCCAGTTCTTGTGATGAAGAGTCAGTTCTTGCGATGAAGAGTAAGTTTTTGCATTGAAGAGCCAGTCCTAGTGATGAAGGGCCAGTTCTTGTTAGGAAGAGCCAATTCTTGTGGTGAAGAGATAGTTCTTGTGATGAACAGTCAGTTCTTGTTTTGATTATTCAGTTCTTGTGATGAAGTGTCAGTACTTGTGATGAACAGTCAGTTCTTGTGATGAAGAGTCAGTTATTGAGATGAAGAGTCAGTTCTTGTGATGAAGAGTCAGTTCTGGCGAAGAGTCAGTTCTTGCGACAGAGTCTGTTCTTGTTATGAAAAGCCAGTTCATGTGGTGTAGAGTCAGTTCTGATGGAGTCAGTTGTTTTGCTGAAGAGTCAGTTCTTGTTATGAAGAGTTAGTTCTTGTGATGAAGGGTAAGTTCTCGTCATGAAGAGTCAGTTATTGTTATGAAGAGTACGTTCTTGTTATGAAGAGTCAGTTCTTGTGATGAAAAGTCAGTTATTGCGATGAAGCGTCAGTTCTTGCGATGAAGAGTCAGTTCTTGTAATGAAGAGCCGGTTCTTGCGATGAAGAGCAAGTTCTTGCGATGAAGAGTCAGTTCTTGCGATGAAGAATCATTTCTTTTGAATATGTCAGTTCTTGTGATGAAGAGTAGGTTCTGGCAATGAAGAGTCAGTTTTTGCGATGAAGTGTAAGTTCTTGAGATGAAGTTAGTTCTTATGATGAAGAGTCAGTTCTTGCGATGAAGAGTAAGTTTTTGCATTGAAGAGTCAGTCCTTGCGATGAAGAGTCAGTTCTTGTTATGAAGAGTTAGTTCTTGTGATGAAGAGTCAGTTCTTGCGATGAAGAATCATTTCTTTTGAATAAGTCAGTTCTCGTCATGAAGAGTCTGTTATTGTTATGAAGAGTACGTTCTTGTTATGAAGAGTCAGGTCTTTTGATGAAGAGTCAGTTCTTGTGATGAAGAGTCAGTTATTGCGATGAAGAGTCAGTTCTTGTGATCAAGAGTCAGTTCTTGCGAAGAAGAGTCAGTTCTTGCGATGAAGAGCCTGTTCTTGTTATGAAGAGTCAGTTCTTATGATGAAGCGTCAGTTCTTGCAATGAAGAGTCAGTTCTTGTGATGAAGAGCCGGTTCTTGCGATGAAGAGCAAGTTCTTTCGATGAAGAGTCAGTTCTTGCGATGAAGAATCATTTCTTTAGAATAAGTCAGTTTTTGTGATGAAGAGTCAGCTCTTATTATAAAGAGTCAGTTCTTGCTATGAAGAGTCAGCTCTAATTATTAAGAAGAATCAGTCATTATGATCAAGAGTCAGTTCTTGTTATGAAGAGTAAGTTCTTTTGATGAAGAGTCAGTTCTTCCGATGAAAAGTCAGTTCTTGCGATGAAGAGTCAGTTCTGGCGATGAAGAGTCAGTTTTTGCGATGAAGAGTCAGTTCTTGTTAGGAAGAGTCAGTTATTGCCATGAAGAGTAAGTTCTTGTCACAAGAGACAGTTCATGTGATGAAGAGGCAGTTCTTGTTACGAAGAGCCAGTTCTGTGGTGAACAGATAGTTCTTGTAATGAACAGCCCGTTCTTCTTTTGAGTAATCAGTTCTTGTGATGAAGAGTCTCATCATGTGATGAAGAGTCAGTTCTTGTGATCAAGAGTGAGTTCTTGTTATGAAGGTTCAGTTCTTGCGAAGAAGAGGCAGTTCTTGCGACGAAGAGTCTGTTCTTGTTATGAAGAGTGAGTTCTTGTTATGAAGAGCCAGTTCTTTTGATGAAGAAACAGTTCTTGTGATGAAGAGTCAGTTCTTGCGATGAAGAGTCAGTTTTTGCGTTGAAGAGTCGGTTCGTGCGATGAAGTATCAGTTCTTGTTATGAAGAGTCAGGTCTTTGATGAAGAGTCAGTTTTTGTGATGAAGAGTTGTTTCTTGTGATGAAGAGCCGGTTCTTGCGATGAAGAGCAAGTTCTTGCGATGAAGAGTCAGTTCTTCCGATGAAGAATCAGTTCTTGTTATGAAGAGTAAGTTCTTTTGATGAAGAGTCAGTTCTGATGAAAAGTCAGTTCTTGCGGTGAAGAGTAGGTTCTGGCAATGAAGAGTCAGTTTTTGCGATGAAGTGTAAGTTCTTGAGATGAAGTTAGTTGTTATGATGAAGAGTCAGTTCTTGTTAGGAAGAGTCAGTTCTTGAAATGAAGAGTAAGTTCTTGTGGCAAGAGACAGTTCTTGTGATGAAGAGGCAGTTCTTGTTACGAAGAGCCAGTTCTTGTTGTGAACAGATAGTTCTTGTGATGAACAGCCAGTTCTTGTTTTAAGTATTCAGTTCTTGTGATGAAGAGTCAGTTCATGTGATGAAGAGTCAGTTCTTGTTATGAAGAGTCAGTTCTTTTGATGAAGAGTCAGTTCTTGTGATGAAGAGTCAGTTCTTGCGATGAAGAGTCTGTTTTTGCGTTGAAGAGTCGGTTCGTGCGATGAAGAGTCAGTTCTTGTTATGAAGAGTCAGGTCTTTGATGAAGAGTCAGTTCTTGTGATGAAGAGTCTGTTCTTACGATGATTAATCAGTTTTTTTAATGACGACACAGTTCTTGCGATGAAGAGTCAGTTCTTGCAACAAGGAGTCAGTTCTTGTGATGAAGAGCCAGTTCTTGCGATGAAGAACCAGTTCTTATGATGAAGAGTCAGTTCTTGTTATGAAGAGCCAGTTATTGCAATGAAGAGTCTGTTCTTGTTATGAAGTGCCAGTTCTTGTGATGGAGTCAGTTCTGATAAAGAGCCAGTTCTTGTGATGAAGAGTCAGTTCTTGCGATGAAGAGTAAGTTTTTGCATTGAAGAGCCAGTCCTAGTGATGAAGGGCCAGTTCTTGTTAGGAAGAGCCAATTCTTGTGGTGAAGAGATAGTTCTTGTGATGAACAGTCAGTTCTTGTTTTGATTATTCAGTTCTTGTGATGAAGTGTCAGTACTTGTGATGAACAGTCAGTTCTTGTGATGAAGAGTCAGTTATTGAGATGAAGAGTCAGTTCTTGTGATGAAGAGTCAGTTCTGGCGAAGAGTCAGTTCTTGCGACAGAGTCTGTTCTTGTTATGAAAAGCCAGTTCATGTGGTGTAGAGTCAGTTCTGATGGAGTCAGTTGTTTTGCTGAAGAGTCAGTTCTTGTTATGAAGAGTTAGTTCTTGTGATGAAGGGTAAGTTCTCGTCATGAAGAGTCAGTTATTGTTATGAAGAGTACGTTCTTGTTATGAAGAGTCAGTTCTTGTGATGAAAAGTCAGTTATTGCGATGAAGCGTCAGTTCTTGCGATGAAGAGTCAGTTCTTGTAATGAAGAGCCGGTTCTTGCGATGAAGAGCAAGTTCTTGCGATGAAGAGTCAGTTCTTGCGATGAAGAATCATTTCTTTTGAATATGTCAGTTCTTGTGATGAAGAGTAGGTTCTGGCAATGAAGAGTCAGTTTTTGCGATGAAGTGTAAGTTCTTGAGATGAAGTTAGTTCTTATGATGAAGAGTCAGTTCTTGCGATGAAGAGTAAGTTTTTGCATTGAAAAGTCAGTCCTTGCGATGAAGAGTCAGTTCTTGTTATGAAGAGTTAGTTCTTGTGATGAAGAGTCAGTTCTTGCGATGAAGAATCATTTCTTTTGAATAAGTCAGTTCTCGTCATGAAGAGTCTGTTATTGTTATGAAGAGTACGTTCTTGTTATGAAGAGTCAGGTCTTTTGATGAAGAGTCAGTTCTTGTGATGAAGAGTCAGTTATTGCGATGAAGAGTCAGTTCTTGTGATCAAGAGTCAGTTCTTGCGAAGAAGAGTCAGTTCTTGCGATGAAGAGCCTGTTCTTGTTATGAAGAGTCAGTTCTTATGATGAAGCGTCAGTTCTTGCAATGAAGAGTCAGTTCTTGTGATGAAGAGCCGGTTCTTGCGATGAAGAGCAAGTTCTTTCGATGAAGAGTCAGTTCTTGCGATGAAGAATCATTTCTTTAGAATAAGTCAGTTTTTGTGATGAAGAGTCAGCTCTTATTATAAAGAGTCAGTTCTTGCTATGAAGAGTCAGCTCTAATTATTAAGAAGAATCAGTCATTATGATCAAGAGTCAGTTCTTGTTATGAAGAGTAAGTTCTTTTGATGAAGAGTCAGTTCTTCCGATGAAAAGTCAGTTCTTGCGATGAAGAGTCAGTTCTGGCGATGAAGAGTCAGTTTTTGCGATGAAGAGTCAGTTCTTGTTAGGAAGAGTCAGTTATTGTCATGAAGAGTAAGTTCTTGTCACAAGAGACAGTTCATGTGATGAAGAGGCAGTTCTTGTTACGAAGAGCCAGTTCTGTGGTGAACAGATAGTTCTTGTAATGAACAGCCCGTTCTTCTTTTGAGTAATCAGTTCTTGTGATGAAGAGTCTCCTCATGTGACGAAGAGTCAGTTCTTGTGATCAAGAGTGAGTTCTTGTTATGAAGGTTCAGTTCTTGCGAAGAAGAGGCAGTTCTTGCGACGAAGAGTCTGTTCTTGTTATGAAGAGTGAGTTCTTGTTATGAAGAGCCAGTTCTTTTGATGAAGAAACAGTTCTTGTGATGAAGAGTCAGTTCTTATGATGAAAAGAGAGTTCTTGTGTTGAAGAGTTAGTTCTTGCGATGAAGAGTCTCTTCTTGTGCTGAAGAGTCAGTTCTTGTTATGAAGGTTCAGTTCTTGCGAAGAAGAGGCAGTTCTTGCGACGAAGAGTCTGTTCTTGTTATGAAGAGTTAGTTCTTGTGATGAAGAGTCAGCTCTAATTATTAAGAAGAATCAGTCATTATGATCAAGAGTCAGTTCTTGTTATGAAGAGTAAGTTCTTTTGATGAAAAGTCAGTTCATGCGATGAAGAGTCAGTTCTGGCGATGAAGAGTCAGTTTTTGCGATGAAGTGTAAGTTCATGAGATGAAGTCAGTTCTTATGATGAAGAGTCAGTTCTTGTTAGGAAGAGTCAGTTAATGTCATGAAGAGTAAGTTCTTGTCACAAGAGACAGTTCTTGTGATGAAGAGGTAGTTCTTGTTACGAAGAGCCTGTTCTGTGATGAACAGATAGTTCTTGTGATGAACAGACAGTTCTTGTTTTGAGTAATCAGTTCTTGTGATGAAGAGTCAGTTCTTATGATGAAAAGAGAGTTCTTGTGTTGAAGAGTTAGTTCTTGCGATGAAGAGTCTCTTCTTGTGCTGAAGAGTAAGTTCTTGTTATGAAGGTTCAGTTCTTGCGAAGAAGAGGCAGTTCTTGCGACGAAGAGTCTGTTCTTGTTATGAAGAGTGAGTTCTTGTTATGAAGAGCCAGTTATTTTGATGAAGAGTCAATTCTTGTGATGAAGAGCCAGTTCTTGCGATGAAGAGTAAGTTCTTGCAATGAAGAGTCGTTTCTTGTGATGAAGAGCCGGTTCTTGCGATGAAGAGAAAGTTCTTGCGATGAAGAGACAGTTCTTGCGATGAATAATCAGTTCTTGTTATGAAGACTAAGTTCTTGTCATAAGAGACAGTTCCTGTGATGAAGAGGCAGTTCTTGTTGCGAAGAGCCAGTTCTTGTGGTGAAGAGATAGTTCTTGTGATGAACAGTCAGTTCTTGTTTTGAGTAATCAGTTCTTGTGATCAAGAGTCAGTTCTTGCGAAGAAGAGTCAGTTCTTGCGATGAAGAGCCTGTTCTTGTTATGAAGAGTCAGTTCTTATGATGAAGCGTCAGTTCTTGCAATGAAGAGTCAGTTCTTGTGATGAAGAGCCGGTTCTTGCGATGAAGAGCAATTTCTTGCGATGAAGAGTCAGTTCTTGCGATGAAGAATCATTTCTTTTGAATAAGTCAGTTCTTGTGATTAAGAGTCAGTTCTTATTATAAAGAGTTAGTTCTTGTGATGAAGAGTCAGCTCTAATTATTAAGAAGAATCAGTCATTATGATCAAGAGTCAGTTCTTGTTATGAAGAGTAAGTTCTTTTGATGAAGAGTCAGTTCTTATGATGAAAAGTCAGTTCATGCGATGAAGAGTCAGTTCTGGCGATGAAGAGTCAGTTTTTGCGATGAAGTGTAAGTTCATGAGATGAAGTCAGTTCCTATGATGAAGAGTCAGTTCTTGTTAGGAAGAGTCAGTTAATGTCATGAAGAGTAAGTTCTTGTCACAAGAGACAGTTCTTGTGATGAAGAGGTAGTTCTTGTTACGAAGAGCCAGTTCTGTGATGAACAGATAGTTCTTGTGATGAACAGACAGTTCTTGTTTTGAGTAATCAGTTCTTGTGATGAAGAGTCAGTTCTTATGATGAAAAGAGAGTTCTTGTGTTGAAGAGTTAGTTCTTGCGATGAAGAGTCTCTTCTTGTGCTGAAGAGTCAGTTCTTGTTATGAAGGTTCAGTTCTTGCGAAGAAGAGGCAGTTCTTGCGACGAAGAGTCTGTTCTTGTTATGAAGAGTGAGTTCTTGTTATGAAGAGCCAGTTATTTTGATGAAGAGTCAGTTCTTGTGATGAAGAGCCAGTTCTTGCGATGAAGAGTAAGTTCTTGCAACGAAGAGTCGTTTCTTGTGATGAAGAGCCGGTTCTTGCGATGAAGAGACAGTTCTTGCGATGAATAATCAGTTCTTGTTATGAAGACTAAGTTCTTTTGAAGAAGAGTCTGTTCTGATGAAAAGTCAGTTCTTGCGGTGAAGAGTCGGTTCTGCAATGAAGAGTCAGTTTTTGCAATGAAGTGTAAGTTCTTGAGATGAAGTTAGTTCTTATGATGAAGAGTCAGTTCTTGTTAGGAAGAGTCAGTTCTTGTCATGAAGAGTAAGTTCTTGTGGCAAGAGACAGTTCTTGTGATGAAGAGGCAGTTCTTGTTACGAAGAGCCAGTTCTTGTGGTGAACAGATAGTTCTTGTGATGAACAGCCAGTTCTTGTTTTGAGTATTCAGTTCTTGTGATGAAGAGTCAGTTCATGTGATGAAGAGTCAGTTCATGTGATGAATAGCCAGTTCTTGCGATGAAGAGCCAGTTCTTATGATGAAGAGTCAGTTCTTGTTATGAAGAGCCAGTTATTGCAATGAAGAATCTGTTCTTGTTATGAAGTGCCAGTTCTTGTGATGGAGTCAGTTCTGATAAAGAGCCAGTTCTTGTGATGAAGAGTCAGTTCTTGCGATGAAGAGTAAGTTTTTGCATTGAAGAGTCACTCCTTGCGATGAAGGGCCAGTTCTTGTTAGGAAGAGCCAATTCTTCTGGTGAAGAGTTAGTTCTTGTGATGAAGAGTCAGTTCTTGTGATGAAGAGTCCGTTATTGAGATGAAGAGTCTGTTCTTGTTATGAAAAGCCAGTTCTTGTGGTGTAGAGTCAGTTCTGATGGAGTCAGTTGTTTTGCTGAAGAGTCAGTTCTTGTTATGAAGAGTTAGTTCTTGTGATGAAGGGTAAGTTCTCGTCATGAAGAGTCAGTTATTGTTATGAAGAGTCAGTTCTTGTGATGAAGAGTCAGTTATTGCGATGAAGCGTCATTTCTTGCGATGAAGAGTCAGTTCTTGTGATGAAGAGCCGGTTCTTGTGATGAAGAGCAAGTTCTTGCGATGAAGAGTCAGTTCTTGCGATGAAGAGTCAGCTCTAATTATTAAGAAGAATCAGTCATTGTGATCAAGAGTCAGTTCTTGTTATGAAGAGTAAGTTCTTTTGATGAAGAGTCAGTTCTTGTGATGAAAAGTCAGTTCTTGCGATGAAGAGTCAGTTCTGGCGATGAAGAGTCAGTTTTTGCGATGAAGTGTAAATTCATGAGATGAAGTCAGTTCTTATGATGAAGAGTCAGTTCTTATTAGGAAGAGTCAGTTCTTGTCATGAAGAGTAAGTTCTTGTCACAAGAGACAGTTCTTGTGATGAAGAGGCAGTTCTTGTTATGAAGAGCCAGTTCTGTGGTGAACAGATAGTTCTTGTGATGAACAGCCAGTTCTTGTTTTGAGTAATCAGTTCTTGTGATGAAGAGTCAGTTCATGTAATGAAGATCCAGTTCTTGCAATGAAGAGCCAGTTCTTATGATGAAGAGTCAGCTCTTGAGATGAAAAGCCAGTTATTGCGATGAAGAGTCTGTTCTTGTTATGAAGAGCCAGTTCTTGTGATGGAGTCAGTTTTGATGAAGAGCCAGTTCTCGTGATGAAGAGTCAGTTCTTGCGGTGAAGAGTAAGTTTTTCATTGAAGAGTCAGTTCTTGCGAAGAAGAGTCAGTTCTTGCGATGAAGAGTCTGTTCTTGTTATGAAGAGCCAGTTCTTATGATGAAGCATCAGTAGGTTCGTAGTGGAGGGCTCTGGAATAATTTCGACCACCTGGGGATCTTTAACGTGCACTGACATCGCACAGCACAAGGGCGCCTTAGCGTTTTTCCTCCATAAAAACGCAGCCGCCGCGGTCGGGTTCAAACCCGGGAACTCCGGATCAGTAGTCGAGCGCCCTAACCACTGAGCCACCGCGGCGGGGCAGGGAATATCAGTAAGTTGGCTCATTTCTCTGGAGATTTGTAATTTAATGCATTGTTTTATAGTTGAGCAATTTAGCAATGTAATGCATTACTTTTGAACATTAATTTGATGGCACAACTAAATAATGGATTCAGAAATTACTACTTACAGTTATTTAAGGTTGGCTGCCCTTTGTGTCGGCAAAGCTTTGCTCTCTTTTATGCTCGGTAGGCGCTTCTAAATAGGAAAGATGAGCGCGAAGAAAAAAATAACTTGGAATACCTCAGCTAATCCAGGATATACAAAGCGAACGATGCCGGTGTTCACCGTGTTCATTGGCGTTGGCATTGACAATGTTCTATACAGCGATGACTTTGAGGAAGGAAGGGCGCATAACTGGCTCACTGGATATGCAGACGCATCATTCGTGCTTTGATACATGTGGCAGTATTGAATGAGAGATGAGGCCTGAATGCATCAGCACAGACAGCGTTGTGTTTGACATGCGGCTCTGCAAGAATAGCTAGGCCGCAGAGTTCATTTGGTGATCAATCTCTCGCTATTAACCATTAACTGCATGCCACCTTCAGGGTGGCAGGGAGGGAGCGCTGCCTAGCCAGTGTGCGGAACGCAATCAAAGCAGGCTTTTGCAGTTGGACACCAATGCCACGAACATGAAAGAGAGATTGAGGTCTCCACTGACACACGAAGCCGATTGTACGCCTTTGTTTTCGTGGAAAGGAACAGCCATTGCAAAGTTGTCAACGCTAAAGAACTCGGTGAACGCCATCGGCTCACTTGTTTTGTTTTGATTTTTAGGAAAGAAAATGGCACAGTGACCGTCTCACATATCTCAGTGTACACCCGAACCGCGGCGCAAACGAAGGGTTAAAAGAGGGAGGGAAAGAAGAAAGATAAATCAGAAAATAAAAGTTCAATTTTGAGGAACGCCGCGGCGCTGCTCAGCGGCAGAACACCTGTGGCTTGCATGAGCAGTAGTGACTAGGGAGCGGGAGAAAAATATACGCGGCGAGGCGCGCGCTGTGACCTCATGTGCCTCCTCGGACCACTCCCACAGTGAAAACACATGTTAGCGGCCAATAAAGCATTCGCTTGTAAAGAAAAACTGAAAATTGAAATTTGGATTTTCAGTAAAAGGGCGGCGCTACGCAGCGGCGGAACAGCTGTGGCTCGGTGCTGCTAGTGGCGCATGCGCAGTAATGACTAGAGAGCAAGAGAGAGATAAATATCCGCGTGGAGGCTCGTTTTGAGACGTCTTGTGCCTCCACGGAGCACAGCTTCGCCGAAATCGCAAGTTCGCAGCCAGTAAAGCTGTCGCATTAAAAAGTCGTTTAAAAGCTACACACGTGAAAGTGCGCGTGCAAGCCGGTTATGCGGCAGACAAGGCGAGAAAAAAACGCGGGGCGCTGGTGTTGAGCGCATATTGCAGTAGCAAATTTCTGTCAGTGAAGTAATTTGCCTACTTTCTCTGTAATAGTAATAATAATTCGTTTTTTGGGGAAAAGAAATGGCGCAGTATCTCTCTCATATATCTTTGGACACCTGAACCGCGCCGTAAGGGAAGGGATAAAGGAGGGAGTGAAAGAAGAAAGGAAGAATAGGTGCCGCAGTGGAGGGCTCCGGAATAATTTCGACCACCTGGGGATCTTTAACGTGCACTGCCATCGCACAGCACACGGACGCCTTAGCGTTTTTCCTTCATAAAAACGCAGCCGCCGCGGTCGGGTTCGAACCCGGGAACTCCGGATCAGTATTCGAGCGCCCTTACCACTGAGCCACCGCGGCGGGTGTCTGTAAAAAAATTGAAAATTGATTTTTGGCGAACGTAAATGGCACAGTATCTGTCTCACTTATCAGGGGACTCCTGAACAGTGCCTTAAAGAAAAAAGGAGGAAGTGAAAGAGGAAGAGAAGAAAGAGGTGCTGTATTGGAGGGCTTCGGAATAATTTCGAACACCTGGGGATCTTTAACGTGCCCTGAAATCGCACAGCGCAGGGTCGTCTATGCGTTTCGCATCGAAACACTGACGCCGCGGTCGGGTTCAAAACCGGGAAATCCGGATCAGTGGCCGCTTTTGATTGGTATTTCAATTCACTGTTTTCATGGTCGAGGCATTTAGCCGTGTAATGAATTACTTTAGAACAGTAACTTGGCATCACTACTACTTATTGGCTTCAGAAATTACTTCTTTCAATAAGGACGGCTGCCCTATGTGTCTGCGAAGCTGTGGTCTCTATAATACACTATAGGTATGGCACTTCGAATGCAGGAACGATGAGCGGGAAGCCTCGGCCAGTCTACCGGCAGGAGTGCAAGTGATGCGAGCATCTCCCAAGCAGACAGCGCATTTTTAGATCTCAAGAAGAGATGTGAGAGCACACAGAGGAGCTTCCATGGTCATATCGGCGAATGTCTCAGCCTTGTCTTGTTATGCTCTCAGGCTTGCCGTGAATCGGATATGAGAAGGTCGATATTACTCTGAAGTCTTCCAATACGACACCCGTTTCTCTCTTTCTTCTTCCACTCTCACCTTCCTGCCTTCTTTTACACATTGGTTGAGGTGTCCACCGACTAATGAGGCGGTTTATGCGCCATATTCTTTCCTCAAAAACCACTAATATGAGAAAGAGCCCGCCGCGAATTTATGAAGGTGGGAAATTAAAAAAGAGAAAGATGTAACGTAGTGGCTGGAGGCCTCTGGAATAATTTCGACCATCTGGGGATATTAACCTGCGCTTAGATAGCAAAGCGCGCGGGCGCGCTTTGCGTTTCGCCTCCATCGGAACGCGGCCGCCATATTCGTGAGTGTAATTGACTGAGGACCGCGTCGGCTGCGTTTCGATGAAGCCCGCTGCTACGGCACTTCTTCCTTCCTTTCTTCTTTCACTCCCTCCTTTATCCCTTCCCTTACAGCGCGGTTCAGGTGTAAGCCGAAATTCAGATAGGCAGTGCGCCATTTGCTTTCCCCAAAAAATTATTTTCAATGCGCCCGTGTGCTGTGCGATTTCAGTGCATGTTAATGATCCCCTGGTGTTGGAACTTATTCCGGAACCCGCCACTCTTCCTTTCTTTTTCACTCTCTCCTTAATCCATTCCGTTGCGGCGGTGTTCAGGTGTCGACAGAAATGTGAGACAGGTAGTGGGCCATTTGCTTTCCCCAAAAAACCAATTTCCAGTTTCCTACCCTCAGGAGGTGGAAGGGGGATTCCTTTGCGGCAATAAAGATTTCACTCCCTCCGCCTATAGCTCCTCAACAGAACCCTTTCTTCTGGTGCTCTTTTAGGTGTCTGGTAGCACCCCTTTTCTTTACTGAATTCTCCTTGTCCTTGGGGCTAAATAAGCGCCGTTATGCATGCGAACTGTGATAAGCAGGAGTAAATATCTCCCGTAAGACAGTAATTCAAAACAGGTTTAATAAAAGGTCTTGCGCACGACTTCGAGGTTTATTCATGGCTTGTCTCCTGATAACGGTTTACTCGTTCAGAAAAAAAAGAACTTATCGCAGCTTTTATGTGTTTCAGCACACCTTCGGTCGTCAGGAATGATGACTTCTGCTATAGAACAAATGAAGCAAGGGCTTTGAAAGCAGTCTGCTAGGCCTCGGTACTCATTGAGTTTGTAGTTCGCATTTTCATATACGAGGCATATATGAGGTTAAAACGCATATTTTATGGGGACATCACGTCGTTTCTTTGAATTATCACATTGGAATGACCCTGCGGCTGAAATGTCGCCAGCTTTCTATGCGTATGTCGTGAGATCCTTACATTTCTTGGAGGTACACTTCCTGATTGTCATTTTAAAGAATGGTCCGCGATTGAAACTTGCGAATATGTGCGCAAAAGACGGAAGCAAAGAATTTTTTCTTCTCTCCCCGCTGATGTATCCTATTTTTACCTGGCTTCGCGAATTGGAAGCGTTACCCACAGCTGAGCGCATTGCGGCTTGGGGCGTGGCGCTCTCCGCCTCATGTCCGCAATGCGGTCGAACTGAATCGGCGAACCATGCCGTTTTTGAAAGCCCAGTCGCGCCCACTTTCTGGCGCTCTGTAGCACGCATGTTCCAGGTGCGCACGTGGTGGCAGAATCGCAGTCGCGATTTCTTTGTTGAATTAATAGTGTTTGTGGGTGCTTATGTAATCTGGATGTTCTCTTTACTGTACCGACTTTGATGCTGATACACTTGAAAGAAGTACTCGTCGTGTTGGGTGAGGAGGCCTTCCTCTTCCGCTGGTCAACAAGATTCATTGTTGTTAGCGGTAGAAGTGCGTCCATGCCCGTCCTTCCGTATTGGGAAGATTGTCGAGTGTTGCTCATCTCTTCCCTCCTTGTTTCCACTTAAGTTAATAATTAAGCTGCTTTAAGCCAGCTCGTGTAGAAACCACGAATTGTCCACAGAAATTTTATTTGCATTTATGTGATATCTGTACAATGAAGACTCATGGTGATGTCCTTGAAAACCAGACCACTAGTGTAGAGTGTAAGAGTCCTTAGCACTGTAGATATTTTCGTAAAAATCAAATTCTCCTAAAAGGTTGCTGTTCGCCTGTGACAACGCGAGATAGCGCTCGTTGCACTCGGCGCCGCCGTTCTCTCTGCTGATCACACTGTTGTGATGTACGTCTGAGGAGATGGGCACTTGCGCACGCCTGGGGTGAGAATTAAATTGCTTATTGAGCTTTTACGAGACCAGCACGCAACATACAAATAAATAAATAAACAAATAAATAAATAAAAATCTATAATACCTAATTACTTCATTCATTAATTCTTCCAATCAATCAATCAATTTATTTTTCGCGAACAAAATTGAGTGAAGAAAAGGCCACTTTGTTGCGACTTGAATAAGCTGCAGTCACCCTTCAGCAGTGAAGAATGGCTATTTTACGCGAAAAAATACAGCGAAAATAGAAGTAAAAATGAGAGAAACATACATCACGAAAAACTAGAACTAATAAAAACGCGGCATATTGCATCAGTGCCGCGTGTAGTGGTGGCAGTATACAAAATTTATATGAAGAGCTCGGCAATAAGTTTAAGGGATTGTTGTTCAATGTCAGTTTGTGATGTGTCATAATATTGATTAAATACTGTTGGTAACGTATGTTGAGTCATCATTTTAATGTAATTAGTTCGTGATGATGGAACTAGCCAAGATCATGACGAAATCAGTAGTTACGCAAAGGTTTGTTTAGTTGCCTCTAAATTTAAACTATATCTACAGTACACTTATGGATCTTTTGTATGTTCAGAGTGATTTATGCACATACATGTCTTGCGCCTTAATGATCTTATGTGTATGAAAAATGGCACTGTGTGTTCCGAGAATGACACATTTTTAACTGCATGGAGGGTTTGTTTCTCTAGAAGGGACATTTTCTGCATAACCTTGGCAGTGGTGTTGCCTCATACTAAAACAATAACACAGGTAAGAATGGAGAACAGCATAATAAATAACCGTTTTATTTCAGTTGGAAGGAAATGGCGGAACCGGCTTATTATTCCAACAGTCCTGCTTAATTTTTATGAAAGGTAGATGACGTGATCATTTCATGACATATTGCCACACTGCTCAAATTCTGCCAGCGCCGCCAACGGGCAGAGCAGCATGACTTGGCTTGTGAAAGAGCAAAGAAGGCGACGTTTCTGCTGGAATGCGCGCTGCTGGTATTCTTGGCCATTTGATTAATAGCCTCTTTGTATTCGCCCTACGTTTGTTGGCGACATTTTGGTGGAACTGCTGCGTGTCGTCCTATGCACACTCAGCCCGAGAGAGAGAGAACAACTTTATTGAAAAAGCCTGCGGAATCGGTTAGGCTTCCTCCACGCAGGGAGGACAAGCTTTTACCGCGACGCGGCCACTACGTCAGTCTCGTGCGTTTTGCTGCTCGAGGTCTTGGTCCGTCGCTACTTCCGCGGTTCCGAGAGGGGCTGAAGACAATTTTGACGCTTATCTCCGACGCTTGCAAACAACACCCGTCCGCAAGGTGGCTCGCCGCCTGCGAGGCCTGTAACCTGAGTTTAAACCACTGACGAAGCCGGTGCGTACCATGACGTCCACTACTGGCAGTCAGACAGGTCAGCCTTCCGGCACTGTCCACCTGGTTGTGCTTCTTACACCTTGCTCGCCGCCATCCTTCCACGGCGATATATTCGAGGATGTCGAAACCGGTTGGTCAGCTTTGACCGTGTGGTTACTTTCAACCAGTCGGACGACGAGCGGAAGGTACGAAACGTGTATTTTTCATTTCAAGACTCGGCAAAGACATGGTTCGTGAACCATGAGGCTTCCTTTAACAAATGGGAAGCGTTCAGTCGTGAGTTGTTCAACAGCTTCAGCCCAAACGGACGAACAGAAAACGCCGAAATCGTTCTTCGCTCCAGGTCGCAGCAGTTGAACGAAAACGTCGCCATGTTTATAGAAGATATGACGCGCCTCTTCAATCGTCCTGACCCTATCATGCCCGAGGCAAAGACTGTACGCCACCTGATGCGTGGTGTGAGGAAGCACCTCTTCGCTGGCCTCCCACTCGACCCTCCAAAACCACCGCTGACTCCGCGAAATAAGCCACGGGTATAGAACGTTCCTTGCAGGAACTCAGTGGGCAGTACGGTCGTCAGGGAAGTGTTGCGGCCGTTAACTACAATGCATCACTGCCAATCTCCGGGGCGAGGTTTTTCGGGAGCTTGGGCGGAGTGTGGTTCGCGAGGAACTGCGCAACCTCCGCTTTGATGCTCCACCTGCAAGTGTTGCAGCTGTAGCCGATCCCGTCCGGCTGTTGACGCATTACGTCAACACGTAAGTGCCCAGTCAAAACACACTACAGGATTCTAAGACAGAAAATTTCTGTAGTCTGTAGTCTTGTCGTATTTTGGGCATTTCTTGTGTAGTCTGTCTTGTCTTTTGTAGTTTGTCCTGTCTTCTGTAGTCTGTATTTTCTTTTATAGTCTGTCTTCTGTAGTTTGTCCTGTCTTGTGTAGTCTGTCTTGACTTCTGTAGTCTGTCTTGTCTTCTGTAGTTTGCTTTGTCATCTGTAGTGTGTCTGGTGTAGTGCTCGTACTTTGCTTTGTCATCTGTAGTGTGTCTGGTGTAGTGCTCGTACACTGTAACAGTCGTTACTGTGTCACCTGTCACTTAATACAGGATTTGTGTTCTGGAGTAGGCAATGCAAAAAAATGCACAGCTTGTTAATGGTCGCCTCTCAATTGACAAAACCTTTGTGCATTCTAGAGCAATTCGTGCAAAAAGCCACTAGAAATGAAATTAAAATGACCAATTTTTATTTACTGTTCCGTGCTTTTTTTGAGCTTCCAGATGCATGCTGTCCAGCGTTGTCCTGGCCGCAGGTTTCTAGATACATCGCCCATGATCCAAGAAAAGTGGTCTTTGTCTTGGCTGAAAAAAAGAAAATATAGAGATCACCGCTGCTACCTGCACAAAAAAAATGTGAAAGCATTGACGCCTCCTCGACACTGGTCGCCTTTCCAATTTGGCGCCATGGTTGTTTTCTCGTAGCCTTGATTGATTATCAGTTAACTCTCAATTTACCCTCATTTCATCCCTGCAACGATTTCGAGTTTTCAAATTTTCTTCCATACATCGTTCCTGCCCACTCACCTAATACCCGCCCAGTTTAATCACCCGTTCATTGCCTTTTTCTTCTCAATAATTAAATAATTGCCTCTAATTTATCATTATTTTTCTTATCTCTATGTTAAGTATAGGTCACTTATCACTGGTCACGTGATTGCTCAATTCGAGTTTTCAAACATGGCGTCAAGCTTTGGCTTTGTCCATACATCCAGTTTTTCAAACTTGGCGCTACGCTGTAGCTCCACCTACTTTCAGCGTTTTCAACTTTCGCGGCACTTTCTCTCTGGTCCAGCCACTTTTTGGAAATTTTTGGTTGTAAATAATTATCTGATTACGAAATTTTCCTTTCTCGTAACATCCTCACATCATCCTCTTCCAATTACACAACCAATCGTATGACGCTATCTCTTCTGAGTTGCCCACCACTGCTGCGGACACGATCCCCAGCAACCTAGCCTAGTACAGTTTTCACTTTATTCAAAATGTTGTAATACTGAACAAGGTTCACGACTGGCCAAGTTGGTACTGACTAACCTTAAAACCAGCCAGAACACAGAACACACAAGAAGACATGAGCTCAAGAGGCTGGACTAACAAAAATTTCATTGAAGATTTTGATTATTTGATTTGATTTGTGAGGGTTTAACGTCCCTAAGCGTCTCAGGCTATATGGCACGACGTAGTGGAGGGATCCAGAAATTTCGACCACCTGGTGTTCTTTAGCGTGCACTGACAAAGCAGAGTACACGGACCTCTAAAATCTCGCCTATTTTGAAATTCGACTGGCGCGGCCAGCATCGAACCTGCGCATTTTGGGACAGCAGCCGAGCGCCATAACCACTGAGCCACTGCGGCGGCTTCATTGAAGGAAAGCCGCAAAAGAAGACCCGCGAAGACATACGGACGCACAATAACCCAAAGCAGTGAAAGGGCGAAGTGCAATCAAAGGTCACTGGCATACTAATGAATCATCTAAAAATGCAAATTCCTTACGGTGAAGGTTTACCGACGGCTTAGCCACACGTGTCCTTAGCCTTACCGATGTAGTAAGCCTCAACTATCTACCGACACATTTATCCCTTCTCAAAACCACTGATGTGTCGTGGAAATTAGGCGTGCAAAGAGACAGGTCATCCTCAGATTTGCATTCACAAGATTGAGCGTGCAGTGCCAGATTAGAATTTCCTTCCCCCTATAGTGTGAAAGTGCTCAGTCAGGTGCAAATTCAGATATCTACCTGTTTGCCCATATTAGTTGCAGCCATAAGGCAGTGGAACGCAATACACTCCATTACTTTTGCATGTGGTGAACCCTCTTTTTGTGACACTGTCCATTGTAGACAAGTACCCAGTTTTATCAAGCCTTTTTTTTATTGGCGGCGCAATGGCCCCCTGTCTTGCACTTCACTGTTAAGACAACAGGAGCATTACGCTTTCCAGCAACTTTCTTGACACTGTGAAATACTGTGGAGGTAAGGTAAATCAGTATCATCCGAGTATGTGTTCCTTACCCTCGAGCGAGTGAAAACATACTATGACCGGTTGTTGAGATGGGCAAGTGGGAACCCAGCTGCTTGGAAACCTGCTACAAGAATGCATCCTCAGCAGTGATGACATGACTTATGTAAAGCTGATGTCATGCACACGATTGCACACCTATCAAGTGTTTCAATCTTTACTGACCTTAACCAGCGACAAATACACCTGTCCACCATCCTTCCCCAGCAACAAGTGGTCCGACTCGTAGCTAAAAAGAGCCTTCCCCGATCTTTAACTGTAGCTCCGACAAACATGGCCGTCCACAAAGTGCAGGTCTGCATCAAGAAACTGCGAACAGTTCTGCTTAGACAATTCTGATGTAAAAGACAGGCCTTGACCGCATGCCTTAAAGACTCCTTAAACATCTTGTGCCAACTTATCTGAGCCTTCCATGTCCAGAAAAATAAAATAGTCATGAACATAACGAAATGCTACTATGCCAACGTCTTCCAAACAGGTCTCTAATGCCTTATCGACTTTTGACAAAAAAATGTTGCTGAGCAAAGGTACGACCTGCGTGTAAATACCGCCCTGCCAACTCACAAATGCGGATTTGCAGTAAAAGGAAAACAGCCCAATGAAGCCAGCAACCGAAATCACGCAAACATCTGTAAAAGCATGTTTATTGTTCACCCTGATGCAGTTTGCACATGCCTCAGAGGTCTATCATGCGACAATGAATAGTACAGGCCCTCCATATCGATGCTCACTGCAGAGTACCTGCCCAGGTTGCTGTCCACAAGAGACGAACTCCACAGAAGTCCCCTTTTGTGAGTTGGCAAGGCGGTATTTACATCAGAAATCAGGCTTATGCAGAGGGTCCCAGGTCGCACCGTTCTTCCGCGACATTCTTCTGTCCAGAGTTGATACCGCATCAAAGCCCTGTTTGGAATACCTCGGCATATAGCATTTCGTTATGTTGATAGCTAGCTAATTTTTTTGCACGAGTGCTCAGATAAGTTAGCACAAGGCATTTTAGAAATCTTTAGGCATGCGGTCAAAGCCTATCTTTCACGTCTGAATTTCACTAAGCATAACCGTTTGTAGCTTCTTGACTTAGACCTGCGCTTCGCGGACGACCACATATGTTGGCGCCACACCCCAAGATCGGGAAGCTTCTTAGCTATGAGTCGAACCACTCGAGGCTGGTGAAGGACAGGTTGACAATCGCATGCATCACGACCGCTTTATGGAAGTCACGCCATCACAGTGTTTAGAATGCATTCTCCGAGCACGTTTCCAAGCCAATGGCACCTGGGTTCCCACTTGCCCATCTCGCGCACCTCTCAGAGCGTGTTTTTACTCTCTCGAGGGAACGGAACACCATTCACATGATGCTGACGTAGTTGAGCCGCAGAAAAAGGCGGGCTCTATACCTTACCTCCGCACTATTTCGCACCGTCCCAAGAAAGTTGCACCAAAGTATGATGTTGTTGTTATCTTGACAGCTAAAAGTGAGGTAGGAGCACTCTGCTTCTCCGTTCAAACTAGGCTTGATACAACTACGGGTAATCGTCCGCTTTGCACAGTGGCAGATAAAAAATGTTCACGACTTGCAAAAGTAAACAGTTTTTTGCGTTCCGCTGCCTCGTAGCTGAAACTACTATGGGCAGACAAGCAGGTATCTGAATGTGCGCCTGGCTGAGAGCACGTTCACTGTATAGAGAGGAAGGCGAATTTTCATCTGACACTGCACGTTCAATCTCGTGAATGCAATCGGAGGACGAACTTTCTCTTTGCACGCCTGATTTCCGCGGAATATCAGTGGTTTAGGGAAGTGATAAATCTGTCCTGATATAGTTGAGGATTGCTACATCGGTAAGGCTAAACACATGTGCCTGGCTAAACCGTCGGTGAACCTTCACTGTAAGCAATTAGTTTTTTAGATGGTTTACTAGTACGTCAGTGCCTTTCGATTGGTTTTTGCCCTCTCACTGCTTTGGGGTTTTGCGCGCCTGAATCTCTTTGCAGGTCTTCCTTTGCCGCTGTACTTCAATAAAATTTCAGTTGTTAGACCAGCCTCGTCTTGTGCTCATCTCTTCTCCTGTGTTGTGTCTTCCGGCTGGTTTTAAGATGTAATACTGAATGCCGGAAGACAGCCATTTTAGAGTCAAGCGCACTTATAATGGCCGCAGCTATAATGAATGTTCATTACAAAAAATAGTGCTTACTTCATTTATTTATGCATGAAGTATATGACACTGCACCAAAATAAAAAAGGACTAACCCTCATGGCCAAACTACAGTAACAGCAAACAAGGGGACACCATAAACCTGCTGCACATGCAAAAGCTTGCACTTCAGGCCAATGCAGAAATCAGATCAGATTGCTTCCCAAACTGCATGACACTGCCACGCAAAGAATGTGACAGGCAATAAAGGAGCAACAAAAACGCGAACTGTAGGTAGCAGCCAATCTCATGCTGACAAGCAACAAGGTCAGGCCAACATAGACGTGGAAGGAGAAATTTGAAAAAAAACCCACAACAAGCACATAATTATTTTTAAGGTTTTCACAGCATACTGAGCCCTTTAAATGGCAAAAACTTTCCTGAAAAAACATAGCGGAAGCGGCAATTTTTTTTCGGCAATCAATTTTTTTCTTGTACTTCATTGTTCTAGACGCATGGGCAGATGTAGAGTAGTCAGTTTAGTGCATGCATCCCTAAGCAATGCCATGCCAAAAACTGTACTTACAGAAAAAGCTTGCTTACTTAGTGAATACTACTGGCCATCCACTAATTTCCCAGCCTGCTCCAGGTCCCTGGCACAAATCGCACGCAACTTGGTGGCTTGCACAAGTTCCATGCAACTCTTGGCCTTTAGCTAGAAAAAATTGAGGGATCAGCGAGATATCAAATTTTACATGCATTGCTTTGTTTCAATGACCGACTAAGAAAAAAAACAGCGGTTTCTGTGAGCGCAACTATCTTTTCACACTAGCTTTCTACAGTAAACCATGTTTATCGCGACCTAATTCACACAGACTTGCTGCACGGTCCCAGCACTACTTTGTATAGCTCTATGGTTTCAAATGCTTGTTAGCTCTGAGCCCTTGGGCTTGCACTCGTTAATGCAGAAAACCTCGGAAAGGGCAACCAGAGCTACAGCTCAGTGGTCTGTGGGAGAACTTTTGGCTGGGTGACACAGTAACAAATGCTGCTCCAGTTACTTTCACTTCATTGCAAAAACATCGCACAGCAGAGACCTGTCCTTCATTTTTCATTGCAGAAACAATCACTGAAATTCAAAGCACGCATACTAAATGCACACCTACCTTCCAACACAGCTTCATAATAATGGGTATAATTATTGGAATGAAATACCAGTCAGTACATGTAGTTTTCAATTTATCCAAAAATTATAAGCAACCGACAAACAATAAACAATAAGCGGGAAATAAAATACCCAGAATTGTTTAAAAAATCTGTCAGAAGAATTATGTGACATCCACTACACTCCAGCAGTCCTTCGGTTTTGTGTACCTTCAAGCCACACTTTCTTACAAGCACATTTGCACATAAATTGGGTTGAACCTGGTCTTTAAGAATCTTTTTTGGTGCAACAGTAGGGACAAACCCGGTTTTACCCAAAAACGAAGGGCCCTACACATTGCGTCACAAGCCCAGATGGTGCACTTGACTCGCCTGTTATGCTTATGCTAGAAACTGGAACAGAGATATCTTGACTAAATCGAAAAAAGAGGAAGTGCAATTCATGTGTAATGCAGAGAGAAATACGTAATACCACACTAAAACACTGGGAGGATTCCAAGGGTAGGTGAATGCATGAATGGGTGGCAATCAGATGGCTGAATGAGATTAGGAAATTTGAGGAAAAAGGGTGGTAGCATGTGACACGTGATACAGTTACCTAAAATGAACTGGAGAACCATTGTTCTGCACTACATTTAACAGCACATTCACACGACAGACAAAATCACTAACTCCAGGAACGGACTGCGCATCATGCGACTCAATGTCAATCACCATTGCAAATGGCATCAGCACCGCGGACTGCACATGAGGAAAAGTAGACATATTTATGCTCTCAATTTTGAGCAGCAGTCAGCTGCGCTTTTAAGAGCAAAGCTATTAAGTACGGCAACACTGGCACTTTCTTTTACAGACATGAGGGTGCTCGTGAGCATTCAAGTCCCATGTTTGTTTTGCACCAAATGTGTAAATTGCGAGGTATGTTTAAATAAAGAGGGGCATCTAACATGGGCATCAGGCCCGCGCATGAGCAGCTCTTCATTACTTCCCTTCTATATCCCTCCCTTATATCGCGGTTCAAGTGTCCACCAAAATGTTAGACAGTTACTGTTATATTTCCTTGAATTTTCCTTCAATTAAATTTCACTTTTTCATGGATGCAGCTTTAAGGTAGAGGTACCATCTGTGCAGTATAACCATATGCTATGGCAATAAACCAGCAATAAATCTGTGCTGACAGCAGCTTGCCCAGAGCATTGCAAGGATGCTATGCCATACAAGGATTGGTGTCATCGTGCAATGTTACATTACTGACTGACAATTAGGTCTCTGTATCAGAAATACTGGTAAACCATCATTGTAGAGCACAATGTTTTTAAAGGGATAAAAGAACATATAGGTCCTTTACGAGGACACATATGCATACCAGGCAACAGGTGTGATATGTCAAAGCACGTTTATGTTAACAGCAGCTGCGTCAAGAGCTACATCAGCGATTATATTTTGTACAAGTCTACAGTTCCGGTAATTATAAGCTGAGGTACTGCTGTGAAGTGCATGTAGAGTTTGCATGCATTTCTAAACCTAGCTGCAAGCATATGTTGAAAATATTTTTCTAAATATTCAGCTAAGTTATGCATCACTGAAAAAGAATAACTACCATGAACGGATCAGGAGGGATGACAGAGCCGAAGGCAGGAAGCACGCAAGGCCCAATAGATGCTGGCCGCTGGCAACAGCAAATAAATACATCCATACCAACAGCTCTCAGTGGCTGTAGCCATGTCATGAATGACAAGAGAGGAAATCGTGTACTGCTTTAAAAACTAAAATTAGACGTAACATAAGTAAATAAAAAACCAATGAAGCAAAAGATTACAGTCACTGACCAAGTCAAAGTAAAAACAAATTGACGTTTCGAAACCCGTACGGGTTCCTTTTAAACAATGAGGATAAAATGGCAGTGACGAAACTTAAATACCCAGAATATGACGTAGTAACTATGTACACGAGTGGCATCGTCCCTTCCCTCCGGTTCATAGTATCAGGTGTCGTCTGGATGAATGATGACTCAAGCAAAAGCCGTGCCGTCAGGTTCCGCTCTTTGGAAAGAATTGCGGCCATGTCCCAGGCGATATCATGCGTTTTTTCGTGCGCGTGCTCGGCAATCGCATTGGAAGCCACTTTGTGGTTATCAACATCGCGCTGATGCTCTTTCTATCTTCTGGGGAATTTTCCCGTTTTGCCTATGTAAGCGTGGTTACATTCACCGCACGGGATTCGGTAGACAACGCCGGGAAAGCGGTTATCTGGCAGGGGGTCCTTGACATTCACCACCATACTTCGAAGTTTGTTGGAAGGCACGTGTCCGATGCGCAAGTTATATTTGGCGAAAATACGGGATAAAGCTTCGCTTATACCCCGTACATATGGAATTCCAGCAGTGGCAGTGAAAACCTTACGACTGGAAGAGCTCGGTTGCAGAATATTTTTTTTGATCCTTTTCACAAAATGGTAGGGACAGCCGTTGGACGAAAGTTCTTGGCGTATCATTTGAAGTCAGCTTGCAAATCTTCATTTTCTTTGCAGATTCGTGTCGCACCCCTCACCAAAGATGACACAACGGATCTTTTGTGGGCAATCGGGTGATTTGAATTAAAGTCTAAGTACTTTCCTGTGTGCGTAGGTTTTCGGTATACTTTGAAGGAGAGTCCATCGCCCTTGCGTTGTACTAATACGTCGAGGAACGGGAGAATGCCTTGTTGCTCATATTCGACCGTGAACTGTAGTCTCTGCTCGAAAGAATTCAATTGTTGCAGTAACCGGGAGACGTCCTGTTTTCGTAGAATGCAAAAACAATCATCTAAGTAGCGGTAAAAAGCTTGGGTTGAGGTGTGAATTTACTGAGGACTTCCGTTTCTAATGCTTCCATTACAATATTTGCGGTCGTTACGGAAATGGAGGCGCCCATGGCAGTGTCGTGAGTCTGCTGGTACAACTTCGAGCAATATGTAAAATACGTATTGCTGAGGCAGATCCGTAGTAAATTAGAAAGGTCTGGAACGTCAAACGGAGTGCGTTCAGCGAGAGTGGTGTCCCTCTGCAAAAGCTCTTCGCACTTAGAGACGGCCATGCTGACCGGCATGCTGGTGAACAGTGACGTGACGTCGAAAGACACCATTATATCTTCTTCGTCCACTTGTATGTTGCGCACCTTTTCAACAAAGTCGCAGGAATTGGCCACATGTGTTGCGGCTCTACCGGCCAAGGGACCTATTACACTGTGCAGGTAATTGGAAAGGCTGTAAAGAGGTGACCTGCTGAAATCCACGATGGGCCGCAACGGAACGCCTGGTTTGTGGATCTTGAGTAGCCAATAAATAGCAGGCGCGGAGCCGTTTGTGCACAGTAGTTGGTAGTATAACCTCTTCCTGTCCGGGGGCATGAACTTAAATGTATCTGCCAGGAGCTCTTGTAGCTTCCTTTGAAGCACTCCAGTAGGGTCGCTCGCGAGGGCGGTATATGTTGTTCGGTCCTCAAGCAGGCCACACAATTTTTCATCGTAGTCTGTCGTGTCTAGCAGCACAGTGGCGTTGCCTTTGTCCGCAGGTAGAACAACAATACTACGGTTGCAGCGCAGATTCCTGATGGCTTGTTTCTCGGGAACTGAAAGCCTTGTGTCTTTCCGCCATTTTGAAAGTATGCCAATGGCGCGGGAGCGTGCTTAGTTCAGGACTGCCGACGGCAACCGGTTCACTGCTTGTTCCACAGAGCAGATTACCTTCCTCTTATCCGGTGCACGACCGGTATTCAAGTTCAGACCGCGGGAGAGGATGGATGTCCCGGCGGTTGATGGCTGGTAGGAGGACAAGTTAACCACGTCTTGTACATTCCTTGTACCACACGGCCGTAAAGCTTGAAGTTTCCTTTCCAGAGACGTCGTGCACTGGCGCTCCCTCAAAATGGCAATAAAGTTGGCGTGTAGTTGAACGTCAATGAAATCACCTTGAATGGTGTGTTCCAGCTGTCGCCGGGCAAAAAAGGCTTCAGTTTCCAAGTTCTTGATGTTTTGACGACATTCTTGAGGACGTGCTTGGACGAGTCTCCGCTCCGCTTGTCGAACGATGTGGTGTCCCCAGGACGTCCGTACCAGTGTCTGCAAACGAATAGACTTGGGCACCAGGTTTTCTCTCTCTTGCAAGCCAAGTTGAAGTTAGGATGGGATCTGAAAGCGGTGATTCTGGAGGTGAGTGAAACATAGTGGCGTATTCTCGTGACGACGTCTTGTCCAAAAGCACTCCTGTAGCGGACATAGTCAAGGGTTCGACGAAAGCTCGTCTGGTCAAACATTAGTAGAAGCAAAAGATTACAGTCACTGACGAAGCCAAAGTAAAAACAAATTGACGTTTCGGAACCCGTACGGGTTCCTTGTTCACAATGAGGCTAAAATGGCTGTGGTCGAAACTTAAATACCCAGAATATGACGTAATGACTTTATGTACACGGGTGGCATCGTCCCTTCCTTCCGGCTCATAGTATCAGGTGTCGTCTGGATAAATGATGACTCAAGCAACAGCCGTGCCGTCAGGTTCCGCTCTTTGTAAATAATTGCGGCGTTGTCGCAGGCGATATCATGCGTTTTTTCGTGCGCGTGCTCGGCAATCGCATTGGAAGCCACTTTGTGGTTATCAACATCGCGCTGATGCTCTTTCAATCTTCTGAGAAATTTTTCCTTTTCGCCTATGTAAACGTGGCTACAATCACCGCACGGGATTCGGTAGACAACGCCGGGAAACGCAGTTATCTGGCAGGGGGTCCTTGACATTCACCAGCATCCTTCGAAGTTTGCTGGAAGGCACGTGTCCGATGCGCAAGTTATATTTGGCGAAAATACGGGATAAAGCTTCGCTTATACCCCGTACATATGGAATTCCAGCAGTGGCGGTGAAAACCTTACGACTGGAAGAGCTCGGTTGCAAAATATTTTTTTAGATCCTTTTCATAAAATGGTAGGGATAGCCATTGGACGAAAGTTCTTGGCGTATCATTTGAAGTTCAGCTTGCAGTTCCTGCCCCCGGACAGGAAGAGGTTATACTACCAACTACTGTGCACAAACGGCTCCGCGCCTGCTATTTATTGGCTACCCAAGTAGCTCCCCGCGTTTCCGCACCAGGTTGATCTGCTGCAGGAGGATCTGTCGTTGCCGCACATCCAGGTTTCGCAGCATCTGGTATGTCACCCCGTCTGGTCCGGGCGCCGAGCGGCGGCGGCAACGCTGCAGCGCATTGTTCAGTTCCGCCTGCGGTGAACAGCGCATCACATGGACGTTCCGAGGCGACGGACGAGGGACTGGCGTCGCTTCTGGGGCTCTCAGTAGCAGCTATGTTAGCTGCATTTGCTGGGCTGGGCGGCGCGAAACGATCGGAAAACCGCTCTTCCAACTCTTCAAAGCTGAGGCCGCTAGAGATTGCGCGGGCGGCCAACGGTTGACGGTTTGCCTGCGATTCTGGTGATACGCCGCAGGGTGTCAAACAGCCTCGGCGAGCTGACATCTTCCTCCAACCTTTGGCATAGTGATGCCCACTACCAGCGGTATAGCTTGGCGTGGCGGCACGCTGCCGCGTCCAAGCGGTTGTAGACAGTCCAGAACAACCACATCGGTTATCGTCAAAATCAAAAAAACAGTGAAAAAAGGCACCAGGTCAAAAGGGTAAAAACACCATGAATCAGCTCAAGAAGCTACGTCACAAAAACAGTGAAAATAGGCACCTAGTCATTTAAAAAACAAAAAGATGAAAGACGGGACAACAGTTTAAGACAACAACGGTTTTGACCTGGTGCCTTTTTTCACTGTTTTTTTGATTTTGACGATAACCGATGTGGTTGTTCTTGTTTCCCGTTTTGTTTGCTTTCAAAAGGGGGTGTGCTTCGTCTCTTGGTTTTGGTGTCAGCACCTGCGCTTGTAAGCGGTTCGAGCTTCAGTGGTATCAGATGGCTACAGTGGTGTGGTTTTGTTTTGAATTTTCTTACTTTGGAGAACGCGTAATTCTCAAGAGTGCACTGTCGCTAAGCGTTCCTTTGCTTTTTGTTTTCATAGAAAGGGCCGGCCCGGTATAAGATTATCTTGTAAGCGTTGGTTCTTGTGTGGTCTGTTTATCGCCTGGGCAGATTGTCACGTGCCATATTGATCAGATTTGAAGTGCGTTGGGATCGCTATATATATTTGCCTTGTATTCCTTCCTTTAGTAAAGTTGTAAGTCTGCGTTAGTGTGTGTCTGCCTCCCTTTCGTCCGTGTTCTTGTTGCGCAGTTCGTCTTTTTTGCATTATGATCAACCAACTAGCCCGACAAGTCCTGTTGAGGAAAAGATATGGCCGAATTACCACAGGGGTCTTCAAGACGAGCTCCAGCCGGGCTGCGGGTGAGGCCGGGTTGACGGAGGGAGGGTCTGCTCACCAGCAGCCAGCTCACAGCCCAAAGGAGCCTTGTGCAGCACGCATGCGAAGCAGCAAGACTCAGCGGAGCCCTGGAATAGGGGCCCGACCTTGCGAAGAGGCCAGACGTCAACGATGAAGACGATGGCCCACCGCTAATCTCATTGACATTTCAATAAATGTTTTGTTCTCTCTCTCTCCAGGCGAGCTTCTTGCATCAAGGCGTGAGCTACGCCCGTGTGGTCTTCTTTTTTGTCCCGAGAAATATTCTCTGGACACGTGGCAGCCCCCAAAGAAATTGTGATTCATACAACAAAGAATGTCTTCCAAGACCGGCATCAATTCACTCAAGGGTAATGTGACAGATAAGATTTTTGGTTATGTTGCCTAAACTATGAAGTATGAAAAAAGTTTCTTTGTAGAACGAAACCACTTCTTCTTCCGGCGCGTACAGTGCATTTGCAAAAATTGCTTGCTTGGGTATATATCTTGATGTATAAACACTCACTCCTTCATTTCCCGACTAGAATTTGTATGCTTTTCTTTCAATTTTTTCTTCAACTCTCTATAGTTCCTCTCTTCCTAAGACTCCTTGCTTGCAACAAATAATTATTCAGTGGTTTTAAATGCGCTTGCAAAACAAGGAAACAGAATAACAATCCCACAGCTCTTACTATTCCTCAGTGTGGCTATACGCGACATGAAGAGCCTTCTACAACTCAAACAATTCCCTGGGATACTGGCACCCTCTTAAGCACACCTCCATTATCGTGTGGACATAGTGCATTCCCGAGACTGCCTTCCTACCTTACAGACCTTCTTCAAGATTGGACCAACATAGACAGCATGTCTATAGCGAGCAGGTGAACCTTTGTTGACATCAGCGAAATCAATGCCTGTTATTGTTAGAAATTCCGCATGCAGACATCCCTTCGAAACGTATGCTTTCAATATATAACTCTGTTGTCTGTTGCCATCGTATTTTACTTTCACACCGTCTTCCCGTTGAACAGTAGTATACAACTAAGGCGACGAACAAATGTCGGCATTGGCCTTCATAGTCGTTAGTCGACCCAACGTCTGTGCTACGAAAAAATTGCACTGTGCGACAAAGTAGTGCGAAAGAACTGACAACGCGATTGCACTGGTGTGGAATGTCTCTATTTTTGTCCACAGGGGAATCTACTGCAACAGAACTTGTACAGCGGAAAGGATTCTTCTTAACAATAAGATGAATGTGGTTACTACGAAGGATTGTGTACACTAAAAAAGCCACGATTTTTATTCATACGTACTCGTCACTCGCCCTTTGAGAATTTCTCCTGACTAATTCTATAAAGCAGAGACTTTAAAGAAAAAATACAACCTCTCTCATCGATTACAGTATGCAGAAGGATAAAATTATTTTTCAGAAAGGTTTCGCACATTCTATAACGTCTCAGTGGTGTACGAACTTGTGTAGCAACCAACCCACATCCAAGCACAGAGCGTCCGTCCCAGACCCGGTGGATGACGGAGGTATGGTGTTATAAGGCCAGGTATCTTTCTATGGCAGCTCAATACAGGCTACAAGCGCTAGTCGACGGCACCCAAATGCGCACTCTCCTCACGCAACCAGGAGCCACCGAAAGAGGCCTTTGAAGTGATAGCTCTCGCTCAGTGCCTTTACTGCAGAGCCACAAGGAGTGTCCTGCCCTTCACCTTGGCTTCTGTGGTGTGGAAAGACCGTTGTATATCTGAAGAATGACGGCGAGGAGGATCATGAAAATTTGCGTCCGCCTTTTTCACCTGAGGTGGGCATTTGTCCTCAAAACTCTCGACATCACCTCCACCTCAAAAAAAATTTGCTGACATCACTCAACCTGAAGCTCATCAGTTGAGGTTGAGGTATCCTGTGACGCCCTCACCACACTTTTCGTGAGGTCACTGCTGACCTGACTCAACCTCACATAAACCTCAAATTGTGAGGTTGAGGTCGGCTGCTCGACCACAGAAAACAAACGAAAAACAAAACAGAAAAGCGATTAAGAAATTTTTCAGTTAAAAACAATTCTGAGAATCCTTTGAGACAGGAAAGCCGAAATGATGATGGTATTATTTAATAAGGTGTGTACAGACACTATTGTTGTGCATGCAATAGGAGAAGCTTATCATGAGGGATGAACCCTCAGAAAGTATAAGGCGTGCAGGCAGGGGTGTCCCATACACGGTTACCACTAGTGTGTCGGTGAGTATTTTATACGTGTCAATATTTGGAAACCTGCTGCGAGTATGCTTGTTCTTATTGGAAGACTCTCGATCATATACGCAGGAACCGGCAATTCTCAAACACAGACCTTCTACACCAGCTACCAGAAAGTGGGAGTAGTAGGGAGGGGGGGGGGGGGGTGTTCACGATACTGTTTTCAGGCTTGACAATAGTTACCGAATATAAAGAAACTGGTCATCGATGTACTTTCTTATGCGACAGTTATGCAGACGCATATCAGTATATTTCGATTTTCTTGCTGTGTTCGGCATAGCGAGAATCCTCTCTTCAGTCCTGTGTATGTTGTCTTCGAAAACACTTACCAAGCTGCGACTTTAGTGCACCAACAGAGTCTCGTTGTATTTATGTCTGTGTAGAAGAGAACGGCTTCCTTTTATAATGAGAAAGCATTAGATGGCTCGCGTTCAAGCTCATATCCGCAAAAAGTATAAGCAAGATACGGCACCATGTGACGTCACGAGCCGAAGAGTCGCGCACGAAGAGGATGACGTCACATATGCAGTTAATGCTAATAATATAATTACTTAACGCTAAGAAGAATACATATAATTAGTGATGACATTGTACGAGTCTGACATCATACCAGGTCACGCGACAACGATGTAATGTGCCATCAAACCTAGTCACGTGACGACGCTGATATGACGTCACACCTACTCAAGGGAAAACGATGTCATTTCTTGTTATACCAGGCCACCATCCACCCCATTTCAAGATCCATATGGATCCCGCATTAAAACACATGCGCGCAAGGCGCATTACAAAGAGCGCCCACAACCCGGTCCACATTAATGACATTCAGATTGTCCAGCAGGTAAACGCCCCCAATCTCATACATGACATACTGCAAAAGATAATGCAACGACACATGCCTTTGACTCTCGAGATGATGGCGATGATGATGATACTAACAGTGTGCCCTTATGAGCCTGGGGAAGCATGATATACCGCTACCAAATTAAAAGTTGCCAGAATATTGATTAAATATTGTACACTACCCAAAAAACGAAGGCAATTATTGTGCGGGAAAAGAGGAATACCTGCAGCTAATAATTAGGGATGATGATGCTGATGTTCCTGCTAGGTCAAGACCCTCCCCCGGTTTCACCACTTCTGTCCAGGTGGCGATGGTAATGGTTTCAAAATCCTTGGAATTCTCCGATGACTCGGTGATCACGCGTCATTATGAACGAAAGGTATAGATTACGTCTTTGAACACTGTGCCAACTATTAAAATCACACGGGTCAAAACAACTGGCCTAGAATGGGCAGCGTGAGCCGCTCTCTCTATCAAGAACACCATGGCTCTCCGCTGAAATTTCCCTGCAGCGAAATCTTTTTCCGAACCCCCCCCCTACTTACCACCTCCCCCCACGCCGGGGAAAAAAACCGCCTAAATACTCATACGGCTCAACAGAATTCTGGGTACCATTTCGTCAGACGGTGTGAGAAAAGCTGCTTTAAGTCAATTACTTGTTTTCCTTCAAAACTAAACTGATAAATGGTACGCCAGCATGCTCGACGTTCCTTTTTTGCACGCGAGCACCGCGTGAGCACTTTGCGAAGCCGTTTAAAATGAACGATGGGTCTCTGCAAAATAGTTAAAGGAAAGATATGCCTGGTCGTGTAAAAGGTAGGCTGCCAACCTAAATGATCCCATACTAAAAAATAAAAAAGAACGATTAGAAACAAACAAACAAAACTCGCACACTAAAAAGAGAAGGTAACATTGTGCCCCATTAAACGTCATATTAGAAGCTTTGAAAGAGCGACTCAGCAGCACAGCGCGAGCATGTAATTAGTTCTATTCACACATCTTCGCGCTTTTTTTAATCAAATAAGCAAGTGTCCTTGTTAGGAACAGCCTCAATCACATTCTCTCGCCTGTGCTGACTACTCAAGTTTCTTGTAAGTCAGCTTTTAATGTACAGCAGGATACACTTTATTCGACTGCAAGGCAAGAGCCATGACGTCAGCTCCGGCAACGAGCATGAACACGAAGCAGTCTTCCTTGGGGCCATCCGCGCTGCGACGAATTTATTGGGAGCTTGTTGGACTGAACTTAATTGTTTGCGACATCAAGCAAAGCTATCGCGGGTCAAAAGTTAGTTACGTGCTTTGCGCGCTCCCAGGGGTTTCAGCCGACCGGCAGGCAGCTACGGCAGCTACGCCAGCGGGGCAACGGGGAGAGAAAGGGACGTTCTGTGACAGCAGGACTCCTTCCACGAACAGCAGAGGGGTGCGTCCTCCTGTCGGCTCGGGGTGAGCGAATATTACGGCGCAGCACCGAAACCTAAGAGCGGACTGCGGCATCCGGTTGTCTAGACAAGGAAAACCGAACACCAAGCGTCATTACATGAACAATGCGGTGATGCGCTGCAACTCCGATTCGGAAGCGGCACTCGTAGTAAGACATGGCAACTGTAAAAAGTCTCGACCTCAAAATTCTGACCTCACTGAAAGACGACCTCACACAACTTCAAACTCATGCGTGAGGTTGAGGTCTGATTTGCTGACCTAACTCACAAAATTTCGAGCCGTCGCCTACCTCACCTCACGACTTGAAGTTGAGGTCATTTTGAGGTTGAGGTCGACTTCATGAGGTCGAAACCTCATGAGGTCGCCCACCTCTGCCCCCTTTGGGTCAGTGTGGAAGGCAATAACGCCTGCTTTTACACAAAGCAACTGCCATAATCTGTACATTCAAAATGATAAAGCCTAGATGATCAGTGGGTCAGTTCACTCTCTAGCTCCTGGCGCTGGCAATTGCAGCCGCGGCGGATCAGGAGCATTAAATGCGACGACGGCGACATCTTGGCCGTTAAATGGGGATCTGTTCCCACTTGCACAGACTAACGAAAAATGCACTGCTATACACCAAATACAACAAACAGCGTGAGGTGTTCCTTGGAAGGGTTAACATCGTGCGCACGGATCCCAAAATACTTCTGCTGCCAGAAGTGGTCATTGAAACAATGGGGACCGATTAGTGTTTCGCGGGCGTTAGGAATCTAGTTCTCCGGTGCTCAACGATTTGGCCATTTAATTCAGCCATGGTGATTTTGGCCAACAAAAAACCGATACTATACATTTCAGAAATTTACAGTGTTCTTCGAATGATCTACGTTTTGCAGACTCGTTACCTGGTGCGCGCGGCTATTGAGTACGAGTGAAATTTTCTAGCGGTAACTGCACGGTGTCTGCTCTCACAGGGAGGTACAGTAGGCGTATTCCCCAACTTAGGTGATAGATCTGGGAGCTGAATAATTATCTCCTGTAGCATGAATTTCTCAGCATGTTGAAATTATTTTCCTGAATGATACAGGGAGAAGTGACTAACTCCCAGGGTTTTGAACTAGGATTTGTTTATACAGAAGGCTGAGAATTTGGTTATAGGAGTATCAGCAACGGTCGCATTAATGAAGCGCCTTTACCTGCGCGAGCTGTGGGCGCATTCTGAATGAACTGCGTTAGGTGGAAAGAATAAGCCGAGAAATGAATCTTCAAGTTATTAACATTACCGATTGATAATTAGATCTGTGTGGCGGAGAAAAATATAAAGATGGCATAATTAAGTACCGAACACGTTGGTATCTCCGATGGCCAACTATCTTACAGGGCACTTGGTGATGGCCGGCTGGCCGCAGTTTCCAAATAGGTATTTGAAACCAATACGGAATAATAGTTGCATTTGCACCGCTGGTATGCAAGTTGCGTTATTTTACTATTGGCTGCAGCTTTTTGGGTGTGGCAGAACTAAAACTGAGTCAGATTTTAACCGCTTCCATGAAGCGTTTTCACACCTTGACGATGAGCAGCGTGCAGTGATTTGGGCGGAAATTAATTTAGACGACGTCAAATTGTCAATTTCCACTCTGCAGGATCATAAATCTCCTTCTACGAATAGTGTACAAAGCGAATTCTGCAGAACGTCTTATCGTTCAGTAACACCTATTTCTTTCGAAGTTAACAGCTCTGTTTATTATGTAAGCATTTGCGTCCAAATTTGAAGACCGAACACCCCATCCTAAATCCTAAAATCAAAACAGAAACCGGTTGAAGACTGTTGAAGGTTATCGATTGATGTGAAGGGTGATGTTATGTCATGCAGATTATAAGATATTTCGGAAGCTCCTTTCGTCCGTTTTGCATACAGTGGCGTTAGAATTGTTAGCCTTGCGTCAAGCATGTGCTATTCAAGCCCGTAATATCCAAATCCACCTCATATCGCACGTTCAGTGTTGGGGAGAGTTTCAGATGAGGCCGGACAAGTTGTTCTGATTCATACTTACCTGGTTAAAGCCTGTGATAGAGTGCGCCATGATTTTTTTTATTGTAGTGTTGAAGCGTGAAGAATTAGTGACGCCTTCCTTGGGGCATAGTAGTATGGTATAAAGAGTTCACTGCAAGGATAATGGTAAACCAAGAGCTTACAGTACCTATTCCGCTTATATCGTCTTTTTAAAATGGCTGTATGCGATTGCCTTCGCTATTCCTTTTATTTGGAGCTCCAATTTCTTCGTACCATCAAACCTGTAGCGTTTTGCAGCGTGTGACTAGTTCAATGCGTAATTAAGATGATGACGCCGCCCTTATGTCTGATGGCAGAAAGTTTTTTCGAGGCTTTCCATTTAACTTAACGCTTCTGGGAGAGTGCGCCACAGCTTTTTTAAAATTAGCTCCGGCACAAAGCAAAATTATTTGTTGGCATCAATCGGCGCACTGAAGCCTTGCAGTGCCTGTAGTTTCCCGGCATCAGTTTCGCAATAGTGGGTCTCATTGAGATTATCAAACCTTCTCACTGATTCGACAACGCAGGCTTGGGTAAATGGAAATCTCCCGGTGGGCACGTGCGCAACTTTTGCAGCATTTTCTTGGTGAAGCTCATATATATATATATATATATATATATATATATATATATATATATATATATATATATATATATATATATATATATATATATATATATATATTGATAGCACGCCCTGTAATACCGCGAGTGTGACGTAGAACGTCATCTAACGGCGATGGCGGAAACTGTGCCAGAGCCCTCTTATGCTACCTATGGCAACAAGACTGCGAGAACCGAGACCCCTGTTAAGCTATTAGCAGACAAGGTAAGGGAAATGAGGGGCTCGTTCGACAAACATATTGAGGAAGCCAACAGTCACCGAAACCAAGGGGCATAGAGGAAAGTTTTTAATCTTTTTTTTATTTGTAGCGCCAATCAATCAGTTTAAAGAAAATTACTTATAAAGCAGCAGAAAAAACAACCATGCCGCCGGTGGGATCCGAACCCACGACCTCTACGTCCACCGCTATGGTCGAGGGTGGCGCTGGTGAACATTTTCAAGGTTCGCTTACACGCAGTAAACATAAATACCCACGAAAGCAGCAGATTGGACAGCCGTCGCCGTAGCTCAGTTGGTAAGTGCACCGGACGCGGTATTCGGAGGTCGTGGGTTCGGATCCCACCGGCGGCATGGTTGTTTTTCTCTGCTGCTTTATAAGTAATTTTGTTTAAACCGATTGATCGGCACTACAAATAAAAAAAAGATTAAAAACTTTCCTCTATGCCCCTTGGTTTCGGTAACTGTTGGCATCCTTAATATATATATATATATATATATATATATATATATATATATATATATATTGCTACTGATGCATTACATGAAAAAAACGTACAGGCCCCGTGTATTATACTTTTCGACCTTTTTGTGGCACTATCAGCGGGAGCATAGAGATAATTTATTCTCAATTCTGGCAGAGCTGGTCGTGTACACTTGTTTATCCGCCAATTATTTACACTTTTTTTTCATAACGGTGAGCCATTCTTCCTTGTATCTGTGCTTAACAGGCAACTAAGTGACCATCTGCATTTTCGGTTCGCTGCCACTGAACATAGTCCTGGAGAGGGATGACGACGATGATGTATTGATGATGCATGATGATGATCATGGCCAAAGAGCGCCATAGCACAATCTATTTTTGTCTACTCATGGTGGGGTCCAAGACCCGTGTCCCAAGTATGGGGTTGGCTTATGAAATATTTCAGAATTAATTAATTATTCAGCTAAAGTATACAGTAGCCAACCTGCTCGCCGAACACTGTGAACGCGCGACCACGGAATAGCCATCGAGCAGGTGACCGTCTTAGCCGTGGAGTCAAACCTGTTCAAGAGGCGACATGTCGAGTCATGGCACATCTGGCTCACAAATGCGGCGATGAATAGGACTCTAGGAACGCACACCTCCGCGTACGTTAGTGGACTGCTTCACGTGCTAACAAAGGGAGAGCGCCACTGCTGGTACACATTTTATTCACCCCTGTAGAAGGGACCGAGATGGTCCCGAAACGATGGGAAAACATAAAATATTTTTTTGGCGACCGTTTCCACTCAACTGCTGTTTCAAGAACCCAGCCAGGCGGACTTCAGTCAAAGATGTTTTCGTTCAAATCATGTCAGTTGAACTGTCGCTGTCATGCTTCCCTTTTCATTACAAAAAAACTGGCGCGGCCGCTACTTTCAATATCAGGCTTTTTGAGGACTTCACGTTTTTTGACTGTTTATGTTTCCAAAATTAAAGACAGTTTGACATCTATTTTTCAAAAACTCTTACTGAAGAATTGCTTTCAGCAATGCTCGTCTTAATCAATGTATTGCGGACAACAATTATCACTAAAATGAAATCTCGCGTGAAAAGGACGAAGGAAAAGTAAATTACAGAATAGACTGGTAACTCGTTACTGCTACGTTTCGCAACGTGTCGTTTTGCACAAGTTCTCGATATGAGGTTCGAGATCCCAAAGAGACCACACAATCTGAATTACGTCCACGTACTGCGCATTTTTCACACATTCATAATTAGTCGCATAACATATATAGCATACCATCTTCCGTACCAAAGATTCGATCGCACTCTCCGTATTCAGTTGACATCATAATAAGCAAGACGGTAAATCGCGACTTCGGCAGTGCCTGATACAGCGCCATCACCAGAATTGTCGATTGCGGCGCACACAGTAGTCCCAGATAAATGGTGCAGGCGCAACTCACCAGTCAAAACATACGCTTGTACCAAGCCACCAGGGAGCTCAACGCTCCGCCGAAAATGACATCCGACGACGACAGGTCATGACCTCCCGCCATGCCGACTCCTCAGCACATTGAACAAAGGACCACTGTAACCCCTATAACAAACAATGTGCATCCAAACCATCGCCTAGGACGCCGCCATGCACACGCCAGAGCGCTTCGCAGGAACTACGAAAATCACCCCCATAGACAGTATAAAGACGCTGTGAAAAACCGCTTCCGACAAGCGGCCTCCTTAACATCCCCACCATTGCCTCCGTCGCCAAAAATAACCTTGTATTAGAAAAAAAAAAACCGTGACGAGGCACAGACACTTCCGTCACGGGAAAAGTTCCAGACAGACAGACAGACAGACAGACAGACAGACAGACAGACAGACAGACAGACAGACAGACAGACAGACAGACGGACGGACGGACGGACGGACGGACGGACGGACGGACGGACGGACGGACGGACAGACAGACAGACAGACAGACAGACAGACAGACAGATACTGACACAGACGGACGGAGGGATAGATGGACGGGAAGACACAGACACCTCCCGAAAGATGGGGTTGTCACTTGGCGACAACTTCAAAATAAGAGCTAACTCCACCTCAGCTTCCTCAACAAGCTCTACCTCCCCTACAACCCGGACACATGCCCAATCGGCGCACAACACACAACCCTATACAATAACAACTCGGCCTACCCTGACAACCCGACAGCACCCTCTCATAACATCAGTCACCCTTGCCCAGTGGAAGGCGGTGTTATCCAGGCATCGAAGTACCAGCGGAAGGTGGTGGGCCGCGCCCGTGGGCGGCAAAGGCCATCGGTCACAGGAGTGAAGGCTCCACCCAGTAGGAGGGAAGCACCACTACATCAGAACGATCAAATGTTTATTTCTCCCCTTGTTGCTTGAACACTAAGATCGTCGTCTTAGGTTAAAGTGGATACGTTCCGCAGCAGGATCTTGAATTCCAATGCATACTTTATATCCAATAACTCGATTATGTGCTTCTTTCGAACTGCTTTCCCCTGTTCTCTTTTGGACTCTAGGCTAATTCGAGACACCACCATCCTATGGAAAAAAGGCCAGTATCGTTACACTGCATCAAAGAATGAAATACTGCAGACTGGTTTTCTTTTTCAATATCTTTAATGGTAACTCTCAGGTAGATATTATGAAACATATCCCAACAGATGTTATTAATTGGAAAGCATTACTAGGCTATGTCGACAAGATCGTGCCCGCAAAACGTGTCCGCATCAGTTCTGAGGAACTTAGAAGTAGCGCCGAACGAATGGTTGTAATCGAATCAGGATAATGTGAGGTTGATGTCGTACAAAGAATTATGTCGATAAGTTGATTAGTTTAATAATTAGAGCCAAAAATGGCCAAAAAGTGGGCGGAGCCAGGGCAACGCGTGGCGCCAAATTTCAAAAACCAGAAGTGTGGGCGGACGCAACGCGTGGCGCCAAATTCGAAAACCAATTTTGAAAACACAAAATTTGCAAGTGATAAAACTTCATTAAGTAAGACAATTATTGTGGTTATTGGGAAATTTGATGAATTTACACCAGTGTTTAATCAAGTAAATGTGAGAAAAAGGGAGAAGTGAAGCAGAGAGAGGCATAGAGAGGGAAAGAAGGGCAAAGGAAAACGAGGAGGCGTCAACGCTTTCGCGTTCCTTAAAAGCAGGTTACCGGCGTGACCTCAAACGTTTTTTTCTGTCAAGAATGAGACATTCACAACAAGTCAAACTTCGAGAGTACCGAACCGATTACTTGAAGTATTGCTTTTTAGTTCAGTCTATAGTCGTGTGGGAAAAACTGCCAAATAAAATTGTCATTCTCACAGAACACTACCGTTTGAATGTGCTTTGACAAAGTACTTATCCACAAAATTGTTGAATCATGATTCGTTTCTCTTCTGTGGTATTAAAACTGTGCAGTTATTCCCGTCTAAACCAGTGTGTATTGTGCATCCTGCTTGTTAACAAAGTGAATTGTATAGTTTCACTGATTTGTTTTCCTTTTTGATTTTAAAATATGTAATATTTTCATTGTACACATCTTGCAACTACTTTCTTGGCTCAGGCTGACAGTATGAATAAATAAACAAAAATATTCTAGCCATGCCTGACCATACGTATGACTTGCGCATCATGCATGTCGGGATGTGCGCATAATATTAACGCGATTGCATTAAGGGCGCCGTTAAAAAGAAAATATGGCGTCTTCGTCCACATCGGCATCGGCGTTGCGAGCGAAACCTCAAGGAAGCAACCTAGGTGGGCAACTAAGTAACGTAACCTTGTGGTGCGATCACAACCTTCCCACGGGATTGCGAGCAAACTGACCAACGTGGCAGGAGGCGGTTTCATTAATCGCTGCACCATTGCGGAAGGAATGGTGTGTGGACTCCCAGTGACCTATAAAGGTAAAGTTGAGAATGTCAATGCCGCGTATATGGGCCTTAACTCATTAATGTTATCGCGTCATATACTTAATGCGAAGCTTCAGTGTCCCCACCATATCTTTCAGTTCTGCTGCTCGGGCTCTTCCAAGTCCACTTCTGGTTTTCCCGTTATCGGAACGTATTTCTTTATCCCGCTGTCGGAACGTACATCGGTTTTCCCGGTATCGTATTTCTTACTGTGAATTGTACGCATAGCTCCCCATTGCTATGCTATTCCCAGCACCTATGTCAATACCCCTTACAGCCTGGTCGCCTTCCTGAAACTTGGCTTTTGCATCTCGTCTGCGAATTGGGGCTTAGGACTTCATTTGCTTCAACCTGTACCTTTCACTGAGCGTAATTAAAATATCTATAACACCGTCATTAATGCTGAACAATTTGTCGGCTTCCGCGTTCCGGTAAACAGCGATGACATTACACGTGCGCGCTCATTAACATTGCATCACTGTTTCTTAACTCAGTCAGCCCTATGATATCACACTTTTAATACCCGATAGTTGCCCCTAAGCTAGCCGCACCTGATAAGGCCTAAGCGTTAAAAGACGCCACGTTCAGATTTCACTGATGGTCTGTTCCGATACAGATGTTTTTAGTAAACACCACTCCGTCACTTGTCTGACGACCGCCACGGGTAAGTTGCTTCACAGCCGTTAGCGGTTGATGGCCGGGGATCAAATGGTGCATTCATAAAAAGAAGGTGGCCATCTTGTTTTGCTGAGAGTGTCCGCTGACGGCTCTGGTTGGTGTTTCAGGCCGCCATCTGGATCTAGTTATTCAGTTCGATCAACAATCTGAATTTTTTTAATTCACTAGAAAATTAAGGAGACGCTTGGGTTCTAGCAGCGGGTGTTCTACATCTGCGCCATCGCTGCACCGAATGGACGCACTAAATATACGAGTTTCAGTAATTGAATCAGGCCATAGGCGGTGGCCTCTTGGCCCTGACTCTGGATTAACAATTTCGTCCATCACACTTAGGCACACCTATCATGCCGCACTACCCTGCAAATTGCCAATTTGTGCCGCACATCCGTCCTTTACCATTCTACAAGAGAGCGTCCCAGTCCACCCTCAGTACTCCCCAAACCCCACTCCAGGGTCTCGACAGAACCAAGGAGTGGCACCTAAGACTGCTCGAAAAATGTGTTTTCTTAAATCCCGGTATACTAAAACACGTGGACTCTACATTCACGGGCAGGTGCAAATTCTGAGGGCAATATGATGAACTATTCATATGGTGTGGACCTGCCAGTAAAACACATATATATTCATTATAAGTGAGCAAACTAGGGAGGGCTGAAGGCGGCCCCGTCCAGCGAGGACCTGGAGGCCCAGCGTGCACTGGTCCCGAGAGCATGGGCAGCGGCGGCGATCAGTGGAGTCACGGAATAGGGACTGACACCACGCGCAACGAACATCCCCCATTCCCAATTCAGTACAGTGCTGTACAAAATGTTTTCTCTCCCTCCTCATTCCTTGTTCCAGTGAGAACCGTCCTGGTTAGAACGGCCGTAGACGAGCAGCGTGACATATTCAAATGGGGGCAAATGGGGGTCTGGGCTGATGACCGCATCCCCTTGAGAAATTAGTTCAGATTATATTGAAGGTTTATCTCTCTTCGAAGCAGCAACTGTGTCTGGAGCTGGTGCTCGTTTCCGACAAGGAAGTCAATTCTTTTGCTGCGTTTGGATTGAAAGTGCCAGTTATTCATAATTTACTGCCGTGCACTTGGTTCGTATAACTACGTTAAACATTGTTCTGGTTCCTAGTTATTGTACACTCCCGCTGTCGTACACCCATCCTGAAAAAATGATTTCTTTGTTGCTCGTCTGTGTGTCCGCGCGCGGCCCTGTGTGTGCGTGAGTGTGTGTGTGTTGTGCGCGCGTGTGTGCGTCTGTTGGGTTTATGGCACAGAGGCAACTGAGGCCATCATGCGCCAAGAACAAATTGTCGGAAAAGTCTTGTTGAATATTATAGAAATGTAAGAATCATCCCCGGTGTAGAGGCCCTCAAACGTAATACTACCCTGTGAACACATATATAAATTTTAAAACTGGCTACTAGTAAATGTTTTAAAGAGGGCTGGGTAACCTCTGTAACTTTCCCTGTCAGCGCAACGATATTGAGGCTCCCGACCAATCAAAATAAAAGCCTCAGCCTTCTTCTCAGGCATGAGAAAGTGGCTGAGGTGTACTCAAATTCACACATACCAGTGGGTAAAATGTTTATTTGTCCCTTGAGAAATGCCGTTTCGTTACGAAAGCTAAAAACACGTGATATATAAATGATTGCACCATCTCATTATAGCAGTCCGGGATAAAAAGGAATGTTTTCGTTAAAAACTGAGTAAAATACTTTTTCGCAAGTTTTTCCAGTTTCGCACAAGAAATAAAAAGGTGATTAATCGTAAATTAATGTCCAAATTTGATCTTGTTTTGTCAGCAGGAAATTTTGTTCGAGGTGCCTGGGTCCTATACGAAGACGGCAGATAACTTCCTTAAAACATTCCTGGTATGTGCAGGACTTCCATTCACTTATAACTGGTTCTACATTGTGTAGTTCGTTTTTTACTTCGGTTTCCCACGCGGACTTGCTTTTCTGTCTTATGTTACGATGTATTAAGTTACTGCAATCTTTTAAGGGAATATCTACTTTCTTTATCTGCTTGTCACGTGCTTGAGCAGCGCAGATGTCTGCTCTCTCGTTGCCTCAAAATCCGACATGACTCGGTGCCCAGCACCGTTTTAGGTATTCTCCCTTAGCTGTGGCCATTACTATGTTGTGTATGATATCACCAAGTATAGGAGTGACTGCATTTATAGAGTGTAGAGCTGCAAGTAGACTAAGGGAGTCTGTGTAAATAATACTGTTTGTCAGGTTCTCTTTTACTATTTGTTCAATGGCTACAGACACAGCGTAACGTTCAGCACTGTATATTGATGCGCACTGTGGTAGCCTCGCTGTATAATTGCAATTCCCTGGTACGACGGTCCTTCCAACGTAAAAATCTGTTTTTGAGCCATGTGTATAAAAAGCTGTGCAAGTACTGTATTTTTCGTGGAGTGCATGAAATTCTTGTATTATATGCTGTTGTGGAGTTTGTTTTTTGCCGAAATGTGTAAGAGTGAGATCACAGATTTCCACGAAAATACCATGGCGGCTGTGGATCTCGTCTACCAGCAATGCCAGACAATGTGTCCAGTACGCCGAGATTTTGGCACATCTTTTCATGATGCAAGAGCAGTGGTGTGGTACTTTGGGGTTTGATGTTAAACAGAATTCTGGATGAGCACTTCGTGTCTATTTGGTGGCAGATGTGTTTAGGTAGTGAACGGACTTTAGAAATGTAGGAACACGTGATCATCGTTCGCCTGTCTGTAAGTGATGGTTCGTTCGTTTTTACATATAGAATGTTTATGGGTGACGTCCTGTATGTACCAGTTGAAAGACGCAAGCCTATTTTGTGTGCTGGATCTAGCCGTTTAAAGTATGATGGATTCGCTGACCCGTACACTATACATCAGTAATCCAGGGGGAAGCGCACTACAGGGTAGGAACTTTGTAAGAGACGTCCTATAGGCACTTCTGTGTTTTCTCGACATCACTTTGAGTATGTTCAGGTATCAAGAAGCTTTCTTTTTCAACGCATTTTTGTGAGGCAGTAAAGTGAGCTTTCTGTAAAATGTTATACCAAGATATTTTTGGTCATTTTTCACTGGTAAATCTATTTCAATCAAGTGTAGGGTGGGATCTGTATGTATGCCTCGTCTGAGTGAGAACAGATTTGCCACCGATTTCTGTGGGGAAAACCGGAAACCAATTCTGTCCGCCCATGTTGCCAGCTTATTTATTGCTATTTGCATTTGTATTTCACATGTCGATACATTGGAGGATGTACAAGCTTTTTGCAGGTCGTCCACATAGACTGAGTACATAACGGACCTTGGGATTATTTTCGTAAGACAGTTCATTTTCACAACAAAGAGGCTTGTGCTTAAAATACACCCCTGAAGTACACAGTTTCCCTGAATGAAATTTATCGAAATGGTTGTAGGCAGGTGGACATAAAATGAACAGTTAGATAAGAAGTCTTTTAGACAGTTCAACATTCTTCTTCGGATGCCAAGCTCGGCAAGGTCTTGAAGAATCCCGAACAGCCAGGCCATATCGTATGCCCTTTCTAAATAAAAAAATACGGCGAGACAGTGTTGCTTATGAAAGAATGCTTCTCGAACAGTATTTTTAAGACGATCTAGGTGATCTGTCGTGCAGCATCCCTTTTTAAAGCTACATTGAAGGGCATCAAGAAGTTCACAGGATTGAAGGACAAACGTTAATCTTATATTATGGACACTTTCAAAAATTTTGCGAGGTGACTAGTCAGGACTATGGGTCTATAACTGCTAGATGAGGTTGGGGGTTTTTCAGGTTAAGGAACGGCACAATAACAACTTTTTTCCAGGTGTCAGGTATTTTCCGCTAAACCCATACTTTGTTGAAGAATCCTAAAAGTGCCTCTAGAGTAGGCTTAGAAAGATGAGCAAGCATTTCATAGTGTATTTGGTCGGGTCCTGGAGCACTTTTTCTACCGGCAGAGAGTACAGTGTTGATTTCTGGGAGTGTAAAAAGACCATTGCGTTGTTCATTAGCACCTCCACTTGTTGGGAGCCTTTGTTTATCGGCTATATTTCTGTGTTTTAGAAATGACTGCGTATAGTGTGAAGAGCCAGAAACTACAGTGAAGTGCTCCCCCAATATGTCTGCGTGTTCCGCAAAACACGTTTTTGTACCAGGTGTTGTGAAAAAAGGAATTATGAATGGTGAGTAGCGGCCATTTAATTTTCGAACTTGCTCCCACATTTTTTTATTGTGATTGAGCGGTTCATAGGAGATACATATGTTTGCCATATTTTCTCGGCCTTGGGCCAGATACGCCTCGCATGTGTTCTCGCCTTTTTGAAAAAAATCCGTTCTTACGAGTCGGGTATCTGCAAAATCCTCCCCAAGCATTATTCCGTAGTTTTTTTGCCTCCTTATATTCTCGTGTGTACCAAACTTTGTGGTTCTGGCGCACCACTCCTGTGGATTTTGGGATTGACACATATGCAGCAGAAAGAATGCATGTTGTGAAAATTTCATTTATCTCATCTATGCTGTGGTTTCCTAATATTATAACCTGTAAACTTGCTTTTTCTAAACAATGCCCAATCAGCTAAATGTAGTGTCCAACGCATCGGTTTTGTGGGAATAGCTGTTGGCGAGTAGTGCAGACCTATTAAAACAGGGAGATGACCGCTTCCATATGGATTGACTTAAACCGTCCAGTTAAAATCACTAAAAAGAGACGGTGAAATAAAAGACAAATAAAAAAACTCATTTTACCTGAGGATGGAAAACAGTATGTGGGTGTACCCGGGTTCAGCAAACAATTATTAGTGGATAGATTAAAATCCTCGATGAGCTGCCCTCTAGCATCAGTTTTCTGGCTTCCCCAAAAACTAGAATGTGCATTAAAGAGAGTCTTTAAAAGACCTTCTCAGTCAAGGAGTCTTAATTACAGCTGTGGCTCAATATATATAGAGCACACTGTAATTGTTTTATGTGCAATCAGAATGGCTGCTACAGCCTCGTCTTGTTATTAGTTTAGCTCACTAGCCGGGACACTGTTTTTTGCTATATTGCCCCACCTGCTGACAGCTTGCTCGGCTGTTCTCGGTCGCGGCGGAAAAAGTACAATTCTTTAAAAATAATTGTTTTGAGGCCCTAAATTTGTCTTTTGTAGACATAACGCAACCGCAGCGTGTGCTCCTAGGATATCTTTTATGTCACTGTAGTTGTTCAGAAGTCCTCTACAGATCCATTGCATCATGAAAGCCATCTTAATTTGGTTTTCCAATGTAGTTAAAAACAAGATCAAGTTGTTTACGGCCCCTTAATTCGGGGCCTGTCACCTTTTGACCGATACAGAGAGCTCCGCCGACCACCCGACGTGGATGGCATGGGGCTGCCTTGGGTCGTGTCCATCGCCTCTGCAGAGGCCCTGGACGACCGTGCAGAGGGCACGTGGGCGTTAGAGTTGGACCTCGATCTGTGGAAGGAGGTCCTGAGAGCTACGGACACGAAGGTCTGCGAGGCATCTTTTTGGGCCGGTGGGGTAGTGTTACCTACTCTACCTGGGGGCGCGGATGGCCCCGCCACAGGCTCACTGCGAGTGGCCTGGGCTGGTGCCGAAGCCTGTTCTGGTGCGCAGCGCCCACGCACCACTTCGGTGAAGTTTGTGTTTGCTGTGAAGGAGAACGTGTGTTTGTGTGCATCGCCTTCTTGCTTCTTTGAAAGAAATGTTTTCAGTAGTTTTGAGTGTGATTATTGGATTTTCTTTCTTCAAGGACGGACACGCCCTGGAGCATGCAGCATGGTCTCTCTCAGTTTGCGCAGCGTAGGGCGCCGTCGCAGTAATCAAAAGATTGATCTTTAGAAGCACATTTCGTGCAAGTTTTACGACCGCGGCAACTCACTGAATCATGGCCGAACCCTTGGCAGTTAAATCATCGTTGAGGGTTAGGAATATAGGGTCTCACATCTATTTTTATATAACCCACATCAATTGAGTCTAGGAGAGTACTATGTGCAAATGGTCAAGGCTATGTGCTTTGTTGGAATTTCTTTGCCCTCGTTTCTTTTTATCCTATGGACATTAACGACGTTTTGTTCAGCAAGGCCTTCTTTGATTTCTTGTTCACTGAGGAGGAGAAAATCATTCTCTGAAATTGCACCACGGACTGTATTGAGGGGTCGGTGGGCAGATACGGATACAGGGATGTCACCCATCGACACAATGTTGGAACATTTTGAGTGTTGGACGCTATCTCGGTGTTCCAGTAGGAGGTCTCGGCTGCTAATTTCTGTAACATTGTAGCCAAATCCAAGGCGCCCGTCAAACATTTTTCTACAATGAATGGGGAGATTATTGTAGCAGATGTAACAGTTTGCTCACAATGAATGACGCGAAACGTAGGAAAACTATTTCTTTTCTTCATGAAATTCTGAGTTACGTCGGTCCACCCTCTCTTGTGAGGGCGACCAGTTGCTGAGAGAAAGTTAGCCATAGAACAAGTGTTTTCCGCTACCCACCATGGAGTGCACCTTGGGGACGGGAAAGGGACTTGCAAGCAAGTCCTGCCCACGCAAGTGTACACCCTAACTACAACCAAAAATGACGCAACTCAGGGTTGTTGGTCACCCAAGGTTAATCCTCACCGCCAAGAAAATAAGAAAAAACCAATAAGTGAGAAGGAGATTGGAGAGCTGTGAGCAACAGATAGGAATGTGAAAGATAGAGGGGAGGATAGGAAAAAGGTGACTGCCTATTTCCCCCGGTCGGGTCAGGCCGCAGGTGCCGTCTACAGGAAGCTGGGGTCAAAGTGGTGTGTTGCCTCTGCCGAGGTGCCTTATAGGTCCAAACACTCGGCATCGGCTCAACCACCAGGAACCCCTTTTTTCCGGACACGACGATGCCAGGCAAGGCTAGGCGCGGGTACTCGGGTCCGTGGTGATGCACTGTTCACCAATATCACCTTGCGGGGATGTTCCTCCGGATGCTCGGGAACCCGTGGTGTCGCCACTCACCAATGCCTGCAAGCTGCAGACGCCCCCCTGCGGGACGAGCAGCGCGCTCGCGCGCGTATGTGTGTGTCAGCGACAAGAAGTAGCAGAAGCTGCCTCTCCCAGAGTCACTACCGACAAAGCACAGCGGCTCACGTAGACACGAAGCGGGCCGAATAGCCCCGTCCCTGAAAAAACAATACAGCCGTGCGTTTGTTCCTGATGCGCCCAAGGTGGCGCGTCCCAACTGTGCCACGTTCCCGCTGTCTCCCGCCCACCTTGAAGAAAGGAGTGCAAATCTTTGTTGCTCATGTGTATCTGCCAGCGACAAGAAAGAGCAGTAGCTGCCGTGCGAACATTTACTACCGCCAAAGCACACCGGGTGACTTGGGCAGGGAGGCTGAGCGAGTAGACTAGTGCTTGAAAAAAAACGCCATAGTACGTTTGTTCCTGACGTGCGCAAGATGGCACGACAGACGCGTTTAATAACAAATTATGTATAAAAGAGGTGCCTGACGACATGGGGGTCAGGCACAGCGCACCTAGTCCTTCCGCGCTGATGGTACGTAAAACAGAAATAAAACCCATAAATGACTGCGATACATGTAAAAAGAATTTCAGCAGCTCTCTGCATTATACCTGCTCAGATAATAACGCATCGATATTGGGCGCCGTTTTTGGCCTAGGCCGCCGTTCTAGCTCGCATCATATTTCTCAGACATACATGTCTCTGCTTCAAATACCATACACATAATCGTGTTTCAGCCCCTATTTCATTCTGTAGCGCGGTATAAATTGTATACATGACCACAAGATTCTAAAATGCAGAGTATGCTCACCATGCTTGCGAGTCGATTGGCAAACTAACATTAGGAATTTTATATAGCCACGCACCGCCTGCGGCAGCAATGAAGGCTCAAAAAGCGCTCGCCCCGTCTCTCTTATCTCGTCTCAGAAACACAAGAACCCTGAGAGCAGCGCGAGCGACACAGTCACTTCGTCACATAAAATGCGGCCCATGCTCTCCTGATAACAGGACACAAATTTGGTTGAAAATATTTGATGGACTCACTTACAGGATCTCTAAGCAGTTGTAAAAAAACTAGAGAACTAGCAAGTTCTGTAGGCACACGGAAAGCATTCAGATGCGGTGGTCCCGCAAACAGGACAAGCTTTTATAAAAGCAACAAACGCTTGCTTTCGTAAATAAGCTTTAAAACTGAAATAGGGAATACTTGAAGCAGCTTTCCAGACTACATTAATATTCATGAATTCAAGCTTTCATATTGCGCAGAGCACACGGCGTGTACCACTACACGACTCAGAACATCTCTACAGCCGTCATGTGCTGTCGGATATGCGGTCATCTAAGTGGCCTGCTTGAAAAGAGAGACGACGTGGATGCCAGCAACCACGAAGTACGAAGGGAACAATCTTTTTTTCTTGTTACCAGACTGCGGTTGCCCCCCTGAAATGGTATACGCATGCATGTTACGAATACGGTTCATGTCGCAAGGCTGCAGGTGAGCTGTGAGACACGCCGTAGTGATGGGCTTCAGATAAAATTCCACCACTTCGGGTTCTTTAATGTGCACTAACATCGCACAGTACGCATACGTGTTTTGATTTGCTTCGCCTTTGCCAGATATCGATTTAAAAGTTCTTGTTCTCATATGCCGAAAGCCACAACGAGTAAGCCAACGCAGCGGATTGCACTTCTGAGCTGTTGGGTTCATATATCTAGGTGCCCTTTGTCGGAGAAATGAACAACGTAGAAGGAAACGGCAAGTAAAGAGGAAAACATTGCTGCTGCAAAGGAAAAAGTGTTAAGGCACAAGGGGAGGCGAAGGCCTGCGTTGTGGCAAGTCTTTCTTCTTGTCTTCGTATTTTTGCATTGCTGAACTTTGATGCTAGGCTGTCAAGTCTTTGACCGGCGAACATGCACCCAATGAATATCCCGAATTGCAGCATGTGCTCATAAAGGCGAACGGGTGTGTTTGCAAGTAAAGCATTTCATCAGATATCGCCATTGTTGTAAAAAAGGAAGTCCGAAATATGAAGAAAACAACACAACTTAATACTCCCGAAGAAATCACCAAAAATCGTCCACCTAGGAAATTGCATTACACTGGGACTACTTCAGTGAAGCAAGGAACGCGCGAACGCGGGAAGCGTGCATATCAAACCTCTAAATGAGGTAGTCCTTGCAGAAAAGCTTTATCAGTACGTGGATCAAGAGGGAGGGGTCCAGGGAAGTCAGCTGCGCACCCATACATTACAATAGCTGTAGCATGGCATATATACGCGCTTCCTTGAGTGCACTCTGAGTCGTCCATATCGGCACAATGCCGCTATCAGATAGCCCAGCATTGAAAGTACTTCTCATCCGCGAGTGCACCGCTGATTTATGAACGGTCTTTTCAAGTCCTTACTGTGGAGTTGATGGTGACGCTTATGCTTGACAACGGAATGACGAGGCAAAGTTGAGCGATGACTTGATCGTGTTCCCACAAGCGGAAACGCAACCAGAACATTATATTCATGGTTCTCCGTCGATTCTGTTCCACTCGTATTATCTGCTTAATCGATTGCCAGGTTCCGGCTGCAACGGAGAGGCGTTGTCGGTGTATCGATGGCGATAGGGAAAATCAATAGCAATAAAAACTGATCAGAACCGCAGCATAATAGCTATATTAAGCTGGCTCTATAGGGACGCATGTTGTTCGACCTCGCAGCGATTGGCTGTCTTTCAGATGTGCGGAAGCCATATTTTTTATTGCATTATAAGGGTATACTCTGATCGATATCGACCTACTCTAAACTGTTTCAATCTCTGCCCAGCCAGGCGTCATATATGTGCTATGTGCAACAAGGACATTGCTCTGCAGAGCTTGTCCTATGGTTGAGGGCCCCACACCGTCGTCGCCGACTGCCCATCAGTGCGGAAAAGAAGCTCGCCCACGTAGTCATCGAGGAAGCCGACACCGTTGTCAGAGTTCTGTTGTTTTCTTCATATTTCGGACTTCCTTTTTTACTACAAGGGCGATATCTGATGAAACGGTTTACTTGCAAACACACCCGTTCGCCTTAATGAGCACATGCTGCAATTCGGGATATTCATTGGGTGCATGTTCGCCGGTCAAAAACTTGACAGCCTAGCATCAAAGTTCAGCAATGCAAAAATACGAAGACAAGAAGAAAGACTTGCCACAACGCAGGCCTTCGCCTCCCCTTGTGCCTTAACACTTTTTCCTTTGCAGCAGCAATGTTTTCCTCTTTACTTGCCGTTTCCTTCTACGTTGTTCATTTCTCCGACAAAGGGCACCTAGATATATGAACCCAACAGCGCAGAAGTGCAATCCGCTGCGTTGGCTTACTCGTTGTGGCTTTCGGCAAATGAGAACAAGAACTTCTAAATCGATATCTGGCAACGGCGAAGCAAATCAAAACACGTATGCGTACTGTGCGATGTTAATGCACATTAAAGAACCCGAAGTGGTGGAATTTTATCTGAAGCCCATAACAACGGCGTGTCTCACAGCTCACCTGCAGCCTTGCGACATGAACCGTATTCGTAACATGCATGCGTATACCATTTCAGGGGGGCAACCGCAGTCTGGTAACAAGAAAAAAAGATTGTTCCCTTCGTACTTCGTGGTTGCTGGCATCCACGTCGTCTCTCTTTTCAAGCAGGCCACTTAGATGACCGCATATCCGACAGCACATGACGGCTGTAGAGATGTTCTGAGTCGTGTAGTGGTACCCGCCGTGTGCTCTGCGCAATATGAAAGCTTGAATTCATGAATATTAATGTAGTCTGGAAAGCTGCGTCAAGTATTCCCTATTTCAATTTCAAAGCTTATTTACGAAAGCAAGCGTTTGTTGTTTTTATAAATGCTTGTCCTGTTTGCGGGACCACCGCATCTGAATGCTTTCCGTGTGCCTACAGAACTTGCTAGTTCTCTAGTTTTTTTACAACTGCTTAGAGATCCTGTAAGTGAGTCCATCAAATATTTTCAACCAAATTTGTGTCCTGTTATCAGGAGAGCATGGGCCGCATTTTATGTGACGAAGTGACAGTGTCGCTCGCGCTGCTCTCAGGGTTCTTGTGTTTCTGAGACGAGATAAGAGAGACGGGGCGAGCGCTTTTTGAGCCTTCATTGCTGCCGCAGGCGGTGCGTGGCTATATAAAATTCCTAATGTTAGTTTTCCAATCCACTCGCAAGCATGGTGAGCGTACTCTGCATTTTAGAATCTTGTGGTCATGTATACAATTTATACCGCGCTACAGAATGAAATAGGGGCTGAAACGCGATTATGTGTATGGTATTTGAAGGAGAGACATGTATGTCTGAGAAATATGATGCGAGCTAGAACGGCGGCCTAGGCCAAAAACGGCGCCCAAGATCGATGCGTTATTCTCTGAGCAGGTTTAATGCAAAGAGCTGCTGAAATTCTTTTTACATGTATCACAGTCATTTATGGGTTCTATTTCTGTTTTACGTACCATCGGCGCGGAAGGACTAGGCGCGCTGTGCCTGATCCCCATGTCGCCAGGCACCTCTTTTATACATAATTTGTTATTAAACGCGTCTGTCTTGCCATCTTGGGCACGTCAGGAACTAACGTACTATGGCGTTTTTTTCGAGCACTTGTCTACTCGGCCAGCCTCACTGCCCAAGTCAGCCGGTGTGCTTTGGCGACAGTAAATGTGCGCACGGCAGCTACTGCTCTTTCTTGTCGCTGGCAGATACACATGAGCAACAAAGACTTGCACTCCTTTCTTTAAGATGGGCGGGAGACAGCGGGAACGTGGCACAGCTGGGACGCGCCACCTTGGGCGCATCAGGAACAAACGCACAGCTGTTTTTTTTTCAGGGACGGGGCTATTCGGCCCGCTTCCGTGCCTACGTGAGCCGCTGTGCTTTGTCGGTAGTGGCTCTGGGAGAGGCAGCTTCTGCTCCTTCTTGTCGCTGACACACACATACGCGCGCGAGCGCGCTGCTCGTCCCGCAGGGGGGCGTCTGCAGCTTGCAGGCATTGGTGAGTGGCGACACCACGGGTTCCCGAGCATCAGGAGGGACATCCCCGCAAGGGGATGATGGTGAACAGTGCATCACCACGGACCCGAGTACCCGCGCCTAGCCTTGCCTGGCGTCGTCGTGTCCGGAAAAAGGGGGTTCCTGGTGGTTGAGCCGATGCCGAGTGTTTGGACCTATAAGGCACCTCGGCAAAAGCAACACACCACTTTGACCCCAGCTTCCTGTAGACGGCACCTGCGGCCTGACCCGACCGGGGGAAATAGGCAGGTACCTTTTTCCTATCCTCGCCTCTATCTTTCACATTCCTATCTCTTGCTCAAAGCTCTCCAATCTCCCTCTCACTTATTGGTTTTTTCTTATTTTCTTGGCGGCGAGGGTTAACCTTGGCTGACCATCTACCCTGAGTTGCGTCATTTTTGGTTGTAGTTAGGGTGTACAGCTGGCGTGGGCAGGACTTGCTTGCAAGTCCCTTTCCCGTCCCCAAGGTGCACTCCATGGTGGGTGGGGGAAAAGATTTATTCTATGGCTAACTTTCTCTCAGCAACTGGTCGCCCTCACAAGAGAGGGTGGACCGACGTAACTCAGAATTTCATGAAGAAAATAAATAGTTTTCCTACGTTTCGCGTCATTCATTGTGAGCAAACTGTTACATCTGCTAGAATAATCTCCCCATTCATTGTAGAAAAATGTTTGTCGGGCGCCTTGGGTTTGGCTACAATGTTACAGAAATTAGCAGCGGAGACCTCCTACTGGAACACCGAGATAGCGTCCAACACTCAAAATGTTCCAACATTGTGTCCATGGGTGACATCCCTGTATCCGTATCTGCCCACCGATCCCTCAATACAGTCCGTGGTGCAATTTCAGAGAATGATTTTCTCCTCCTCAGTGAACAAGAAATCAAAGAAGGCCTTGCTGAACAAAACGTCGTTAATGTCCATAGGATAAAAAGAAACGAGGGCAAAGAAATTCCAACAAAGCACATAGCCTTGACCATTTGCACATAGTACTCTCCTAGACTCAATTGATGTGGGTTATATAAAAATAGATGCGAGACCCTACATTCCTAACCCTCGACGATGATTTAACTGCCAAGGGTTCGGCCATGATTCAGTGAGTTGCCGCGGTCGTAAAACTTGCACGAAATGTGCTTCTAAAGATCAATCTTTTGATTACTGCGACGGCGTCCTACGCCGCGCAAACTGAGAGAGACCATGCTGCATGCTCCAGGGCGTGTCCGTCCTTGAAGAAAGAAAATCCAATAATCACACTAAAAAATACTGAAAACATTTCTTTCAAAGAAGCAAGAAGGCGATGCACACAAACACACGTTCTCCTTCACAGCAAAAACAATCTTCACCGAAGTGGTGCGTGGGCGCTGCGCACCAGAACAGGCTTCGGCACCAGCCCAGGCCACTCGCAGTGAGCCTGTGGCGGGGCCATCCGCGTCCCCAGGTAGAGTAGGTAACACTACCCCACCGGCCCAAAAAGATGCCTCGCAGACCCTCGTGTCCGTAGCCCTCAGGACCTCCTTCCACAGATCGAGGTCCAACTCTAACGCCCACGTGCCCTCTGCACGGTCGTCCAGGGCCTCTGCAGAGGCGATGGACACGACCCAAGGCAGCCCCATGCCATCCACGTCGGGTGGTCGGCGGAGCTCTCTGTATCGGTCAAAAGGTGACAGGTCCCGAATTAAGTGGCCGTAAACGACTTGATCTTGTTTTTAACTACATTGGAAAACCAAATTAAGATGGCTTTCATGATGCAATGGATCTGTAGAGGACTTCTGAACAACTACAGTGACATAAAAGATATCCTAGGAGCACACGCTCCGGTTGCGTTATGTCTACAAAAGACAAATTTAGGGCCTCAAAACAATAATTTTTAAAGAATTGTACTTTTTCCGCCGCGACCGAGAACAGCCGAGCAAGCTGTCAGCAGGTGTGGCAATATAGCAAAAAACAGTGTCCCGGCTAGTGAGCTAAACTAATAACAAGACGAGGCTGTAGCAGCCATTCTGATTGCACATAAAACAATTACAGTGTGCTCTATATATATTGAGCCACAGCTGTAATTAACACTCCTTGACTGAGAAGGTCTTTTAAAGACTCTTTTAATGCACATTCTCGTTTTTGGGGAAGCCAGAAAACTGATGCTAGAGGGCAGCTCATCGAGGATTTTATTCTATCCACTAATAATTGTTTGCTGAACCCGGGTACACCCACATACTGTTTTCCATCCTCAGGTAAAATGAGTTTTTTTATTTGTCTTTTATTTCACCGTCTCTTTTTAGTGATTTTAAATGGACTGTTTTAGTCGATTCATATGGAAGCGGTCATCTCCCTGTTTTAATAGGTCTGCACTACTCGCCAACAGTTATTCCCACAAAACCTATGCGTTGGACACTACATTTAGCTGATTGGGCATTGTTTAGAAAAAGCAAGTTTACATGTTATAATATTAGGAAACCACAGCATAGATGAGATAAATGAAATTTTCACAACATGCATTCTTTCTGCTGCATATGTGTCAATCCTAAAATCCACAGGAGTGGTGCGCCTGAACCACAAAGTTTGGTACACACGAGAATATAAGGAGGCAAAAAAACTACGGAATAAATCTTGGGGAGGATTTTGCAGATACCCGACTCGTAAGAACGGATTTTTTTCAAAAAGGCGAGAACACATGCGAGGCGTATCTGGCCCAAGGCCGAGAAAATATGGCAAACATATGTATCTCCTATGAACCGCTCAATCACAATAAAAAAATGTGGGAGCAAGTTCGAAAATTAAATGGCCGCTACTCACCATTCATAATTCCTTTTTTCACAACACCTGGTACATAAACAAGTTTTGCGGAACACGCAGACATATTGGTGGAGCACTTCACTGTAGTTTCTGGCTCTTCACACTATACGCAGTCATTTCTAAAACACAGAAATATAGCCGATAAACAAAGGCTCCCAACAAGTGGAGGTGCTAATGAACAACGCAATGGTCTTATTACACTCCCAGAAATCAACACTGTACTCTCTGCCGGTAGAAAAAGTGCTCCAGGACCCGACCAAATACACTAAGAAATGCTTGCTCATCTTTCTAAGCCTACTCTAGAGGCACTTTTAAGATTCTTTAACAAAGTATGGGTTTAGCGGAAAATACCTGACACCTGGAAAAAAAGTTGTTAATGTGCCGTTCCTTAACCTGAAAAACCCCCAACCTCATCTAGCAGTTATAGACCCATAGTCCTGACTAGTTACCTCGCAAAATTTTTGAAAGTGTCCATAATATAAGATTAACGTTTGTCCTTCAATCCTGTGAACTTCTTGATGCCCTTCAATGTAGTTTTAAAAAAGGGATGCTGCAGGACAGATCACCTCGCTCGTCTTAAAAATACTGTTCGAGAAGCTTTCTTTCATAAGCAACACTGTCTCGCCGTATTTTTTTATTTAGAAAGGGCATACGATATGGCCTGGCTGTTCGGGATTCTTCAAGACCTTGCCGATCTTGGCATCCGAAGAAGAATGTTGAACTGTCTAAAAGACTTCTTATCTAACTGTTCATTTTATGTCCACCTGCGTACAACCATTTCGATAAATTTCATTCAAGGAAACTGAGTACTTCAGGGGTGTATTTTAAGCACAAGCCGCTTTGTTGTGAAAATGAACTGTGTTACGAAAATAATCCAATGGTCCGTTATGTACTCAGTCTATGTGGACGACCTGCAAATAGCTTGTACATCCTCCAATGTATCGACATGTGAAATACCAATGCAAATAGCAATAAATAAGCTGGCAACATGGGCGGACAGAATTGGTTTCCGGTTTTCCCCACAGAAATCGGTGGCAAATCTGTTCTCACTCAGACGAGGCATACATACAGATCCCACCCTACACTTGATTGAAATAGATTTACCAGTGAAAAATGAGCATAAATATCTTGGTATAACATTTGACAGAAAGCTCACTTTACTGCCTCACAAAAATGCATTGAAAAAGAAAGCTTCTTGATACCTGAACATACTCAAAGTGATGTCGAGAAAACACATAAGTGCCGAAAGGACGTCTCTTACAAAGTTCCTACCCTGTAGTGCGCTCCACCCTGGATTACGGATGTATAGTGTACGGGTCAGCGAGGCCATCATACTTTAAACGGCTAGATCCAGTACACAAAATAGGCTTGCGTCTTTCTACTGGTACATACAGGACGTCACCCATAAACAGTCTATATGTAAAAACGAACGAACCATCACTTACAGACAGGTGAACGATGATCACGTGTTCCTACATTCTTAAAATCCGTTCACTACCTAAACACATCTGCCACCAAATAGACACAAAGTCCTGATCCAGAATTCTGTTTAACAACTAACCGCAAAGTACCACACCACTGCTCTTGCATCATGAAAAGATGTGCCAAAATCTCGGCGTACTGGACACATTGTCTGGCATTCCTGGAAGACGAGATCCACAGCCGCCATAGTATTTTCGTGGAAATCTGTGATCTCACAGCATATAATACAAGAATTTCATGCACTCCACGAAAAATACAGTACTTGCACAGCTTTTTATACAGATGGCTCAAAAACAGATTTTTACGCTGGAAGTACCGTCGTACCAGGGAATTGCAATTATACAGCGAGGCTACCACAGTGCGCATCAATATACAGTGCTGAACGTTGCGCTGTGTCTGTAGCCATTGAACAAATAGTAAAAGAGAACCTGACAAACAGTATTATTTACACAGACTCCCTTAGTTTACTTGCAGCTCTACACTCTATAAATGCAGTCACTCCTATACTTGGTGATATCATACACAACATAGTAATGGCCACAGCTAAGGGAGAATACCTAAAACTGTGCTGGGCACCGAGTCATATCGGATTTTGGGGCAACGAGAGAGCAGACATCTGCGCTGCTCAAGCACGTGACAAGCAGATAAAGAAAGTAGATATTCCCTTAAAAGATTGCAGTAACTTAATACATCGTAACATAAGACTGAAAAGCAAGTCCGCGTGGGAAACCGAAGTAAAAAACGAACTACACAATGTAAAACCAGTTATAAGTGAATGGAAGTCCTGCACCTACCAGGAATGTTTTAAGGAAGTTATCTGCCGTCTTCGTATAGGACCCAGGCACCTCGAACAAAATTTCCTGCTGACAAAACAAGATCAAATTCGGACATGAATTTACGATTAATCACCTTTTGATTTCTTGTGCGAAACTGGAAAAACTTTCCAAAAAGTATTTTACTCAATTTTTAACGAATACATTACTTTTTATCCCGGACTGCTATAATGAGATAGTGCAATCATTTATATATCACGTGTTTTTAGCTTTCGTAACGAAACGGCATTTCTCAAGGGACAAATAAACATTTTACCCACTGGTATGTGTGAATTTGAGTACACCTCAGCCACTTTCTCATGCCTGAGAAGAAGGCTGAGGCTTTTATTTTGATTGGTCGGGAGCCTCAATATCGTTGCGCTGACAGGGAAAGTTACAGAGGTTACCCAGCCCTCTTTAAAACATTTACTAGTAGCCAGTTTTAAAATTTATGTAAGTTTTCACAGGGTAGTATTACGTTTGAGGGCCTCTATACCGGGGATGATTCTTACATTTCTATAATATTCAACAAGACTTTTCCGACAATTTGTTCTTGGCGCATGATGGCCTCAGTTGCCTCTGTGCCATAAACCCAACAGACGCACACACGCGCGCACAACACACACACACTCACGCACGCTCAGGGCCGCGCGCGGACACACAGACGAGCAACAAAGAAATCAATTTTTCAGGATGGGTGTACGACAGCGGGAGTGTACAATAACTAGGAACCAGAACAATGTTTAACGTAGTTATACGAACCAAGTGCACGGCAGTAAATTATGAATAACTGGCACTTTCAATCCAAACGCAGCAAAAGAATTTACTTCCTCGTCGGAAACGAGCACCAGCTCCAGACACAGTTGCTGCTTCGAAAAGAGAGATAAACCTTCAACATAATCTGAACTAATCCCTCCAGGGGATGGGGTCATCAGTCCAGGCCCCCATTTGCCCCATTTGAATATGTCACGCTGCTCGTCTACGGCCGTTCTAACCAGGACGGTTCTCACTGGAACAAGGAATGAGGAGGGAGAGAAAAACAGTTTTTTTACAGCACTGTACTGAATTGGGAAAGGAGGATGTTCGTGGCGCGTGGTGTCAGCCCCTATTCCGTGACTCCACTGATCGCCGCCGCTGCCCATGCTCTCGGGACCAGTGCACGCTGGGCCTCCAGGTCCTCGCTGGACGGGGCCGCCTTCAGCCCTCCCTAGTTTGCTCACTTATAATGACTATATATGTGTCTTACTGGCAGGCCCACACCATATGAATAGTTCATCATACTGCCCTCAGAATTTGCACCTGCCCGTGAATGTAGGGTCCACGTGTTTTAGTATACCGGGATTTAAGAAAACACATTTTTCGAGCAGTCTTAGGTGCCACTCCTTGGTTCTGTCGAGACCCTGGAGTGGGGTTTGAGGAGTACTGAGGGTGGACTGGGACGCTCTCTTGTAGAATGGTAAAGGACGGATGTGCGGCACAAATTGGCAATTTGCAGGGTAGTGCGGCATGATAGGTGTGCCTAACTGTGATGGATGAAATTGTTAATCCAGAGTCAGGGCCAAGAGGCCACCGCCTATGGCCTGATGCAATTACTGAAACTCGTATATTTAGTTCGTCCATTCGGTGCAGCGATGGCGCAGATGTAGAACACCCGCATTGCATGCGAGACACCCGCTGCTAGAACCCAAGCGTCTCCTTAATTTTCTAGCGAATTAAAAAAATTCAGATCGTTGATCGAACTGAATAACTAGATCCAGATGGCGGCCTGAAACACCAACCAGAGCCGTCAGCGGACACTCTCAGCAAAACAAGATGGTCACCTTCTTTTTATGAATGCACCATTTGATCCCCGGCCATCAACCGCTAACGGCTGTGAAGCAACTTACCGTGGCGGTCGTCAGACAAGTGACGGAGTGGTGTTTACTAAAAACATCTGTATCGGAACAGACCATCATTGAAATCTGAACGTGGCGTCTTTTAACGCTTCAGCCTTATCAGGTGAGGCTAGCTTAGGGGCAACTATCGGGTATTAAAAGTGCGATGTCATAGGGCTGACTGAGTTAAGAAACAGTGATGCAATGTTAATGAGCGCGCACGTGTAATGTCATCGCTGTTTACCGGAACGCGGAAACCGACAAATTGTTCAGCATTAATGACGGTGTTATAGATATTTTTAATTAAGCTCAGTAAAAGGTACAGGTTGAAGCAAGTGAAGTGCTACGCCCCTATTTGCAGACTAGATGCAAAAGCCAAGAGGCAGGAAGGCGACCAGGCTGTTAGATATATTGGCATAGGTGCTGGGAATAGCATAGCAATGGGGAGCTATGCGTACAATTCACAGTAAGAAATACGATACCGGGAAAACCGATGTATGTTCCGACAGCGGGATAACGAAATATGTTGCGATAACGGGAAAACCAGAAGTGGACTTGAAAGAGCCCGAGCCGCAGAACTGAAAAATATGGTGGGGACACTGAAGCTTCGCATTAAGAATATGACGCGATAACATTAATGAGTTAAGGCCCATATACGCGGCATTGACATTCAAAACTTTACCTTTATAGGTCACTGGGAGTCCACACACCATTCCTTCGTCAATGGTGCAGCAATCAATGAAACATCCACCTGCCGCGTTGGTCAGTTTGCTCACAATCCCGTGAGAAGGTTGTGATCGCTCCACAAGGTTACGTTACTTAGTTGCCAACCTAGGTTTCTTCCTTGGGGTTTTCCCTCACAACGCCGATGCCGATGAGGACGAAGACGCCATATTTTCTTTTTAACGGCGCCCTTAACGCTATCGCGTTAATATTATGCGCACATCCCGACATGCATGACGCGGAAATTATACGTATGGTCAGGCATGGCTAGAATATGACAGTAGTTGCAAGATGTGTACAATGAAAATATTACATATTTTAAAATCAAAAAGGAAAACAAATCAGTGAAACTATACAATTCACTTTGTTAACAAGCAGGATGCACAATACACACTGGTTTCGACGGGAATAACTGCACAGTTTTAATACCACAGAAGAGAAACGAATCATGATTCAACAATTGTGTGGATAAGTACTTTGTCAAAGCACATTCAAACGGTAGTGGTTCTGTGAGAACGACAATTTTATTTGGCAGTTTTTCCCACACAACTATAGACTGAACTAAAAAACAATACTTCAAGTAATCGGTTCGGTACTCTAGAGGTTTGACTTGTTGTGAATGTCTCATTCTTGACAGAAAAAAACGTTTGAGGTCACGCCGGTAACCTGCATTTAAGGAACGCGAAAGCATTGACGCCTCCTCGTTTTCCTTTGCCCTTCTTTCCCTCTCTATGCCTCTCTCTGCTTCACTTCTCTCTTTTTCTCACATTTACTTGATTAAACACTGGTGTGAATTCATCCAATTTAAAAATTACCACAATAATTGTGTTACTTAATGAAGTTCTATCAATTGCAAATTTTGTGTTTTTAAAATTGGCGCCGGCTTCGTTTTCGGGTTTGGCGCTACGCGTTGGGTCCGCCCACACTTCTGGTTTTTGAAATCTGGCGCCACACAATGCCCTGGCTCTGCCCACTTTTTGGACATTTTTGGCTCTAATTCATAAAGTAATCAACTTATCGACATAATTATTTTTACGACATCAACCTCACATTATCCTGATTTGATTACAACCATTCGTTCGGCGCTACTTCTATGTTCCTCAGAACAGCTGCGGACACGTTTTGCGGGCACAATCTTGTCGTCATAGCCTATTAATGCTTTCTAATTAATAACATCTGGTGGGATAAGTTTCATAATATCTACCTGAGAGTTACCATTAAAGAAATTGAAAAAGAATACCAGTCTGCAGTATTTCATTCTTTGATCCAGTGTAACGATACTGGCCTTTTTTCCGAGCTATGTAACAGACAGTGTTCTAGTGTTGGCATCATACAAATATATAAGTGCACTCTTCTGAACATGCTCGGATATGTGTATATCTTTTTGATATAAGGTTGCCAGACATGACTTGCATACGTCGAGAGCGGCATCATCATCATTTTAAATGCAATAAGCTTTACATCAGGGGTCAGAGTATAGTTTGTTCCTTGATGTCCATAGGATGGTAGTGTCTCGATTTAGCCTAGAGTCCAAAAGAGAACCGGGGAAAGCAGTTCGAAAGAAGCACATAATCGAGTTATTGGATATAAATAATGCATAGGAATTCAAGATCCTGCTGCGCAAAATACTCCACTTTAACCTAAGACGACGATCTTCGTGTTGAAGCAACAAGGGGAGAAATAAACATTTGATCGTTCTGATGTAGTGGTGCTTCCCTCGTACTGGGTGGAGCCTTCACTCCTGTGACCCGTGGCCTTTGCCGCCCACGGGCGCGGCCCACCACCTTCCGCTGGTACCTCGGGGCCAGTCTGGATAACACCGCCTTCCACTGGGCAAGGGTGACATGGTATGAGAGGGTGCTGTCGGGTTGTGTCAGGGTAGGACGAGTTGTTATTGTATAGGGTTGTGTGTTGTGCGCCGATTGGGCATGTGTCCGGGTTGTAGGGGAGGTAGAGCTTGTTGAGGAAGCTGAGGTGTTAGCTCTTATTTTGAAGTTGTCGCCAACTGACAACCCCATCTTTCGGGAGGTGTCTGTGTCTTCCCGTCCATCTATCCCTCCATCCGTCTGTGTCAGTATCTGTCTGTCTGTCTGCCTGTCTGTCTGTCTGTCTGTCCGTCCGTCCGTCCGTCCGTCCGTCCGTCAGTCCGTCCGTCCGTCCGTCCGTCCGTCCGTCCGTCCGTCTGTCTGTCTGTCTGTCTGTCTGTCTGTCTGTCCGTCCGTCCGTCCGTCCGTCCGTCCGTCCGTCCGTCCGTCCGTCTGTCTGTCTGTCTGTCTGTCTGTCTGTCTGTCTGTCTGTCTGTCTGTCTGTCTGTCTAGAATTTTTCCCGTGGCGGAATTGTCTGTGCCTCGTCACGCTTTTTTTCCTAATACGAGGTTATTTGTGGCGATGGAGGTAATGGTGGGGATGTTAAGGAGGCAGCTTGTCAGAAACGGTTTTTCACAGCGTCTGTATACTGCCTATGGGGGTGATTTTCGTAGTTCCTGCGAAGCGCTCTGGCGTCGGCATGGCGGCGTCCTGGGCGATGGTTTGGATGCACATTGTTATAGGGGTTACAATGGTCCTTTGATTAATGTGCTCGGGAGTCGGCATGGCGGGAGGTCATGACCAGTCGTCGTCGGATGTCGTTTGCGGGGGAGCGTTGTGCTCCCTGGTGGTTTGGTACAAGCGTATGTTTTGACTGGTGAGTTGCGCTTGCACCATTTTTCTGGGACTATTGTGTGCGCCGCAATCGACAATTCTGGTGTTGGCGCTTCATCAGGCTCTGCCGAAGGCGCGATTTGCCGTCTTGCTTAATATGATGTCGACTGAATTCGGAGAGTCTGATCGAACATTTTTTACGGAAGATTGTATTCTATATATGTTGTGCGACTAATTATGAATGTGTGAACAATGCGCAGTACGTGGACGTAATTAAGATTGTGTGGTCTCTTTGGGATCTCGAACCTCATATGGTGAACCTGTGCAAAACGACACGATGCGAAACGTGACAGTAACGACTTAGCGGTCTATTCTGTAATGCTACTTTTCCTTCGTGCTTTTCACGCGAGATTTCATTTTAGTGATAATTGTTGTCCGCAATACATTGATTAAGACGAGCATTGCTGAAAGCAATTCTTCAGTAAGAGTTCTTGGAAAATAGATGTAAAACTGTCTTGAATTTGGAAACGAAAACACTCAAAAAACGTGAAGTCCTCAAAACGCCTGATATTGAAAGTAGCGGCCGCGCCAGTTGGTTTGTAATGAAAAGAGAAGCATGGCAGCGACAGTTCAACTTACATGATTTGAACGGAAAGATCTTTGACTGAAGTCCACCTGGCTGGGTTCTTGAGTAGACAAAAATAGATTGTGCTATGGCGCTCTTTGGCCATGATCATCATCATTCATCATCAATTCATCATCGTCGTCACCCCTCTCCAGGACTATGTTCAGTGGGCGCGAACCGAAAAAGCAGATGGTCACTTAGTGGCCTGTTAAGCACAGATACAAGGAAGAATGGCTCACCGTTATGAAAAAAAAACCGTGAAAAGAATTGGCGGATAAACAAGTGTACAAGACCAGCTCTGCCAGAAGTGAGAATCAATTGTATCTATGCTCCCGCTGATAGTGCCACAAAAAGGTCGAAAAGTATATTATACGGGGCCTCTACGTTTTTTCATATAATACATCAGTAGCGATATATATATATATATATATATATATATATATATATATATATATATATATATATATATATATATATATATATATATATATATATATATATATATATATATATGAGCTTCACCAAGAAAATGCTGCAAAAGTTGCGCACATGCCAACCGGGAGATTTTCATCTACCCAAGCCTGCGTTGTCGAATCAGTGAGAAGGTTTGATAATCTCAATGAGACCCACTATTGCGAAACTGATGCCGGGAAACTACACGCACTGCAAGGCATCAGTGCGCCGATTGATGCCAACAAACAATTTTGCTTTGTGCCGTAGTTAATTTTAAAAAAAGCCGCGATGCTTTCTCCCAAAAGCATTAGGTTAAATGGGAAGCCTCGAAAAAACCTTCTGCCATCAGAGAAAAGGACGTCGTCATCATCTTAATTACGCATTGAACTAGTCACACGCTGCAAATAGCTATATAGGTTTGATGATACGATGAAATTGGAGCTCTAAATAAAAGGAATAACAAAGGCGATCGCATACAGCCATATCAAAAAGACGATATAAGTGGAATAGGCATTGTAAGCTCTTCGTTTACCATTATCCTTTCAGTGAAATCTTTATACCATAGTACTATGTCCCAAGGAATACATCACTAGTTCTTCACGCTTCAACACTACAATAACAAAAATCATGGCGCACTCCATCACAGGCTTTAACCAGGTAAGTATGAATCAGAACAACTTGGCCGGCCTCATCTGAAACTCTCCCCAACACTAAACATGCGATATGAGATGGGTTTGGATATTACGGACTTGGATAGCACATGCTTGACTCGAGGCTAACAAGTCTAACGCCACTGTATGCAAAACGGACGAAAGGAGCTTCCGAAATATCTTATAGCCAGCATGACATAACATCTCCCCTTCACATCAGGTGATAACCTTCAACAGCCTTCAACCGGTTTCTGTTTTGATTTTAGGAGTTAATACGGGGTGTTCGGTCTTCAAACTTGGACGCAAAATGCTTACATAATAAACAGAGCTGTTAACATCGAAATAAGTGGGTGTTACTTAAGGATAAGACGTTGTGCAGAATTCGCTATTTACACTGTCCGAAGAAGGAGATTTATGATCCTGCAGAGTGGAAATTGACAATTTGACTTCGTCTAAAGTAATTGCCGCCCAAATCACTGCACGCTGCTCATCGTCGAGGTGTGATAACGCTTCATGGAAGCGAATAATATCTGACACAGTTTTGGTTCTTCCACACCCAAAAAGCTGCAGGTAATAGTAAAATAATGCAACTTGTATACCAGCGGTGCCAATGGATCTATTAATTCCTTATTGATATCCAATACCTCTTTGGAAACTGTGGCTCGCCTGTCATCACCAAGTGCCCTGTAAGGTAGTTGGTCATCGGAGATACCAACGTGTTCGGTACTTAATTATGCCATCTTGATATTTTTCTGCACCACACAGATGTAACCATCAATCGGTAATGTTAATACCTTGAAGATTTATTTCTCGGCTTATTCTTTCCCCCTAACGCAGTTCATTCAGAATGCGCCCGCAGCTCGCTTAGATAAAGGCGCTTCAATAATGCGACCGTTGCTGATACTCCTATAACCAAATTCTCCGCCTTCTGTATAAACAAATCCTAGTTCGAAACCCTGGGAGTTAGTCACTTCTCCCTGTATCATTCAGGAAAATAATTAGAACACGCTGAGAAATTCATGCGACAGGAGATAATTATTCAGCTCCCAGATCTATCACCTAAGTTCGGGAATACACCTACTGCAAATTCCTGTCAGAGCAGACACCGTGCAGTTACCGCTAGAAAATTTCACTCGTACCCAATAGCCGCGCGCACCAGGTAACGAGTCTGCGAAACGTAGATCATTCGAAAAACACTGTATATTTCTGAAATGTATAGTATCGGTTTTTTGTTGGCCAAAGTCAGCATGGCTAAATTAAATGGCCAAATCGTTGAGCGCCGGAGAACTAGATTCTTAACGCCCGCTAAACACTAATCGGTCCTCATTGTTTCAATGACCACTTCTGGCAGCAGAAGTATTTTGGGATCCGTGCGCACGATGTTATCCCTTCCAAAGAACGCCTCACGCTGTTTGTTGTATTTGGTGTATAGCAGTGCATTTTTCGTTAGTTTGTGCAAATGGGAACAGATCCCTATTAACGGCCAAGATGTCGCCGTCGTCGCATTTAATGCTTCTGATCCACCGCGGTTGCAATTGCCAGCGCCAGAAGCTAGAGAGTGAACTGATCCACTAATAAACTAGGCTTTATTATTTTGAATGTGCAGATTATGGTGTAGCTTTGTGTAAAAGCAGGCGCTATTGCCTTCCACACTGACCCGAAGGGGACAGAGGTGGGCGACCTCATGAGGTTTCCACCTCATGAAGGCGTCCTCAACCTCAAAATGACCTCAACTTCAAGTCGTGAGGTGAGGTCGGCGACTGCTCGAAATTTTGTGAGTGAGGTCAGCAAACCAGACCTCAACCTCACGCATGAGTTTGAAGTTGAGTGAGGTCGTCATTTAGTGAGGTCAAAATTTTGAGGTCGAGACTTTTTATAGTTGCCATGTCTTACTACGAGTGCCGCTTCCGAATCGGAGTTGCAGCGCATCACCGCATTCTTCATGTAATGACGCTTGGTGTTCGGTTTTCCTTGTCTAAACAACTGGATGCCGCAGTCCGCTCTTGGCTTTCGGTGCTGCGCCGTAATATTCGTTCAGCCCGAGCCGACAGGAGGACGCACGCATTTCCCTCTCCGTTGTCCCGCTGGCGTAGCTGCCGTAGCTGCCTGCCGGTCGGCTCATACCCCTGGGAGCGCGCAAATCGTGTAACTCATGTTGACCCGCGATAGCTTTGTTTGATGTCGCAAACAATTAAGTTCAGTCCAACAAGCTCCCAATAAATTCGTCGCAGCGCGGATGGCCCCAAGGAAGACTGCTTCGTGTTCATGCTCGTTGCCGGTGCTGACGTCATGGCTCTTGCCTTGCTGTCGAATAAAGTGTATCCTGCTGTACATTAAAAGCTGACTTACGAGAAGCTTGAGTAGTCAGCACAGGCGAGAGAATGTGATTGAGGCTGTTCCTAACAAGGACACTTGGTGATTTGATTAAAAAAGCGCGAAGATGTGTGAATAGAACTAATTACATGCTCGCGCTGTGCTGCTGAGTCGCTCTTTCAAACCTTCTAATATGACGTTTAATGGGGCACACTGTTACCTTCTGTTTTTAGTGTGCGATTTTTGTTTGTTTGTTTCTAATCGTTCTTTTTTTATTTTTTAGTATGGGATTATATAGGTTGGCAGCCTACCTTTTACACGACCAGGCATATCTTTCCTTTAACTATTTTGCAGAGACCCATCGTTCATTTTAAACGGCTTCGCAGAGTGCTCACGCGGTGCTCGCGTGCAAAAACAAGAAACGTCGAGCATGCTGGCGTACCATTGATTAGTTTAGTTTTGAAGGAAAACAAGTGATTGACCTAAAGCAGCTTGTCTCACACCGACTGACTAAATGGTACCTAGAATTCTGTTGAGCCGTATGAGTATTTAGGTGGTTTTTTTCTCCGGCGTGGAAGAGGTGGTAAGTTGGGGGGGGGGGGGCCCTGAAAAAGATTTCGCTGCGGGGAAATTTCAGTGGAGAGCCATGGTGTTCTTGATAGAGAGAGCGGCTCACGCTGCCCATTCTAGGCCAGTTGTTTTGACCCGTGTGATTTTAATAGTTGGCACAGAGCTCAAAGATGTAATCTAGACCTTTCATTCATAATGCCGCGGGATCATCGAGTCATCGGAGAATTCCCAGGATTTTGAAACCATTACCAACGCCACCTGGAGGGAAGTGGTGAAACCGGTGGAGGGTCTTGACCTAGCAGGAACATCAGCATCATCATCGCTAATTATTAGCTGCAGGTATTCCTGTTTTCCCGCACAATAATTGCCTTCGGTTTTTGGGTAGTGTACAATATTTAATCAATATTCTGGCAAATTTTAATTTGGTAGCGGTATATCATGCTTCTCCAGGCTCATAAGGGTACACTGTTAGCATGATCATCATCGCCATCATCTCGAGAGTCAAAGGCATGTGTCGTTGCATTATGTTTGCAATATGTCATATATGAGAATGAGGGCGTTAACCTGCTGGACAATCCGAATGTCATTAATGTGGACCGGATTTTGGGCGCTCTTTATAATGCACCATGCACGCATGTGTAGTAATACGGGATCCATATGGATCTTGAAATGGGGTGGATGGGGGCCTGGTATAACGAGAATTGACATCGTTTTCCCTTGAGTAGGTGTGACGTCATGTCAGCGTCGTGACGTGACGAGGTTTGATGGCACATTACATCGTTGTCACGTGACCTGGTGTGACGTCACACTAGTACGATGTCATCACTAATTATATAAACTGTTATTAGCGTTAAGTAATTATATTATTAGCATTAACTGCTTATGTGACGTCATCATCTTCGTCGCGTAACTCGTCGCCTCGTGACGTCACATGGTGCCGTTTCATGCTTACACTTTTTGCGGATATAAGCTTGAAAGTGAGCCATTTAATGCTTTCTCATTATTAAAAGAAGCCGCTCTCTTCTACAGACATAAATACAACGAGACTCTTTTGGTGTACTAAAGTCGCAGCTTGTAAAGTGTTTTCGAAGGCAACATACACAGGACTGAAGAGAGGATTCTCGCTATGCCGAATACAGCAAGAAAATCGAAATATACTGATATGCGTCTGCATAACTGTCACATAAGAAAGTACATCGACGACCAGTTTCTTTATATTCGGTAACTATTTTCAAGCCTGAAAAGAGTTTAGCAAAACGTTCATTTGGGCGAGTTCGCGCTGTTCAAATCCTGAAAAGAGTATCGTGAGTACCCCCCCCCCCCTACTCCTCCCACTTTCTGGTTGCTGGTGTAGAAGGTCTGTGTTTGAGATTTGCCGGTTCCTGCGTAAATGATCGAGAGGCTTCCAATACGAACAAGCATACTCGAAGCAGGTTTCAAAATATTGACACATATAAAATACTCACCGACACACTAGTGGTAACCGTGTATGGCACACCCCTGCCTGCACGCCATATACTTTCCGAGGGTTCATCCCTAATGATAAGCCTCTCCTACTGCATGCAGATCAATAGTGTCTCTACACACCTTATTAAATAGTACCATCATCATTTCGGCTTTCCTGTCTCACAGGATTCTCAGAATTTTTTTTAACTAAAAACTTCTTAATTGCTTTTTGTTTTGTTTTTCGGTTGTTTTCTGAGGTCGAGCAGCCGACCTCAACCTCACAATTTGAGGTTGAGGTGAGGTTGAGTCAGGTCAGCAGTCGCCTCAGGAAATGTGAGGTGAGGGCGTCACAGGATACCCCAACCTCAACTGATGAGCTTCAGGTTGAGTGAGGTCAGAAAATTTCTTTTTGAGGTGGAGGTGATGTCGAGACTTTTGAGGTCAAATGACCACCTCAGGTGAAAAAGGCGGACGCAAATTTTCATGATCCTCCTCGCCGTCATTCTTCAGATATGCAACGGTCTTTCCACACCACAGAAGCGAAGGTGAAGGGCACAACACTCCTTGTGGCTCTACACTAATGGCTTTGAGCGAGAGCTATCACTTCAAAGGCCTCTGTCGGTGTCTCCTAGTTGCGTGAGGAGAGTGCGCTTTTGGGTGCCGTCGACTAGCGCTTGTAGCCTGTATTGAGCTGCCATAGAAACTTATCTGGCTGTATAGCACCATACCTCCGTCATCCACAGTGTCTGGGACGTACGCTCTGTACTTGGACGTGGGTTCGTTGCTGCACAAGTTCGTACACCACTGGGACGTTATAGAATGTGCGAAACCTTTCTGAAAAATAATTTTATCCTTCTGCATACTGTAATCGATGAGAGAGGTTGTGTTTTTTCTTAAAAGTCTCTGCTTTATAGGATTGGTCAGGAGAAATTGTCAAAGGGCGAGTGACGAGTACGTATGAATAAAAATCGTGGCTTTTTTTGTGTACACAATCCTTCGTAGTAACCACATTCATCTTATTGTTAAGAAGAATCCTTTCCGCTGTACAAGATCTGTTGCAGTAGACTCCCCTGTGGACAAAAAGAGAGACATTCCACACCATTGCAAGCGCGTAGTCACTCGTTTCGCACTACTTTGTCGCACAGTGTATTTTTTTTTCGTAGCACAGAGGTTGGGTCGACAGCGACTATGAACGCCAGTGCCGACATTTGTTCGTTGCCTTAGTTGTATCCTACTGTTCAACGGGAACACGGTGTGAAAATAAAATACTATTGCAGCAGACAACAAAGTTATATTTTGAAAGCATACGTTTCGAAGGGATGTCTGCATGCGGAATTTCTTTGAATAACAGGCATTGCTTTCGTTAATGTCAAGAAAGGTTCAGCTGCTCGCAATAGACATGTTGTCTATGTTTGTGAATGCCTGAAGAACGTCTCTACGGTAGGAAGGCAGTCTCGGGAATGCACTATGTCCACACGATAATGCAGGTTTGCTTAAGAGGGTGCCAGTATCCCAGGGAATTGTTTGAGTTGTAGAAGGCTCTTCATGCCGCGTATAGCCACACTGAAGAATAGCAAGAGCTGTGGGATTGTTATTCTGTTTCCTTGTTTTGCAAGCGCATTTAAAACCACTGAAAAATAATTTGTTGCAAGCAAGGAGTCTTAGGAAGAGAGGAACTTTAGAGAGTTGAAGAAAAATTGAAAGAAAAGCAAACAAATTCTTGTCGGGAAATTAAGGAGTGAGTGTTTATACATCAAGATATAGACCAAAGCAAGCTATCTTTGCAAATGCACTGTACGCGCCGAAAGAAGTGGTTTCGTTCTACAAAAAAACTTTTTTCATACTTCATAGTTAAGGCAACAGAACCAAAAATCTTATCTGTCACATTATCCTTGAGTGAATTGATACCGGTCTTGGAAGATATTCTTTGTTGTATGAATTGCGATTTCTTTAGACGCTGCGACGTGTTCTGAGAGTATTTCTCGGGACGAAAAAGAAGACCACACGGGCGTAGCTCAAGCCTTGATGCAAGAAGCTCGCCTCAGAGAGAGAGAGAGAGAAACATTTATTGAAATCTCAATGAGAATAGCGGTGGGCCGTCGTCTTCATCGTTGACGTCTGGCCTCTTCGCAAGGTCGGGCCCCCATTCCAGGGCTTAGCTGAGTCTTGCTGCTTCGCATGCGTGCTGCACAAGGGCCCTTTGGGCTGTGAGCTCGCTGCTGGTGAGCAGACCCTCCCTCCGTCAACCCGGCCTCGCCCGAAGCCCGGCTGGAGTTCATCTTGAAGACCCCCTGTGGGAATTCGGCCATATTTCTTCCTCAGCTTGCAGTGGAGAGCGAGGTGAAGTGCCCGGACCTCGCCACAACATGCATCTCTGCGGACAGAAGCCTACAGAAGGTATACACTGTTTACGCACTGACACCATGAAGCAGACGCTGTTTGTAGCAAATGCGAGGACATCGTGAGAGAGCATTGTTCTTTAGCCATCCTTTTGCGCAGGACATCTACGTGTCTGGGCCAGTGGGCATGCTTCACACCGGACGCCTGTGCGCTAAGATCGCAAGCGAGGTGAAGTACATTTGTGCCGCTAGAACCTTTGTGTCTGCGGTCAGAAGCCTGCACACAGGAGAAATAGTTCACGCACCACCTCCGTCATGCAAGCGCTGATTGCAGCGAATACGAGGTCATTTTGAGAATGCGATGTTTTTTTCGCATCTTTCTTTGCACAGGACATGGAAGGACGTCACCCACTAGAGATGCCGCTCACCTGCCATGCGCGTGCGGAAATCTTCAAACGCAAATTTGTTTCCATCCCTGACGTGCAGCCTGTGATCGCCTTTCTCGTCTGCCGCGCCCAACTCGGCAAGAACACGAAGGGTGAGCAGGCCTTTCCGCAAACAGGTCTCTTAGAAAAATGTCCGTAAAAAACGGCGCAATGAATGACACGCTGGCATGCCATTCAAGAGTCTTTCGCTCGGAGCTCACCAGGAGTTATTGATGGAGCATTGGAAAGAATAAGCTTCCGCATTGCATGATGCTCTGGCTCTGTGAGGTGAGAAAATATGCAAATTTGCGCTACGAGCACAGTTGCATGCGAATTCCCCTCGACACCTGTGACGTGCAGAAAGAATGAACGTAGTTGATTCAGGCTCAAAATTATCATGGTGATTTGAAACCGTCACTTTTTTTACTGAAACCTGTAGCACAAGTCATAGCACAGCGATGGTGCAGAAATGCAGAATATCACTGCTCTTGCGCGCTATTTGCATTTCTAGCGACCAGGGTTCTAATTTACTCGGTGGAAGACTTCCTGAAGTGCATAATTGTTAAACAATTATTGGATATGTTTAGATGTGGGGTGAATACCTCTCCAGAGCTTTCGTGTCGATTCCAGCAACCGTCGTATAGCACGTAATATAGCCGTAGGACAAGCATTTCATCAAAACTTAAGAAAACCGGAATGCTGAGCGAATACACAACTGACGTTGACACTTTCGTGACGCGAGTGGCACAGCTGTTGTTGTAAATATTCTAACTCCTCTTCGAGCAAATATTATGATGTGACTGTCGCTGCATTTCTCATCGCTGAAATTCACTGCAAATATGAATGTTACGGATATGCGATTAAAGAGCAGGATTGCATTGCTTTTTGACGTGCCTACTTTAGTATTCAGCGTATCGTTTTTGTGCACTCTGCTATTGAAATATCACAAGCGAAAATCAAACTTGCGCACCTGGATCTTCTCACAAAAGTGAGAAATGACCACGAGACCATTCCTAAATTTTGGTGAACTTTGCGACGGAAGGGTTTATTCCTGCGCTACCTTTAACCAAGCGTTCAGACCAAAAAAGCCATTTGCTCCGGCTCCTCGTGATATCGTGTGGCGCTCTGACATTAGTTTACTGCCGCTGTATACTCAGCGCAGACGCCCGGGCACATAGCAAACCATCCGACCGCAAGAGATGACATGGCGGTGACTGCGTACCGTTCGAAAGTTAAATTGGCTCCCAGCTACAAGAAAGCGGATGAATCCGAGAAAAACCAGCGTCGACTTTGCAGCTTGTGCACCGACAACAAAATCCTTCCAGGATGAAAATTCTGAGGGCGTATTTAATTAAACTGTCAACAAATTAAAAAAAAACTCGTCCCATTTAGGCACACTGTACAGCTGCGAAAACGAATGTTTGGAACGTGGAATCAAAACGCCAGCCTTCCAGGTAGTATTCGTATTCTTGTAGATAGTGTCCAGCCTGTGATAGCGAATGAGGCTCAAAAGGCAACGCAGGAAAGAAACGTACAGAGACGAGGCGACATGGGCGGGGACACGTCGCAACGCTGGGCCACCAAACAAGCTGTCTATGCTTTGCAGAATGACATATTCGGAGGCAATGCGGCTACGTGACTGCGGAAAGAAGCACAGACGAGCTTTTTTTTGAATGTGTAGAAGGTGTAGTCTATCAAACCCAGTTGAGTTGTGGAAAAACATGTTGGGCAGACTGGGAGATGCGTAAAGGATAATGTAAGAGAACACTCAATGAACGTACAAAATGCACGTGATGAAAAAGATTTTGAAGCTTTTCTCGCTAGCCACGGCCTCACTTGCAGTAATTGTTCCCCTAATCTTGAAAGAACCGTTATCACCAGTTAAGACAAATAGCTTACCGCCAGAGAGATCGCGGAATTAAAACAGATTTGTAATCTCGGGATAGACTGTATCAGTAGGGCTTCTATCACCCTATCCGACAGAGAGCGGACTTACCTGCGCCTTCGTCGTTGATGACTGTAGTCGTCCAGATTAAACATACCCGTGCATTGGCCCACAATAAATTGGTAAGTTTATTGCCGTCCTTGTCGCCACAGCTCTGTCCGTGTGTTTGCTGCGCTGTAGCAACAAGCCCAGATTTCCACCTTAGTCAATTCAGGCTGTATCTAACAAGAATCATTGCCAGTAGTTAGAAATTGGAGCTGAGCATAGCCGAGCCCACTGAAAACCTTTTCAAGTGGAATGTGAGGCAGTATAGCAGTATCGGTGCACTAATATTAGAGACTTTCAGCCTTGCGGAGACATAGTACAGCGTAGATGTATACCGGTTTACCGGACGCCGGCTCCGCCCGCGCAGTAGAAGAGCATATGGCCAGGCGGGGCTACTGAGCGTGCGCAGGGGCAGCCTGGCATTTAGGTACTTGTCTACGGTAGTCCGTCTCCGCCCGAAAGAAATTCTCTGTTAAGAGTAGGTCCACTGAGCTCAAATATGAGCACGCCTGCCTAACCTAGAAGGCGGCGGACTGTCGCGTCGGGATTAAACCACCTTCTGCCCATTCCTCGGCAGGTGCCTCCGCCGAGGTTCGTTGCCTTCACGAAATGCTGGCCTTCAATGCGGAGTTCGCACGCTTCAAAAAGGAACTGACGCGAGGTGCAGACATCGACAGTGTTGACAGGTCCCACAGCAACTGTCTGGGCGCGTCCTTCTGCTCTGACCCGCGGCCATCCGCGACGGCCTCCAGTGATGGCACTCAGCGCACGCTGCTGCCGCCGGAGAGCGCTGAATCAGAGTGAGTGATTTTTAGCACAGACGGACGGACGGACGGACGGACCGACCGACCGACCGACCGACCGACCGACCGACCGACCGACCGACCGACCGACCGACCGACCGACCGACCGACCGACCGACCGACCGACCGACAGACAGACAGACAGACAGACAGACAGACAGACAGACAGACAGACAGACAGACAGACAGACAGACAGACAGACAGACAGACAGACAGACAGACAGACAGACAGACAGACAGACAGACAGACAGACAGACAGACAGACAGACAGACAGACAGACAGACAGACAGACAGACAGACAGACAGACAGACAGACAGACAGACAGACAGACAGACAGACAGACAGACAGACAGACAGACAGACAGACAGACAGACAGACAGACAGACAGACAGACAGACAGACAGACAGACAGACAGACAGACAGACAGACAGACAGACAGACAGACAGACACTTTTATTCATGCCAGTTTTCAGACAGCTTAAATCTAGCCTACTAAAGCCTCAAAGGTCTTTAGTGGCAGCGCCCAGAAAACTGCGAACAATGGCAAAAATGGAGACCTTGCAGCAAACATAACCACAAATAAAAAAACTCAACAACACAAAGAGACGAAACTTATCACAATATGAAGAGGGATGACAGATATTTTGAGATAAGACAGTGACATCAGATGAAATAATGTTGGGGCAGGAGCAACGCAGACGTACAGCAAAATTTTTTGTTATATTTAATTATCTTGCGGAACGCACGAGGTGGCAAAGTATTGAAAGAGACAGGCAGATAGTATTGACGTGTGCGCTTTCCGTACCGGGTTGAGGAGCGAGGAATGCAGTAACGCTAGTTTGGTCTTAAATAACTTGCAGGAACATATGAAATGGTTATCTCATTATACCCGAAATGTTTTAGCACAATAGTTTCTGTTAACAAAGCGTTTAAACTTCGAAGCTTTATTCTTCTAAAAATATCAATCTCATTACCAATTGGTAGGTCATAGGCAATATTATTTAGAAGAGAACGCAGAAGTTAATTCGCCCTGTGCGGACAGCGAACCATGCAGTGACCTTAAGCAGTGATTCCATATATAAGAACACTATAGGCTAGAGCATGTGTAACACATTTACGGACAGAAAACGGCATAAAATATCTAATATCAAACAGCACACACGATACAGCACGAAGTATTTGGCAAACAAAAGAAAGGTGTGAGTTCCAAGTGAGATCGCTGTGGAAGATGAGGCCAAGATATTTGACCGACTGCACATTTTTTAACGGTACGCAGTTACAATAAAGAAAGGAGGAAGTGTGGAAATAGGATGACTAAACTGAAATTGTTTTTAGGGTTGTGACAACATATAAGTTGCGTTTTATAAGTATTAAAATTGATAAGGCTAGGCTTGAATAGCTGTCATTTGTAATGCTGTAACTGCATCACTGTATTTCTTTACGCCTGAAACAATAACAGTGTCGTCAGCATGTTGGAACAATAAAGATGGCACATTGTTAGCAAGATCATTAATGTATAGATTGAATAAAAAAGGACTTAATATGGAACCTTAAGGAACTCCGGCTGTAACTGCCGTTAAATCGCTATGGAGTCTTGAAATCGACAGATATCGCCGCCTATCTTGTGAAACGTTTGTAAGCAATTGCAAAAATGAACCTCGAAATCCCAGTGCAGAAAATTTATCAAGCTAAAGAACGTGGCAGATGGTGTAAAAAGCCTTGCTTACGTAAAGAAAAAGGGAGCATATGACCTGATTTTTATCGAAAACTGAATTTAGCAAGTGTGAGAATTCTACAATAAGGACTGTTGTTCCATTTCAATAACAGCAGAATGGCCAATAGCTGGCTACACAGTGACATGTACGTTTACAGTTTTCACCCCGGAAAGGAATTAAAGAACACCTAAACTTATGAACCACCTTAAAGTTCTTACATTTCCTACATGAAATTCTTGGCAAGAGGGTCTTAAGCGCGAAATCTCTTCACGTTCTTTTCCAACGCCGCCCTAAAGGCTTATCCACCGAGTTAAACCCAGCGCATTTCTTTGAGATGAACACCTCAAGAAAGCGGGTTTTCATGTCTCGGTGCTCATTGCGCATGCCTGGTGAAGACATTTAGGAGATAAATGACAGGACCCCCGCGCCACTAGTTTGATTTAGAAAAAAAAATGTGGTGTTGCACTTCGCCGTCATTGACTATCTCACTGTGTGAAAAGGGTAGCGAAAATTATCAACGTACTCTGCTTTCATGGCCCTGTAATCTGCCAAGACTTAGCGCCCTTTTAAATTGAAGTAGGGCTAGAGGGATGATGGAAACCTATTTGCAATAGGACGCATATTACCGAGATCGTTGAGTGAGCAGTCACTGTTGTTTACGAGACCCCTAAACACGGACTGATAAAGGGTGATTTTGTTAATGTTCACCTATTTTTATTCTTGTGAGATGCATCTGTGCAGTGCCTACGGGTTCATTGTACAAGATTAATAATATGTAACTGTCATATCTTTTAATTATGTGGTTAATTACTATTGCCTAATCAATTTTTTTATTTTTTATATAAGGGGGTTCGGTTTTATTGCGAAATTGAGTGCCTTCAAAATCGAAGATTGAATTGTCTTATTGTGCAATGTAGCTTGAAATATCGAATACCAAACACACTCATTTTGAAGCTGAATGCTCCCCCTTCCCCCCCCCCCCCCCCCCCCCCCACCAAGCAACTGCACGCCCCTGCACCCGATTACTTCAATAATGCGCGGCGCAGCATCCTGCATTTATTTCCCATATAATTTATTCGTACATAGTGTATATTGCCACCTACCCAATATCCTGTTTCACTATCGCTCCCCTCCCTCTTTCTTTCCCTCTCCCTGTCCTCTTATTCCCTCTAGTCGCAGCTGAAGTTCTTCAGGCTCCGATGGCAGATGCCGCGGCTATCAACATCTTTTCCCTTCCATTGTTACTTTATTAATAAATAGTCGCTAATAACAACAAGCTGAATGATATTGCTGTCACTCGTTACATATTTATAAAAGGGTCGTCGCTCAGATTTTTTATGCATCAGATAGCGAGGTACATTGTGTACTTGGTGATGAAGGAGAAGTTATTTTCATTTCTGTGGTGATACAACGCACTGCGATTCCATGTTATAAATTATTCAATGCGACAAAGCTGCCTTACGAGCTTAAAGTTCCTATTTTCAGCTCGTAAGGCAAGTGTAGCAATGGGCGGCAGAAAGTTAGGTGGGCGGATGAGATTACGAAGTTTTGCAGGCATCGAGTGGGTGAAGCTGGCAAAGGACAGGGTTAACTGGAGACACAGTGGAGAGGCCGTTGTCCTGCAGTGGGTGTTGTCAGGCTGATGCTGCTGCTGATGATGATGATGAGAGTCTATGGCGGGGCATTTGCGACGTTAGCGGGTACCAGGAATTAAAAAGCGGAGGATGGGCCTTGTACTTCCGATAACTCATATCAGGCGGAGATGGTGATAATAATGGTGACGGTGGCCGGGAACGTAAAACTCGCTTGGAATTCGTTCCAGCAGCGCACGTACCGAACACGTATACTATAAATTTCCACATGACCGAAGCTATGGCGTTGCGGCGCTCGTCCTATTCCTTACCGTGTTTAGCTGTCTGACAGCATTGTGTTGCGTTTTTCCCTGCATGAAAAGTGATGTATGTTTTTTTTCTCTCTCATCAGCAGCTGTATTTTCTCTTGTCGTCCTCGTGTTGCAGCAAGGGCGTAATTCATAGCAGCCATCGGGTGCTCGCACCCTCCCCTGGTCACTGGGCCGCTAGTCGCGCTTCCGTCCCTGTGCGGGACAACGTGCCAGTGCAACATCAGCGGCTACAGGACGTGCAAGAGTGCGCTGCTGGATGCACCCATGTTGTGGCTGCTGCTGTTGACGGTGGTGCGCATCTACCACCTCAACCTTTTTGAGTAGGCCACCTAAAGGATTGCAGAGGTGATGCCACATGACAGATATAAATGTCTTTAAAGTACGGTGGTGAAAGAGGTCACGTGCTGCGCTCTATGGCTACTTTGTAGTTATTCGCTCCTTTGAGTCGCGACTGCTGTTAGTATTCCCCTCTAAATTACACAGCAAAACAAACTGGCGTGAATATGGCTGCATGTGTTAAAAAATTGACAACACGCTAATGATACCTGATGCGAGAAAGCAGCAATACCACTTGGATTTGCCCTCTATTTTAGATACGTTTATTCTAAGCCGCGGAACCCAACACGCGACATATTTTTTCCGGAGGTTAAAGTTAGGCTGAGGTGGGTGGCTCTTCAGGAAAAGAGAGGTGAGGTAGGGAGGCGGGGCCGGTGTTGATAGTGGGTGCGTATGGAGCCCTTTACCTAGGGGTTGGGGTGTGGAAATAGTTGTTGGATGGTGCTTCTGGAAGACAGCTGGTTTTTCCATTGCGTTTATGAATGCGATTTAGCTGGCGCTGTTTCGTTCCGCTGCTTCGTTGGCTTCTTGTGTCTAGGCCTTGTGATGGGTAGAGGTAGTTTGAATGTTGGTGGGAAGCAACTCTAGAAGATATACTTGGGTGAGTGGGCGGTGATTGGCGCTCCTGGAACGTGAAAATGTAGGGGGTGGGGTAGAGATGGAATCGAGGGCGGGCATCCACTTAAGGGGGTGTGATGCGGTCGTGGCTAATAAGTGATGCCTCTGCAGAGTGAAGGCTTCATTTTTCGATGCTACAGACCGACATACAGATAGATGTCGGCATTTCCGCGTTTTGACACCCGTACGACTCAAAGTAACGCCGGTCAAAGTGGACGAAAAAAAAGGAATAGGTAGATAACAAAGGGCGCTGTATCATAGCAGTACTCACCCATGGGGCAGAAACGCAGAGGCTATCGAAACGGGTTGAGATTAAGGTAAAGGCAACGCAGCGAGATAGGAAAGAAAAATGATAGGTGTAACGTTAAGAAACTGGAAGGGAACAGGGTGAGTGACTGAACAAATGCGTGTTAACGATATCGTAGTAGAAATTAAGAGGAAGAAATGGGTTTGGGCAGGACATGTAAATCAAAGCCAAGACAACCGCTTGTCCTTAAAGCTAACGGAGTAGATTCCAAGAGAAGGCAAGCGTAACAGGGGGTAGCAGAAAGTTAGATTGGGGGATGAAATTAGAAGTTATCAGGCTAATTGTTCATGCGGCGGAAAAGGACAGGGTTAATTAGACAGACATGGCAGAGGCCTTTGCCCTGCAGTGGGCGTAGTTCGGTTTATGGTGATGATGATGAACAAAGTGCACTTGTTAACTTCTTTTCAGTGCAAGACCTACCATCAAGCTGTCCCCTGCACCCTTGCCCGCCTTCACCCTCCATTAGCGCTATCTATTTCTACACTCCGCACAGCCACTATCCGTCAGAAGACCACCCAAAACCGGAATGAAAAAGCAATGGCGAAATAGAAATAAAAGATGGAGTTCAAAGACCTGTTGCCCAGCAGATGCACCACAACCTCTCCATCTCACCTCACTAGCTTTTAGGCTGCCAAACCTGCCCCCCCCCCCCCCCCGTCTACATGCTCCAGAAGCGCCACCCACTTTCGCCCTCGTTCACTCAAGAAAAATTCTGTCGGCGTCTGTGACGCCTCGAGTAAGAGAGTGATAGAATTCAAGCAGACATCGAGGGTAAATTCAACTGCCTTCGGCGCTTTCTCGCATCAGGTTTCATGATCGTCCTTTGAAATTTTCTTCGTCCTTTGAAATTTTCGTACTTCGTACAGTTTGCACCGTTTTCTACAACTGTCTTGAATCTACAGCAACTTGCCTAAACGTCTGCATTCCTCAGGCCCTGTGTCAATTCAACACCTCGCTTGTTTTCGGCAAATCCGTCACGACCCTTAACCGAAACCACCAGATCATACAACCACATTCGTGTCTCGGGATTAGACACGTATTGGGAGAATTGCACGTGGTGAAATAGCATCCTATAGGCTTCGCTGAGTGTTTTCGTACAGCCAAGAAAGCGACAAAACTGGCGGGACAAAGTAGTGGATGCAAGAAGTTTAGGGGGAGGTAATGTGACAGGTGTGCGCACCCTGATGAATAAAAGCGGCTTCACTGTAGCTCAAGTCCGCATCAATATGCCGCCTACCTGAGCTGCATAGAAAGCTACATGTAAATTTTTTCTCACAAAGTTTATATCGCCTATCAGAAGTTTGCAATTTGAATTTATTTCATTGTTTGAATTGGAGGATGTTAATGATTTTAGGATTTTGTAGCTGTCTCTAAAAATACGTAGAGTTTGTGTTTCGTGATCGTAAGGGACTGCGCGTTTAAGGTCAGTCATTTGATTGTGTGGAATAGAATCGGACTCGAAACTGTGACTGACAGAGATACGTTGTTCGATGTTCTAAACAACTCACAGGCCAATTTTTCTGCAAATTCGTCACAGTAACTAAGGTTATTTTCGGTCTGTGCTTTAGGTTGAAGCCACGGCGCGGCCACCCAGCCTTCCTCCTTTTAAATAATGTGTGAATTAGAAGCGATGTAACCTTCGTCTGTGCCTCACAAGTGCGGTCTTGACTATCTTTTTAACGTTCTGCACACACTACACAGCTCGGCCCAAAGCTCGGCCACGCTCTGCATTTTTACTATCGTAAATACATGAGCTCGGCAGCGCGTAATCATTGTCGGCAGTGGGATACACATGTACAGCAAAGAAATTGTCTTGTCCGTGGCTATAAATGGAAGAGAGCAAGTGACTATGGAGACATGGCACGATAGCTAAGAAACTGAACACAATCCAGAGTAGAAAAAAGGCAACGTGAATTGCTGCCAACAGAGACACAACCAGTTATTTCACTCGATAAACAATGTGATCACCTTCCTACCTGAGGAAACAGCTCTGGGCAGATTCCACTGCTTGGAAGAAGCGTAGCTGCCTCAAGAAGTTTTGCAGGTTCGTGTAGATGGTGAGCGCAAACAACAGGTCTCCATGGTGAACCTGCCATCAAGACACTGCAAGACCCACGGTTTTTCTTCCTCGATGAGTCGAGAGGTGTCTCCCATAATATCCTATGCGCGAACGAGTACGAGCTTGATCTTCCCAGTGCCTGATCACAGGGACGCCCAAAGCAGCCACCTTGATTATGGAGCCATGATGTTTCATCTGACTGCTGTCACAACCCAAGACTCGAACTGACGGCCGTCACCGTTGACAGAAAGCACTTAAATCCTGTTTTTCAAGCCCCCCTGTGGCGACGCGACCGTGTGTCTGTCAGGCAGTTTCATTGACGATGAGGAAAAGCCGCAAAGCAACCCACATTCGATTCTTTCTCACCTTCTTTATTTCTTTGTGTTGTTCCGAAAGTACCTTTTGCTTCAGGACTTCGATGAACATCTAGAAAAATGATCGAGTATTTTACAAAAGTAATGACCAATTTAGGTGGCGACTGTGCGCGTAAATTTGCTTCCAAATACATCCCGATTGTTAGGAAACATAGTATGCTTTTTGTGTAGTGAATCTAAGCAGTGCTGCGAAAACATCTGTTCATTCCATCCATCTTTTTTCTTCTCCCATCTGTTACTGCTGGCGCGATGCCACTGCGACCTAACCCGACCTTACCCGACAGGACGAGGAAAAATTCTTGGTCGTGTTTGGTACGCCTGGAGTAATGCTTTCACACTAAAACTCCACTGTTAATAGAGCACTTTAAAATGCGTTACTTGAAACATACGACTAGCTGTGTCCACACAACAGCTGGTGTTAGGTTATCACATTTAATACCCTATACGGCCTGTCTGAACTGTTGCAATCATGAATGAAATCTAAGGCGTTATATGCGTTATCCCTCCCATATGTCCTGCCAGCTATTGTTGGGAAGATTACACGCTAATAGCTGAAGTGTAGAGCACAGAACTTATGAGTACTTGAGGAATTCGCTTCGGTTAGAAGCAATTTGCGCTGACTCTTCGCTCCTCTACATGGTTCTCTCGTCCAGTGCTGGATGGCGGACTGGTGCTCAAAAACATTGCCTCTGAAAATAAAAGGAAAAAAGTGATGATTTTTCGCGAGCTAGTCGGAGTTTAGATGCTTACGTTTCACTGTCTAGCATTTATTCGAATATCACCTATCACTATTTCGACTCGCGTATTGTAGCTGCTGGTGCCTTAATACATGCCATCTTAGTGTGTCTGTTTAACGTCTTTATCGGGATGTATGGAGTGCATTTCAAGTGTATACACATATATTATTCAACGTGTGTGCTGAAAATTTGAATTTCGTGCAACGCGACGTTTTTTTGTATGAACATAGTAAGCGTATTAATCCTCAAACAAAAATAATTTACACCGCCATCATCATCCGACTTTGAAGTCTTTTGACACCAAGCCCCTCCCAGAGTACTTGATCCTCTGGGCTCGGCCAGATAGCTCTAAAACTGTACAGGCAACGCGAGCGCTCTCACACTTTTTAATTGCCACGGGCCTTGCCTCGCATTTGTGAGTAATAAAGTGTGCCTTGTTTACATGTATTCTTTTTTAATTCTCCCTCCTTCTATCATCATCCTCTATCATGACCTTTTTACTCCTCTTCCCGTTCCCCAGTGCAGAGTAGCAGGCCAGATATTTATTTTTCGGGCCAACCACTCTGCCTTTCTCGTCAATAAACCCTCTCTCTCTCCAATTAACCCTGTCCTTTGTCAGCTGCGCCCACCCTATGCCTGCAGAATTCTCATCCGCCCACCTAACCTCCTCATCCGCCCACCTAGCTTTCCTTCTCTTGGAATCAAGTCCCGTTACCCTTAAGGACCAGCGGTTATCTTGCCTTCGCATTACATGCCCTGCCCAAATCCATTTTTTCTTCTTGATTTCGAGTAGAATGTTATTAACACGGCTTTGTTCCCTCAACCACTCCTACAGGAAAACATAACCAGAAATTCTATACAAAACAATTAGAACGGGAAACCATTTTGAGGCAATTTCTTCACATAATTTAAGATTTCACTATAACTATCAACACGTCTGCAGATCGCCCGATGGCAGTCCTGAATTTTTGTTCTTTTACCGTTTTTGCTATCGTCAAAAAGCGTTCCTCATTAGTTTTCATGGGAGTCTTAACTTTTCGATGGGACCGATGGACACACTTTAAAAGAAACATTAAGCTACATGCCAAAAGAATGGACCATTGCCTTCAAAAGTACCTCGTCGGTATCTGACAACTTTCCAATTTTCATAATTTTAATCAGAAATGGCTGAACATGTGAAGGACAAAAGTTTTACTTTCCAACATATTCGATCCTTTCTCCATATGTTAACTGCACTACCACGGCTGAGATGTATTTTCTTTGAGGAATTCTGGTCACAGAAGTCCTGGTGGATTTGGAATTCCTCGAATACACTCCTCAACACGCACACAGGTTTCCTAGACGCGCTGATTTACCTGGACGCTTGTGCACACCGGCTCCCAGGGAAGAAGAAACACAATAGTCCATAGCAAGAGAGGCGCATCCTACATCCACAATTAAAGTAGTATGTTCATCATTAATTTATTCTACCTCACAGCCATGGCCAAAGGTATGTCTGATGTACATGAGGCATACGCTGTTACAGCGGCAACGACGAGACCAAAGACGTGCTCCACCGTTGTACAAAAGAGACGAACCGGAAAATCTGAAGCGTGGATGATCTGCGTCCGCGCCCACGTTGTTTATCGAAAACTGGGAAAGCACCCTGCCCGCGTCTTTGTGTCCTCGCGAAAGTTCGCCTTAATGGCAAATTACCTCGCGTTGGAGGTTAGCTTGAGAAGAACCATCGGTACGATGATTGAACGGCCCCCGCTCAGCCGGCGCAACACACGAGCACAGATGCGGCGTGCCCTCCATTTCGGCTAGAGAAAACTGCTCGCCGCGAGGAAATTCACAGCTCTCGCGGAGCGGGCAAGATGGGCGTCTTCGTACGCATGCTCGCTAGTGCGCGGCGAGCACCGCAGTCACTCGCATATGCAAACGGAAGCGGGAGCAGCTCAAGACTCCAGCAGAAATACGGATTCGCTCGGTGCCGTAGCACTTCAACTTAGTAAACAAATCTGCCACCTCGTGCTGCTTATAATTTAAGCAAGATATTACCAACATTTGTGCCAGGCGCATTCTTGTACTTACTTCTGTCTTGTACCCGGCACAACTCGCTCTGCAGAGCTCCCATCAGTAATATGCAATATCTATCGTGCTAGCTCTTCTTTAATGGCCAATCGAATGATCATTATTCATATTTTACAGTGAAGCTGCTTACTTCTACCGTCCAAGAAAATTTTAGCGGTGTCGTTGTCGTCAGGAAAATAACCTCAGGCGACAGAAAAACCACATAACAAGCATCAAAAGCACACGATGGATGATAAGGCGCGTCTGAACAATGGGAACTCCGTCCGATGGGTTGCGGTAAACGTCACGTTTGCTGCTCCTTCGAAAGGAGTTGACATCATTCGAAGCCCTCGTGTGAAGTGCAAACAGCATAATGTATGATAACGGCGGCGGCATAACTGGCTAAAATAATAAAAAGTAAAAAAGAATTTAAAAAATTGATGACGCTTAAGCTTCGTCTTAAGAGCGGGATGCGACAGCGTGTTGCAGCGTTGCCAAGGAGTCTACGGAACGCCATCGTCCGTTAGGCGCGACGCCTTATCTGGATATTTATGGAAAGGAAACATATATTGGTTGACACCTGAGCCACGCCGTAACAGAAAATGAAGTGAAAATTGGTTTTAAGGTAAGGAAATGACGCCTGCCTCACGTATATTGGTGGACATCCAAACCGCGCCATAAGGGGAAATTTTATTCATTGACTGAACTACTTTTTTCCATCAGAAAAGACGCACACAGGCCTGGGAGATGGGAGTTGCGCGTCCGCGGTTAGAAGCTGGCTGGCAGGCAAGGAATACTTCCGACGCGCGGTGGCAACAATTACAACTACGTGTGCGGTAAACATGATAGGTTTGCAGCTGCTTCGAAAGAGGTTGACGTCATTCGAATCCCCCGTGTGAAGGTGTGAAGGGCAATCTGCATAATGTATGATATCTGCGCCTGCAAGCAATGCGAACCACACTCCTACTCGCGTGTATTTCCCGGTAGAGATTCTGGTTTCGTTTTCGTGCCCTTGTCGTAAGGAAAAATCGCCAGCCTAAAAATTTAATGTAAACAGCTTATCTCCTTTCAAATCAGGCATACAGCAGGCAGCTCAAGTACATTTTACTTGTCTCTGCTTTCACACTTTGTAGAGCCACGTGTGTGAATTTTCAAGTGGCGTGTCGTTTTATAGCGTCGCTGTTCAACAACAGTCATAGCGTGGATTGGAGTCACAAGTTTTTAAAATTCGGCCTCATAGCCATGGCAAGAGCGATAGTATGTCGAATTTATCTGACGCCTACGTTAGCTCGGTGGCAATGACCATGCCGACCCGAATGCCGAGGCAAAGGCCGGTCCCACCGTACAGCACGGGGAAGTGGGCGCAAAAGCAGAAAGAGCGCCCGAGCTGGCTCAGGAAAAACAGTGTCGTTTGTGGGGGAAGCAGAGGATAAGTACCTGTCGCCAGCTTAAAAAAAGACGTCAAAGTTTGGCACATTGGGTTTAAACGGTTGTGGCTTAGAGTCCTAACTCCGACAACTTTGCATATTTGTCAGCGCAACAGTTCTGCACGTGTGTCAGTATTGTTATTATCGTCAAGGTACGCTTCTCGGATAATTATTTTCGGCTTATACAGCTCATTCAGCATGTGCCCCTGCTCACGAATGTGAATGCGCCCCTGAGATATGATTCTCGATGATACTTAACAAATTCTCAGCTTTCTGTTTAATTAAATCCAAGCGTAGAAACACTCAGAGATAGTTATTCTCCCCGCATCTTTGAGGCAATCAGCTGCAGCTCGCTGATATATTTAATTTGAGATGAGGGGCTCATTGAGCTCCCAGACTTATCACCGGCGTTAGAGTATACAACGAACGTACAGGCGCGGCCGGAATAATGGGGAGCATAGGAACGGTAGGAGATCTGCGGGGAACTGCTTATGCGCGCTACCTAGCATGAGCATCGGGAACTATGCGTGTCGGCACGCGCAGAGGTGCGCCAGGGCACGGACCCACTTTTTTGCCGCAGGCCTATCGGCGTCACTGCTTAACGTATAGTCTGCGTTCCTGCAGCAAAGAAAATGCTGTTCGCTTTGTAGCGCAACACAGCTTGGAGCTCGGCGCGCGACATCGACGATAAGCTCAGCCTGCTTGGAGGAAGGCATCACCTGGCGGAATTGCTCGGAAGAGCTCAGTATCTTTCTAGAAAAGATAACGCCAGGGTTGAAGGAAAGAGTGGGGCTGGGTGGCGGGCACTCTCGGAGCGCGCGGAAAGCTAAGTGTTTCTTTCTGGCGTTGAGAGGTGGCTCTTAGATGCAATTTCTCCTTGATGCGTCGTCTGTCGCGTGCTCCGTATTATTCTGGCCGCGCCTGTACGTTCCTATCAGAGCCGGCACCGTTCAGTGATCGCTGGAAAATGTCAGTTTTGCAATTACCAGCGCCACTAGATGACGACTCATCAGAAAAGTACATCCTCTCTAGACGAGCAGTCGAAGAAGATTGTAAATGTGCGAAATGTACGCTATCGATTTTTTTCGGAAAATTTAAGCAAGGCTGTATTTACAGATAGATAATGTCCCTGAGAACAACAGAACTATATTCATAACGCCTGTTTTATACTGATAGGTCCTCATTGTTGCAGAAAATGTTTCCTAGCAGTGGTATTACTTAATCCGTGCGCACGAGGTTAGCCACTCCTAGATGCATCGCGCCCTCACTCTTAGTGTTGCAATTGGCTTAGCAATATTTTCTTCTTTGTTCTTGCCTGACCAATTCTGACCATGTCGCCCACCAATGTCTGACCAACTCGCCCAACAGTTCATGTTGTACAACTATATTCTTGGTGTGTTTGTTTGGGTTGTTGGGAATATAGCACGATTCAACTGCTAAAATATCGTCGTCTTCATGTTTCATCTGTTTTATCAGCGGCTTCACATGCGTTACAGCAGGCGCCAGCAGCTAGAGAGTAATCTGGCCCACTGATAACCCAGAATGCATTATTTTGAATGTCCTGATTAAGATAGTCTCTTCGTAAAAGACCGGGTGCTCCTGCCTACCGCAATGACCCAAAGGAGGCGGTCGCAAATTCTCATCAGCATCCCCGTCAACTTTCTTGCGATATACAATGATCTTTCCAGGAGACAGAAGGAGCAATTGTGTGCGGGTAAAAACATTAAAACACCAACGACATTAACAACAACAACACAAACGGAAAGGTGAAGACATGACACTAAATTCGCAATTTCTTGTGGCACTGCAGTAAAGCTTCGACCAGGAGCTATCATTTTAAAAGCCTTTGTCGTTGGCTCCTGCTTGCGTGAGGAGAGTGCGCTTTTGGGAACCGTCGACGGGGGTTCACAGCTTGCATGAGCTGACCCCAAAAGTTGCCTGCACGTGTGAAATTGTCAACAACCGTCCCCTTCCCTATCGTGTAGGATCGTTCTGCGCTTCGAGGTGGTCTCCAGCAAATACATAAGTGCGGACACCGTCATCTGCGACGTGTCACAAAATTTGCTGCGCCTTTCTTGAATTAATTTGATGCACTATTTTTGTTTTGAACCCTCAATGCGCCCTGTGTTTTTCGTCATGAAAACTGTCATCGACGCGTATGCCTGAAAAATGCACAGGTTTGTACGTGTACAGAGTCACTCGTAGTAACCATACTGATGTTAATCGTAACAACATCCTTCCCGCTCACTTTGTGATCTCTTCATATAGATGCCCTTGTTCGAAAGAGTGACAGCAGAGCAAGCGCGTAGGCTTGGCACGACGTTGTCACTCGGTAAACTTTTTTGAGTAGGAGATATGGTGCTTAGAATTACGACTACGAATGCCATTATGGACATTCCTTTACAACCTTACTTAAGCCCTGCTGTTGAACATGAAGACGTAGTCAAAATAAAACGCCATAGCACGAGAGGAAAAAGTTCTTCAGTGAAAGCACGCGTGATTCTGGGGTGACTGCATTGCAGAATTTCTGTCTGTAACCGACATTCACTTCGCATATTTTTTAAAGCGAAATTTATTTCCCCAGGGCATCAAAGATGGGTGAAGATGTGATGAATGATGTAGTAGAGTTTAAATGAATGATAAAAGGTTAGCTGAATTGATGAAGTCCAGTAGAGAACGATGGCGCGGTCTCTGCGTTCAGGCAATGCATGAAGCAGGGTTGCTTGGTGAAAGACCTGCTGCCATCAGGTGCTGGATCCTTGTAGGCTTTGTAGCTGGGCAGTCCCACAGTAAGTGATGTATGTCGGCTTCAATGTTCTCGTGCTTACATATCGGAGACCGAGGCCGAGGAAACAAATTTCGCTACTGAGGCTACTCCTGAATGACGGCTGGTGTGAGGGCAACCCCGACCCGGATCCTCCTAAGCACAACCTCCTCTGCACGGGTAAGATTGCGGGGGAGGGTTTCCGCACATGGAAGGATGAGAGCACGTGTGTGTCGCCGGAGGAGTTCCTTTCTTGTTGAAAGGAGGGTAAAATTGCCCAAAAGAAGGAGCCGAGGCAGTGATGAGTTTGTATTCGCAAGGCGGGTCGATAAATCCGCCTGGCTTTGATAGGCCAGCAGATCCCGTGTGACCCGCTCAATACGTACTGGCTGCGGGATGCGTGCCGCGAGCCGGTGGATGCCCTGACATATCGTTGGACAGCGGCTAACACGTCGTAGCAACCGGACAACTTGAAGGACGTCAGTGCGGATGACAACGCGGGCCGCATGGAGCATAGTTATGTCGGCCACGGAGCAGAGGGCTTCTTGAGCTGCAACGAGCTCAGCACAAAAGGACTTAAGGGGGTGCCGTAAGCTGAAACCAAAAGGTTTGATTCAAGACAGGTCTGCACGGACAGTAGATAGGTGTTGTTATTTTGCAGTCTTGTATGCTTGCGTCTACGTAGACGCAAGCATACAAGACTGCAAAGTAACAACACCTATCTACTGTCCGTGCAGACCTGTCTTGAATCAAGTAGATAGGTGTTGTTACTTTGAAGTCTTGTATGCTTGCGTCTACGTAGACGACAATGGATCCATCAGGTAGGCAAGCATCTTGTTCCTCAAATTTCTGGCGACGCAATGATCCCGAATTAGCAGATGTTGGCCGGCGATTATCTGTTGGCTTGTTGCCGCTGAGCTGTACAAACTTCCATGAGGGAAGAACTGGCGTTGGCGGCTGAGGAATGGAGTGTGACGTTGCATAAGTCCTCAGTGCATGCGTGGGGTGCGATAGACTGGCCGTAAGGCTGCGCGCTTCACGGCACTGCTGCACCAGCTCATCATTGGTATTGAGCTGCGCATTCTCTTGTAAAGCTATGTCCGGTGTGACTTCGCATATTTCCACCGAGGATCGTATGCTCGCCGAAGAGGATGCTTCCCAGGTGAGCCAAAGCCAGACGGAACGTCTGGAAAGGTGGAACAGCACTCCCGCGAATGGAATACAAGCGTCGATAGGATGATGCAGCGGGGCTTACACGGGTGACAGTACCCGAGGGCATTGTTGAATTTTTCCACGACTCTGCTAGTCGCACATATCGACACAGAAGGATCGAAGTGCTGTGGGATTTCTCTTCTTTTTCCTTCTTTTCCAATCGGGATAAAAACTGCCGAAAAACTATTTGATGTAAGCAAAGAGTCTTATGAACCGAGGGAGCTCAAACAGGTTGGCAAAAAATTGAAAGATTACACATTTCTTTACTGAAATTAGGAACCAATTGTTTCCACATGATAATTTAGTCTAAAGCAAGCCGGTTCCGCTTAGGCGCTGGACGTGACGGAGCAAGAAATGATTTTTTCCGTAGCCACAAAATCTTCCACTGTCACATTACATGTATGTGAACTGATATCTAAGTCTCCTGAGACATTCTCTGTTATACGGACTTTGATTTCGTTGGGAACTCCTGCGTGCTTTCCGATTATTTTTTGAGAAACAATGTAGAGTGAAAAAGAAGACCGCACGTGCGCAGCTCGTGCATTGGTGCTAGAAGCTCGCCTAGAACGTTCTCTCAACCTGTCCTTACTCGAGATCCGGTTTGAAGTCGATTTGAAAGCCCCCTTTTCGAATTCGGCGATAAGTCTTACTGAACTTAACGAGCACAGACGTGTGTAGTGCCTGGACCACGCCAGAGCCTTCGAGTCTGTGGACAGAAGCCTGCGCAAGGTATAAACGGTTTACGTACCGACCACACGTAGACGACGATGTTTGTCGCAACGGGAACCAATGGTGAGAGAGCAATGCTATTTACGCCTCCTTTTGCGCAGGACATCGACAGAGCTCAGCCGGTGGCCATGCTTTTCTCCAGGCACGCGTGCGCTGGGATTTTCAACCGCAACGCGGCTTGCATCGCCGACCTGCGGCCTTCGATCGCCTTTCTCGTCTGCCGCGCCCTCCTCGGGGAGGACACGAGAAGTAAGCATGCCTTTCCATCAACAGGTCCTTGTTTAAAACGCTCGTAACACAAACGCTGCAATGAATTATCGCTGACATGGCATTAAGGAGCCTAGCACTGTGTTTAACTCCACCATAGTCTTTGATTGAATAAGACTAATTCTCTTGCTATGTGAAGTAAGCCGAATAACCTAACTTGTGCTAAAAGAACAGTTGTTTGTTGATTCCCCTTGACAACTGTGACGAACAGTAAATATGAAAGTATTAGCTTCAACTTCAATGTGATCATAGCCGTGTGAAGCCGTTATTTTTCGTGGCGACACCGGTAGCATATCTGTTTGCCGATTGGCGGTGCAGGAACAAAATATCACTGCTGTCGAGAGCTGTTTGCACTGCTAGCAGCCAGGGTCAAAAGTACTGATTTTAATACTGTCTCAACTGCATATTTCTTAATCAAATAATGGAAATAATTTTATGCGGAATGAATACTTTTTCAAGGCTTACCGACAGATTCATCATCATCATCATCATTATCAGCCTTACTACACCCACTGCAGGGCAAAGGCCTCTTCCATGTCTCTCCAATAAACCCTATCCTTTGCCAGCTGCATCCACCCTTTGCCTGTCCATTAGGTTCAAGGGACAAAGTGCCCCACAGCCTTCCTCCTTCTAAATAATTTCTGAATTAGAAGCGACATAAAAACTTCGTCTGTGCCTCTCATGCGCAGTCTTCACCATGGTGTGGACGGTTCGCATACAGTGAAATGCTCGACCGACTATCTTGCCCCCGTGTCCCTCTCTATATGAAGATTGTTTTAACTGTACACGCTGACAGCACCTGATCACTGTCGCCAGTGGCAGGCATGCACACAATCAGCAAAAAAATTATCTTGTTCGTGACGGCAGATGGCAGCCAGCAAGACGCGACAGCGGCAAGACAGGATTGCTAGAAGCCTGAACACAACGCGAGAGTAACAAAAGCCAATATAATTTGTAATTTGCTGGCAACTATTACAGAACCAGATATTTTACTTATATCACTCGGTAGGCAAGGTGAGTGCCTTTCTAGCTAAGGAAAGAGCTCTGAACACAACGCGATAGTAAAAAAAGCCAATATAATTTTCTGGCAAACATTACAGAACCAGCTATTTTACTTAAATCACTCGGTAAGCAAGTGATAAGAGTGCCTTTCTAGCTCAGGAAAGAGCTCTGGGCACGCTTTAGATTGCTTGTAAGTAGCGCAACTTCCTCAAGAAGAATTGCAAGTTCACGTAGCGGTTAACGCGAACAACAGGTCTCCATGTAGATGCTGCTAACAAGATTCCGCAAGGGCCACAGCATTTTCTTCCACGGCGGGGCTCTAGTGGTTGCGCCGTACCTGCTATGCTCGAATAAGCACAGAACTCGGTCTGGCCTGCACCCGGTAGCTGCCACCGTGATTATGGTTCCTGGAACTATGATGTTGGACCTGGTTATCACAACCCAAGAGTCGAAGTTATGGGCGTTAGCTTCGACGCAAAGCGCTTCTAACCTCTTTTCACAGACCCCCTATATGTTCACAGCACCACCTGTCGGGTCAGCTTGTGTGACTGAAAGAATAAGTCGCAAAGCTGCTCCCTTTCGCTTCTTTCTCACCCTCTTTTCCTTATTTCTTGCTGTTGTCCCGAAAGTTCCTTGTCCTTCAGGACGTTAATTGAAGTTTAGAAAATTATCTAACGTTACTGAAAACTGACGTGATATTGACTTTCTGACTGAATGTATAAAGTCAGCGGTTGAAGGATATCCCGTTCATTAAAAAACATTCGCAGAACATCAAGAAATAGCTTACTTAAAACGACATGCTGTGCGCATTAAGTTGATGCTAGATTATCAAATTTAATAAGCTATACAGCTTATTGGACTGCACGCAACAATGTGGATACAAACCAGAACCAGATACACGCTGTCACATCCATTTGTATTACCCACATATTTCCAGACGATTAGGCGCTAATTGTCACGCTATACAGAATCAAACTCGCGAGTTCTTCAGAAATTCGTTTCGCTCCTATTCAAATTCATTCTACGACGCTTCGTTGCTCTCCATGGCCCTCGGGCATCAGTGGTTGGCGCGCCGGTGCTCAGAAACAACGCCGTTAAAATAAATGCAACAAAATGGTGGTTTTTTGAGAGCTACTCACAGTTTAGATCCATATTTTTCTCTTTCCAGCCGTTAGTCGCATGTGAACAATTACCATTGCTACCCGCGTGATCGTTACTTCCATATACGGTTAATGTATCTGCTCGTGCTTTAATACATATCATAACTGCATAAGATCAATATACACTCATCATACGAACTTAAGGAACGCAGTTTCAAGTATGTACACCTAGACTGTTGAACGCTAGGGCTGAAAATTTGCATTTTTTTGCGACGCAACTTTTTGTTAAGATATGACAGCAAACTATTTTGATAGAGAAAATATTTTACACCAGCGCAGGCTTTACAGGTAAAATGTCGGGCAAAAGTTCTACTTCACAACATATGCCATTCTCCATGTTAACTGCACTGCTATAGGTGGTATCAATTTAAATTTGGGCAACTTTGCTCACAGAAGTCCCGGTGGACTTCGAATTCTTTGAACACATTCCTCAAAACACACACACACACACACACACACACACACACACACACACACACACACACACACACACACACACACACACACACACACACACACACACACACACACACACACACACACACACACACACACACACACACACACACACACACACACACACACACACACACACACACACACACACACACACACACACACACACACACACACACACACACACACACACACACAAACACAACACACACACACACACACACACACACACACACACACACACACACACACACACACACACACACACACACACACACACACACACACACACACACACACACACACACACACACACACACACACACGCACACACACACACACACACACACACACACACGCACGCACACGCACACGCACACGCACGCACACACACGCACACGCACACCAAAGTGCACCGATTGGTCTTGGCACCTGGAGACGCCCGCTTGGGCACAGATACCTGGATGCCAGAACAGCACCTTGGATTTGTTAGTTACAGCCTCTTCATTGCATCGTGAGCTCTTTGCGTCCTTCAACTACCCTTGTCTTTAATTCTGCGCTCTAACATAAAATTTTATGAATGAAAACCGCCTTATACCAAACACCACTGCTTCCTTAAAATCTCTAGAAATTTCTAGTTCATTTCAAAGCAAAGGAATTGCGATAAGCGCTAAGTTCAGCTTGTGCTATCTTTGCGAAGAAGCTTCCTTTCTTGGCAATGTGCTTGTCGTGGGACGTTGCTTGGTAGAGCAATCCATTAAGCAACCAAAACAGATGAAAAGGAAGCAATACAGTATGACTTATGTCGTCCATAGTCACTTCGAAAAAATTTCGTCAGCTTCCTAAACTTTGACTGTTTATTTACCGCCGAAATGATATTAACCGCATATCAACTGTCTCCACAGCCACCTTCGTCCCCGGTACGTTCACCTTCTTGCTGCAGGAATGTAATTTCTGACGCACTCACCTGGTGACCATACTAACTTGACGTTATCGAGTGATTCCACATTTAGATAAATACGTCTGCCTCTGCTTAGGGGTACACTAAAGGGAAATAATGAAATTAGAAACATGGATTGAGTATTCCTCGCGAACGCTGCCAAGATTCATTAATGCGAAAGCATTACTAAGCTATGTGGACACCGCTAGTGTCCGCAAATTGTGTTCGCAAAACGTGGAAGCAAGAGTGGTGCGGTGAAGACCATAAATTCAGTGCCTAAACAATGCCGAGCCATTTATTAGTAATTAAATGTTAGCATTACTAATTTATTATTATCCATATTTAGACGTCATAATTGGAAGCAATAATTACAATGTTTATTAATTTCTCTCATAACTGCGAGTATTAACGAAGCTAGCTTGTGATGCTTAATATTAATGGTAATTAATGAAGCTAGTTAGTAAGACCATGTGACTTCACAGAGGTGCGACGTCATTGGTTGTAACGTCATCCAATACGTGTGATGACGTCACACCTACAAACAATTAGAGTAACGCAAAAAACGGAGCCCTGAATGTCAGTGTCTGAGACGTAGGATGATATGCAGGTTTTCAAATAGTTATATAACATTTCACATGACGCCATATAGACTAGAGCTACCAAAGTCGGCAAGGGGCCGCCAACGCCGTGAAAATCACTAATTCTTTCGGATTTCTCCAGTGCATTCTCTGCAGCGCTCTCTAAGTGTTTCTCAGCGAAAAATAGTCGCGTTCTTGCGAAAATTGCAAATTAAATTCCCGAAATCTTCCCGCATTTAAATCGCCACTAAATGTCCCTCTAACAACTTTTGGTAGAGCGAGTTGGAAGAGTTGGTAGAGTGACTACTCCGGAGAGGTGTTGATCCCGGGTTCGAACCCCGTACCTGGAGGAATTTTCCTTTACCTACGAAGTTTGTGAGAAAGCTGTATAGCTTTTCTTTCCAGCTGTATATCTGCGCTTCGATGGATGGCAATGAGTACTTACTCCCTTATTGCATTTCGTTCATGTAAATGAGGAACAGCAACGGACACAGGAAGCTACCTTGAGGCACACCACTTAGAACATCTCTAACTTGAGATGAGCGGCCGTTAACAACTGGAACTTCTTGCGAAATTACAAGAAATTCCCTAGCCATGAGGTTCTTAATGAGTATAGATTGAGGGAAGTGATTTTACCTACAAAACGTGAATGCGCGACGTGGTCAAATGCTTTTGAGAGCTGTAAGAATATGCACTCTTTGAAATATCCCATTCATATTGTGCAGAAGTTCGGCAATAAATTCTAGTAGTTGATTCTCACAAAAGAACCCTTTTCTGAACTCATGTTAGATAGTTAAAAGAAATTATAAATATCGAGATGCTGCGCTTAACCTGATACAAGGATGTGTTCGAGGATCTTGATGGGAAGCAGGTCAATTATATTCAGCCATATGTACGCGCCTTTGTTTTATCGCCTCAACTGATGACGGAGATAATTTTGTCATTTTTCTAATCCCTCCGAATTTCTTCATTTGTTATCCACTGACGAAAGATATGAAAGACAATACTGCTTGAATGGGTCACAGTGTTTTTGAAAATTTCTGTATTATTATCATCAATAACAGCTGAAATTGATATCTTCAGATTGTCCATCAAAACTAAATACCGGTGACGCAAATTTCTATGAGAGTCGTACTGGTAATCATCATCTACTAATGGTGGAATAGCGGAATGGTCCTCCTGCGTGGACACTGAATAAAATATTTATTGAATATTTGTGCAAGCCCCCCGGGAATCGGTGATTATGTTGCGTTCGTTTGGGCTGGCAGCGATGGCCAGCCCAGGGACGGTTTTTCTGCTCTCAGGAGGTTATTTGTGGTGATGCGGGCAATGCGGAATGTTTAGGTGGCTGTAGATTAGACTGAGAGTGGCGTCGGTATAATGCGTGAAGGAATCACTGACGTAGTTCTTGCGAAGAGCTCTGGCGTGGACCTGACAGCGTCCCGGATGATGTTCGGGATGCATATTGCTGGTTGCGGGGGATACCGTAATCCTTTGTTTAATGTGAGTGGAAGTCGCCATGGCGGGAGGTCATGTCCATTCGTCGTGGCTAACAAAGCCGGGGGAGCGTTCTGCTCCCTGTGGTGTTTTTGTACAAGCATATCTTTTGAGTCGTGAGGTGTGCCTCTAGCAGTTATCTGGCTGTATACAGTATGCCGAAATCCAAAATTCTGGTAATGACAGTGGTGCTGGCGATGCCGAGGGCATGTTTGATCGGCTTGCAAATCATGATGTCAACATGGTTCGAATCAGAGAGTGTGATGGAGTTTGTGGTACGGTTTGTTGACTAACTATAATCGCGTGAAGGATGTGCAGTGCGTGGTCGTTCTCCAGTCCCCGTTGTCTCTTAGTGATCGCTGGGATCATATAGAAAATTTGCGCAAAACGAGAAAATACAAAAAATTCAAGTAACAAACAACAAGTAGATCCTGTAATGCGTCTTTTTGTTCGCGCTTTTAACGCGAGCGATTTTAGTTTATAGAAAACAATTATTCGTAGTTCATTAATAAATAGGAGTAATGCTGGTAGCTATTCTTTTTCTGAAAGAATTTCTAAAAATTTCTAATTAAATTGCCTTCAATTTGCAAACGAATTCACGCACAAAACGTGAAAGCCTCAAACAGCCTCATATTGAAGGCAGTGGCTGAGCCATTTGGTTTGTAATGAAATGTGAAGCATGAGAGCAAAAGATCAACTGACTTAACTCTTTGCGCGAAGAGTTGCAAGCGCCTACGATATTGAATGAACTATCAAGTGGACCAAAATGCAAAAAACAAACACACTTGAGTCGCAAGTATGTCATATCCGTGAACAACAAGTATCCTGTTCTCGATCCCTCAACCAGAAAAAAAATTATGGGGAAGACCGAAACGACTTCAGTCGTGTTCCACATTTTACATAAACTTTGGTGCCTATAAAAAACACTTGCAGCGTATGGCAGCACAGGATGCAATCGCATATCAACTATCTCCGTAGTAACTTGCGTCTCTGGTACCTTCTTCTTGCTTTGGCAGGAATACAGGTTCCGGCGCAATAACCTGTTGACCATACTACCTTGGGGATATAATGTGCTTTGCACTAGTAGATAATTGCGTCTTCCTCTGCTTAAGATTCGTAAAGCGAACTTTTCCGCAAGAAACATCAGTTTGAACCAGAGCTTGCTTTGCAGGTATACCGGTGGAAGGAAGTATTGCGCCCGGGCAACCACTTCTCCCACGTTAGCGGGAACTCCATTTTTATGGCTGATGAACAGTGAACTGTGGCATCAAACTTAGCGTTCAGTCTGGGTGTGTAACTCATTTTTAATGTGTCCGTTCGAAAAAAAAAACAAAAGCCTTTCGTGGTCTGTGTGTAGTAACGCCTTTGCTGAGATACACGATTGCAAGGACGTTATAAACATTAAATACCGTTAGTTGCCATTGTCTGTAATCTCCTTCCTTATTCCTAATGTAAGAGCCCTGCCGGACCGCTAAGGGTTAATAAATGATGAGATTGGTGATCGAAGTTCCACGAGACACACGCATGGGTTAATAAAGCGCAACCAGTCAAGAGGTCGATTTTTCCCAGCATATACCTCGCGAACCAAAGCACCATTCTCTTCGAACAGAGACTTAGTTGAACGCGATTGGATCGGCCTGTCCATCCATCAAGCGTATCTTACCCAGACTAAACTGTCCCATGAGCACAAAAAGCGACATGGTATCTCAGGCTCTTCCTTTACAGGCAGAAATCTTAGAGCGTAGGATGTGATCGGTTCCATTCTTTTTGAGTCCGTTAAAGTATGACTCAAAAGAACACAGCATAATTATACCCCACAAGGCAGTTGTCAGTAGTGTCTGGTTGCTCAAACAGGCGGTGTTGAGATACCACAGCACAAACGTTTTTCGGCGGAAATCTACTTTTTAAGCGGTAAGAACGACGAGTGAAGTTTTAAAAATGGTTTCGCGGTCGATTGAATGCGCAACCGCAGCACTTCCTGTAAAGCATTGTGGTGGAGAAAGCCTAAGTAAGCCTGCTGGTATTCGGTGCAAGAAGTGGACTCAACCAGTACATCTGTCATCTGCCTTGTATAGCTACTAGAAGGAAAAGCGAATGGCGAAGAAATAAAATGCGAAATACAAACACCGCAGAGGCCCCTGAGGACCATGACCGCAAAGATGGCCTATAGTGGTTGGAGCGTCTACCGCGCATGCGGGAGGTGCGGAGTTCGATTCCTAGTACTGCAGATTACACAGAGGTGATATAATGAGTAGAAGCTTTCCACTGCACTGGTGCTTAGTTTACCGGCTTTGAAACGCTTGAGAAATAAGTTCTTAACCCCCCCCCCCCCCCTTGAGTAGACAGAAATAGCGCGAACTACGGCGCTCTTTGTGCCAATGTTGCCTTTGCGCCACAAAAATGAATCATTAAAAATTGCAAAAAGAGTTGGTGAATAAAAAGGTGCTGAAGACATGTTCAATAAGGAGTGCAAAATAAATTATCTGCCCGTATAGTCTCGCCCTGAAAGCGCTGCCAAAATGTCGAATAAAGGTTTGTGCTGTGCCTGTATGTTTCTCTTCCACAATGCAGCACTTCAAATACGTGTATGAGCGTTGCGACGCAAAAGATGTTGCAAAGCTTGTGCTCATGCAAAGAGGCAGATCCCAATCCATCCAAGCCTGCGTCTGTCGCCTCAGAGAGAAGATTCCATAATCTCACTGAGACCCACTATTGCAAAAATGATGCCGGGGAAACTAGGACACTGGGAGATATCGGAGTGCCGACTGATGCCAGCAAAATGACTTTGCTTTGTACCGGAGCTGATTAAAAACGACATCCGCACCGCAGTCTCACAGAAGCGTCCAGGTAAACGCAAGGCCTCGAACACACCTGCTGTGAGCACATAAGGGGACAGCGTCTTTTATGAACGGTATCATTGAAAAAAGAGGTACAGGTAAGAGGTACATAAACTAATTATTACAGAAGGAGGCGCCAAAGTGGAAAGTGCCAGGGGAGACCGCCTGTTAATAATTGTATTATGAAGCAAGATAAACACTTGGCAGATAGCAAATACAAAGCGGAAAACCGGTTTAGTAGAAATTAATAATTCCAACAAAGAGATTAAGCTTGCTAAATTTTAAAAGCCCATTTACAAACGCATTTTACAAATACAAAGAGAGAACATAGTACAAGCACTCAAGCAACACAAGTCGTACACAATAATTACAGGGTTCATTGGAGTAGTAATTGAAGGCAATTAAAGAGTACATAATTTTTCAAGTTTTTATGGAATTGGGTTTTGGTACAAAATTCATCCTAATTAAGCACTGAGGAAGTCCCAACTGCAAATATCCGCAGTTTTGAGAGTACGGAGAAACGGCGGCCCAGAAATGAAACGTATAACTAAGGCGACAAGGTGCAGCCCTCTGGAACAGATATAAGTGAAATGGGTTTCGCAAGCTCACGGTGTACGATCATCCTTGAAGTGAACTCTTTATAACGTAATTCTATGTTACATGTAACCAATTTTTTAACGCTAAAAGGCTGCGCACTCGCGCATCGTGGCGCACTCTATCAGACACTTTAACGAGATCAATCTGAGTTAGAGAAACCTGTCCGGCCTTATCTGGCACGCTCTCCAACATTGAACGTGCTATATGACATGCGTTTGGATATTACGGGCTCGAATACCAGATGCTTGTTGCGAGCCTTTTGAGTCTGACGCCACTGGCTAAAGACAGGAAGGACCTTTTGAATTGTCTTATAATTCATTATTGCATAAGACCCCTCTTCTCGGGCGATACCATTCGACAGTCTTTAACCTGTTTCCATATGCGATTTTCGGAATTGGTATGGAGTGTTCGGTATAGTAAGAGGGACCGAAAAGCTTACATCGTAAACATAACTGGAAACTGCCAACGAGTTTGATATTAGGCAAGGCGAAAACTTTTAAACTCCCTACTTAGACCATCCTTATCAGATTTGCGACCCTGTAGTGCGGAAATGAACTATTTGTCCTCGTCTATTGTAACAGGCACCTCAATTACTGCACACTGTTCACCTTCAAGTCTTGAAAACGGTTGATTGAAGCAGTTGAAATCTGACTCACTATTCGAGCTTCAACCACCCCCAAGAAGCTGAAGATAATTGTTAAAGAAAACAAATTGTATACGAGGGGTGTCAACATTTTTATTTCTTCCGTACTGAATTTCCAACGCCTCATTGGAAAGAGCAGCCAACGTTTTATCACTTAGTGCCCTGTTATTCAGTTTGTCATTGGCCAGGCTACGTGTTCGAGGCCTAATTATGCACCCTGATATTTTTCTGCTCTTAACAGCTGTAACTGTGCATGAATTTTGTTATTGTCGTCAAGATTTTATTAATGTCGCCCTGGCTTATTCATTCGCTATCATGCAGCCCATGAAAGTGAAACCGTATCAAGAATGTGATTCTGGAAGACACTTCAATAACCAAATTCTGAGCTTCCTGTTCGAATAAATCCAACCTTTGAACAACTGTGAGATAGTCATTTATCCACGTATCTTTAAAGCAGGCAGTTGCGCTGAGTAATTTTATCTGAGAGGAGATAAATCTACAGTTTTCAGACCTACCCCCAATGTTAGAGAATACGCCGACTATACGTTCCTGTCAGAACAGACACCGCAGGTAGGTGGAAGATATCATTCGTGCGAAATAACCGCTCACACTAGGTAACGAATCAACAGAAATGTAGATGCCGTCTTACCGATCAGTCGAAGTAGGTTGGAAAGGTACGAAATGTACGCCATCGCTTGTTGTCCGCCATTGCCATCAAGGATGCATTCATAAAGCAAGTAGTTGGGAACTGCACAACAAGATTCATAACACCCGTGCAATGCTAATCGTTCCTCATTGCCGCAATTCGGAAAGTGTCCCAGAAGAATTATTCTGTGATCCGTGCGCACGAGGTTAGCCACTCAAAGAGTACCTCACTTGTGTGTTGTAGTTGGTGTATAGCACTAGATTCTTGATTTGTTTGTGCCCATAAGAATAGAGCACTATTTAAGTGGTAAAATTTCGTCATCGTCGCATTTCATCCGTTCGATTCGCGGCTTCACGTGCGCGGTTGCAGGTGCCAGCACCAGGAGCTAGAGGGGAATTGGCCCACTGATAACCTAGACTGGATCATATTGAATGTGGTGATTATGGCAGTTTCTTCTTGAAACAGCCGGTGCTGTTGCCTGCCGCACTGACTAGAAGGCGGCGGCGCAAATTCCAATCAGCATCCTCGTCGTTATTGTAGAGATGTACAACGATCTATTCACGACACAGAAACACAGATGAAAGGCAGACACTACATTCGAAAACAACTTCTTGTGGCAATGCAGCAACAGTTCGAGCGCGAGCTATTACCGTATAAGCCTTCGTCGTTGCCTCCGAGTTGCGTGAGGACAGTATGCGTATGGGAGCCGTCGACTCGCGCTCGTAGGTTGCACTGATCTGCCACCGTAATTGCCTGCCAGCATAACATCATCAACGTCCATCATCCGACGTGACTGCTATGTTCATTCTGCGCTGGGACTTGGTCTGGCTGCTACACAGTTGTGGATAGAACTATGAGAAGTCGCAGATTTCGCTGCGCCTTTCTCGAAATTAACTTTATGCTTCCACATACTCCTAGCGAGGAGCGCAACTGGATTTTTTTTTGCAAAGGTCTGCTTTATGTAATTAGTCCGAAAGAAATCGTCATGGAAACGGTGAACGATGCGTGCACATAAAAAATACACTGCTTTATACGCTGTATGCGGTCCCTCTTATTAAGGTTAACTATATTGATATTAATAGTAAAAATAATCCTTCCCGCTTCACTCTCGCACTCGAGATGATCCCTTGGAAGCAAAGAGAGATATCCTGCACTTCTGTGCTAGTGCGTCGGTTTGACACGACGTTGTCACTCAGTGCACATTTTTTCGTAGGAGATACGCAGGGTGGACTTACGATACGAAGGCCAATATGAACATTCGTTTACAGGTTTACTTATACCCTGCTGTTGAGCAGGAGAGCGCAGTGAAAATATAACGACCGCTAAAGAGAGAAACGCTATTAATTGAAATCAGACCCTTCGCAGGAATGTGTGCATGGCAGAATTTCTGACGGTAACTGACGGTGTCGTCGCTTATGTCAACGAAGGTTTACCTGTTCGCCATAAAGAATGCTCTACAAACCTACAAGGTACGTCGTCTGGAAAATTGACAAGAAACTATCGAGAATTCATTTTCTCTGTCCATGCGATGATGCAGGTATTATCTGGTGATTGATGCAGGTGGGCTTACGAGGGTGCCATAACCCTCGGGCAATGTTGTATTTGCGCAACTCCTTTCTAGTCGCGCATACCCACACTGAAAGATGGCAAGCGCTGTGGGATTTCCTTCCTTTTCTTTGTTTTGAAAGCTCATTTAAAACCACTGAAAAATATTTTTTGTGCGAGACTTAGGAAGAGAGGGACTTCAGAGAGGCGGGAAAAAATTAAATGAAAAGTGCAAAAAATTTCTGTAGTGAAATTAAGGAGCAGGCGTTTGAACATCACAATATAGCCTTAAGCAGGCCGTTTTCACTTACGCAATGAACGCGCAGGAAAAAGAAATGATGTTTAACCGCAAAAAAACCCTGATCACACTTTTTAATTTAAGCAACACAACCACAAAATGTTCCTCTTTAAGATTATCTGTAAGTCAACTGATATCTGAGTCTTCTGAAACATTTTCTGCGCTACGGACCTCGATTTCGTTGGCCACAGCTGCATGTTCTGAGATTATTTCTTGAGAGGAAAGGTGGAGAGGTAAAAGAAGTTCGCACGGGCGTTGCTCGCGCATTGCTGCGAGAAGCTCGGCTAGAACAATCGGCCAACCCGTTCTCGTACCAGGGCCGGCTGGAACTAGACTTGGAGACAACCTGTGAGAGATCAGCTATATGTTCTGGCCTTAGCGTATGGTGGACAGCGAGTTGAGGTACCTGAACACCACCAGAACCTTCGTGTCTGAGTTCAGAAGACCGCAAGGTATAAATTGTTTACGCATGTACTCCACCAAGCTGACGCTGTTTATCGGTAATGAGAGGCCATTTTGAGTGAGAGATGTTCTTTACGCGTCTTTTTGTACAGTACATGGAGGGGCCTCAGCCGATGGACACATTTCAAGCAAGGCACGGGCGCAGGGAGATCTGCAACCCGAACGTGGCTTGTGTCATCGAACTGCTGCCTTTGATCCCCCTCCTCGTGTGCCGCCCCGACCTCTGCAAGGGCACAGGGGGTAAGCACATCTTTCCATCAACAGCCCTCTTTTTACAACTGGCCGACACGAAGAACGGTACAATGAACGTAACGCTGGCATGCCGTCCAGGAACCTTGCACTCTGCTCTAAGCTACGCCAGAGTTATTGAGGCACATGCTACAAAACAAGCTTGCACACTAAAGATGTTCTGGCTCTGTGAGGTAAGCCTAATATGTTAATTTCTACTGCAAGCAGTATTGTTTGGAAACTCTCCTTGATACATTTGACGTCCACAAAAAGTTAAAGTATTTTGTCACCCCAATTTGAAACTTTAATCTTCATTTTGACACCGATAACATAGGTCTTAGCTGAGGAGCGGTGCAGGAAGCCAGAATGTTACTGCTGTTGTGCACTGTTTGCATTGCTAGCGGTCAGGGTTCTAATTTACGCGGTTTAAGAGTGCCGCAACTACGTGACTGTTAGTCATATGTTGGAAAAACGTACATGCAAGGTGATAACTCTCCGAAAATTTTCTGATCAATTGGAGCAAGCCTCTACTCACGCGTATTAGAGAAATACCACAAGCGTTCCTCCATAAAGCATGATAACCGTAATGCTTAGCGAAAAGACAACCACCGCTTGTAGGTTCATGATCCCAGTGGCTCAGCGATTTTTGAGATTAATGTATGCCCTCTATACCTTTACATTATGATGTTATTGAAGGAACATTTCCGATCGTTTAATTTTTTTTGCACTGGTGATTTTTAGAAATGTGTGATTAAAGAGAGGGAAGGCATTTCACTCTGACCCACCTATTACAGCATTCGGTGCGTTGATTTTTTGGACCCTGCGTTTGAAATATTTTGTGCCAAAATCCACTTTGATTATCTGAGCCTCCTCACGAAAGTGAGAAATAGCGTAGCAAGTGATACATACTCGATTCAGGTGACCTTTCGCGCTATAGGAGGTTACCTTCCCACGCCTGCTTCAATCACGCATTCAGACCAAAGAAGCCATCCACTCTGGCTCTGCTTGATGCCGTATGGCGCGCTCTAACAGTATTGTGCTGCCGCTGTATACACGCCGCTGAAACCGGGGCACGTGCTAAACATTTGATGCAAAAGAGGTGCAATGGCGGCAAAGTAACAGCGGTAGAAGCTTCAGCTGACCCCGGCTGTAGAAAAGCGAATTAATCCCAGACAAAGCACTGTCGAGTTTGCAGCATGAGCACTGACACCGAAATCGTCCATGAAAATCAGAGGAGCACTTCATTCCTTTAATAACAAATTCGTAAGTATAGTTCTCGTGCCTTTTAGGCACACAATACAGCTGCGAAAGCGAATGTTATACTCCTGCGGCCAAAGAGCCAGCATTGAAGCCTTCGCCTTATCGTTTACGTCTGCAATATCTATGTCTCGTGTATACTAGTACTGCAGAACGAGTGCAGCCTGTGATGGCAAACTGGGCTGTAGCCGATAGGAATCATTAACAGTGGATCAAGAAACTTGTGCCGAGCATTGATTTGCATATTGATCACTTTTGAAAGATTGAAAACGCAATACAGCAGTATCGGTGCACTTGCGGAGTACTGTCTCGTAAATATATACCGGTTTACAGGACGCCGGCTGCGCACGCACATTGGAACGCGGCCACGTGGGGCCAATGCGCGTACGCAGGAGGCGATCGTTTTTCAGGTATACCTTACGTCAGTACGGCTCTGCTTGGCTAAAAGTCTCTATTAACTGGGGGTCCAGTGAACGCAAATATCTGCAAGTTTCCTTAACCAAGAGGAGGCCGGAATGTTGCCCCGGAATAAATGAGCAAAGGCCCATGGTTCTGCAGGTATCTCTGCACTAGTCCTGTGCCTTCGCGAGCTGCTGGTCCTCGACGGGACCCACGGGGACTTCCTGGGCGAGTCCTCCTTCCGCATTGACCAGCGGCAACCCGCAACGGCCACAAATGCTGGCACTCAAAGCCCGCGGCCGCCGCCAGGGATAGCGAAAGCCGAGTGAGTCACTGAAATGCATGAGAGCAGAACGACAGATACATGGCTATACACAGTGAAACACACGGCTATATAAAATTGCCGTCGAATATGCAACGATAGTGCCTAGCATCTCTTGCAAGGCGGAGGATGCTGAGGTCATTAGGAAAGTTTTTTTTTTCATGACTCAAATAAGGTGGTGTTGGTGGCCGTGAATGTGAATATGAATTGCTTGAATAAAAACTTTTCCAGCTGCGTAGTACCAACCTCAAATACAGTGAATTTCACCTGACTAAAGCAGTAGCATTGCGGCGCTTTTTGCTTTTGTTACCTTGGCTAGCAGTGTCCGCAACCTTGTGTTGCATTTTTCTTTCTGCATGAATAGTGACCAATATTTTGTTTGTACATGAATACTGATCAGTATTTGTTTTTGTCGTATCAGCAGTCGCTGTTCTTCTGCGTCCGCCACCTGTAGCGGCAGTGGCAACACACAGGCGGCAGTCGGGAGCCCACGCCGTCACGTGGTCGCTGGGATTTTTTTGGGAATATCAGCTCTAATTAGGGCACCGTAACTCCCGGTGCCCACTCTGCACGTCACTATTTTACCTGCATGCGCTCGACTGCTCCCGATCATCCTCGGCAGTGACAGACAGAGGCTTGCTTAGCTAAGAAATTCTCTCCTCCGTGCAGATTGGTGGATAGACATCAAGACACGACTGCTGCATAACGTAGAGAGAGATGCGATAAAGAAAATAGTCACAAAAATGTCATAGGTATGTCCTACAGGCAGAGTCGATTCTCATTGAAAATACACAAAACAGTAAAATCACTAAAAATATTAAAGGCACACATTAACGGTTTTGTGTCTCATTTTAGGCACCTGACGTCGCTATAGGCTCGTGGCTATGGTGATGACCAAGGTGTGCCCGCATACTGCTTGCTACTCGCACTTTCATGCAATGCTATATTTTTTTTACTTTCGAGAAGCTGCAATTAATATGGCAGCGTTCAAACGTAGTTAACGTAGGCGTTATAAAGCATCAGTTTAGCCGGATCGGCTCATAGGCTTTCTTTGATGGGTCGTCAATACGTCTGCCGACGATATTTGACTCAGGTTAAGGTCTGATGCGGTTAAGTTGATCTGATCTGTCCGCGCCGCAGGAGGAAGTTGAAGGCGACAATGGGCAATGGACAGCGTGATAGTGCGCTTCAGTTCAACACGAATCGTGATCATCGGCGCCGGTAGCATATTGCTCTCGTGCAATGACCAGCGAATCTGATCAGCTTCTGCAGCCGGGGATTGTATTTATTGATTTAGTAAGGTGAAAGATTGAGAGATGCCCGGGCTTTTTGCAGCTCTGGTATCTCACCTATTAGAAACAAAGACAAAAATAACTGCGGGATTTTCTTTATTTTTGGCTGAGAAGTTTGCTTATACAAACAAGCAGGCACCTGAAAAATTTTTCAGGATTGTTTCATTGGCTAGAAAGTTACTCTGGTGCAGTTTTTATAGTTCGCTGCTTCCTCCCCATAGCACAAAGTGGATTTAGGGTCGGCTGACAGCGGGCCAAACCACTGGCTCATGAAAACAACTTTTTGGTCGAAGACCCAGTTCTCATGCAATTCCCCCCAGAAAAGCCGAGCACCAGGCGGGAAAATCTTGAACCCATTTACAAACCGGTGGGCAGCCGGCGGCGAAAAATCGAACCCAGCACCCAGGCGCTCGGTTCTCCTTGGGGACGGCACGAATTTCGTTAAATATCATTTTAGAAGAATGATAGCACAGTTCTCGCAGACTCGCAGGCGTTCCAATTTGCAATATTCAGCTTTTGTGTCAGCAACAGACACCACAACTTTCTGTCCATGATGGCAATCATACAGTAGTTAACAGCTTTTTGCGAAAGATCGACACCTGCCATTCTACTGTTGGCAGAGGAAAATCGTTTTGGATCCCAAATGTGTCGTTATTCGTGCGCTCAAAGGTGACCAGGCGTCCGTGCGTTCAAGGCGGTTTAGGGGTCTCGTAAACAACAGCGACTGCTCACTCAACGATCTCGGTAATATGCATCGTATTGCAAATAGGTTCCACCATCCCTCTAGCCCTACTTCAATTTGAAAGGGCGCAGTCTTGGAAGATTACAGGGGCCATGAAAGCAGAGTACGTTGATAACTTTTGCTACCCTTTTCACACAGTGGGAGAGTCAATGAGCGTAGTGCAAAACAACATTTTTTTTTTCATAAATCAAACTAATGGCGCTGGGTCCTGTCATTTATCTCCTAAATGTCTTCACCAGGCTCCCCGCATGCGCACTGAGCACCGAGACCCGAAAACCCGCTTTCATGAGGTGTTCATCTCAAAGAAATGCGATGGGTTTAACTCGGTGTATAAGCCTTTAAGGCAACCTTGGAATAGAACGTGAAAAGATTTCGCGCTTAAGACCCTCTTGCCAAGAATTTCCTGTAGGAAATGTAAAGAACTTTAAGGTGTTTCATAAGTTTAGGTGCTCCTTAATTTCTTTCCGGGGTGAAAACTGTAAAAGTACATGTCACTGTGGAGCCAGCTATCGGCCATTCTTCTGTTATTAAAAGGAACAACAGTCCTTCCTGTAGAATTCTCACACCTGCTAAATTAAGTTTTCGATAAAAATCAAGTCATATGCTCCCTTTTTCTAAGAAGTAAGCAAAGCTTTTTACAGCGTCTGCAACGTTCTTTTGCTTGATAAATTTTCTGCACTGGGATTTCGAGGTTCATTTTTGCAGTTGCTTACAAACGTTTTACAAGATAGGCGGCAATATGTGTCGATTTCAAGACTCCATAGCCATTTCACGGCAGTTACAGCCGGAGTCCAATAAGGATTCATACTGAGTCATTTGCTATTCAATCTATACATTAATGATCTTGCTAACAATGTGCCATCTTTATTGTTCCAATATGCTGACGACACTGTTATTGTTTCACGCGTAAATACAGTGATGCAGTTACAGCATTACAAATGACAGCTATGCAAGCCTAACCTTATCAATTTTAATACTTCTAAAACGCAACTTATATGTTTTCACAACCCTAAAAACAATTTAAGTTTAGTCATCCTATTTCCACACTTCCTCCTTTCTTCATTGTAACTGCGTACCAGTAAAAAATGTGAAGTCGCTCAAATATTTTGGCCTCATCTTCCACAGTGATCTCACTTGGAACTCACACCTTTCTTTTGTTTGCCAAATACTTCGTGCTGTATCGTGTGTGGTGTTTGATATAAGATATTTTATGCCGTTTTCTGTCCGTAAATGTGTTACACATGCTCTAGCCTATAATGTTCTTATATATGGAATCACTGCTTAAGGTCACTGCACGGTTCGCTGTCCGCACAGGGCGAATTTACTTCTGCGTTCTCTTCTAAACAATATTGCCTATGACTTGCCTATTGGTAAAGGCATTGATATTTTTAGAAGAATAAAGCTTCCAAGTTTTAACGCTTCGTTAACAGAAAATATTGTGCTAAAACATTTCTGGTATAATGAGTTAACCGTTTCATATGTTCCTGAACGTTATTTAAGACCAAAATAGCGTTACTGCATTCCTCGCTCCTCAACCCGGTACCGAAAGCGCAACCGTCAATAATCTGTGCCTGTCTCTTTCAATACTTTGCCACCTCGTGCATTACGCAAGATAATTAAATATAACAAAAAAATTTTGCTGTACGTCGGCGTTGCTCCTGCCCCAAAATTATTTCATCTGATGTCACTGTCTTATCTCAAAATATCTGTCATCCCTCTTCATGTTGTAATAAGTTTTTTCTCTCTGTTTTGTTGAGTTTTTTTAGTTGTGGTTATATTCGTTGCAAGGCCTGCCTGCCTGCCTGCCTGCCTGCCTGCCTGCCTGCCTGCCTGCCTGCCTGCCTGCCTGCCTGCCTGCCTGCCTGCCTGCCTGCCTGCCTGCCTGCCTGCCTGCCTGCCTGCCTGCCTGCCTGCCTGCCTGCCTGCCTGCCTGCCTGCCTGCCTGCCTGCCTGCCTGCCTGCCTGCCTGCCTGCCTGCCTGCCTGCCTGCCTGCCTGCCTGCCTGCCTGCCTGCCTGCCTGCCTGCCTGCCTGCCTGCCTGCCTGCCTGCCTGCCTGCCTGCCTGCCTGCCTGCCTGCCTGCCTGCCTGCCTGCCTGCCTGCCTGCCTGCCTGCCTGCCTGCCTGCCTGCCTGCCTGCCTGCCTGCCTGCCTGCCTGCCTGCCTGCCTGCCTGCCTGCCTGCCTGCCTGCCTGCCTGCCTGCCTGCCTGCCTGCCTGCCTGCCTGCCTGCCTGCCTGCCTGCCTGCCTGCCTGCCTGCCTGCCTGCCTGCCTGCCTGCCTGCCTGCCTGCCTGCCTGCCTGCCTGCCTGCCTGCCTGCCTGCCTGCCTGCCTGCCTGCCTGCCTGCCTGCCTGCCTGCCTGCCTGCCTGCCTGCCTGCCTGCCTGCCTGCCTGCCTGCCTGCCTGCCTGCCTGCCTGCCTGCCTGCCTGCCTGCCTGCCTGCCTGCCTGCCTGCCTGCCTGCCTGCCTGCCTGCCTGCCTGCCTGCCTGCCTGCCTGCCTGCCTGCCTGCCTGCCTGCCTGCCTGCCTGCCTGCCTGCCTGCCTGCCTGCCTGCCTGCCTGCCTGCCTGCCTGCCTGCCTGCCTGCCTGCCTGCCTGCCTGCCTGCCTGCCTGCCTGCCTGCCTGCCTGCCTGCCTGCCTGCCTGCCTGCCTGCCTGCCTGCCTGCCTGCCTGCCTGCCTGCCTGCCTGCCTGCCTGCCTGCCTGCCTGCCTGCCTGCCTGCCTGCCTGCCTGCCTGCCTGCCTGCCTGCCTGCCTGCCTGCCTGCCTGCCTGCCTGCCTGCCTGCCTGCCTGCCTGCCTGCCTGCCTGCCTGCCTGCCTGCCTGCCTGCCTGCCTGCCTGCCTGCCTGCCTGCCTGCCTGCCTGCCTGCCTGCCTGCCTGCCTGCCTGCCTGCCTGCCTGCCTGCCTGCCTGCCTGCCTGCCTGCCTGCCTGCCTGCCTGCCTGCCTGCCTGCCTGCCTGCCTGCCTGCCTGCCTGCCTGCCTGCCTGCCTGCCTGCCTGCCTGCCTGCCTGCCTGCCTGCCTGCCTGCCTGCCTGCCTGCCTGCCTGCCTGCCTGCCTGCCTGCCTGCCTGCCTGCCTGCCTGCCTGCCTGCCTGCCTGCCTGCCTGCCTGCCTGCCTGCCTGCCTGCCTGCCTGCCTGCCTGCCTGCCTGCCTGCCTGCCTGCCTGCCTGCCTGCCTGCCTGCCTGCCTGCCTGCCTGCCTGCCTGCCTGCCTGCCTGCCTGCCTGCCTGCCTGCCTGCCTGCCTGCCTGCCTGCCTGCCTGCCTGCCTGCCTGCCTGCCTGCCTGCCTGCCTGCCTGCCTGCCTGCCTGCCTGCCTGCCTGCCTGCCTGTGTTAAAAATCACTCATTCCGATTCAGCGCTCTCGGGCGGCAGCAGCGTGCGCTGAGTGCCATCACTGGTGGCCGTCGCGGATGGCCGCAGGTCAGAGCAGAGGACTCGCCCAGGAATTTGCTGTGGGACTTGTCAACACAGTCGGCGTCTGCACCTCGCGTCTGTTCCTTTTTGAAGCGTGCGAATTCCGCATCGAAGACCAGCATTTCGTGAAAGCAACGAACGTCGGCGGAGGTACCTGCAGAGGAATGGGCGGAAGGTGGTTTAATCCCTACGCGACAGACCGCCGCCTTCTTGGTGAGGCAGGCGTGCTCATATTTGCGCTCAGTGGACCTGCTCTAAACAGAGAATTTCTGCCGGGCGGAGACGGACTACCGTAGACAAGTACCTAATTGCCGGGCTGCCGCTGCGCACGCGCAGTGGCCCCGACTGGCCATATGCTCTTCTACTGCGCGGGCGGAGCCGGCGTCCTGTAAACCGGTATACATCTACGCTATAGTATGTCTCCGCAAGGCTGAAAGTCTCTAATATTAGTGCACCGATACTGCTACACTGCGTCACATTTCACTTGTAAAGATTTTCAGTGGGCTCGGCTATGCTCAGCGCCAATTTCTATGTACTGGCAATGATTCTTGTTAGATACATCCTGAATGGACTAAGGTGGCAAACTGGGCTTGTTGATACAGCGCAGCAAACACACGGACAGAGCTGTGGCGACAAGGACGTCAATAAACTTCCAACAACTTAATTGTGAGCCAATGCACGAATATGTATAAACTGAACGACCCGCAGTCATCAACGACAAAGGCGCAGGTAAGTCCGCTCTCTGTCGGATAGGGTGATAGAAGACCTACTGATGCAGGCCATCCTGAGATTACAAATCTGTTTTGATTCCGCGATCTTCCTGGCGATAAGCTACTTGCTCTAACTGCTGATAACGGTTCTCTCAAGATTAGGGGAACAATTACTGCAAGTTAGGCCGTGGCTAGAGAGAACAGCTACAAAATCTTTTTCATCACGTGCATTTTGTACGTTCATTGAGTGTTCTCTTAACCTATAGTTTACGCATCTCCCAGTCTGCCCAACATAAGTTTTTCCACAACTCAACTGGATTTGATAGACTACACCTTCTACACATTGAAAAAAAAGCTCGTCTGTGCTTCTTTCCGCAGTCACGTAGCCGCATTGCCTCCGAATATGTCATTCTGCAAAGCATAGACAGCTTGTTTGGTGGCCCAGCGTTGCCACGTGTCCCCGCCCATGTCGCCTCGTCTCTTTACGTTTCTTTCCTGCGTTGCCTTTTGAGCCTCATTCGCTATCACAGGCTGGACACTATCTACAAGAATACGAATACGACTCGGAAGCTTGGCTTTTTGATTCCACGTTCCAAACATTCGTTTTCGCAGCTGTACAGTGTGCCTAAATGGGACGAGTTTCTTAAATTTGTTACCAGTTTAATTAAATACGCCCTCAGAATTTTCATCCTCGAAGGATTTTGGTGCCGGTGCACAAGCCGCAAAGTCGACGCTGGTTTTTCTCGGATTCATCCGCTTTCTTGTAGCTGGGAGCCAATTTAACTTTCGAACGGTACGCAGTCACCGCCATGTCATCTCTTGCGCCCGGATGGTTTGCTATGTTCCCGGGCGTCTGCGTTGAGTATACAGCGGCAGTAAACTAATTTCAGAGCGCCACACAATATCACGAGGAGCCGGAGCAGATGGGTTTTTTGGTCTGAACGCTTGGTTAAAGGTAGCGCAGGAATAAAACCGTCCAGAGCAAAGTTCACCAAAATTGAGGAATGGTCTCGTGGTCATTTCTCACTTTTGTGAGAAAATCCTGGTGCGCAAATTGGATTTTCGCTTATGATATTTCAATAGCAGAGTTACAAAAACGATACGCTGAATACGAAAGTAGGCACGTCAAAGAGCATTGCAATCCTGCTTTTTAATCGCATATCCGTAACATTCATCTTTGCACGGAAATTCCGTGATGAGAAATGCTGCGACAGTCACATCATATTAATTGCTCATAGAGGAGTTTTATTTACAATAACCGCTGTTCCACTAGCATCACAAAAGGGAGCCGCCGCGGTGGCTGAGTGGTTATGGCGCTCGGCTGCCGGCCCGAAAGACGCGGGTTCGATCCCGGCCGCGGCGGTCGAATTTCGATGGAGGCGAAATTCTAGAGGCCCGTGTACTGTGCGATGTCAGTGCACGCTAAAGAACCCCAGGTGGTCAAAATTTCCGGAGCCTTTCACTACGGCGCCTCTCATAGCCTGAGTCGCTTTGGGACGTTAAACCCCCATAAACCAAACCAAACCATAAACCAAACTAGCATCACAAAAGTGCAAACGTCAGTTGTGTATTCGCACAGCATTCCGGTTTTCCTAAGTTTTCATGAAATGCTTGTCGTATGGCTGTATTAGGTGCTATACGACGGTCGTTGGAATCGACACGAAAGAAGCGTAAAGGATTGGGCAAGTTGGTCAGACATGCTTAACGGAATAATGGCGCAGATCAAGTGACAGGACAGCAAGAGAGTACAAACACACACAAGCGGCAACTTACAACTTTATTGTTTGGCTGCCAATATGCCGAATTTATACAAAGCAACACGCCCAAACTGTTAACAATAATCAAACAGTGACGCACATGGACGCGATGTGCGAAGTGGCAAATCATGATATCGCACGAGGCAAACAACATGAAGAGTGCACTAAGCTCTACCGCAGGACATGGAACATCCCTGTCTCAGATGACTAACTGGCAAAAAACAAGAGGTAAAAGACGGGACGACACAAGTTAAAACCTAAACTAATCACGCACATATCACCGAAGAAAAATAATGACGGAAGGCCACGTCACAAAATCAGGGAAATGACTAAGGAGGACTAAAAGGGCTAAACACCATGAGAATAAAACCTGAAATGTCAACAGAACACGCAAAGACTCAGTGTAAAACAAGACGCATAAAACAAAACTACAAAGCCAACAAAAACACGGCTAAATTCGATGGAAGTGAATAACATGAAACCTGGTATAAAAGCGCAAAAAAACATACTAAGCATGCTGACACGACCTCGGGGCCCCGTATAAAGAGTAAAGGACAACAAAATCAAAACCCTTCAAGTAGGTCTGCCACCTCCAGAGTGCTCTCGTTCGGTGAGGAAGGTTAATTCTTTTTTCGTTAGGCATATTGATGCCGCACTGATGCAAGTCTTCTCAGCTCGCGCTATTTCTTGCGCTTCTACAATTTCCCGGGTGAGCTGATCTTTGTGCTTGTAAATAACAACATTTCTTGAGCAGCGCCCTGCACTTGCAGGACCTGCAGTGTTCGGCTAAATGGCCTTCAATTGCCAATTGACTTAACTTCCTGCTATGTTCTTTCAGCCGCTCGTTGAGGCACCTTCCTGTTTGGCCTATGTAACTGGCACCACATGTTAGAGGGAGGAGCTCAAGGAGGAGCTCAAGGAGGAGCTCAAGGAAAGCAAGGTTGCTGTGATACCATATCTTCATGCCGTTTCACACAACCTCAAAAAGATCGGAGCTCGTGCGAAAGTCAGAGTGGTATGTTCCGCTCCTGTCAAACTTTCTGCCCTTTGCAAGAAATCCTGTCATGTCAAGAAAGCGAAGCCGGACTGCATGATCAACCATAACAACAAATTCGTAGCCTGTTCTGAAGGAGTCGTTTACAAGATCCCTCTAACATGTGGTGCCAGTTACATAGGCCAAACAGGAAGGTGCCTCAACGAGCGGCTGAAAGAACATAGCAGGAAGTTAAGTCAATTGACAATTGAAGGCCATTTAACCGAACACTGCAGGTCCTGCAAGTGCAGGGCGCTACTCAAGAAATGCTATGTTATTTACAAGCACAAAGATCAGCTCACCTGGGAAATTGTAGAAGCGCAAGAAATAGCGCGAGCTGAGAAGACTTGCATCAGTGCGGCATCAATATGCCTAACGAAAAAAGAATTAACCTACCTCACCGAACGAGAGCACTCTGGAGGTGGCAGACCTACTTGAAGGGTTTTGATTTTGTTGTCCTTTACTCTTTATAGGGGGCCCCGAGGTCGTGTCAGCATGCTTAGTATGTTTTTTTGCGCTTTTATACCAGGTTTCTTGTTTTTCACTTCCATCGAATTTAGCCGTGTTTTTGTTGGCTTTGTAGTTTTGTTTTATGCGTCTTGTTTTACACTGAGTCTTTGCGTGTTCTGTTGACGTTTCAGGTTTTATTCTCAAGGTTTTTAGCCCTTTTAGTCCTCCTTTGTCATTTCCCTGATTTTGTGACGTGGCCTTCCGTCATTATTTTTCTTCGGTGATATGTGCGTGATTAGTTTAGGTTTTAACTTGTGTCGTCCCGTCTTTTACCTCTTGTTTTTTGCCAGTTAGTCATCTGAGACAGGGATGTTCCATGTCCTGCGGTAGAGCTTAGTGCACTCTTCATGTTGTTTGCCTCGTGCGATATCATGATTTGCCACTTCGCACATCGCGTCCATGTGCGTCACTGTTTGATTATTGTTAACAGTTTGGGCGTGTTGCTTTGTATAAATTCGGCATATTGGCAGCCAAACAATAAAGTTGTAAGTTGGCGCTTGTGTGTGTTTGTACTCTCTTGCTGTCCTGTCACTTGATCTGCGCCATTATTCCGTTAAGCATGTCGACACGAAAGCTCTGGAGAGGTATTCACCCCACATCTAAACACATCCAATAATTGTTTAACAATTATGCCTTGCAGGAAGTCTTCCACCGAGTAAATTAGAACCCTGGCCGCTAGAAATGCAAATAGCGGGCAAGAGCAGCGATATTCTGCGTTTCTGCACCATTGCTGGGCTATGACCTGCGCTACAGGTTTCAGTAAACCAAAAGTGACGGTTTTAAGTCACCACGATTATTTTGAGCCTGAATCAACTACTTTCGTTCTTTCTGCACGTCACAGGTGTCGAAGGGAATTCGCAAGCAACTATGCTCGTAGCGCCAATTTGCATATTTGTTCACCTCACAGAGCCAGAGCGTCATGCACTGCGGAAGCTTATTCTTTCCAATGCTTCATCAATAACTCCTGGTGAGCTCCAAGTGCAAGACTCCTGAATGGCATGCCAGCGTGTCATTCATTGCGCCGTTTTTTTACGGACATATTTCAAAGAGACCTGTTTGCGGAAAGGCCTGCTACCGATTCGTATTCTTGCCGATTTGGGCGCGGCAGACGAGAAAGGTGATCACTGGCTGCACGTCAGGGATGGAAACAAATTTGCGTTTGAAGATCTCCGCACACGCATGGCAGGTGAGCGGCTTCGCTAGTGTGTGACGTCCTTCCATGTACTGCGCAAAAACGACGCGAAAAAAACATCGCATTCTCAAAATGACCTCGTATTCGCTGCAATAAGCGTTTGCATGACGGAGGTGGTACGTGGACTATTTTTCCTGTGTGCAGGCTTCTGACTGCAGACACAAAAGTTCTAGCGGTACAAACGTACTGCACCTCCCTTGTGATACCAGCGCACAGTCGTCCAGTGTGAAGCATGCCCACTGGCTCAGTCCCGTCGACGTCCTGCGCAAAAGGACGGCTAAAGAACATTGCTCTCTCACGATGTCCTCGCATTTGCTATAAACAGCGTCTGCTTCATGGTGTCAGTGCGTAAACAGTTTATACCTTCTGTAGGCTTCTGTCCGCATAGATGCACGCCCTGGCGGGGCCCAGGCACTTCACCTCGCTCTCCAATGCAAGCTGAGGAAGAGATATGGCCGAATTACCACAGGGGTCTTCAAGACGAGCTCCAGCCGGGCTGCGGGTGAGGCCGGGTTGACGGAGGGAGGGTCTGCTCACCAGCAGCCAGCTCACAGCCCAAAGGAGCCTTGTGCAGCACGCATGCGAAGCAGCAAGACTCAGCGGAGCCCTGGAATAGGGGCCCGACCTTGCGAAGAGGCCAGACGTCAACGATGAAGACGACGGCCCACCGCTAATCTCATTGACATTTCAATGAATGTTTTGTTCTCTCTCTCTCCAGGCGAGCTTCTTGCATCAAGGCGTGAGCTACGCCCGTGTGGTCTTCTTTTTCGTCCCGAGAAATATTCTCTGAACACGTGGCAGCCCCCAAAGAAATTGTGATTCATACAACAAAGAATGTCTTCCAAGACCGGCATCAATTCACTCAAGGGTAATGTGACAGATAAGATTTTTGGTTCTGTTGCCTAAACTATGAAGTATGAAAAAAGTTTCTTTGTAGAACGAAACCACTTCTTCTTTCGGCGCGTACAGTGCATTTGCAAAAATTGCTTGCTTTGGTATATATCTTGATGTATAAACACTCACTCCTTAATTTCCCGACTAGAATTTGTATGCTTTTCTTTCAATTTTTTCTTCAACTCTCTATAATTCCTCTCTTCCTAAGACTCCTTGCTTGCAACAAATAATTATTCAGTGGTTTTAAATGCGCTTGCAAAACAAGGAAACAGAATAACAATCCCACAGCTCTTGCTATTCCTCAGTGTGGCTATACGCGACATGAAGAGCCTTCTACAACTCAAACAATTCCCTGGGATACTGACACCCTCTTAAGCACACCTCCATTATCGTGTGGACATAGTGCATTCCCGAGACTGCCGTCCTACCTTACAGACCTTCTTCAAGATTGGACCAACATAGACAGCATGTCTATAGCGAGCAGGTGAACCTTTGTTGACATCAGCGAAATCAATGCCTGTTATTGTTAGAAATTCCGCATGCAGACATCCCTTCGAAACGTATGCTTTCAATATATAACTCTGTTGTCTGTTGCCATCGTATTTTACTTTCACACCGTCTTCCCGTTGAACAGTAGTATACAACTAAGGCGACGAACAAATGTCTGCACTGGCCTTCATAGTCGTTAGTCGACCCAACGTCTGTGCTACGGAAAAATTGCACTGTGCGACAAAGTAGTGCGAAAGAACTGACAACGCGATTGCACTGGTGTGGAATGTCTCTATTTTTGTCCACAGGGGAATCTACTGCAACAGATCTTGTACAGCGGAAAGGATTCTTCTTAACAATAAGATGAATGTGGTTACTACGAAGGATTGTGTACACTAAAAAAGCCACGATTTTTATTCATACGTACTCGTCACTCGCCCTTTGAGAATTTCTCCTGACTAATCCTATAAAGCAGAGACTTTAAAGAAAAAATACAACCTCTCTCATCGATTACAGTATGCAGAAGGATAAAATTATTTTTCAGAAAGGTTTCGCACATTCTATAACGTCTCAGTGGTGTACGAACTTGTGTAGCAACCAACCCACAACCAAGCACAGAGCGTCCGTCCCAGACACGGTGGATGACGGAGGTATGGTGTTATAAGGCCAGATATCTTTCTATGGCAGCTCAATACAGGCTACAAGCGCTAGTCGACGGCACCCAAATGCGCACTCTCCTCACGCAACCAGGAGCCACCGAAAGAGGCCTTTGAAGTGATAGCTCTCGCTCAGTGCCTTTACTGCAGAGCCACAAGGAGTGTCCTGCCCTTCACCTTGGCTTCTGTGGTGTGTAAAGACCGTTGTATATCTGAAGAATGACGGCGAGGAGGATCATGAAAATTTGCGTCCGCCTTTTCCACCTGAGGTGGGCATTTGTCCTCAAAACTCTCGACATCACCTCCACCTCAAAAAAAATTTGCTGACCACACTCAACCTGAAGCTCATCAGTTGAGGTTGCGGTATCCTGTGACGCCCTCACCACACTTTTCGTGAGGTCACTGCTGACCTGACTTAACCTCACATAAACCTCAAATTGTGAGGTTGAGGTCGGCTGCTCGACCACAAAAAACAAACGAAAAACAAAACAGAAAAGCAATTAAGAAATTTTTCAGTTAAAAACAATTCTGAGAATCCTTTGAAACAGGAAAGCCGAAATGATGATGGTATTATTTAATAAGGTGTGTACAGACACTATTGTTGTGCATTCAATAGGAGAAGCTTATCATGAGGGATGAACCCTCAGAAAGTATAAGGCGTGCAGGCAGGGGTGTCCCATACACGGTTACCACTAGTGTGTCGGTGAGTATTTTATACGTGTCAATATTTGGAAACCTGCTGCGAGTATGCTTGTTCTTATTGGAAGACTCTCGATCATATACGCAGGAACCGGCAATTCTCAAACACAGACCTTCTACACCAGCTACCAGAAAGTGGGAGTAGTAGGGAGGGGGGGGGGGGGGGTATTCTCGATACTGTTTTCAGGCTTGACAATAGTTACCGAATATAAAGAAACTGGTCATCGATGTACTTTCTTATGCGACAGTTATGCAGACGCATATCAGTATATTCCGATTTTCTTGCTGTGTTCGGCATAGCGAGAATCCTCTCTTCAGTCCTGTGTATGTTGTCTTCGAAAACACTTAACAAGCTGCGACTTTAGTGCACCCACAGAGTCTCGTTGTATTTATGTCTGTGTACAAGAGAACGGCTTCCTTTTATAATGAGAAAGCATTAGATGGCTCGCGTTCAAGCTCATATCCGCAAAAAGTATAAGCAAGAAACGGCACCATGTGACGTCACGAGCCGAAGAGTCGCGCACGAAGAGGATGACGTCACATATGCAGTTAATGCTAATAATATAATTACTTAACGCTAAGAAGAATATATATAATTAGTGATGACATTGTACGAGTGTGACATCATACCAGGTCACGCGACAACGATGTAATGTGCCATCAAACCTAGTCACGTGACGACGCTGATATGACGTCACACCTACTCAAGGGAAAACGATGTCATTTCTTGTTATACCAGGCCACCATCCACCCCATTTCAAGATCCATATGGATCCCGCATTAATACACATGCGCGCAAGGCGCATTACAAAGAGCGCCCACAATCCGGTCCACATTAATGACATTCGGATTGTCCAGCAGGTAAACGCCCCCAATCTCATACATGACATACTGCAAAAGATAATGCAACGACACATGCCTTTGACTCTCGAGATGATGGCGATGATGATGATGCTAACAGTGTACCCTTATGAGCCTGGGGAAGCATGATATACCGCTACCAAATTAAAAGTTGCCAGAATATTGAATAAATATTGTACACTACCCAAAAACCGAAGGCAATTATTGTGCGGGAAAAGAGGAATACCTGCAGCTAATAATTAGGGATGATGATGCTGATGTTCCTGCTAGGTCAAGACCCTCCCCCGGTTTCTCCACTTCTGTCCAGGTGGCGATGGTAATGATTTCAAAATCCTGGGAATTCTCCGATGACTCGGTGATCACGCGTCATTATGAACGAAAGGTATAGATTACGTCTTTGAACACTGTGCCAACTATTAAAATCACACGGGTCAAAACAACTGGCCTAGAATGGGCAGCGTGAGCCTCTCTCTCTATCAAGAACACCATGGCTCTCCGCTGAAATTTCCCTGCAGCGAAATCTTTTTCCGAACCCCCCCCCCCCCCCTACTTACCACCTCCCCCCACGCCGGGGAAAAAAACCGCCTAAATACTCATACGGTTCAACAGAATTCTGGGTACCATTTCGTCAGACGGTGTGAGAAAAGCTGCTTTAAGTCAATTACTTGTTTTCCTTCAAAACTAAACTGATAAATGGTACGCCAGCATGCTTGACGTTCCTTTTTTGCACGCGAGCACCGCGTGAGCACTTTGCGAAGCCGTTTAAAATGAACGATGGGTCTCTGCAAAATAGTTAAAGGAAAGATATGCCTGGTCGTGTAAAAGGTAGGCTGCCAACCTAAATGATCCCATACTAAAAAATAAAAAAGAACGATTAGAAACAAACAAACAAAACTCGCACACTAAAAAGAGAAGGTAACATTGTGCCCCATTAAACGTCATATTAGAAGCTTTGAAAGAGCGACTCAGCAGCACAGCGCGAGCATGTAATTAGTTCTATTCACACATCTGCGCGCTTTTTTTAATCAAATAAGCAAGTGTCCTTGTTAGGAACAGCCTCAATCACATTCTCTCGCCTGTGCTGACTACTCAAGTTTCTTGTAAGTCTGCTTTTATTGTACAGCAGGATACACTTTATTCGACTGCAAGGCAAGAGCCATGACGTCAGCTCCGGCAACGAGCATGAACACGAAGCAGTCTTCCTTGGGGCCATCCGCGCTGCGACGAATTTATTGGGAGCTCGTTGGACTGAACTTAATTGTTTGCGACATCAAGCAAAGCTATCGCGGGTCAAAAGTTAATTACGTGCTTTGCGCGCTCCCAGGGGTTTCAGCCGACCGGCAGGCAGCTACGGCAGCTACGCCAGCGGGGCAACGGGGAGAGAAAGGGACGTTCTGTGACAGCAGGACTCCTTCCACGAACAGCAGAGGGGTGCGTCCTCCTGTCGGCTCGGGCTGAGCGAATATTACGGCGCAGCACCGAAAGCTAAGAGCGGACTGCGGCATCCGGTTGTCTAGACAAGGAAAACCGAACACCAAGCGTCATTACATGAACAATGCGGTGATGCGCTGCAACTCCGATTCGGAAGCGGCACTCGTAGTAAGACATGGCAACTGTAAAAAGTCTCGACCTCAAAATTCTGACCTCACTGAAGGACGACCTCACACAACTTCAAACTCATGCGTGAGGTTGAGGTCTGATTTGCTGACCTAACTCACAAAATTTCGAGCCGTCGCCGACCTCACCTCACGACTTGAAGTTGAGGTCATTTTGAGGTTGAGGTCGACTTCATGAGGTCGAAACCTCATGAGGTCGCCCACCTCTGCCCCCTTTGGGTCAGTGTGGAAGGCAATAACGCCTGCTTTTACACAAAGCAACTGCCATAATCTGTACATTCAAAATGATAAAGCCTATATGATCAGTGGGTCAGTTCACTCTCTAGCTCCCGGCGCTGGCAATTGCAGCCGTGGCGGATCAGGAGCATTAAATGCGACGACGGCGACATCTTGGCCGTTAAATGAGGATCTGTTCCCACTTGCACAAACTAACGAAAAATGCACTGCTATACACCAAATACAACAAACAGCGTGAGGTGTTCCTTGGAAGGGTTAACATCGTGCGCACGGATCCCAAAATACTTCTGCTGCCAGAAGTGGTCATTGAAACAATGGGGACCGATTAGTGTTTCGCGGGCGTTAGGAATCTGGTTCTCCGGTGCTCAACAATTCGGCCATTTAATTCAGCCATGCTGACTTTGGCCAACAAAAAACCGATACTATACATTTCAGAAATTTACAGTGTTCTTCGAATGATCTACGTTTTGCAGACTCGTTACCTGGGGCGCGCGGCTATTGAGTACGAGTGAAATTTTCTAGCGGTAACTGCACGGTGTCTGCTCTCACAGGAAGGTACAGTAGGCGTATTCCCCAACTTAGGTGATAGATCTGGGAGCTGAATAATTATCTCCTGTAGCATGAATTTCTCAGCATGTTGAAATTATTTTCCTGAATGATACAGGGAGAAGTGACTAACTCCCAGGGTTTTGAACTAGGATTTGTTTATACAGAAGGCTGAGAATTTGGTTATAGGAGTATCAGCAACGGTCGCATTAATGAAGCGCCTTTACCTGCGCGAGCTGTGGGCGCATTCTGAATGAACTGCGTTAGGTGGAAAGAATAAGCCGAGAAATGAATCTTCAAGTTATTAACATTACCGATTGATAATTATATCTGTGTGGCGGAGAAAAATATAAAGATGGCATAATTAAGTACCGAACACGTTGGTATCTCCGATGGCCAACTATCTTACAGGGCACTTGGTGATGGCCGGCTGGCCGCAGTTTCCAAATAGGTATGTGAAACCAATACGGAATAATAGTTGCATTTGCACCGCTGGTATACAAGTTGCGTTATTTTACTATTGGCTGCAGCTTTTTGGGTGTGGCAGAACTAAAACTGAGTCAGATTTTAACCGCTTCCATGAAGCGTTTTCACACCTTGACGATGAGCAGCGTGCAGTGATTTGGGCGGAAATTAATTTAGACGACGTCAAATTGTCAATTTCCACTCTGCAGGATCATAAATCTCCTTCTTCGAAAAGTGTACAAAGCGAATTCTGCAGAACGTCTTATCGTTCAGTAACACCTATTTCTTTCGAAGTTAACAGCTCTGTTTATTATGTAAGCATTTGCGTCCAAATTTGAAGACCGAACACCCCATCCTAAATCCTAAAATCAAAACAGAAACCGGTTGAAGACTGTTGAAGGTTATCGATTGATGTGAAGGGTGATGTTATGTCATGCAGATTATAAGATATTTCGGAAGCTCCTTTCGTCCGTTTTGCATACAGTGGCGTTAGAATTGTTAGCCTTGCGTCAAGCATGTGCTATTCAAGCCCGTAATATCCAAATCCACCTCATATCGCACGTTCAGTGTTGGGGAGAGTTTCAGATGAGGCCGGACAAGTTGTTCTGATTCATACTTACCTGGTTAAAGCCTGTGATAGAGTGCGCCATGATTTTTTTTATTGTAGTGTTGAAGCGTGAAGAATTAGTGACGCCTTCCTTGGGGCATAGTAGTATGGTATAAAGAGTTCACTGCAAGGATAATGGTAAACCAAGAGCTTACAGTACCTATTCCGCTTATATCGTCTTTTTAAAATGGCTGTATGCGATTGCCTTTGCTATTCCTTTTATTTGGAGCTACAATTTCTTCGTACCATCAAACCTGTAGCGTTTTGCAGCGTGTGACTAGTTCAATGCGTAATTAAGATGATGACGCCGCCCTTATGTCTGATGGCAGAAAGTTTTTTCGAGGCTTTCCATTTAACTTAACGCTTCTGGGAGAGTGCGCCACAGCTTTTTTAAAATTAGCTCCGGCACAAAGCAAAATTATTTGTTGGCATCAATCGGCGCACTGATGCCTTGCAGTGCCTGTAGTTTCCCGGCATCAGTTTCGCAATAGTGGGTCTCATTGAGATTATCAAACCTTCTCACTGATTCGACAACGTAGGCTTGGGTAAATGGAAATCTCCCGGTGGGCACGTGCGCAACTTTTGCAGCATTTTCTTGGTGAAGCTCATATATATATATATATATATATATATATATATATATATATATATATATATATATATATATATATTGATAGCACGTCCTGTAATACCGCGAGTGTGACGTAGAACGTCATCTAACGGCGATGGCGGAAACTGTGCCAGATCCCTCTTATGCTACCTATGGCAACAAGACTGCCAGAACCGAGACCCCTGTTAAGCTATTAGCAGACAAGGTAAGGGAAATGAGGGGCTCGTTCGACAAACATATTGAGGAAGCCAACAGTCGCCGAAACGAAGGGGCATAGAGGAAAGTTTTTAATCTTTTTTTTATTTGTAGTGCCAATCAATCGGTTTAAAAAAAATTACTTATAAAGCAGCAGAAAAAACAACCATGCCGCCGGTGGGATCCGAACCCACGACCTCTACGTCCACCGCTATGGTCGAGGGTGGCGCTGGTGAACACTTTCAAGGTTCGCTTACACGCAGTAAACATAAATACCCACGAAAGCAGCAGATTGGACAGCCGTCGCCGTAGCTCAGTTGGTAAGAGCACCGGACGCGGTATTCGGAGGTCGTGGGTTCGGATCCCACCGGCGGCATGGTTGTTTTTCTCTGCTGCTTTATAAGTAATTTTGTTTAAACCGATTGATCGGCACTACAAATAAAAAAAAGATTAAAAACTTTCCTCTATGCCCCTTGGTTTCGGTGACTGATGGCATCCTTAATATATATATATATATATATATATATATATATATATATATATATATATATATATATATATATATATTGCTACTGATGCATTATATGAAAAAAAACGTACAGGCCCCGTGTATTATACTTTTCGACCTTTTTGTGGCACTATCAGCGGGAGCATAGAGATAATTTATTCTCACTTCTGGCAGAGCTGGTCTTGTACACTTGTTAATCCGCCAATTATTTTCACTTTTTTTTCATAACGGTGAGCCATTCTTCCTTGTATCTGTGCTTAACAGGCAACTAAGTGACCATCTGCCTTTTCGGTTCGCTCCCACTGAACATAGTCCTGGAGAGGGATGACGACGATGATGTATTGATGATGCATGATGATGATCATGGCCAAAGAGCGCCATAGCACAATCTATTTTTGTCTACTCATGGTGGGGTCCAAGACCCGTGTCCCAAGTATGGGGTTGGCTTATGAATTAATTCAGAATTAATTAATTATTCAGCTAAAGTATACAGTAGCCAACCTGCTCGCCGAACACTGTGAACGCGCGACCACGGAATAGCCATCGAGCAGGTGACCGTCTTAGCCGTGGAGTCAAACCTGTTCAAGAGGCGACATGTCGAGTCATTGCACATCTGGCTCACAAATGCGGCGATGAATAGGACTCTAGGAACGCACACCTCCGCGTACGTTAGTGGACTGCTTCACGTGCTAACAAAGGGAGAGCGCCGCTGCTGGTACACATTTTATTCACCCCTGTAGAAGGGACCGAGATGGTCCCGAAACGATGGGAAAACATAAAATATTTTTTTGGCAACCGTTTCCACTCAACTGCTGTTTCAAGAACCCAGCCAGGCGGACTTCAGTCAAAGATGTTTTCGTTCAAATCATGTCAGTTGAACTGTCGCTGTCATGCTTCCCTTTTCATTACAAAAAAACTGGCGCGGCCGCTACTTTCAATATCAGGCTTTTTGAGGACTTCACGTTTTTTGACTGTTTATGTTTCCAAAATTAAAGACAGTTTGACATCTATTTTCCAAAAACTCTTACTGAAGAATTGCTTTCAGCAATGCTCGTCTTAATCAATGTATTGCGGACAACAATTATCACTAAAATGAAATCTCGCGTGAAAAGGACGAAGGAAAAGTAACATTACAGAATAGACTGGTAACTCGTTACTGCTACGTTTCGCAACGTGTCGTTTTGCACAAGTTCTCGATATGAGGTTCGAGATCCCAAAGAGACCACACAATCTTTATTACGTCCACGTACTGCGCATTTTTCACACATTCATAATTAGTCGCATAACATATATAGCATACCATCTTCCGTACCAAAGATTCGATCGCACTCTCCGTATCTTGAAAAAATGTTTGTTCACAACGACCAGTACTCTCGGAAATGCAACCTTGAGATCAAAGGTGTAATTCAAACAGAGGCGGAGGATGTTGTCGAGCTTGTTGGTAAAATTGGTACTGCTGTCGGCGAACCTGTCTCGCCTTTAGATATTGAGGCCTGCCATCGTGTGTCAGCGCGGAATGTTCGACAGAGCGACATTGTTGAGCTGAGCGAAAATCAAGAAACAAAAAAGTTGGCTGCGAGCAATATTGTTGTGCAGTTCAGAAGTCGCCGGAAAAGTGACCAAGTTCTAGAAAAATCAAGGAAGAAGCGCATCACTAATGAAAGTCTAGGATTGTTTGACAGCAGTGCTGACGGTACAGATAGCTCTGCAAGCAGCCATCCAGTGTTCGTCAACGAACACTTGTGTCCAAGCCTAAAAAAGCTGCTGTCATCGGCCATTGCACGTAAGAAAGCATGTGAATGGCGGTTCGTGTGGACACGCAATGGCAAAATATTGGCACGGAAAACTGAGGGTAGCGATGTTGTTCACATTGAGTCTGTGGACGACCTTACTAAGATCTCCTGAATGGTTTTGTTAATGAAGCGGTGCGAATTGCAGCTACCATAAAATGTTCAGTCTTTCTGATGTCTTATACCAGCAGTTTGTTGAACCTAGAACAGCTAAACTGTGCTCATCTGCAAAATGCACAGTATCCTTTATTCACCTTAACATCCGTTCTCTGGCAAAAAAACACGATGAATTTGCTCTTTTCATTGATCAGTTTTCTTTCCGATTTAATGTTATCATGCTAACTGAAACTTGATGCACAACGAGCAACTGTGCGCCTTTGTTACCCGGTTATAATAATTTTTTTATCAATCGAACCGACATGCGTGGTGGCGGCGTTGGCATGTACATTTCTGACAGTTTATCAAGTGAGAAGGTGTCCCAGTTTACCGATATCACCAAACATTATGAAGCACTTTGTTTGCAACAAGAGAGCACTCTTTTCGCTGTCGTATACCGACCTCCTTCAGGCGATGTTAAAAGATTCATGGACTTTGTGGATAACCTACTCGAATATGCATCCTTCGAACGATTGCGGCTAATTCTTGGTGGAGATTTTAATATTAATGTTACTGCAGGTAATACCTCTTCTACTGAACTGAACAACAAACTTGCAGCCTGTGGGTTTCAAAACGTCATTAAAACACCAACGCGTGTCACATCAACAACTTAATCGGTTTTGGACCTATTGATTACGAACAGCAACACACCAGTAACCGCAGCCGGAACCGTCAATTGCAGCCTCAGTGATCATTGTCCTGTTTTTATGGCTTATTCAGACGTCGCTGTGCGTCGCAAACCTTCTCGTTCAAAGTTCATTTTTCAATCTATAAATGACACCAGTATCGATGATTTTAGGAATAAAATTATTAGCACTGACTGGTCTGAGGTTTTTGCAGAAAGTACTGCAGATAAAGCATACGACACTTTTATGACTATTTTTTCTGCCCATTACAAGGCATGCTTCAAACTTAAATCTGTTAGGCAGCGTCGATCGATAAGAAAACCTTGGATCGGCATCGAGCAGGTAAAAATGATTGAAGATAAAAATAAGCTTTTCGCCCTGTTCTTAAAAACGCGTATCCATATTAGCAGAGTTCAAGAAACTACGCAATCGAATCACATTAGAACTAAGGAAAGCCAAAGTGCAGTACTTTCAGCAGCTGATTCAGGATGCCTCGACATCTCGTCCTGATCGGATCTGGAAGATTGTGAACGACGCACTCGGCCTGCGTACAGCTGCGCCTAATCAGTTTCAGATGACTGTCCAAGGTCAACTGCTTACTGAGGGTGCTCTAGCAGAGCATTTCAACACCCACTACATAACTGCCATGACTAACAATGCTGCTCCTTCTGTAACGTCTTGCGTCCTTGACGACAACCTCTTGAACACTGTTTTTATGGTGCCAACTAATACAGCTGAGGTTTACAACATATTTACGTCACTAAAGAACAGTAAAAGCCTTGACATAGATAATATCCAGGTCCGACCGGTCAAATACGTCCTCGACGTCATCTGTCCAGCCCTCGTACACATTTATAACCTTGCTTTGGAGACTGGTTTTTTTCCACTAAACATGAAACGCGCAAAAGTTTCAGTTATATATAAAGGCGGCGACAAAAATGATGCTGCCAACTACCGACCAGTGTCAGTTCTCCCAGTGTTTTCAAAAGGTCTTGAAAAAGTTATTCTGTCTCGTCTCGACCCCTTTTTTACCAAGCATAAACTTCTTTCTGAATGTCAGCATGGGTTCAGAAAAGGGTGCTCTACCGAGTCCGCCCTTTTGATTCAAAAGGAATTGATACTCAAAAACATGGATGCGAATAAACTGACGCTTGGGGTGTTTGTAGATTATAGCAAAGCTTTCGACGGCCTCAACCATACTGTTCTCCTTAATAAACTGTATCACTATGGCATTCGGGGCGTACCCCACTCACTATTAAAGTCGTACCTTGCAACACGCATGCAATCTGTAGTTATCGATGGCAGTCTGTCGTCCTTTAAAGAAATACCATGCGGCGTCCCTCAAGGCAGCGTTTTGGGACCGTTTTTGTTCAATATCTATGTTAACGATGTGGTTCGTATTGATAAGCATGTCAAGTTTGTTTTGTACGCTGATGATACCAGCTTGTTTTTCACATCAGATAATAGTTCTCACCTACTGCATACCACTAATGAAACTCTCTGCAAATTGCTTGATTGGTCGAGCAAACACTGTTTAAAAATAAATCCTAAAAAATCAAAAGCCATTCTGTTTGCTTCAAAAAACAAACCAGTAAGTTTGATTGGCGAGCTCCGCTTGGGCAGCTCTACAATCGATATAGTCAAAGAGCACAAGGTTATAGGAGTGGTACTATCGCACCGTATGACTTGGGATGCGCATATACAGCAACTGGTGAAAAAACTCTCTTCCGCTGTTGGCTTAATACGTCGATCTCGAGATATTTTTCCAACTAACATTAAACTTCAAGTTTTTCACTCCGTCTTTCGGTCCCACATTAACTACTGCACGTTAATTTGGGCCACGACTACTAAAAAAAACATAACTATACTACATAGGCTCGAAAAGAAAGCTGTTCGTTGCATCGCTAATGTTTCATACTTTCACAACACTCATGACCTCTTTACTCAGCTCAAGTTGGTCAGTATACAACAGATTTACGATTACCGTCTACTATACCTGCTGTACTTCTCTAGTGTATCTTACCAGCAGTTCCTGAAGGAGCTGTGTACTCTTACTTTGCAAACTCGCACATATCGAACCAGGTCGTCTGAGGAATGGTTTGTACCGCGGCCACGCACTAATTATCTTCTGCAAACATTAACGTACAACGTACCATTTCTATTAAACAAGATTAAAACGCAATTTTCTGGTTCCATTGCCCTAACGCGCACCGCATTGCGCAGCATGTTTGTTTCTGGGCAATTTTCTAAGACTGTTTTATGATTTTGAGTGGTAATTGTGAAATTGGGCATACAGAGTGAGTGTGTGTGTGTGTTTGCCTTCTCATCGAGATCTCACATGTCAAACTCTTTATGGTACTAATTTTTATTCGTTTGTTGCGTAGTTTGATTGTAGTGCACATTGTTCTTTTGTGGCGTAGTTAAGTTGATGAATGAAGTCCGTGTATTCCATTACAATATTCACTTGCATTTTAACTTTTGTACTCAGTAAGTAGGACAATGTATGTAGTCTGTTGCACATTTCATTTGTATTTGAATTATTGAAGTGCATATGAAGTCGCTGCTGCCAAAATGGTTCCCTGACCTAGTCAAGCTGTCCTCACAGCTTTTTGTCACGGAAGCCATCAACATTGTATCAATGTTGAAATAAATTTTTTGATTTGATTTGATTTTTTGATCATAATAAGCAAGACGGTAAATCGCGACTTCGGCAGTGCCTGATACAGCGCCATCACCAGAATTGTCGATTGCGGCGCACACAGTAGTCCCAGATAAATGGTGCAGGCGCAACTCACCAGTCAAAACATACGCTTGTACCAAGCCACCAGGGAGCTCAACGCTCCGCCGAAAATGACATCCGACGACGACAGGTCATGACCTCCCGCCATGCCGACTCCTCAGCACATTGAACAAAGGACCACTGTAACCCCTATAACAAACAATGTGCATCCAAACCATCGCCTAGGACGCCGCCATGCACACGCCAGAGCGCTTCGCAGGAACTACGAATATCACTCCCATAGACAGTATAAAGACGCTGTGAAAAACCGCTTCCGACAAGCGGCCTCCTTAACATCCCCACCATTGCCTCCGTCGCCAAAAATAACCTCGTATTAGAAAAAAAAACCGTGACGAGGCACAGACACTTCCGTCACGGGAAAAGTTCCAGACAGACAGACAGACAGACAGACAGACAGACAGACAGACAGACAGACAGACAGACAGACAGACAGACAGACAGACAGACAGACAGACAGACAGACGGACGGACGGACGGACGGACGGACGGACGGACGGACGGACGGACGGACGGACAGACAGACAGACAGACAGACAGGCAGACAGACAGACAGACAGACAGACAGACAGACAGACAGACAGACAGACAGACAGACAGACAGACAGACAGACAGACAGACAGACAGACAGATACTGACACAGACGGACGGAGGGATAGATGGACGGGAAGACACAGACACCTCCCGAAAGATGGGGTTGTCACTTGGCGACAACTTCAAAATAAGAGCTAACTCCACCTCAGCTTTCTTAACAAGCTCTACCTCCCCTACAACCCGCACACATGCCCAATCGGCGCACAACACACAACCCTATACAATAACAACTCGGCCTACCCTGACAACCCGACAGCACGCTCTCATAACATCAGTCACCCTTGCCCAGTGGAAGGCGGTGTTATCCAGGCCTCGAAGTACCAGCGGAATGTGGTGGGCCGCGCCCGTGGGCGGCAAAGGCCACCGGTCACAGGAGTGAAGGCTCCACCAAGTAGGAGGGAAGCACCACTACATCAGAACGATCAAATGTTTATTTCTCCCCTTGTTGCTTGAACACTAAGATCGTTGTCTTAGGTTAAAGTGGATATGTTCCGCAGCAGGATCTTGAATTCCAATGCATTATTTATATCCAATAACTCGATTATGTGCTTCTTTCGAACTGCTTTCCCCTGGTCTCTTTTGTACTCTAGGCTAATTCGAGACACCACCATCCTATGGACATCAAGGAACAAACTATTTGCTCTGACCCCTGATGTAAAGCTTATTGCATTTAAAATGATGATGATGCCGCTCTTGACGTATGCAAGTCATGGCTGGCAACCTTATATCAAAAAGGCATACAGATATCCGAGCACGTTCAGAACAGTGCACCTATATATTTGTATGTTACCAACACTAGAACACTGTCTGTTACATAGCTCGGAAAAAAGGCCAGTATCGTTACACTGCATCAAAGAATGAAATACTGCAGACTGGTTTTCTTTTTCAATATCTTTAATGGTAACTCTCAGGTAGATATTATGAAACATATCCCACCAGATGTTATTAATTGGAAAGCATTACTAGGCTATGTCGACAAGATCGTGCCCGCAAAACGTGTCCGCATCAGTTCTGAGGAACTTAGAAGTAGCGCCGAACGAATGGTTGTAATCGAATCAGGATAATGTGAGGTTGATGTCGTACAAAGAATTATGTCGATAAGTTGATTAGTTTATTATTTAGAGCCAAAAATGGCCAAAAAGTGGGCGGAGCCAGGGCTACGCGTGGCGCCAAATTTCAAAAACCAGAAGTTTGGGCGGACGCAACGCGTGGCGCCAAATTCGAAAACGAAGCCGGCACCAATTTTGAAAACACAAAATTTGCAAGTGATAAAACTTCATTAAGTAAGACAATTATTGTGGTTATTGGGAAATTTGATGAATTTACACCAGTGTTTAATCATGTAAATGTGAGAAAAAGGGAGAAGTGAAGCAGAGAGAGGCAAAGAGAGGGAAAGAAGGGCAAAGGAAAACGAGGAGGCGTCAATGCTTTCGCGTTCCTTAAATGCAGGTTACCGGCGTGACCTCAAACGTTTTTTTCTGTCAAGAATGAGACATTCACAACAAGTCAAACTTCGAGAGTACCGAACCGATTACTTGAAGTATTGCTTTTTAGTTCAGTCTATAGTCGTGTGGGAAAAACTGCCAAATAAAATTGTCGTTCTCACAGAACACTACCGTTTGAATGTGCTTTGACAAAGTACTTATCCACACAATTGTTGAATCATGATTCGTTTCTCTTCTGTGGTATTAAAACTGTGCAGTTATTCCCGTCTAAACCAGTGTGTATTGTGCATTTTCATTGTACACATCTTGCAACTGCTGTCTTGGCTCAGGCTGACAGTATGAATAAATAAACAAAAATATTCTAGCCATGCCTCACCATACGTATGACTTGCGCATCATGCATGTCGGGATGTGCGCATAATATTAACGCGATTGCATTAAGGGCGCCGTTAAAAAGAAAATATGGCGTCTTCGTCCACATCGGCATCGGCGTTGCGAGCGAAAACCTCAAGGAAGCAACCTAGGTGGGCAACTAAGTAACGTAACCTTGTGGTGCGATCACAACCTTCCCACGGGATTGCGAGCAAACTGACCAACGTGGCAGGAGGCGGTTTCATTAATCGCTGCACCATTGCGGAAGGAATGGTGTGTGGACTCCCAGTGACCTATAAAGGTAAAGTTGAGAATGTCAATGCCGCGTATATGGGCCTTAACTCATTAATGTTATCGCGTCATATACTTAATGCGAATCTTCAGTGTCCCCACCATATCTTTCAGTTCTGCCGCTCGGGCTCTTCCAAGTCCACTTCTGGTTTTCCCGTTATCGGAACGTATTTCTTTATCCCGCTGTCGGAACGTACATCGGTTTTCCCGGTATCGTATTTCTTACTGTGAATTGTACGCATAGCTCCCCATTGCTATGCTATTCCCAGCACCTATGTCAATACCCCTTACAGCCTGGTCGCCTTCCTGAAACTTGGCTTTTGCATCTCGTCTGCGAATTGGGGCTTAGGACTTCATTTGCTTCAACCTGTACCTTTCACTGAGCGTAATTAAAAATATCTATAACACCGTCATTAATGCTGAACAATTTGTCGGCTTCCGCGTTCCGGTAAACAGCGATGACATTACACGTGCGCGCTCATTAACATTGCATCACTGTTTCTTAACTCAGTCAGCCCTATGATATCACACTTTTAATACCCGATAGTTGCCCCTAAGCTAGCCGCACCTGATAAGGCCTAAGCGTTAAAAGACGCCACGTTCAGATTTCAATGATGGTCTGTTCCGATACAGATGTTTTTAGTAAACACCACTCCGTCACTTGTCTGACGACCGCCACGGGTAAGTTGCTTCACAGCCGTTAGCGGTTGATGGCCGGGGATCAAATGGTGCATTCATAAAAAGAAGGTGACCATCTTGTTTTGCTGAGAGTGTCCGCTGACGGCTCTGGTTGGTGTTTCAGGCCGCCATCTGGATCTAGTTATTCAGTTCGATCAACAATCTGAGTTTTTTTAATTCACTAGAAAATTAAGGAGACGCTTGGGTTCTAGCAGCGGGTGTCTCGCTTGCAATGCGGGTGTTCTACATCTGCGCCATCGCTGCACCGAATGGACGCACTAAATATACGAGTTTCAGTAATTGAATCAGGCCATAGGCGGTGGCCTCTTGGCCCTGACTCTGGATTAACAATTTCATCCATCACACTTAGGCACACCTATCATGCCGCACTACCCTGCAAATTGCCAATTTGTGCCGCACATCCGTCCTTTACCATTCTACAAGAGAGCGTCCAAGTCCACCCTCAGTACTTTCCAAACCCCACTCCAGGGTCTCGACAGAACCAAGGAGTGGCACCTAAGACTGCTCGAAAAATGTGTTTTCTTAAATCCCGGTATACTAAAACACGTGGACTCTACATTCACGGGCAGGTGCAAATTCTGAGGGCAGTATGATGAACTATTCATATGGTGTGGACCTGCCAGTAAAACACATATATAGTCATTATAAGTGAGCAAACTAGGGAGGGCTGAAGGCGGCCCCGTCCAGCGAGGACCTGGAGGCCCAGCGTGCACTGGTCCCGAGAGCATGGGCAGCGGCGGCGATCAGTGGAGTCACGGAATAGGGACTGACACCACGCGCAACGAACATCCCCCATTCCAAATTCAGTACAGCGCAGTACAAAATGTTTTCTCTCCCTCCTCATTCCTTGTTCCAGTGAGAACCGTCCTGGTTAGAACGGCCCTAGACGAGCAGCGTGACATATTCAAATGGGGGCAAATGGGGGCCTGGACTGATGACCCCATCCTCTGGAGTAATTAGTTCAGATTATATTGAAGGTTTATCTCTCTTTTCAAAGCAGCAACTGTGTCTGGAGCTGGTGCTCGTTTCCGACGAGGAAGTCAATTCTTTTGCTGCGTTTGGATTGAAAGTGCCAGTTGTTCATAATTTACTGCCGTGCACTTGGTTCGTATAACTACGTTAAACATTGTTCTGGTTCCTAGTTATTGTACACTCCCGCTGTCATACACCCATCCTGAAAAAAGTATTTCTTTGTTGCTCGTCTGTGTGTCGCGCGCGGCCCTGTGTGTGCGTGAGTGCGTGTGTGTTGTGCGCGCGTGTGTGCGTCTGTTGGGTTTATGGCACAGAGGCAACTGAGGCCATCATGCGCCAAGAACAAATTGTCGGAAAGGTCTTGTTGAATATTATAGAAATGTAAGAATCATCCCCGGTGTAGAGGCCCTCAAACGTAATACTACCCTGTGAACACATACATAAATTTTAAAACTGGCTACTAGTAAATGTTTTAAAGAGGGCTGGGTAACCTCTGTAACTTTCCCTGTCAGCGCAACGATATTGAGGCTCCCGACCAATCAAAATAAAAGCCTCAGCCTTCTTCTCAGGCATGAGAAAGTGGCTGAGGTGTACTCAAATTCACACATACCAGTGGGTAAAATGTTTATTTGTCCCCTGAGAAATGCCGTTTCGTTACGAAAGCTAAAAACACATGATATATAAATGATTGCACCATCTCAAGATAGCAGTCCGGGATAAAAAGGAATGTATTAGTTAAAAACTGAGTAAAATACTTTTTCGTAAGTTTTTCCAGTTTCGCACAAGAAATCAAAAGGTGATTAATCGTAAATTCATGTCCAAATTTGATCTTGTTTTTTCAGCAGGAAATTTTGTTCGAGGTGCCTGGGTCCTATACGAAGACGGCAGATAACTTCCTTAAAACATTCCTTGTAGGTGCAGGACTTCCATTCACTTATAACTGGTTTTACATTGTGTAGTTCGATTTTTACTTCGGTTTCCCACGCGGACTTGCTTTTCTGTTTTATGTTACGATGTATTAAGTTACTGCAATCTTTTAAGGGAATATCTACTTTCTTTATCTGCTTGTCACGTGCTTGAGTAGCGCAGATGTCTGCTCTCTCGTTGCCTGAAAATCCGATATGACCCGGTGTCCAGCACAGTTTTAGTTATTCTCCCTTTGCTGTGGCCATTACTATGTTGTGTATGATATCAGCAAGTATAGGAGTGACTGCATTTATAGAGTGGAGAGCTGCAAGTAAACTAAGGGAGTCTGTGTAAATAATACTGTTTGTCAGGTTCTCTTTTACTATTTGTTCAATGGCTACAGACACAGCGTAACGTTCAGCACTGTATATTGATGCGCACTGTGGTAGCCTCGCTGTATAATTGCAATTCCCTGGTACGACGGTCCTTCCAACGTAAAAATCTGTTTTTGAGCCATCTGTATAAAAAGCTGTGCAAGTACTGTATTTTTCGTGGAGTGCATGAAATTCTTGTAATATATGCTGTTGTGGAGATTGTTTTTTGCCGAAATGTGTAAGAGTGAGATCACAGATTTCCACGAAAATACCATGGCGGCTGTGGATCTCGTCTTCCAGCAATGCCAGACAATGTGTCCAGTACGCCGAGATTTTGGCACATCTTTTCATGATGCAAGAGCAGTGGTGTGGTACTTTGGGGTTTGATGTTAAACAGAATTCTGGATGAGCACTTCGTGTCTATTTGGTGGCAGATGTGTTTAGGTAGTGAACGGACTTTAGAAATGTAGAAACACGTGATCATCGTTCGCCTGTCTGTAAGTGATGGTTCGTTCGTTTTTACATACAGACTGTTTATGGGTGATGTCCTGTATGTACCAGTGGAAAGACGCAAGCCTATTTTGTGTACTGGCCTCGCTGACCCGTACACTATACATACGTAATCCAGGGTGGAGCGCACTACAGGGTAGGAACTTTGTATGAGACGTCCTATCGGCACTTCTGTGTTTTCTCGACATCAATTTGAGTATGTTCAGGTATCAAGAAGCTTTCTTTTTCAACGAATTTTTTGAGGCAGTAAAGCGAGCTTTCTGCAAAATGTTATACCAAGATATTTATGATCATTTTTCACTGGTAAATCTATTTCAATCCAGTGTAGGGTGGGATCTGTATGTATGCCTCGTCTGAGTGAGAACAGATTTGCCACCGATTTCTGTGGGGAAAACCGGAAACCAATTCTGTCTGCCCATGTTGCCAGCTTATTTATTGCTATTTGCATTTGTATTTCACATGTCGATACATTGGAGGATGTACAAGCTATTTGCAGGTCGTCCACATAGACTGAGTACCTAACGGATCTTGGGATTATTTTCGTAAGACAGTTCATTTTCACAACAAAGAGGCTTGTGCTTAAAATACACCCCTGAAGTACTCAGTTTCCCTGAATGAAATTTATCGAAATGGTTGTACGCAGGTGGACATAAAATGAACAGTTAGATAAGAAGTCTTTTAGACAGTTCAACAATCTTCTTCGGATGCCAAGCTCGGCAAGGTGTTGAAGAATCCCGAAAAGCCAGGCTATATCGTATGCCCTTTTTAAATAAAAAAATACGGCGAGACAGTGTTGCTCATGAAAGAAAGCTTCTCGAACAGTATTTTTAAGGCGAGCTAGGTGATCTGTCGTGCAGCATCCCTTTTTAAAACTACATTGAAGGGCATCAAGAAGTTCCCAGGATTGAAGGATAAACGTTAATCTTATATTATGGACACTTTCAAAAATTTTGCGAGGTAACTAGTCAGGACTATGGGTCTATAACTGCTAGAGGAGGTTGGGGGTTTTTCAGGTTAAGGAACGGCACAATGACAACTTTTTTCCAGGTGTCAGGTATTTTCCGCTAAACCCATACTTTGTTGAATAATCCTAAAAGTGCCTCTAGAGTAGGCTTAGAAACAAGAGCAAGCATTTCAAAGAGTATTTGGTCGGGTCCTGGAGCACTTTTTCTACCGGCAGAGAGTACAGTGTTGATTTCTGGGTGTGTAATAAGACCATTGCGTTGTTCATTAGCACCTCCACTTGTTGGGAGCCTTTGTTTATCGGCTATATTTCTGTATTTTAGAAATGACTGCGTATAGTGTGATGAGCCAGAAACTACAGTGAAGTGTTCCACCAATATGTCTGCGTGTTCCGCAAAACTCGTTTTTGTACCAGGTGTTGTGAAAAAAGGAATTATGAATGGTGAGTAGCGGCCATTTATTTTCGAACTTGCTCCCACATTTTTTTATTGTGATTGAGCGGTTCATAGGAGATACATATGTTTGCCATATTTTCTCGGCCTTGGGCCAGATACGCCTCGCATGTGTTCTCGCCTTTTTGAAAAAAATCCGTTCTTACGAGTCGGCTATCTGCAAAATTCTCCCCAAGATTTATTCCGTAGTTTTTTTGCCTCCTTATATTCTCATGTGTACCAAACTTTGTGGTTCTGGCGCACCTCTCCTGTGGATTTTGGGATTGACACACATGCAGCAGAAAGAATGCATGTTGTGAAAATTTCATTTATCTCACCTATGCTGTGGTTTCCTAATATTATAACCTGTAAACTTGCTTTTTCTAAACAATGCTAAATCAGCTAAATGTAGTGTCTAACGCATCGATTTTGTGGGAATAACTGTTGGCGAGTAGTGCAGACCTATTAAAACAGGGAGATGACCACTTCCATATGGATTTACTAAAACAGTCCAGTTAAAATCACTAAAAACAGACGGTGAAATAAAAGACAAATAAAAAAACTAATTTTACCTGAGGATGGAAAATAGTATGTGGGATTACCCGGGTTCAGCAAACAATTATTAGTGGATAGAATAAAATCCTCGATGAGCTGTCCTCTAGCATTAGTTTCCTGGCTTCCCCAAAAACGAGAATGTGCATTAAAGAGGCTCTTTAAAAGACCTTCTCAGTCAAGGAGTGTTAATTACAGCTGTGGCTGAATATATATAGAGCACACTGTAATTGTTTTATGTGCAATCAGAATGGCTGCTACAGCCTCGTCTTGTTATTAGTTTAGCTCACTAGCCGGGACACTGTTTTTCGCTATATTGCCACACCTGCTGACAGCTTGCTCGGCTGTTCTCGGTCGCGGCGGAAAAAGTACAATTCTTTAAAAATTATTGTTTTGAGGCCCTAAATTTGTCTTTTGTAGACATAACGCTACCAATGCGTGTGCTCCTAGGATATCTTTTATGTCACTGTAGTTGTTCAGAAGTCCTCTACAGATCCATTGCATCATGAAAGCCATCTTAATTTGGTTTTTCAATGTAGTTAAAAACAAGATCAAGTTGTTTATGGCCCCTTAATTCGGGACCTTGCTACTTTTGACCGATACAGAGAGCTCCGCCGACCACCCGACGTCATGGCGTGGGGCTGCCTTTGGTCGTGTCCATCTCCTCTGCAGAGGCGCTGGACGACCGTGCAGAGGGCACCTGGACGTTAGAGTTGGACCTTGATCTGTGGAAGGAGGTCCTTGAGGGCTACGGACACGAGGGTCTGCGAGGCATCTTTTTGGGCCGGTGGGGTAGTGTTACCTACTCTACCTGGGGGCGCGGATCGCCCCGCCACAGGCTCTATGCGAGTGGCCTGGGCTGGTGCCGAAGCCTGTTCTGGTGCGCAGCGCCCACGCACCACTTCAGTGAAGTTTGTTTTTGCTGTGAAGGAGAACGTGTGTTTGTGTGCATCGCCTTCTTGCTTCTTTGAAAGAAATGTTTTCAGTAGTTTTGAATGTGATTATTGGATTTTCTTTCTTCAAGGACGGACACGCCCTGGAGCATGCAGCACGGTCTCTCTCAGTTTGCGCAGCGTAGGACGCCGTCGCAGTCAACAAAAGATTGATCTTTAGAAGCACATTTCGTGCAAGTTTTACGACCGCGGCAACTCACTGAATAATGGCCGAACCCTTGGCAGTTAAATCATCGTCGAGGGTTAGGAATGTAGTGTCTCACATCTATTTTTATATAACCCACATCAATTGAGTCTAGGAGAGTACTATGTGCAAATGATCAAGGCTATGTGCTTTGTTGGAATTTCTTTGCCCTCGTTTCTTATTTTTATCCTTTGGACATTAACGACGTTTTGTTCAGCAAGGCCTTCTTTGATTTCTTGTTCACTGAGGAGGAGAAAATCCTTCTCTGAAATTGCACCACGGACTGTATTGATGGATCCGTGGGCAGATACGGATACAGGGATGTCACCCATGGACACAATGTTGGAACATTTTGAGTGTTGGACGCTATCTCGGTGTTCCAGTAGGAGGTCTCGGCTGCTAATTTCTGTAACATTGTAGCCCAACCCAAGGCGCCCGTCAAACATTTTTCTACAATGAATGGGGAGATTATTGTAGCAGATGTAACAGTTTGCTCACAATGAATGACGCGAAGCGTAGGAAAACTTTCTTTTCTTCATGAAATTCTGAGTTACGTCGGTCCACCCTCTCTTGTGAGGGCGACCAGTTGCTGAGAGAAAGTTAGCCATAGAATAAGTGTTTTCCGCCACCCACCATGGAGTGCACCTTGGGGACGGGAAAGGGACTTGCAAGCAAGTCCTGCCCACGCCAGCTGTACACCCTAACTACAACCAAAAATGACGCAACTCAGGGTAGTTGGTCACCCAAGGTTAACCCTCGCCGCCAAGAAAATAAGAAAAACCAATAAGTGAGAGGGAGATTGGAGAGCTTTGAGCAAGAGATAGGAATGTGAAAGATAGAAGGGAGGATAGGAAAAAGGTACCTGCCTATTTCCCTCGGTCGGGTCAGGCCGCAGGTGCCGTCTACAGGAAGCTGGGGTCAAAGTGGTGTGTTGCCTCTGCCGAGGTGCCTTGTAGGTCCAAACATTCGGCATCGGCTCAACCACCAGGAACCCCTTTTTTCCGGACACGACGACACCAGGCAAGGCTAGGCGCGGAAACTAGGATCCGTGGTGATGCACTGTTCACCATCATCCCCTTGCGGGGATGTCCCTCCTGATGCTCTGGAACCCGTGGTGTCGCCGCTCACCAATGCCTGCAATTGCAGACGCCCCCCTGCGGGACGAACAGTGCGCTCGCGCGCGTATGTGTCTGTGTGTGTCAGCGACAAGAAGGATCAGAAGCTGCCTCTCCCAGAGCCACTATCGACAAAGCACAGCGGCTCACGTAGGCACGGAAGCGGGCCGAATAGCCCCGTCCCTGAAAAAGTAAACAGCAGTGCGTTTGTTCCTGATGCGCCCAAGGTGGTGCGTCCCAGCTGTGCCCCGTTCCCGCTGTCTCCCGCCCATCTTAAAGAAAGGGGTGCAAATCTTTGTTGCTCATGTGTATCTGCCAGCGACAAGAAAGAGCAGTAGCTGCCGTGCGCACATTTATTGTCGCCAAAGCACACCGGCTGACTTGGGCAGTGAGGCTGGCCGAGTAGACAAGTGCTTGAAAGAAACGCCATAGTACGTTTGTTCCTGACGTGCCCAAGATGGCAAGATAGACGCGTTTAATAACAAATTATGTATAAAAGAGGTGCCTGGCGACATGGGGTTCAGGCACAGCGCGCCTAGTCCTTCCGCGCCGATGGTACGTAAAACAGAAATAAAACACATAAATGACTGGGATACATGTAAAAAGAATTTAAGCAGCTCTTTGCATTAAACCTGCTCAGAGAATAACGCATCGATCTTGGGCGCCGTTTTTGGCCGAGGCCGCCGTTTTAGCTCGCATCATATTTCTCAGACATACATGTCTCTCCTTCAAATACCATACACATAATCGTGTTTCAGCCCCTATTTCATTCTGTAGCGCGGTATAAATTGTATACATGACCACAAGATTCTAAAATGCAGAGTATGCTCACCATGCTTGCGAGTGGATTGGCAAACTAACATTAGGAATTTTATATAGCCACGCACCGCCTGCGGCAGCAATGAAGGCTCAAAAAGCGCTCGCCCCGTCTCTCTTATCTCGTCTCAGAAAAACAAGAACCCTGAGAGCAGCGCGAGCGACACTGTCACTTCGTCACATAAAATGCGGCCCATGCTCTCCTGATAACAGGACACAAATTTGGTTGAAAATATTTGATGGACTCACTTACAGGATCTCTAAGCAGTTGTAAAAAAACTAGAGAACTAGCAAGTTCTGTAGGCACACGGAAAGCATTCAGATGCGGTGGTCCCGCAAACAGGACAAGCATTTATAAAAACAACAAACGCTTGCTTTCGTAAATAAGCTTTGAAACTGAAATAAGGAATACTTGACGCAGCTTTCCAGACTACATTATTATTCATGAATTCAAGCTTTCATATTGCGCAGAGCACACGGCGTGTACCACTACACGACTCAGAACATCTCTACAGCCGTCATGTGCTGTCGGATATGCGGTCATCTAAGTGGCCTGCTTGAAAAGAGAGACGACGTGGATGCCAGCAACCACGAAGTACGAAGGGAACAATCTTTTTTTCTTGTTACCAGACTGCGGTTGCCCCCCTGAAATGGTATACGCATGCATGTTACGAATACGGTTCATGTCGCAAGGCTGCAGGTGAGCTGTGAGACACGCCGTTGTTATGGGCTTCAGATAAAATTCCACCACTTCGGGTTCTTTAATGTGCATTAACATCGCACAGTACGCATACGTGTTTTGATTTGCTTCGCCGTTGCCAGATATCGATTTAGAAGTTATTGTTCTCATTTGCCGAAAGCCACAACGAGTAAGCCAACGCAGCGGATTGCACTTCTGAGCTGTTGGGTTCATATATCTAGGTGCCCTTTGTCGGAGAAATGAACAACGTAGAAGGAAACGGCAAGTAAAGAGGAAAACATTGCTGCTGCAAAGGAAAAAGTGTTAAGGCACAAGGGGAGGCGAAGGCCTGCGTTGTGGCAAGTCTTTCTTCTTGTCTTCGTATTTTTGCATTGCTGAACTTTGATGCTAGGCTGTCAAGTTTTTGACCGGCGAACATGCACCCAATGAATATCCCGAATTGCAGCATGTGCTCATTAAGGCGAACGGGTGTGTTTGCAAGTAAACCGTTTCATCAGATATCGCCCTTGTAGTAAAAAAGGAAGTCCGAAATATGAAGAAAACAACAGAACTCTGACAACGGTGTCGGCTTCCTCGATGACTACGTGGGCGAGCTTCTTTTCCGCACTGATGGGCAGTCGGCGACGACGGTGTGGGGCCCTCAACCATAGGACAAGCTCTGCAGAGCAATGTCCTTGTTGCACATAGCACATATATGACGCCTGGCTGGGCAGAGATTGAAACAGTTTAGAGTAGGTCGATATCGATCAGAGTATACCCTTATAATGCAATAAAAAATATGGCTTCCGCACATCTGAAAGACACAGCCAATCGCTGCAAGGTCGAACAACATGCGTCCCTATAGAGCCAGCATAATATAGCTATTATGCTGCGGTTCTGATCAGTTTTTATTGCTATTGATTTTCCCTATCGCCATCGATACACCGACAACGCCTCTCCGTTGCAGCCGGAACCTGGCAATCGATTAAGCAGATAATACGAGTGGAACAGAATCGACGGAGAACCATGAATATAATGTTCTGGTTGCGTTTCCGCTTGTGGGAACACGATCAAGTCATCGCTCAACTTTGCCTCGTCATTCCGTTGTCAAGCATAAGCGTCACCATCAACTCCACAGTAAGGACTTGAAAAGACCGTTCATAAATCAGCGGTGCACTCGCGGATGAGAAGTACTTTCAATGCTGGGCTATCTGATAGCGGCATTGTGCCGATATGGACGACTCAGAGTGCAATCAAGGAAGCGCGTCTATATGCCATGCTACAGCTATTGTAATGTATGGGTGCGCAGCTGACTTCCCTGGACCCCTCCCTCTTGATCCACGTACTGATAAGGCTTTTCTGCAAGGACTACCTCATTTAGAGGTTTGATATGCACGCTTCCCGCGTTCGCGCGTTCCTTGCTTCACTGAAGTAGTCCCAGTGTAATGCAATTTCCTAGGTGGACGATTTTTGGTGATTTCTTCGGGAGTAATAAGTTGTGTTTTCTTCATATTTCGGACTTCCTTTTTTACAACAATGGCGATATCTGATAAAATGCTTTACTTGCAAACACACCCGTTCGCCTTTATGAGCACATGCTGCAATTAGGGATATTCATTGGGTGCATGTTCGCCGGTCAAAAACTTGACAGCCTAGCATCAAAGTTCAGCAATGCAAAAATACAAAGACAAGAAGAAAGACTTGCCACAACGCAGGCCTTCGCTTCCCCTTGTGCCTTAACACTTTTTCCTTTGCAGCAGCAATGTTTTCCTCTTTACTTGCCGTTTCCTTCTACGTTGTTCATTTCTCCGACAAAGGGCACCTAAATATATGAACCCAAAAGCTCAGAAGTGCAATCCGCTGCGTTGGCTTACTCGTTCTGGCTTTCGGCGTATGAGAACAAGAAATTCTAAATCGATATCTGGCAACGGGGAAGCAAATAAAAACACGTATGCGTACTGTGCGATGTTAATGCACATTAAAGAACCCGAAGTGGTGGAATTTTTTCTGAAGCCCATCACTACGGCGTGTCTCACAGCTCACCTGCAGCCTTGCGACATGAACCGTATTCGTAACATGCATGCGTATACCATTTCAGGGGGGCAACCGCAGTCTGGTAACAAAAAAAAGATTGTTCCCTTCGTACTTCGTGGTTGCTGGCATCCACGTCGTCTCTCTTTTCAAGCAGGCCACTTAGATGACCGCATATCCGACAGCACATGACGGCTGTAGAGATGTTCTGAGTCGTGTAGTGGTACACGCCGTGTACTCTGCGCAATATGAAAGCTTGAATTCATGAATACCAATGTTGTCTGGAAAGCTGCGTCAAGTATTCCCTATTTCAGTTTCAAAGCTTATTTACGAAAGCAAGCGTTTGTTGTTTTTATAAAAGCTTGTCCTGTTTGCGGGACCACCGCATCTGAATGCTTTCCGTGTGACTACAGAACTTGCTAGTTCTCTAGTTTTTTTACAACTGCTTAGAGATCCTGTAAGTGAGTTCATCAAATATTTTTAACCAAATTTGTGTCCTGTTATCAGGAGAGCATGGGCCGCATTTTATGTGACGAAGTGATAGGGTCGCTCGCGCTGCTCTCAGGGTTCTTGTGTTTCTGAGACGAGATAAGAGAGACGGGGTGAGCGCTTTTTGAGCCTTTATTGCTGCCGCAGGCGGTGCGTGGCTATATAAAATTCCTAATGTTAGTTTGCACATCGACTCGCAAGCATGGTGAGCATACTCTGCATTTTAGAATCTTGTGGTCATGTATACAATTTATACCGCGCTACAGAGTGAAATAGGGGCTGAAACACGATTATGTGTATGGTATTTGAAGGAGAGACATGTATGTCTTAGAAATATGCGAGCTAGAACGGCGGCCTAGGCCAAAAACGGCGCCCAAGATCGATGCGTTATTATCTGAGCAGGTTTAATGCAGAGAGCTGCTGAAATTCTTTTTACATGTATCGCAGTCATTTATGGGTTTTATTTCTGTTTTACGTACCATCGGCGCGGAAGGACTAGGCGCGCTGTGCCTGACCCCCATGTCGTCAGGCACCTCTTTTATACATAATTTGTTATTAAACGCGTCTGTCGTGCCATCTTGCGCACGTCAGGAACAAACGTACTATGGCGTTTTTTTCAAGCACTAGTCTACTCGGTCAGCCTCGCTGCCCATGTCACCCGGTGTGCTTTGGCGGTAGTAAATGTTCGCACGGCAGCTACTGCTCTTTCTTGTCGCTGGCAGATACACATGAGCAACAAAGATTTGCACTCCTTTCTTCAAGGTGGGCGGGAGACAGCGGGAACGTGGCACAGTTGGACGCGCCACCTTGGGCGCATCAGGAACAAACGCACTGCTGTATTTTTTTTTCAGGGACGGGGCTATTCGGCCCGCTTCGTGTCTACGTGAGCCGCTGTGCTTGGTCGGTAGTGACTCTGGGAGAGGCAGCTTCTGCTCGTCCTTGTCGCTGACACACACATACGCGCGCGAGCGCGCTGCTCGTCCCGCAGGGGGGCGTCTGCAGCTAGCAGGCACTGGTGAGTGGCGAGACCACGGGTTCCCGAGCATCCGGAGGGACATCCCCGCAAGGTGATGATGGTGAACAGTGCATCACCACGGACCCGAGTACCCGCGCCTAGCCTTGCCTGGCATCGTCGTGTCCGGAAAAAAGGGGTTCCTGGTGGTTGAGCCGATGCCGAGTGTTTGGACCTATTAGGCACCTCGGTAGAGGCAACACACCACTTTGACCCCAGCTTCCTGTAGACGGCACCTGCGGCCTGACCCGACCGGGGGAAATAGGCAGTCGCCTTTTTCCTATCCTCCCCTCTATCTTTCACATTCCTATCTCTTGCTCACAGCTCTCCAATCTCCTTCTCACTTATTGGTTTTTTCTTATTTTCTTGGTGGCGAGGGTTAACCTTGGGTGACCAACTACCCTGAGTTGCGTCATTTTTGGTTGTAGTTAGGGTGTACAGCTGGCGTGGGCAGGACTTGCTTGCAAGTCCCTTTCCCGTCCCCAAGGTGCACTCCATGGTGGGTGGCGGAAAACACTTATTCTATGGCTAACTTTCTCTCAGCAACTGGTCGCCCTCACAAGAGAGGGTGGACCGACGTAACTCAAAATTTCATGAAGAAAAGAAATAGTTTTCCTACGTTTCGCGTCATTCATTGTGAGCAAACTGTTACATCTGCTACAATAATCTCCCCATTCATTGTAGAAAAATATTTGACGGGCGCCTTGGCTTTGGCTACAATGTTACAGAAATTAGCAGCCGAGACCTCCTACTGGAACACCGAGATAGCGTCCACCACTCAAAATGTTCCAACATTGTGTCCATGGGTGACATCCCTGTATCCGTATCTGCCCACCGATCCCTCAATACAGTCCGTGGTGCAATTTCAGAGAATGATTTTCTCCTCCTCAGTGAACAAGAAATCAAAGAAGGCCTTGCTGAACAAAACGTCGTTAATGTCCAAAGGATAAAAATAAGAAACGAAGGCAAAGAAATCCCAACAAAGCCCATAGCCTTGACCATTTGCACATAGTACTCTCCTAGACTCAATTGAAGTGGGTTATATAAAAATAGATGTGAGACCCTACATTCCTAACCCTCGACGATGATTTAACTGCCAAGGGTTCGGCCATGATTCAGTGAGTTGCCGCGGTCGTAAAACTTGCACGAAATGTGCTTCTAAAGATCAATCTTTTGATGACTGCGACGGCGCCCTACGCTGCGCAAACTGAGAGAGATCATGCTGCATGCTCCAGGGCGTGTCCGTCCTTGAAGAAAGAAAATCCAATAATCACACTCAAAACTACTGAAAACATTTCTTTCAACGAAGCAAGAAGGCGATGCACAAAAAAACACGTTCTCCTTCACAGCAAAAACAAACTTCACCGAAGTGGTGCGTGGGCGCTGCGCACCAGAACAGGCTTCGGCACCAGCCCAGGCCACTCGCAGTGAGCCTGTGGCGGGGCCATCCGCGCCCCCAGGTAGAGTAGGTAACACTACCCCACCGGCCCAAAAAGATGCCTCGCAGACCCTCGTGTCCGTAGCCCTCAGGACCTCCTTCCACAGATCGAGGTCCAACTCTAACGCCCAGGTGCCCTCTGCACGGTCGTCCAGCGCCTCTGCAGAGGCGATGGACACGACCCACGGCAGCCCCATGCCATCCACGTCGGGTGGTCGGCGGAGCTCTCTGTATCGGTCGAAAGGAGACAGGTCCCGAATTAAGGGGCCATAACCAACTTGATCTTGTTTTTAACTATATTGGAAAACCGTATTAAGATGGCTTTCATGATGCAATGGATCTGTAGAGGACTTCTGAACAACTACAGTGACATAAAAGATATCCTAGGAGCACACGCTCCGGTTGCGTTATGTCTACAAAAGACAAATTTAGGGCCTCAAAACAATAATTTTTAAAGAATTGTACTTTTTCCGCCGCGACCGAGAACAGCCGAGCAAGCTGTCAGCAGGTGTGGCAATATAGCGAAAAACAGTGTTCCGGCTAGTGAGCTAAACTAATAACAAGACGAGGCTGTAGCAGCAATTCTTATTGCACATAAAACAATTACAGTGTGCTCTATATATATTGAGCCACAGCTGTAATTAACACTCCTTGACTGAGAAAGTCTTTTAAAGGCCCTCTTTAATGATAATAATAATAATTGGTTTTGGGGGGGAAAGGAAATGGAGCAGTATCTGTCTCATATATCGTTGGACACCTGAACCGCGCCGTAAGAGAAGGGATAAAGGAGGGAGTGAAAGAAGAAAGGAAGCACATTCTCGTTTTTGGAGAAGCCAGAAAACTGATGCTAGAGGGCAGCTCATCGAGGATTTTATTCTATCCACTAATAATTGTTTGCTAAACCCGGGTAAACCCACATACTGTTTTCCATCCTCACGTAAAATGAGTTTTTTTATTTGTCTTTTATTTCGCCGTCTCTTCTTAGTGATTTTAACTGGACTGTTTTAGTCAATCCATATGGAAGCGGTCATCTCCCTGTTTTAATAGGTCTGCACTACTCGCCAACAGTTATTCCCACAAAACCGATGCGTTGGACACTACATTTAGCTGATTGGGCATTGTTTAGAAAAAGCAAGTTTACAGGTTATAATATTAGGAAACCACAGCATAGATGAGATAAATGAAATTTTCACAACATGCATTCTTTCTGCTGCATATGTGTCAATCCCAAAATCCACAGGAGTGGTGCGCCAGAACCACAAAGTTTGGTACACACGAGAATATAAGGAGGCAATAAAACTACGGAATAAAGCTTGGGGAGGATTTTGCAGATACCCGACTCGTAAGAACGGATTTTTTTCAAAAAGGCGAGAACACATGCGAGGCGTATCTGGCCCAAGGCCGAGAAAATATGTCAAGGAAATGTATCTCCTATGAACCGCTCAATCACAATTAAAAAATGTGGGAGCAAGATCGAAATTTAAATGGCCGCTACTCAACATTCATAATTCCATTTTTCACAACACCTGGTACAAAAACTAGTTTAGCGGAACATGCAGACATATTGGTGGAGCACTTCACTGTAATTTCAGGCTCATCACACTATACGCAGTCATTTCTAAAACACAGAAATATAGCCGATAAACAAAGGCTCCCAACAAGTGGAGGTGCTAATGAACAACGCAATGGTCTTATTACACTCCCAGAAATCAACACTGTACTCTCTGCCGGTAGAAAAAGTGCTCCAGGACCCGACCAAATACACTATGAAATGCTTGCTCATCTTTCTAAGCCTACTCTAGAGGCACTTTTAGGATTATTCAACAAAGTATGGGTTTAGCGGAAAATACTTGACACCTGGAAAAAAGTTGTTATTGTGCCGTTCCTTAACCTGAAAAACCCCGAACCTCATTTAGCAGTTATAGACCCATAGTCCTGACTTGTTACCTCGCAAAATTTTTGAAAGTGTCCATAATATAAGATTAACGTTTGTCCTTCAATCCTGTGAACTTCTTGATGCCCTTCAATGTAGTTTTAAAAAAGGGATGCTGCACGACAGATCACCTCGCTCGTCTTAAAAATACTGTTCGAGAAGCTTTCTTTCATAAGCAACACTGTCTCGCCGTATTTTTTTATTTAGAAAGGGCATACGATATGGCCTGGCTGTTCGGGATTCTTCAAGACCTTGCCGAGCTTGGCATCCGAAGAAGAATGTTGAACTGTCTAAAAGACTTCTTATCTAACTTTTCATTTTATGTAAACCTGCGTACAACCATTTCGATAAATTTCATTCAGGGAAACTGAGTACTTCAGGGGTGTATTTTAAGCACAAGCCTCTTTGTTGTGAAAATGAACTGTCTTACGAAAATAATCCCAAGGTCCGTTATGTACTCAGTCTATGTGGACGACCTGCAAATAGCTTGTACATCCTCCAATGTATCGACATGTGAAATACAAATGCAAATAGCAATAAATAAGCTGGCAACATGGGCGGACAGAATTGGTTTCCGGTTTTCCCCACAGAAATCGGTGGCAAATCTGTTCTCACTCAGACGAGGCGTACATACAGATCCCACCCTACACTTGATTGAAATAGATTTACCAGTGAAAAATGCGCATAAATATATTGGTATAACATTTGACAGAAAGTTCACTTTACTGCCTCACAAAAATGCGTTGAAAAAGAAAGCTTCTTGATACCTGAACCTACTCAAAGTGATGTCGCGAAAACACAGAAGTGCCGATTGGACGTCTCTTACAAAGTTCCTACCCTGTAGTGCGCTCCACCCTGGATTACGGATGTATAGTGTACGGGTCAGCGAGGCCATCATACTTTAAACGGCTAGATCCAGTACACAAAATAGGCTTGCGTCTTTCCACTGGTACATACAGGACGTCACCCATAAACAGTCTATATGTAAAAACGAACAAACCATCACTTACAGACAGGCGAACGATGATCACGTGTTCCTACATTCCTAAAATCCGCTCACTACCTAAACACATCTGCCACTAAATAGACACAAAGGGCTCATCCAGAATTCTGTTTAACAACAAACCGCAAATTACCACACCACTGCTCTTGCATCATGAAAATATGTGCCAAAATCTCGGCGTACTGGACACATTGTCTGGCATTGCTGGAAGACGAGATCCACAGCCGCCATGGTATTTTCGTGGAAATCTGTGATCTCACTCTTACACATTTCGGCAAAAAACAATCTCCACAACAGCATATAATACAAGAATTTCATGCACTCCACGAAAAATACAGTACTTGCACAGCTTTTTATACAGATGGCTCAAAAACAGATTTTTACGTTGGAAGGACCGTCGTACCAGGGAATTACAATTATACAGCGAGGCTACCACAGTGCGCATCAATATACAGTGCTGAACGTTACGCTGTGTCTGTAGCCATTGAACAAATAGTAAAAGAGAACCTGACAAACAGTATTATTTACACAGACTACCTTAGTTTACCTGCAGCTCTCCACTCTATAAATGCAGTCACTCCTATACTTGGTGATATCATACACAACATAGTAATGGCCACAGCTAAAGGAGAATACCTAAAACTGTGCTGGGCACCGAGTCATATCGGATTTTGTGGCAACGAGAGAGCAGACATTTGCGCTGCTCAAGCACGTGACAAGCAGATAAAGAAAGTAGATATTACCTTAAAAGATTGCAGTAACTTAATACATCGTAACATAAGACAGAAAAGACAGTCCGCGTGGGAAACCGAAGTAAAAAACGAACTACACAATGTAAAACCAGTTATAAGTGAATGGAAGTCCTGCACCAACCAGGAATGTTTTAAGGAAGTTATCTGCCGTCTTCGTATAGGACCCAGGCACCTCGAACAAAATTTACTGCTGAAAAAACAAGATCAAATTCGGACATGAATTTACGATTAATCACCTTTTGATTTCTTGTGCGAAACTGGAAAAACTTACGTAAAAGTATTTTACTCAGTTTTTAACGAATACATTCTTTTTTATCCCGGACTGCTACCTTGAGATGATGCAATCATTTATATATCACGTGTTTTTAGCTTTCGTAACGAAACGGCATTTCTCAAGGGACAAATAAACATTTTACCCACTGGTATGTGTGAATTTGAGTACACCTCAGCCACTTTCTCATGCCTGAGAAGAAGGCTGAGGCTTTTATTTTGATTGGTCGGGAGCCTCAATATCGTTGCGTTGACAGGGAAAGTTACAGAGGTTACCCAGCCCTCTTTGAAACATTTACTAGTAGCCAGTTTTAAAATTTATGTATGTGTTCACAGGGTAGTATTACGTTTGAGGGCCTCTACACCGGGGATGATTCTTACATTTCTATAATATTCAACAAGACTTTTCCGACAATTTGTTCTTGGCGCATGATGGCCTCAGTTGCCTCTGTGCCATAAACCCAACAGACGCACACACGCGTGCACAACACACACACACACTCACGCTCACACAGGGCCGCGCGCGGACACACAGACGAGCAACAAAGAAATAATTTTTTCAGGATGGGTGTACGACAGCGGGAGTGTACAATAACTAGGAACCAGAACAATGTTTAACGTAGTTATACGAACCAAGTGCACGGCAGTAAATTATGAACAACTGGCACTTTCAATCCAAACGCAGCAAAAGAATTGACTTCCTCGTCGGAAACGAGCACCAGCTCCAGACACAGTTGCTGCTTTGAAAAGAGAGATAAACCTTCAATATAATCTGAACTAATTCTTCCAGGGGATGGGGTCATCAGTCCAGGCCCCCATTTGCCCCCATTTGAATATGTCACGCTGCTCGTCTACGGCCGTTCTAACCAGGACGGTTCTCACTGGAACAAGGAATGAGGAGGGAGAGAAAACATTTTGTACAGCACTGTACTGAATTGGGAATGGGGGATGTTCGTTGCGCGTGGTGTCAGTCCCTATTCCGTGACTCCACTGATCGCCGCGGCTGCCCATGCTCTCGGGACCAGTGCACGCTGGGCCTCCAGGTCCTCGCTGGACGGGGCCGCCTTCAGCCCTCCCTAGTTTGCTCACTTATAATGAATATATATGTGTTTTACTGGCAGGTCCACACCATATGAATAGTTCTTCATAGTGCCCTCAGAATTTGCACCTGCCCGTGAATGTAGGGTCCACGTGTTTTAGTATACCGGGATTTAAGAAAACACATTTTCGAGCAGTCTTAGGTGCCACTCCTTGGTTCTGTCGAGACCCTGGAGTGGGGTTTGAGGAGTACTAAGGGTGGACTGAGACGCTCTCTTGTAGAATGGTAAAGGACGCATGTGCGGCACAAATTGGCAATATGTGCGGCATGATAGGTGTGCCTAAGTGTGATGGATGAAATTGTTAATCCAGAGTCAGGGCCAAGAGGCCACCGCCTATGGCCTGATGCAATTACTGAAACACGTATGTTTACTGCGTCCATTCGGTGCAGCGATGGCGCAGATGTAGAACACCCGCATTGCATGCGAGAGACCCGCTGCTAGAACCCAAGCGTCTCCTTAATTTTCTAGTGAATTAAAAAAATTCAGATTGTTGATCGAACTGAATAACTAGATCCAGATGGCGGCCTGAAACACCAACCAGAGCCGTCAGCGGACACTCTCAGCAAAACAAGATGGTCACTTCCTTTTTATGAATGCACCAATTGATCCTCGGCCATCAACCGCTAACGGCTGTGAAGCAATTTACCCGTGGCGGTCGTCAGACAAGTGACGGAGTGGTGTTTACTAAAAACATCTGTATCGGAACAGACCATCATTGAAATCTGAACGTGGCGTCTTTTAACGCTTCGGCCTTATCAGGTGCGGCTAGCTTAGGGGCAACTATCGGGTATTAAAAGTGTGATATCATAGGGCTGACTGAGTTAAGAAACAGTGATGCAATGTTAATGAGCGCGCACGTGTAATGTCATCGCTGTTTACCGGAACGCGGAAGCCGACAAATTGTTCAGCATTAATGACGGTGTTATAGATATTTTTAATTACGCTCAGTGAAAGGTACAGGTTGAAGCAAATGAAGTCCTAAGCCCCAATTCGCAGACGAGATGCAAAAGCCAAGTTTCAGGAAGGCGACCAGGCTGTAAGGGGTATTGACATAGGTGCTGGGAATAGCATAGCAATGGGGAGCTATGCGTACAATTCACAGTAAGAAATACGATACCGGGAAAACCGATGTACGTTCCGACAGCGGGATAAAGAAATACGTTCCGATAACGGGAAAACCAGAAGTGGACTTGGAAGAGCCCGAGCAGCAGAACTGAAAGATATGGTGGGGACACTGAAGATTCGCATTAAGTATAAGACGCGATAACATTAATGAGTTAAGGCCCATATACGCGGCATTGACATTCTCAACTTTACCTTTATAGGTCACTGGGAGTCCACACACCATTCCTTCCGCAATGGTGCAGCGATTAATGAAACCGCCTCCTGCCACGTTGGTCAGTTTGCTCGCAATCCCGTTGGAAGGTTGTGATCGCACCACAAGGTTACGTTACTTAGTTGCCCACCTAGGTTGCTTCCTTGATGTTTTCGCTCGCAACGCCGATGCCGATGTGGACGAAGACGCCATATTTTCTTTTTAACGGCGCCCTTAATGCTATCGCGTTTATATTATGCGCACATCCCGACATGCATGATGCGGAAGTCATACGTATGGTCAGGCATGGCTAGAATATTTTTGTTTATTTATTCATACTCTCAGCCTGAGCCAATACAGTAGTTGCAAGATGTGTACAATGAAAATATTACATATTTTAAAATCAAAAAGGAAAACAAATCAGTGAAACTATACAATTAACTTTGTTAACAAGCAGGATGCACAATACACACTGGTTTAGACGGGAATAACTGCACTGTGTTAATACCACAGAAGAGAAACGAATCATAATTCAACAATTATGTGGAAAAGTACTTTGTCAAAGCACATTCAAACGGTAGTGTTCTGTGAGAACGACAATTTTTTTTGGCAGTTTTTCCCACACGACTATAGACTGAACTAAAAACCAATACTTCAAGTAATCGGTTCGGTACTCTAGAGGTTTGACTTGTTGTGAATGTCTCATTCTTGACAGAAAAAAACGTTTGAGGTCACCCCGGTAACCTGCATTTAAGGAACGCGAAAGCATTGACGCCTCCTCGTTTTCCTTTGCCCTTCTTTCCCTCTCTATGCCTCTCTCTGCTTCACTTCTCCCTTTTTCTCACATTTACTTGATTAAACACTGGTGTAAATTCATCCAATTTTCCAATAACCACAATATTTGTCTTACTTAATGAAGTTCTATCACTTGCAAATTTTGTGTTTTCAAAATTGGTGCCGGCTTCGTTTTCGAATTTGGCGGCACGCGTTGCGTCCGCCCACACTTCTGGTTTTTGAAATTTGGCGCCATACGTTGCCCTGGCTCCACCCACTTTTTTGACATTTTTTGCTTTTATTAATAAACTAATCAACTTATCGACATAATTCTTTTTACGAAATCAACCTGACAATATCCTGATTCGATTACAACCATTCGTTCGGCGCTACTTCTATGTTCCTCAGAACTGCTGCGGACACGTTTTGCGGGCACAATCTTGTCGACATAGCCTAGTAATGCTTTCTAATTATTAACATCTGGTGGGATAAGTTACATAATATCTACCTGAGAGTTACCATTAAAGATATTGAAAAAGAAAACCAGTCTGCAGTATTTCATTCTTTGATGCAGTGTAACGATACTGGCCTTTTTTCCGAGCTATGTAACAGACAGTGTTCTAGTGTTGGCATCACACAAATATATAAGTGCACTGTTCTGAACTTGCTCTGATATGTGTATATCTTTTTGATATAAGGTTGCCAGACATGACTTGCATCCGTCGAGAGCGGCATCATCCTCATTTTAAATGCAATAAGCTTTACATCAGGGGTCAGAGCAAATAGTTTGTTCCTTGATGTCCATAGGATGGTAATGTCTCGAATTAGCCTAGAGTCCAAAAGAGAACAGGGGAAAGCAGTTCGAAATAAGCACATAATCGAGTTATTGGATATAAATAATGCATTGGAATTCAAGATCCTGCTGCGCAAAATACTCCACCTTAACCTAAGACGACGATCTTAGTGTTGAAGCAACAAGGGGAGAAATAAACATTTGATCGTTCTGATGTAGTGGTGCTTCCCTCGTACTGGGTGGAGCCTTCACTCCTGTGACCCGTGGCCTTTGCCGCCCACGGGCGCGGCCCACCACCTTCCGCTGGTACTTCGGGGCCAGTCTGGATAACACCGCCTTCCACTGGGCAAGGGTGACATGGTATGAGAGGGTGCTGTCGGGTTGTGTCAGGGTAGGCCGATTTGTTATTGTATAGGGTTGTTTGTTGTGCGCCGATTGGGCATGTGTCCAGGTTGTGGGGGAGGTAGAGCTTGTTGAGGAAGCTGAGGTGTTAGCTCTTATTTTGAAGTTGTCGCCAAGTGACAACCCCATCTTTCGGGAGGTGTCTGTCTTCCCGTCCATCTATCCCTCCATCCGTCTGTCAGTATCTGTCTGTCTGTCTGTCTGTCTGTCTGTCTGTCTGTCTGTCTGTCTGTCTGTCTGTCTGTCTGTCTGTCTGTCTGTCTGTCTGTCTGTCTGTCTGTCTGTCTGTCTGTCTGTCTGTGTCTGTCTGTCTGTCTGTCTGTCTGTCTGTCTGTCTGTCTGTCTGTCTGTCTGTCTGTCTGTCTGTCTGTCTGTCTGTCTGTCTGTCTGTCTGTCTGTCTGTCTGTCTGTCTGTCTGTCTGTCTGTCTGTCTGTCTGTCTGTCTGTCTGTCTGTATACTGCCTATGGGGGTGATTTTCGTAGTTCCTGCGAAGCGCTCTGGCGTCGGCATGGCGGCGTCCTGGGCGATGGTTTGGATGCACATTGTTTGTTATAGGGGTTACAATGGTTCTTTGTTTAATGTGCTCGGGAGTCGGCATGGCGGGAGGTCATGACCAGTCGTCGTCGGATGTCATTTGCGGGGAGCGTTGTGCTCCCTGGTGGTTTGGTACAAGCGTATGTTTTGACTGGGGAGTTGCGCTTGCACCATTTTTCTGGGACTATTGTGTGCGCCGCAATCGACAATTCTGGTGATGGCACTTTATCAGGCTCTGCCGAAGGCGCGATTTACCGTCTTGCTTAATATGATGTCGACTAAATTCGGAGAGTCCGATCGAACATTTTTTACGGAAGATTTTATTCTATATATGTTGTGCGACTAATTATGAATGAGTGAACAATGCGCAGTACGTGTGGTCTCTTTGTGTGTGGTCTCTATGGGATCTGGAACCTTATATGGTGAACCTGTGCAAAACGACACGATGCGAAACGTAACAGTAACGACTTAGCAGTCTATTCTGTAATGTGACTTTTCCTTCGTGCTTTTCACGTGAGATTTAATTTTACTGAAAAGTGTTGTTCGCAATACTTTGATAGAGACGAGTATTGCTGAGAGCAATTCTTCAGTAAGAGTTTTTGGAAAATTGATGTCAAACTGTCTTGAATTTGAAAACGAAAACACACAAGAAACGTGAAGTCCTCAAAAAGACTGATATTGAAAGTAGCGGCCGCGCCAGTTGGTTTGTAATGAAAAGAGAAGCATGACAGCGACAGTTCAACTTACATGATTTGAAAGGAAAGATCTTTGACTGAAGTCCATCTGGCTGGGTTCTTGAAACAACAGTTGAGTGAAAACGGTCGCCAAAAATATTTTGTTTTCCCATCGTTTGGGGACCAACTCGGTCCCTTCTACAGGGTTGAATAAAATGTGTGCCTGCAGCGGCGCTCTCCCTTTTTTAGCACATGAAGCAGTCCACTAACGTACGCGGAGGTGTGCGTTCCTAGAGTCTTATCCATCACCGCCTTTGTTAGCCAGATGTGCCATGACTCGACATGTCGCCTCTTGGACAGGTTTGACTCCACGGCTAAGACACTCACCTGCTCGATGGCTATTCCGTGGTCGCGCGTTCACAGTGTTCGGCGAGCAGGTTGGCTTCTGTATTCTTTAGCCGAATAATGAATTAATTCTGAATTAATTCATAAGCCAACCCCATACTCGGGAGACGGGTCTTGGACCCCACCATGAGTAGACAAAAATAGTTTGTGCTGTGGCGCTTTTTGGCCATGATCATCATCATGCATCATCAATACATCATCGTCGTCACCCCTCTACAGGACTATGTTCAGTGGGCGCGAACCGAAAAAGCAGATGGTCACTTAGTGGCCTGTTAAGCACAGATACAAGGAAGAATGGCTCACCGTTATGAAAAAAAACCGTGAAAAGAATTGGCGGATAAACAAGTGTACAAGACCAGCTCTGCCAGAAGTGAGAATCAATTGTATCTATGCTCCCGCTGATAGTGCCACAAAAAGGTCGAAAAGTATATTATACGGGGCCTCTACGTCTTTTTTTCATATAATACATCAGTAGCAATATATATATATATATATATATATATATATATATATATATATATATATATATATATATATATATATATATATATATATATATTTATGAAGGGAGCCAACAGTCACCGAAACCAAGGTGCATAGGGGAACGTTAATTTTTTTTTTTTTAATGTGTTATGCTTATCAGTGGGATAATAATACTTAGAATAATAAATCGCTTAAAGAAAATTACTTATAAAGCAGCAGAAAAAACAACCATGCCGCCGGTGGGATCCGAACCCACGACCTCCGAATATCGCGTCCGGTGCTCATACCAACTGAGCTACGGCGACGGCTGTCCAATCTGCTGCTCTCGTGGGTATTTATGTTTACTGGGTGTAAGCGAGCCTTGAGAGTGTTCACCAGCGCCACCCTCGACCACAGCGGCGGACGTAGCACGTCCTGTTATACCGCGAGCGTGACGTAAAACGTCATCTAACGGCGAGGGCGGAAACTGTGCGAGAGCCCTCTTATGCTACCTATGGCATCAAGACTGCCAGAACCGAGACCCTCGTTAAGCTATTAGCAGAGAAGTTAAAGGAAATGAGGGGCCCGTTTGACAAATTTATGAAGGGAGCCAACAGTCACCGAAACCAAGGTGCATAGGGGAACGTTAATTTTTTTTTTTTAATGTGTTATGCTTATCAGTGGGATAATAATACTTAGAATAATAAATCGCTTAAAGAAAATTACTTATAAAGCAGCAGAAAAAACAACCATGCCGCCGGTGGGATCCGAACCCACGACCTCCGAATATCGCGTCCGGTGCTCATACCAACTGAGCTACGGCGACGGCTGTCCAATCTGCTGCTCTCGTGGGTATTTATGTTTACTGGGTGTAAGCGAGCCTTGAGAGTGTTCACCAGCGCCACCCTCGACCACAGCGGCGGACGTAGCACGTCCTGTAATACCGCGAGCGTGACGTAGAACGTCATCTAACGGCGAGGGCGGAAACTGTGCGAGAGCCCTCTTATGCTACCTATGGCATCAAGACTGCCAGAACCGAGACCCTCGTTAAGCTATTAGCAGAGAAGTTAAAGGAAATGAGGGGCCCGTTTGACAAATTTATGAAGGGAGCCAACAGTCACCGAAACCAAGGTGCATAGGGGAACGTTAATTTTTTTTTTTAATGTGTTATGCTTATCAGTGGGATAATAATACTTAGAAGAATAAATCGCTTAAAGAAAATTACTTATAAAGCAGCAGAAAAAACAACCATGCCGCCGGTGGGATCCGAACCCACGACCTCCGAATATCGCGTCCGGTGCTCTTACCAACTGAGCTACGGCGACGGCTGTCCAATCTGCTGCTCTCGTGGGTATTTATGTTTACTGGGTGTAAGCGAGCCTTGAGAGTGTTCACCAGCGCCACCCTCGACCATAGCGGCGGACGTAGCACGTCCTGTAATACCGCGAGCGTGACGAAGAACGTCATCTAACGGCGAGGGCGGAAACTGTGCGAGAGCCCTCTTATGCTACCTATGGCATCAAGACTGCCAGAACCGAGACCCTCGTTAAGCTATTAGCAGAGAAGTTAAAGGAAATGAGGGGCCCGTTTGACAAATTTATGAAGGGAGCCAACAGTCACCGAAACCAAGGTGCATAGGGGAACGTTAATTTTTTTTTTATTTAATGTGTTATGCTTATCAGTGGGATAATAATACTTAGAATAATAAATCGCTTAAAGAAAATTACTTATAAAGCAGCAGAAAAAACAACAGTTTCCGCCCTCGCCGTTAGATGACGTTCTACGTCACGCTCGCGGTATTACAGGACGTGTTACGTCCGCCGCTATGGTCGAGGGTGGCGCTGGTGAACACTCTCAAGGCTCGCTTACACCCAGTAAACATAAATACCCACCAGAGCAGCAGATTGGACAGCCGTCGCCGTAGCGCAGTTGGTAAGAGCACCGGACGCGATATTCGGAGGTCGTGGGTTCGGATCCCACCGGCGGCATGGTTGTTTTTTCTGCTGCTTTATAAGTAATTTTGTTTAAGCGATTTATTAATCTAAGTATTATTATCCCACTGATAAGCATAACACATTAAAAAAAAAATCAACGTTCCCCTATGCACCTTGGTTTCGGTGACTGTTGGCTCCCTTCATAAATTTGTCAAACGGGCCCCTCATTTCCTTTAACTTGTCTGCCAATAGCTTAACGAGAGTCTCGGTTCTGGCAGTCTTGATGCCATAGGTAGCATAAGAGGGCACTCGCACAGTTTCCGCCCTCGCCGTTAGATGACGTTCTACGTCACGCTCGCGGTATTACAGGACATGCTACGTCCGCCGCTATGGTCAAGGGTGGCGCTGGTGAACACTCTCAATGCTCGCTTACACCCGGTAAACATAAGCACCCACGAGAGCAGCAGATTGGACAGCCGTCGCCGTAGCTCAGTTGGTAAGAGCACCGGTCGCGATATTCGGAGGTTGTGGGTTCGGATCCCACCGGCGGCATGGTTGTTTTTTCTGCTGCTTTATAAGTAATTTTGTTTAAGCGATTTATTAATCTAAGTATTATTATCCCACTGATAAGCATAACACATTAAAAAAAAAAATCAACGTTCCCCTATGCACCTTGGTTTCGGTGACTGTTGGCTCCCTTCATAAATTTGTCAAACGGGCCCCTCATTTCCTTTAACTTGTCTGCCAATAGCTTAACGAGAGTCTCGGTTCTGGCAGTCTTGATGCCATAGGTAGCATAAGAGGGCACTCGCACAGTTTCCGCCCTCGCCGTTAGATGACGTTCTACGTCACGCTCGCGGTATTACAGGACATGCTACGTCCGCCGCTATGGTCAAGGGTGGCGCTGGTGAACACTCTCAAGGCTCGCTTACACCCGGTAAACATAAACACCCACGAGAGCAGCAGATTGGACAGCCGTCGCCGTAGCTCAGTTGGTAAGAGCACCGGACGCGATATTCGGAGGTTGTGGGTTCGGATCCCACCAGCGGCATGGTTGTTTTTTCTGCTGCTTTATAAGTAATTTTGTTTAAGCGATTTATTATTCTAAGTATTATTATCCCACTGATAAGCATAAAACATTAAAAAAAAAAAATCAACGTTCCCCTATGCACCTTGGTTTCGGTGACTGTTGGCTCCCTTCATAAATATATATATATATATATATATATATATATATATATATATATATATATATATATATATATATATATATATATATATATATATATGAGCTTCACCAAGAAAATGCTGCAAAAGTTGCGCACATGCCAACCGGGAGATTTTCATCGACCCAAGCCTGCGTTGTCGAATCAGTGAGAAGGTTTTATAATCTCAATGAGACCCACTGATGCCGGGAAACTACACGCACTGCAATGCATCAGTGCGCCGATTGATGCCAACAAATAATTTTGCTTTGTGCAGTAGTTAATTTTAAAAAACGCCGCGATGCTTTCTCCCAAAAGCATTAAGTTAAATGGGAAGCCTCGAAAAAACCTTCTGCCATCAGAGAAAAGGACGTCGTCATCATCTTAATTACGCATTGAACTAGTCACACGCTGCAAATAGCTATATATGTTTGATGATACGAAGAAATTGGAGCTCCAAATAAAAGGAATAACAAAGGCGATCGCATACAGCCATATCAAAAAGACGATATAAGTGGAATAGGCATTGTAAGCTCTTGGTTTACCATTATCCTTGCAGTGAAATCTTTATACCATAGTACTATGTCCCAAGGAATACAGCACTAGTTCTTCACGCTTCAACACTACAATAACAAAAATCATGGCGCACTCCATCACAGGCTTTAACCAGGTAAGTATGAATCAGAACAACTTGTCCGGCCTCATCAGAAACTCTCCCCAACACTAAACGTGCGATATGAGATGGGTTTGGATATTACGGGCTTGGATAGCACATGCTTGACTCGAGGCTAACAAGTCTAACGCCACTGTATGCAAAACGGACGAAAGGAGCTTCCGAAATATCTTATAACCAGCATGACATAACATCTCCCCTTCACATCAGGTGATAACCTTCAACAGCCTTCAACCAGTTTCTGTTTTGATTTTAGGAGTTAATACGGGGTGTTCGGTCTTCAAACTTGGACGCAAAATGCTTACATAATAAACAGAGCTGTTAACATCGAAATAAGTGGGTGTTACTTAAGGATAAGACGTTGTGCAGAATTCGCTATTTACACTATCAGAAGAAGGAGATTTATGATCGTGCACAGTGGAAATTGACAATTTGACGTCGTCTAAAGTAATTGCCGCCCAAATCACTGCACGCTGCTTATCGTCGAGGTGTGATAACGCTTAATGGAAGCGAATAATATCTGACACAGTTTTGGTTCTACCACACCCAAAAAGCTGCAGGTAATAGTAAAATAACGTAACTTGTATACCAGCTGTGCCAATGCATCTATTAATTCCTTATTGATATCCAATACCTCTTTGGAAACTGCGGCCCGCCTGTCATCACCAAGTGCCCTGTAAGGTTGTTGTCCATCGGAGATACCAACGTGTTCGGTACTTAATTATGCCATCTTAATATAAAAAAATCAACGTTCCCCTATGCACCTTGGTTTCGGTGACTGTTGGCTCCCTTCATAAATTTGTCAAACGGGCCCCTCATTTCCTTTAACTTGTCTGCCAATAGCTTAACGAGAGTCTCGGTTCTGGCAGTCTTGATGCCATAGGTAGCATAAGAGGGCACTCGCACAGTTTCCGCCCTCGCCGTTAGATGACGTTCTACGTCACGCTCGCGGTATTACAGGACATGCTACGTCCGCCGCTATGGTCAAGGGTGGCGCTGGTGAACACTCTCAAGGCTCGCTTACACCCGGTAAACATAAACACCCACGAGAGCAGCAGATTGGACAGCCGTCGCCGTAGCTCAGTTGGTAAGAGCACCGGACGCGATATTCGGAGGTTGTGGGTTCGGATCCCACCAGCGGCATGGTTGTTTTTTCTGCTGCTTTATAAGTAATTTTGTTTAAGCGATTTATTATTCTAAGTATTATTATCCCACTGATAAGCATAACACATTAAAAAAAAAAAATCAACGTTCCCCTATGCACCTTGGTTTCGGTGACTGTTGGCTCCCTTCATAAATATATATATATATATATATATATATATATATATATATATATATATATATATATATATATATATATATATATATATATATATAGATTTAAGAGAAGTGGGCACTTCTACAAAGACACTTTTATTTATCAACGTTTCGACCGCGGTGCGGTCTTCTTCAGGACTGTAGTGGTCTCGCGTCAGATGGACGTTTTAAGTTTGTGAGCTCAAGAGGAGGGAGAAAGGAGTGTAACACGCAAATAGCAACAACGGTTCAAAAAACTGAAAAAAAGAAAATAAAGATGGGGGTGCGGGGAGCAGACCGGGACAATATTGGGGGAGGAAGCAAAAAAATAGAAATAAAAGAAAAAAAGGGGGGAAAACCAGTATAGTAAGGAAGGGTGGGGTACAAAAGGAGATGGCGAAACGAGAGAAAGGGAGAGGAAGACGGTGCGGGGGACATGGGCAGCACGGAAACAAAACACACAAACAAAATGCACAAACACAAAGGGCGCCGCTGCAGATGCGTGGCCAAAGAGGAGCCGCTGCGCAAATGACACTGGCAGTGACGAACAGGCCAAACCAGGCGCCTTTTGGGGGTCTCACTAATTTCCGGTGAGCCGAGGGCTAGAACGTTAAGGAAGGAGTGGGCTACGTTAACGAGCACATGTCTAAGAACTTACTCACGGGGTCTGGGTTTCACTGAACGGTGCACCCCTCTCCGTGGGTAGGTCGTTGAACCGACCTCGCCGGGAATACTTGTTTGTAGGGAAGGAGGGCTGGGCTAGCTGTGTGCAAAGATTTCAGATTGTCGGAAAATGTAAGGAAAGAACGTCAAAAACTTATCAATACTGCACGAGGCAGGATAGTGTAAGCAAGGAGGGGTATGATTGCCTGGGATATACACTAGGAGTTATAAAAGGTATATCTGAGTTAGCCAATTAACGAGAAGTGTAGTATTATTTTGTTTGGAGGTCGTGAATAAAAGAAAGGGTACCAGGCTTTTCGTTAAGACCTTCTTGAATAGTATTAAACTTGTGGATAAAATAGGATTCACGCTGTTCACGTTCTCGCCTGTTTTTGAAGCCCCCTTGAATAATTGTTACTTTTAGTTGGTCAAATGGGTGTCCTTCTGCGTTTACATGCTTGGATAGGGGAAGGTTTGGGAGAGACTTGGCGTGTGCGCGGTGATTGTTAAATCGAATGCGGAATGCAGTGTTTGTCTGTCCTATGTATTGCTGGTTACACAAAGTGCATTCAAGAAGGTAAATAATGTTTGATGAGTCGCAGTCAAAGTTACCGTTGATTGAATGCTGGAAAACTGACCTCGTACTAGTTGCGGAACACGTAGTCTGCATGTGCTTGCAAACTTTGCAGCGACCCTTACCACAGGGCTGGCATCCATATTTTGGGGTTTTGTGTTCCTTGGAGTGGACTAGGTGGTTCTGAATGTTTTTGGCACGCCTGTAAATCACGCGGGGTGCGCATGTAAATATTTTCGATAGTCGTTGACTTTGCTGGAGAATGTTAAAGTGCTTATTAAGAATTCTGTTTATGTTCGGTGCGATACTGTTAAATGTGAGGATAAGGTTTGTAGTGTAGTCATTTCAGTTATCTATTTGGTGCCCCTGGAGTATTTTACTACGGTTAAGATTTGAAGCTCTGCTTATGGCGTTATCAATAAGGGAACGTGGATAGCGCTGTGTTAAGAGCACGTTGCGCATGTGTTCGGAGTTTTCATGAAAGTCTAGGTCGTTAGAGCAGATTCTTCGAAAACGATGGGCCTGCGAATAAGGGATGCTGGTTTTGCAGTGACGGGGATGGGCGCTTTGAAAATGTAGATATTTTTGTGAGTCGGTTGGTTTTCTATAAACGGTTGTACGAACTGACCCCTTGTCCACCAGAATGTCAACATCAAGAAAATTGATTTGACTGGCTGAGTAGGTGTGCGTAAACTTTATGTTTGGGTGCACGGAGTTGAAACTGTCAATGAAATGGATAAGTTGTTGTTCTGTGTTTGTCCATATTATAAAAATATCATCCAAATAGCGCTTGTAAAAGTACGGCTGAATTGTACAAGAAGAAAGAAATTTTGACTCTATATGATGCATGAAGATATTGGCATAATTTGGGGCCATTCTTGTTCCCATAGCGGTGCCACTTACTTGCAGATAATATTGAAGATCAAATTCGAAGCTATTATATTCTAACACAATTTTGGCTAGTGTTCCTAACACGTTTGGGCTTGGAGATTCATGAGGTTTCTGCTCTTCATAAGATTCTAAAAGGGCTGCAATGCCGTCGGCATGGGGAATGTTTGTGTATAAAGATGTTACATCCATGGTCACAAGAAATGCTCCTTCTGGTAATGTTATATTGTCTATCTGGCGGAGAAAGTGGTTTGTATCTTTGATGTAGGATGGATGTGTGGCTGGAATGTGGCTAATTAGAGTGTCAATGTACTTTGATATTGGTTCTGTGAGAGTGCCGATTCCTGAAATTATTGGCCGTCCAGGAATACCGGCTTTATGTAATTTAGGGAGCATGTAGAAACGCCCAGGAGAAGGATGGGTAGCCGTGAGTGCCTTGCATAGTTTCGGGGAGATTTCATTGTGTTTTATGAGGTCGAGGAGAATGTCAGATATAGCTTTTGAGTGCTCGTCGGTGGGGTCGCCATGCAGTTGTTTATAAAAATGGTTGTCAGAAAGCTGTCGGATGCCTTCTGCTATATAGTCATCCCTGTTCAAGATAACAATGCCTCCGCCCTTATCAGCTGGCTTTATGACGATGTCGGTACGGTTGCTGAGCGCCTCGAGAGCAGTACGTTCTCTTTTAGAAAGATTGTCTGGTCCTAACCTGCGGTTCTTAAAATTTTCAACAATGTCATTTTGAACTGCCTTAATATAGATATCCAAGTGTTTTTCCCGCCCGATGTTGGGAGTCCAATTTTGGTTTGCTGGGTGGAAGTCCGTGTTTTGGTGGGGGTTTCCGGGCTTATCAAAAAAGTATTCTCTCAGGCGAAGTTTTCTGGCGAAGTCGTCAAGATCTTTCAGGAGTTGGAATTCATTGAATTTGCCTGTGCGGGGGCAAAAAGTCAGCCCTCTAGATAGGACGGCTCGCTCATACTCTGTGAGCGGTGTTAGAGATAGATTGGTGATGTTGTCTACACTGTGATGGCCCTGTTTTGAGAGTGTTTTCCCTTGGCTGACCTTTGACTGAGTGATATCGGGGTTGGGAGAATTCGATCCAACCACACTTAGTACTTCTTTCATCCATTCGTCATGGGGAACTTTGTCCCGTGTAAATTTTCTAATTTTGATTATGCCAATTTCTGAAGTTTTTTTTGTTTTGAAACGTTCTAGTTCCTCGGCCTCCAGCGCGGAAACAAGATTATTCCGAGCCCGACGCTCCTCCGTTCCCAGTATCACCGAAGCTTTCTCAGAGTGCCGAATTGTGATTTTGAGTAACTCTAGGGAAGCTGATTTTAATATGTCGTTCCATTGCTTTTTGTCTCCTTCTGATAGATTATTCATTGCTGGTATCAGCTTCACTTGTAGACCTTTCGGTACGATATTAGCCCGAAGGTACGTTTTTAAGGTTTTAACATGAAGGTCATGTCTAAGCCGCTTATCAATTATTTTTCGTAATTTAAGAAAAGCTGAAGATTTGAAACAGGGCTGCCGGTGATATGAGAACAAGGGAGGCGGAGTACTCACGCGGCCTGTGTATCAGTTCCGGCGCACTCGCTGGGCGGAACCACAACGCTTCCGGAGGTCATATGATAAAACAGGGGTGCTGGGGATCAGTCCACAGTTATATGACGGGCTGCAGGTGATGGGTTGCTGTTCTGGTGTAGAAGAATCCACGGCAGGTTTTTGCCTCGGTTGCATACCTCTCTTCGGGCTTGCCTCTCGACACGATGGCTTGTTTGATGTGCTCGCCTGGGCTGAGGTGCTTGCTGTAGGGGAATGTGCTGCTGCTGTGCCACTGGTGGTCTGGTGTGGCTGTTTTAGTGCGGCGCTGCAGTGTCCCCTCGATGTCCGGGAGTTGAGTGGTAGCCTGGTCGTGATGTCTGGACGGCTGGCTGCTGCTTGTCTAGTAGACATAGCATTTTGGCCTACGATTTGTGCAAATGTTCGAGGCTCTGGAGTACTCATCGAATTTTGTTGCTGCCGAGGCTGTGGATGTTGTGGCGCGTAGTCTCTCCATTGCCCCAATGTGAGGTGGCGAATTTGGAGGAGTAAATTATAGATATTCCATGACAGCAGCGAGACTCCACCGAAGCTGGGGTGCACGCCATCTGCAGACAGAACTGTGCTAGGGTGGAACATTTCCATTTGGTGGTCTACGAAGAAGGTGTTCTGCTCTCGTCGGCAGATGTCTACAAGAAGGGCATTAAAGGTCTGGGCCTTCTGGTTGATCTTTACCACTTGAGGCCTGTTGGTTGAATTCCTTCGCAAATTTGGAGCCCGAGGAAGCACGAGCGTTGCAAAAATGTTAATGATATCCGGTCTTCTTATTCTGATTTGATGTATTAGTTGCACGTACCGGTCTGCGGCGGTGGCGGCATCCATGATTGCGACGTCGTTGCTTCCGACGTGAAGGACGATGTCCGACACACCTCGTGGTACCCAATCCAGGAGGTTGGGGATGTCTTCAATTTTGGCACCAGGTTGGCAGATAAATGCTGGGGTGTGCAGGATTGCAGGATCAAAGTGCTGATGTAAGTATTTAACTTGAGAGTCCCCGATGATGGCGGTAGTTGGGCTCTCGACGGGGAATTTCCAAAGGACGTGTCTTGATGAAGTGCGAGCAGGAGCCATTGTAGAGAATGTTACGAACGTAGGTTGCATTGGCTCCGCAGAATAAAGATTTAAGAGAAGTGGGCACTTCTACAAAGACACTTTTATTTATCAACGTTTCGACCGCGGTGCGGTCTTCTTCAGGACTGTAGTGGTCTCGCGTCAGATGGACGTTTTAAGTTTGTGAGCTCAAGAGGAGGGAGAAAGGAGTGTAACACGCAAATAGCAACAACGGTTCAAAAAACTGAAAAAAAGAAAATAAAGATGGGGGTGCGGGGAGCAGACCGGGACAATATTGGGGGAGGAAGCAAAAAAATAGAAATAAAAGAAAAAAAGGGGGGAAAACCAGTATAGTAAGGAAGGGTGGGGTACAAAAGGAGATGGCGAAACGAGAGAAAGGGAGAGGAAGACGGTGCGGGGGACATGGGCAGCACGGAAACAAAACACACAAACAAAATGCACAAACACAAAGGGCGCCGCTGCAGATGCGTGGCCAAAGAGGAGCCGCTGCGCAAATGACACTGGCAGTGACGAACAGGCCAAACCAGGCGCCTTTTGGGGGTCTCACTAATTTCCGGTGAGCCGAGGGCTAGAACGTTAAGGAAGGAGTGGGCTACGTTAACGAGCACATGTCTAAGAACTTACTCACGGGGTCTGGGTTTCACTGAACGGTGCACCCCTCTCCGTGGGTAGGTCGTTGAACCGACCTCGCCGGGAATACTTGTTTGTAGGGAAGGAGGGCTGGGCTAGCTGTGTGCAAAGATTTCAGATTGTCGGAAAATGTAAGGAAAGAACGTCAAAAACTTATCAATACTGCACGAGGCAGGATAGTGTAAGCAAGGAGGGGTATGATTGCCTGGGATATACACTAGGAGTTATAAAAGGTATATCTGAGTTAGCCAATTAACGAGAAGTGTAGTATTATTTTGTTTGGAGGTCGTGAATAAAAGAAAGGGTACCAGGCTTTTCGTTAAGACCTTCTTGAATAGTATTAAACTTGTGGATAAAATAGGATTCACGCTGTTCACGTTCTCGCCTGTTTTTGAAGCCCCCTTGAATAATTGTTACTTTTAGTTGGTCAAATGGGTGTCCTTCTGCGTTTACATGCTTGGATAGGGGAAGGTTTGGGAGAGACTTGGCGTGTGCGCGGTGATTGTTAAATCGAATGCGGAATGCAGTGTTTGTCTGTCCTATGTATTGCTGGTTACACAAAGTGCATTCAAGAAGGTAAATAATGTTTGATGAGTCGCAGTCAAAGTTACCGTTGATTGAATGCTGGAAAACTGACCTCGTACTAGTTGCGGAACACGTAGTCTGCATGTGCTTGCAAACTTTGCAGCGACCCTTACCACAGGGCTGGCATCCATATTTTGGGGTTTTGTGTTCCTTGGAGTGGACTAGGTGGTTCTGAATGTTTTTGGCACGCCTGTAAATCACGCGGGGTGCGCATGTAAATATTTTCGATAGTCGTTGACTTTGCTGGAGAATGTTAAAGTGCTTATTAAGAATTCTGTTTATGTTCGGTGCGTTACTGTTAAATGTGAGGATAAGGTTTGTAGTGTAGTCATTTCGGTTATCTATTTGGTGCCCCTGGAGTATTTTACTACGGTTAAGATTTGAAGCTCTGCTTATGGCGTCATCAATAAGGGAACGTGGATAGCGCTGTGTTAAGAGCACGTTGCGCATGTATTCGGAGTTTTCATGAAAGTCTAGGTCGTTAGAGCAGATTCTTCGAAAACGATGGGCCTGCGAATAAGGGATGCTGGTTTTGCAGTGACGGGGATGGGCGCTTTGAAAATGTAGATATTTTTGTGAGTCGGTTGGTTTTCTATAAACGGTTGTACGAACTGACCCCTTGTCCACCAGAATGTCAACATCAAGAAAATTGATTTGACTGGCTGAGTAGGTGTGCGTAAACTTTATGTTTGGGTGCACGGAGTTGAAACTGTCAATGAAATGGATAAGTTGTTGTTCTGTGTTTGTCCATATTATAAAAATATCATCCAAATAGCGCTTGTAAAAGTACGGCTGAATTGTACAAGAAGAAAGAAATTTTGACTCTATATGATGCATGAAGATATTGGCATAATTTGGGGCCATTCTTGTTCCCATAGCGGTGCCACTTACTTGCAGATAATATTGAAGATCAAATTCGAAGCTATTATATTCTAACACAATTTTGGCTAGTGTTCCTAACACGTTTGGGCTTGGAGATTCATGAGGTTTCTGCTGTTCATAAGATTCTAAAAGGGCTGCAATGCCGTCGGCATGGGGAATGTTTGTGTATAAAGATGTTACATCCATGGTCACAAGAAAGGCTCCTTCTGGTAATGTTATATTGTCTATCTGGCGGAGAAAGTGGTTTGTATCTTTGATGTAGGATGGATGTGTGGCTGGAATGTGGCTAATTAGAGTGTCAATGTACTTTGATATTGGTTCTGTGAGAGTGCCGATTCCTGAAATTATTGGCCGTCCAGGAATACCGGCTTTATGTAATTTAGGGAGCATGTAGAAACGCCCAGGAGAAGGATGGGTAGCCGTGAGTGCCTTGCATAGTTTCGGGGAGATTTCATTGTGTTTTATGAGGTCGAGGAGAATGTCAGATATAGCTTTTGAGTGCTCGTCGGTGGGGTCGCCATGCAGTTGTTTATAAAAATGGTTGTCAGAAAGCTGTCGGATGCCTTCTGCTATATAGTCATCCCTGTTCAAGATAACAATGCCTCCGCCCTTATCAGCTGGCTTTATGACGATGTCGGTACGGTTGCTGAGCGCCTCGAGAGCAGTACGTTCTCTTTTAGAAAGATTGTCTGGTCCTAACCTGCGGTTCTTAAAATTTTCAACAATGTCATTTTGAACTGCCTTAATATAGATATCCAAGTGTTTTTCCCGCCCGATGTTGGGAGTCCAATTTTGGTTTGCTGGGTGGAAGTCCGTGTTTTGGTGGGGGTTTCCGGGCTTATCAAAAAAGTATTCTCTCAGGCGAAGTTTTCTGGCGAAGTCGTCAAGATCTTTCAGGAGTTGGAATTCATTGAATTTGCCTGTGCGGGGGCAAAAAGTCAGCCCTCTAGATAGGACGGCTCGCTCATACTCTGTGAGCGGTGTTAGAGATAGATTGGTTTGGCCTGTTCGTCACTGCCAGTGTCATTTGCGCAGCGGCTCCTCTTTGGCCACGCATCTGCAGCGGCGCCCTTTGTGTTTGTGCATTTTGTTTGTGTGTTTTGTTTCCGTGCTGCCCATGTCCCCCGCACCGTCTTCCTCTCCCTTTCTCTCGTTTCGCCATCTCCTTTTGTACCCCACCCTTCCTTACTATACTGGTTTTCCCCCCTTTTTTTCTTTTATTTCTATTTTTTTGCTTCCTCCCCCAATATTGTCCCGGTCTGCTCCCCGCACCCCCATCTTTATTTTCTTTTTTTCAGTTTTTTGAACCGTTGTTGCTATTTGCGTGTTACACTCCTTTCTCCCTCCTCTTGAGCTCACAAACTTAAAACGTCCATCTGACGCGAGACCACTACAGTCCTGAAGAAGACCGCACCGCGGTCGAAACGTTGATAAATAAAAGTGTCTTTGTAGAAGTGCCCACTTCTCTTAAATCTTTATTCTGCGGAGCCAATGCAACCTACGTTCGTAACATTCTCTACAATGGCTCCTGCTCGCACTTCATCAAGACACGTCCTTTGGAAATTCCCCGTCGAGAGCCCAACTACCGCCATCATCGGGGACTCTCAAGTTAAATACTTACATCAGCACTTTGATCCTGCAATCCTGCACACCCCAGCATTTATCTGCCAACCTGGTGCCAAAATTGAAGACATCCCCAACCTCCTGGATTGGGTACCACGAGGTGTGTCGGACATCGTCCTTCACGTCGGAAGCAACGACGTCGCAATCATGGATGCCGCCACCGCCGCAGACCGGTACGTGCAACTAATACATCAAATCAGAATAAGAAGACCGGATATCATTAACATTTTTGCAACGCTCGTGCTTCCTCGGGCTCCAAATTTGCGAAGGAATTCAACCAACAGGCCTCAAGTGGTAAAGATCAACCAGAAGGCCCAGACCTTTAATGCCCTTCTTGTAGACATCTGCCGACGAGAGCAGAACACCTTCTTCGTAGACCACCAAATGGAAATGTTCCACCCTAGCACAGTTCTGTCTGCAGATGGCGTGCACCCCAGCTTCGGTGGAGTCTCGCTGCTGTCATGGAATATCTATAATTTACTCCTCCAAATTCGCCACCTCACATTGGGGCAATGGAGAGACTACGCGCCACAACATCCACAGCCTCGGCAGCAACAAAATTCGATGAGTACTCCAGAGCCTCGAACATTTGCACAAATCGTAGGCCAAAATGCTATGTCTACTAGACAAGCAGCAGCCAGCCGTCCAGACATCACGACCAGGCTACCACTCAACTCCCGGACATCGAGGGGACACTGCAGCGCCGCACTAAAACAGCCACACCAGACCACCAGTGGCACAGCAGCAGCACATTCCCCTACAGCAAGCACCTCAGCCCAGGCGAGCACATCAAACAAGCCATCGTGTCGAGAGGCAAGCCCGAAGAGAGGTATGCAACCGAGGCAAAAACCTGCCGTGGATTCTTCTACACCAGAACAGCAACCCATCACCTGCAGCCCGTCATATAACTGTGGACTGATCCCCAGCACCCCTGTTTTATCATATGACCTCCGGAAGCGTTGTGGTTCCGCCCAGCGAGTGCGCCGGGACTGATACACAGGCCGCGTGAGTACTCCGCCTCCCTTGTTCTCATATCACCGGCAGCCCTGTTTCAAATCTTCAGCTTTTCTTAAATTACGAAAAATAATTGATAAGCGGCTTAGACATGACCTTCATGTTAAAACCTTAAAAACGTACCTTCGGGCTAATATCGTACCGAAAGGTCTACAAGTGAAGCTGATACCAGCAATGAATAATCTATCAGAAGGAGACAAAAAGCAATGGAACGACATATTAAAATCAGCTTCCCTAGAGTTACTCAAAATCACAATTCGGCACTCTGAGAAAGCTTCGGTGATACTGGGAACGGAGGAGCGTCGGGCTCGGAATAATCTTCTTGTTTCCGCGCTGGAGGCCGAGGAACTAGAACGTTTCAAAACAAAAAAAACTTCAGAAATTGGCATAATCAAAATTAGAAAATTTACACGGGACAAAGTTCCCCATGACGAATGGATGAAAGAAGTACTAAGTGTGGTTGGATCGAATTCTCCCAACCCCGATATCACTCAGTCAAAGGTCAGCCAAGGGAAAACACTCTCAAAACAGGGCCATCACAGTGTAGACAACATCACCAATCTATCTCTAACACCGCTCACAGAGTATGAGCGAGCCGTCCTATCTAGAGGGCTGACTTTTTGCCCCCGCACAGGCAAATTCAATGAATTCCAACTCCTGAAAGATCTTGACGTCTTCGCCAGAAAACTTCGCCTGAGAGAATACTTTTTTGATAAGCCCGGAAACCCCCACCAAAACACGGACTTCCACCCAGCAAACCAAAATTGGACTCCCAACATCGGGCGGGAAAAACACTTGGATATCTATATTAAGGCAGTTCAAAATGACATTGTTGAAAATTTTAAGAACCGCAGGTTAGGACCAGACAATCTTTCTAAAAGAGAACGTACTGCTCTCGAGGCGCTCAGCAACCGTACCGACATCGTCATAAAGCCAGCTGATAAGGGCGGAGGCATTGTTATCTTGAACAGGGATGACTATATAGCAGAAGGCATCCGACAGCTTTCTGACAACCATTTTTATAAACAACTGCATGGCGACCCCACCGACGAGCACTCAAAAGCTATATCTGACATTCTCCTCGACCTCATAAAACACAATGAAATCTCCCCGAAACTATGCAAGGCACTCACGGCTACCCATCCTTCTCCTGGGCGTTTCTACATGCTCCCTAAATTACATAAAGCCGGTATTCCTGGACGGCCAATAATTTCAGGAATCGGCACTCTCACAGAACCAATATCAAAGTACATTGACACTCTAATTAGCCACATTCCAGCCACACATCCATCCTACATCAAAGATACAAACCACTTTCTCCGCCAGATAGACAATATAACATTACCAGAAGGAGCCTTTCTTGTGACCATGGATGTAACATCTTTATACACAAACATTCCCCATGCCGACGGCATTGCAGCCCTTTTAGAATCTTATGAACAGCAGAAACCTCATGAATCTCCAAGCCCAAACGTGTTAGGAACACTAGCCAAAATTGTGTTAGAATATAATAGCTTCGAATTTGATCTTCAATATTATCTGCAAGTAAGTGGCACCGCTATGGGAACAAGAATGGCCCCAAATTATGCCAATATCTTCATGCATCATATAGAGTCAAAATTTCTTTCTTCTTGTACAATTCAGCCGTACTTTTACAAGCGCTATTTGGATGATATTTTTATAATATGGACAAACACAGAACAACAACTTATCCATTTCATTGACAGTTTCAACTCCGTGCACCCAAACATAAAGTTTACGCACACCTACTCAGCCAGTCAAATCAATTTTCTTGATGTTGACATTCTGGTGGACAAGGGGTCAGTTCGTACAACCGTTTATAGAAAACCAACCGACTCACAAAAATATCTACATTTTCAAAGCGCCCATCCCCGTCACTGCAAAACCAGCATCCCTTATTCGCAGGCCCATCGTTTTCGAAGAATCTGCTCTAACGACCTAGACTTTCATGAAAACTCCGAACACATGCGCAACGTGCTCTTAACACAGCGCTATCCACGTTCCCTTATTGATGACGCCATAAGCAGAGCTTCAAATCTTAACCGTAGTAAAATACTCCAGGGGCACCAAATAGATAACCGAAATGACTACACTACAAACCTTATCCTCACATTTAACAGTAACGCACCGAACATAAACAGAATTCTTAATAAGCACTTTAACATTCTCCAGCAAAGTCAACGACTATCGAAAATATTTACATGCGCACCCCGCGTGATTTACAGGCGTGCCAAAAACATTCAGAACCACCTAGTCCACTCCAAGGAACACAAAACCCCAAAATATGGATGCCAGCCCTGTGGTAAGGGTCGCTGCAAAGTTTGCAAGCACATGCAGACTACGTGTTCCGCAACTAGTACGAGGTCAGTTTTCCAGCATTCAATCAACGGTAACTTTGACTGCGACTCATCAAACATTATTTACCTTCTTGAATGCACTTTGTGTAACCAGCAATACATAGGACAGACAAACACTGCATTCCGCATTCGATTTAACAATCACCGCGCACACGCCAAGTCTCTCCCAAACCTTCCCCTATCCAAGCATGTAAACGCAGAAGGACACCCATTTGACCAACTAAAAGTAACAATTATTCAAGGGGGCTTCAAAAACAGGCGAGAACGTGAACAGCGTGAATCCTACTTTATCCACAAGTTTAATACTATTCAAGAAGGTCTTAACGAAAAGCCTGGTACCCTTTCTTTTATTCACGACCTCCAAACAAAATAATACTACACTTCTCGTTAATTGGCTAACTCAGATATACCTTTTATAACTCCTAGTGTATATCCCAGGCAATCATACCCCTCCTTGCTTACACTATCCTGCCTCGTGCAGTATTGATAAGTTTTTGACGTTCTTTCCTTACATTTTCCGACAATCTGAAATCTTTGCACACAGCTAGCCCAGCCCTCCTTCCCTACAAACAAGTATTCCCGGCGAGGTCGGTTCAACGACCTACCCACGGAGAGGGGTGCACCGTTCAGTGAAACCCAGACCCCGTGAGTAAGTTCTTAGACATGTGCTCGTTAACGTAGCCCACTCCTTCCTTAACGTTCTAGCCCTCGGCTCACCGGAAATTAGTGAGACCCCGAAAAGGCGCCTGGTTTGGCCTGTTCGTCACTGCCAGTGTCATTTGCGCAGCGGCTCCTCTTTGGCCACGCATCTGCAGCGGCGCCCTTTGTGTTTGTGCATTTTGTTTGTGTGTTTTGTTTCCGTGCTGCCCATGTCCCCCGCACCGTCTTCCTCTCCCTTTCTCTCGTTTCGCCATCTCCTTTTGTACCCCACCCTTCCTTACTATACTGGTTTTCCCCCCTTTTTTTCTTTTATTTCTATTTTTTTGCTTCCTCCCCCAATATTGTCCCGGTCTGCTCCCCGCACCCCCATCTTTATTTTCTTTTTTTCAGTTTTTTGAACCGTTGTTGCTATTTGCGTGTTACACTCCTTTCTCCCTCCTCTTGAGCTCACAAACTTAAAACGTCCATCTGACGCGAGACCACTACAGTCCTGAAGAAGACCGCACCGCGGTCGAAACGTTGATAAATAAAAGTGTCTTTGTAGAAGTGCCCACTTCTCTTAAATCTTTATTCTGCGGAGCCAATGCAACCTACGTTCGTAACATATATATATATTTATATATATATATATATGAGCTTCACCAAGAAAATGCTGCAAAAGTTGCGCACATGCCAACCGGGAGATTTTCATCGACCCAAGCCTGCGTTGTCGAATCAGTGAGAAGGTTTTATAATCTCAATGAGACCCACTGATGCCGGGAAACTACACGCACTGCAATGCATCAGTGCGCCGATTGATGCCAACAAATAATTTTGCTTTGTGCCGTAGTTAATTTTAAAAAACGCCGCGATGCTTTCTCCCAAAAGCATTAAGTTAAATGGGAAGCCTCGAAAAAACCTTCTGCCATCAGAGAAAAGGACGTCGTCATCATCTTAATTACGCATTGAACTAGTCACACGCTGCAAATAGCTATATATGTTTGATGATACGAAGAAATTGGAGCTCCAAATAAAAGGAATAACAAAGGCGATCGCATACAGCCATATCAAAAAGACGATATAAGTGGAATAGGCATTGTAAGCTCTTGGTTTACCATTATCCTTGCAGTGAAATCTTTATACCATAGTACTATGTCCCAAGGAATACAGCACTAGTTCTTCATGCTTCAACAGTACAATAACAAAAATCATGGCGCACTCCATCACAGGCTTTAACCAGGTAAGTATGAATCAGAACAACTTGTCCGGCCTCATCAGAAACTCTCCCCAACACTAAACGTGCGATATGAGATGGGTTTGGATATTACGGGCTTAGATAGCACATGCTTGACTCGAGGCTAACAAGTCTAACGCCACTGTATGCAAAACGGACGAAAGGAGCTTCCGAAATATCTTATAACCAGCATGACATAACATCTCCCCTTCACATCAGGTGATAACCTTCAACAGCCTTCAACCAGTTTCTGTTTTGATTTTAGGAGTTAATACGGGGTGTTCGGTCTTCAAACTTGGACGCAAAATGCTTACATAATAAACAGAGCTGTTAACATCGAAATAAGTGGGTGTTACTTAAGGATAAGACGTTGTGCAGAATTCGCTATTTACACTATCAGAAGAAGGAGATTTATGATCGTGCACAGTGGAAATTGACAATTTGACGTCGTCTAAAGTAATTGCCGCCCAAATCACTGCACGCTGCTTATCGTCGAGGTGTGATAACGCTTAATGGAAGCGAATAATATCTGACACAGTTTTGGTTCTACCACACCCAAAAAGCTGCAGGTAATAGTAAAATAACGTAACTTGTATACCAGCTGTGCCAATGCATCTATTAATTCCTTATTGATATCCAATACCTCTTTGGAAACTGCGGCCCGCCTGTCATCACCAAGTGCCCTGTAAGGTTGTTGGCCATCGGAGATACCAACGTGTTCGGTACTTAATTATGCCATCTTAATATTTTTCTGCGCCACACAGATGTAACCGTCAATCGGTAATGTTAATAACTTGAAGATTCATTTCTCGGCTTATTCTTTCCCCCTAACGCAGTTCATTCAGAATGCGCCCGCAGCTCGCGTAGATAAAGGCGCTTCATTAATGCGACCGTTGCTGATACTCCGATAACCAAATTCTCAGCCTTCTGTATAAACAAATCCCAGTTCAAAACCCTGGGAGTTAGTCACTTCTCCCTGTATCATTCAGGAAAATAATTAGAACACGCTGAGAAATTCATGCGACAGGAGATAATTATTCAGCTCCCAGATCTATCACCTAAGTTCCGGAATACGCCTACTGAAAATTCCTGTCAGAGCAGACACCGTGCAGTTACCGCTAGAAAATTTCACTCGTACCCAATAGCCGCGCGCACCAGGTATCGAGTCTGCGAAACGTAGATGATTCGAAAAACACTGTATATTTCTGAAATGTATAGTATCGGTTTTTTGTTGGCCAAAGTCAGCATGGCTGAATTAAAGGATCAAATCTTTGAGAGACGGAGAACTAGATTCATAACGCCCGCGAAACAATAATCGGTCCTCATTGTTGCAACGACCAATTCTGGCAGCAGAAGTATTTTGGGATCCGAGCGCACGATGTTAACCCTTCCAAGGAACACCTCTCGCTGTTTGCTGTATTTGGTGTATAGCAGCGCCTTTTTCGTAAATTTGTGCAAATGGGAACAGATCCCTATTAACGGCCAAGATGTCGCCGTCGTCGCATTTAATTGTTCTGATCCGCCGCGGCTGCAATTGCCAGCGCCAGAAGCTAGAGAGTGAACTGACCCACTAATAATCTAGGCTTTATCATTTTGAATGTGCAGATTATGGCAGTAGCTTTGAGTAAAACCAGGCGCTATTGCCTTCCACACTGACCCGAAGGGGATAGAGGTGGCGACCTCATGAGGTTTCCACCTCATGAAGGCGACCTCAACCTCAAAATGACCTCAACTTCAAGTCGTGAGGTGAGGTCGGCGACGGCTCGAAATTTTGTGAGTGAGGTCAGCAAACCAGACCTCAACTTCACACATGAGTTTGAAGTTGAGTGAGGTCGTCATTCAGTGAGGTCAAAATTTTGAGGTCGAGACTTTTTATAGTTGCCATGTCTTACTACGAGTGCCGCTTCCGAATCGGAGTTGCAGCGCATCATCGCATTCTTCATGTAATGACGCTTGGTGTTCGGTTTTCCTTGTCTAAACAACTGGATGCCACAGTCCGCTCTTGGCTCTCGGTGCTGCACCGTAATATTCGTTCAGCCCGAGCCGACAGGAGGACGCACCCCTCTGCTGTTCGTGGAAGGAGTCCTGCTGTCACCGCACGCATTTCCCTCTCCGTTGTCCCGCTGGCGTAGCTGCCGCAGCTGCCTGCCGGTCGGCTCATACCCCTGGGAGCGCGCAAATCATGTAACTCATGTTGACCCGCGATAGCTTTATTTGATGTCGCAAACAATTAAGTTCAGTCCAACAAGCTCCCAATAAATTCGTCGCAGCGCGGATGGCCCCAAGGAAGACTGCTTCGTGTTCATGCTCGTTGCCGGTGCTGACGTCATGGCTCTTGCCTTGCAGTCAAATAAAGTGTATCCTGCTGTACATTAAAAGCTGACTTACGAGAAACTTGAGTAGTCAGCACAGGCGAGAGAATGTTATTGAGGCTTTTCCTAACAAGGACACTTTCTGATTTGATTAAAAAAGCGCGAAGATGTGTGAATAGAACTAATTACATGCTCGCGCTGTGCTGCTGAGTCGCTCGTTCAAACCTTCTAATATGACGTTTAATGGGGCACACTGTTACCTTCTGTTTTTAGTGTGCGATTTTTGTTTGTTTGTTTGTAATCGTTCTTTTTTATTTTTTAGTATGGGATTATTTAGGTTGGCAGCCTACCTTTTACACGACCAGGCATATCTTTCCTTTAACTATTTTGCAGAGATCCATCGTTTATTTTAAACGGCTTCGCAAAGTGCTCACGCGGTGCTCGCGTGCAAAAACAAGAAACGTCGAGCATGCTGGCGTACCATTGATTAGTTTAGTTTTGAAGGAAAACAAGTGATTGACTTAAAGCAGCTTGTCTCACACTGACTGACTAAACGGTACTCAGAATTCTGTTGAGCCGTATGAGTATTTAGGTGGTTTTTTTCCCCGGCGTGGAAGAGGTGGTAAGTAGGGGGGGGGGGGGGTGCCCTGAAAAAGATTTCGCTGCGGGGAAAGTTCAGCGGAGAGCCATGGTGTTCTTGATAGAGAGAGCGGCTCACGCTGGCCATTCTAGGCCAGTTGTTTTGACCCGTGTGATTTTAATAGTTGGCACAGAGCTCAAAGATGTAATCTAGACCTTTCGTTCATAATGCCGCGGGATCATCGAGTCATCGGAGAATTCCCAGGATTTTGAAACCATTACCAACGCCACCTGGAGGGACGTGGTGAAACCGGGGGAGGGTCTTGACCTAGCAGGAACATCAGCATCATCATCGCTAATTATTAGCTGCAGGTATTCCTGTTTTCCCGCACAATAATTGCCTTCGGTTTTTGGGTAGTGTACAATATTTAATCAATATTCTGGCAAATTTTAATTTGGTAGCGGTATATCATGCTTCTCCAGGCTCATAAGGGTACACTGTTAGTATCATCATCATCGCCATCATCTCGAGAGTCAAAGGCATGTGTCGTTGCATTATCTTTGCAATATGTCATATATGAGAATGAGGGCGTTTACCTGCTGGACAATCCGAATGTCATTAATGTGGACCGGGTTTTGGGCGCTCTTTGTAATGCACCATGCACGCATGGGTAGTAATACGGGATCCATATGGATCTTGAAATGGGGTGGATGGGGGCCTGGTATAACGAGAATTGACATCGTTTTCCCTTGAGTAGGTGTGACGTCATGTCAGCGTCGTGACGTGATGATGTTTGATGGCACATTACATCGTTGTCACGTGACCTGGTGTGACGTCACACTAGTACGATGTCATCACTAATTATATAAATTGTTATTAGCGTTATGTAATTATATTATTAGCATTAACTGCTTATGTGACGTCATCATCTTCGTCGCGTAACTCGTCGGCTCGTGACGTCACATGGTGCCGTTTCATGCTTACACTTTTTGCGGATGTGAGCTTGAAAGTGAGCCATCTAATGCTTTCTCATTATTAAAAGAAGCCGCTCTCTTCTACAGACATAAATACAACGAGCCTCTGATGGTGTACTAAAGTCGCAGCTTGTTAAGTGTTTTCGAAGGCAACATACACAGGACTGAAGAGAGGATTCTCGCTATGCCGAATACAGCAAGAAAATCGAAATATACTGATATGCGTCTGCATAACTGTCACATAAGAAAGTACATCGACGACCAGTTTCTTTATATTCGGTAAATATTCTCAAGCCTGAAAAGAGTATCGTGAGTACCCCCCCTACTCCTCCAACTTTCTGGTAGCTGGTGTAGAAGGTCTGTGTTTGAGATTTGCCGGTTCCTGCGTAAATGATCGAGAGGCTTCCAATGCGAACAAGCATACTCGAAGCAGGTTCCCAAATATTGACACGTATAAAATACTCACCGACACACTAGTGGTAACCGTGTATGGGACACCCCTGCCTGCACGCCTTATACTTTCTGAGGGTTCATCCCTCATGATAAGCTTCTCCTATTGCATGCACAACAATAGTGTCTGTACACACCTTATTAAATAATTCCATCATCATTTCGGCTTTCCTGTCTCAAAGGATTCTCAGAATTGTTTTTAACTGAAAAATTTCTCAATCGCTTTTTTGTTTTGTTTTTCGTTTGTTTTCTGTGGTCGAGCAGCCGACCTCAACCTCACAATTTGAGGTTGAGGTGAGGTTGAGTCAGGTCAGCAGTCGCCTCAGGAAATGTGAGGTGAGGGCGTCACAGGATACCTCAACCTCAACTGATGAGCTTCAGGTTGAGTGAGGTCAGAAAATTTTTTTTTGAGGTGGAGGTGATGTCGAGACTTTTGAGGTCAAATGACCACCTCAGGTGAAAAAGGCCGACGCAAATTTTCATGATCCTCCTCGCCGTCATTCTTCAGATATGCAACGGTCTTTCCACACCACAGAAGCGAAGGTGAAGGGCACAACACTCCTTGTGGCTCTACACTAATGGCTTTGAGCGAGAGCTATCACTTCAAAGGCCTCTGTCGGTGTCTCCTAGTTGCGTGAGGAGAGTGCGCTTTTGAGTGCCGTCGACTAGCGCTTGTAGCCTGTATTGAGCTGCCATAGAAACTTATCTGGCCGTATAGCACCATACCTCCGTCATCCACAGTGTCTGGGACGTACGCTCTGTACTTGGACGTGGGTTTGTTGCTGCACAAGTTCGTACACCACTATGAGACGTTATAGAATGTGCCAAACCTTTCTGGAAAATAATTTTATCCTTGTGCATACCGTAATCGATGAGAGAGGTTGTATTGTTTCTTAAAAGTCTTGGTCAGGAGAAATTGTCAAAGGGCGAGTGACGAGTACGTATGAATAAAAGTCGTGGCTTTTTTTGTGTACACAATCCTTCGTAGTAACCACATTCATCTTATTGTTAAGAAGAATCCATTCCGCTGTACAAGATCTGTTGCAGTAGACTCCCCTGTGGACAAAAAGAGAGACATTCCACACCATTGCAAGCGCGTAGTCACTCGTTTCGCACTACTTTGTCGCACAGTGCATTTTTTTTCGTAGCACAGACATTGGGTCGACAACGACTATGAACGCCAATGCCGAGATTTTTTCGTCGCCTTAGTTGTATCCTACTGTTCAACGGAAACACGGTGTGAAAGTAAAATACGATTGCAGCAGACAACAAAGTTATATATTGAAAGCATACGTTTCGAAGGGATGACTGCATGCGGAATTTCTATCAATAACAGGCATTGCTTTCGCTAATGTCAAGAAAGGTTCAGCTGCTCGCAATAGACATGCTGTCTATGTTTGTCAAAGCCTGAAGAACGTCTGTACGGTAGGAAGGCAGTCTCGGGAATGCACTATGTCCACACGATAATGGAGGTGTGCTTAAGAGGGTGCCAGTATCCCAGGGAATTGTTTGAGTTGTTGAAGAATCTTCATGCCGCGTATAGCCACACTGAAGAATAGCAAGAGCTGTGGGATTGTTATTCTGTTTCCTTGTTTTGCAAGCGCATTTAAAACCACTGAAAAATTATTTGTTGCAAGCAAGGAGTCTTAGGAAGAGAGGAACTTTAGAGAGTTGAAGAAAAATTGAAAGAAAAGCATACAAATTCTTGTCGGCAAATTAAGGAGTGAGTGTTTATACATCAAGATATAGACCAAAGCAAGCTATCTTTGCACATGCACTGTACGCGCCGAAAGAAGTGGTTTCGTTCTACAAAAAATTTTTTTTCATACATCATAGTTTAGGCAACAGAACCAAAAATCATCTGTCACATTACCCTTGAGTGAATTGATACCGGTCTTGGAAGACATTCTTTGTTGTATGAACTGCGATTTCTTTAGGCGCTGCCACGTGTTCTGAGATTATTTCTCGGGACAAAAAAGAAGACCACACGGGCGTAGCTCACGCCTTGATGCAAGAAGCTCGCCTCAGAGAGAGAGAGAAAAACATTTATTGAAATCTCAATGAGATTAGCGGTGGGCCGTCGTCTTCATCGTTGACGTCTGGCCTCTTCGCAAGGACGGGCCCCCATCCCAGGGCTTAGCTGAGTCTTGCTGCTTCGCATGCGTGCTGCACAAGGGCCCTTTGGGCTGTGAGCTCGCTGCTGGTGAGCAGACCCTCCCTCCGTCAACCCGGCCTCGCCCGCAGCCCGGGTGGTGTTCATCTTGAAGACCCCCTGTGGGAATTCGGCCATATTTCTTCCTCAGCTTGCAGTGGAGAGCGAGGTGAAGTGCCCGGACCTCGCCACAACATGCATCTCTGCGGACAGAAGCCTACAGAAGGTATACACTGTTTACGCACTGACACCATGAAGCAGACGCTGTTTGTAGCAAATGCGAGGACATCGTGAGAGAGCATTGTTCTTTAGCCATCCTTTTGCGCAGGACATCTACGTGTCTGGGCCAGTGGGCATGCTTCACACCGGACGCCTGTGCGCTAAGATCGCAAGCGAGGTGAAGTACATTTGTGCCGCTAGAACCTTTGTGTCTGCGGTCAGAAGCCTGCACACAGGAGAAATAGTTCACGCACCACCTCCGTCATGCAAGCGCTGATTGCAGCGAATACGAGGTCATTTTGAGAATGCGATGTTTTTTCGCGTCTTTTTTTGCGAAGGACATGGAAGGACGGCACCCACTAGAGATGCCGCTCAGCTGCCATACGCGTGCGGAGATCTTCAAACGCAAATTTGTTTCCATCCCTGACGTGCAGGCTGTGATCGCCTTTCTCGTCTGCCGCGCCCAACTCGGCGAGAACACGAAGGGTGAGCAGGCCTTTCCGCAAACAGGTCTCTTTGAAAAATGTCCTGAAAAAAACGGCGCAATGAATGACACGCTGGCATGCCATTCAGGAGTCTTGCACTTGGAGCTCACCAGGAGTTATTTATGGAGCATTGGAAAGAATAAGCTTCCGCAGTGCATGATGCTCTGGCTCTGTGAGGTGAGCAAATATGCAAATTTGCGCTACGAGCACAGCTGCATGCGAATTCCCCTCGACACCTGTGACGTGCAGAAAGAATGAAAGTAGTTGATTCAGGCTCAAAATAATCATGGTGATTTGAAACCGTCACTTTTTTTACTGAAACCTGAAGCACAGGTCATAGCACAGCGATAATGGAGAAATGCAGAATATCACTGCTCTTGCGAGCTATTTGCATTTCTAGCGACCAGGGTTCTAATTTACTCGGTGGAAGACTTCCTGAAGTGCATAATTGTTAAACAATTATTGGATGTGTTTAGATGTGGGGTGAATACCTCTCCAGAGCTTTCGTGTCGATTCCAGCACCCGTCGTATAGCACGTAAGCCGTTGGACGTATAGCCGTAGGACAAGCATTTCATCAAAACTTAAGAAAACCGGAATGCTGTGCGAATACACAACTGACGTTGACACTTTCGTGACGCTAGTGGCACAGCTGTTATTGTAAATATTCTAACTCCTCTTGGAGCAAATATTATGATGTGACTGTCGCTGCATTTCTCATCGCTGAAATTCCGTGCAAATATGAATGTTACGGATATGCGATTAAAGAGCAGGATTGCATTGCTTTTTGACGTACCTACTTTAGTATTCAGCGTATCGTTTTTGTGCACTCTGCTATTGAAATATCACAAGCGAAAATCAAACTTGCGCACCTGGATCTTCTCACAAAAGTGAGAAATGACCACGAGACCATTCCTCAATTTTGGTGAACTTTGCGGCGGAAGGGTATATTCCTGCGCTACCTTTAACCAAGCGTTCAGACCAAAAAAGCCATCTGCTCCGGCTCATCGTGATATCGTGTGGCGCTCTGACATTAGATTACTGCCGCTGTATACTCAGCGCAGACGCCCGGGGACATAGCAAACCATCCGGGCGCAAGAGATGACATGGCGGTGACTGCGTACCGTTCGAATGTTAAATTGGTTCCCAGCTACAAGAAAGCGGATGAATCTGAGAAAAAACACCGTCGACTTTGCAGCTTGTGCATCGACACCAAAATCCTTCCAGGATGAAAATTCTGAGGGCGTATTTAATTAAGCTGTCAACAAATTAAAAAAAAACTCGTCCCATTTAGGCACACTGTACAGCTGCGAAAACGAATGTTTGGAACGTGGAATCAAAAAGCCAGCCTTCCAGGTAGTATTCGTATTCTTGTAGATAGTGTCCAGCCTGTGATAGCGAATGAGGCTCGAAAGGCAACGCAGGAAAGAAACGTACAGAGACGAGGCGACACGGGCGGGGACACGTCGCAACGCTGGGCCACCAAACAAGCTGTCTATGCTTTGCAGAATGACATATTCGGAGGCAATGCGGCTACGTGACTGCGGAAAGAAGCACAGACGAGCTTTTTTTTGAATGTGTAGAAGGTGTAGTCTATCAAACCCAGTTGAGTTGTGGAAAAAACATGTTGGGCAGACTGGGAGATGCGTAAAGGATAATGTAAGAGAACACTCAATGAACGTAAAAAATGCACGTGATGAAAAAGATTTTGAAGCTTTTCTCGCTAGCCACGGCCTCACTTGCAGTAATTGTTCCCCTAATCTTGAGAGAACCGTTATCACCAGTTAAGACAAATAGCTTACCGCCAGGAAGATCGCGGCATCAAAACAGATTTGTAATCTCGGGATAGCCTGTATCAGTAGGGCTTCTATCACCCTATCCGACAGAGAGAGGACTTACCTGCGCCTTCATCGTTGATGACTGTAGTCGTCCAGATTAAACATACCCGTGCATTGGCCCACAATAAATTGGTAAGTTTATTGCCGTCCTTGTCGCCACAGCTCCGTCCATGTGTTTGCTGCGCTGTAGCAACAAGCCCAGATTTCCACCTTAGTCAATTCAGGCTGTATCTAACAAGAATCATTGCCAGTAGTTAGAAATTGGAGCTGAGCATAGCCGAGCCCACTGAAAACCTTTTCAAGTGGAATGTGAGGCAGTATAGCAGTATCGGTGCACTAATATTAGAGACTTTCAGCCTTGCGGAGACATAGTACAACGTAGATGTATACCGGTTTACCGGACGCCGGCTCCGCCCGCGCAGTAGAAGAGCATATGGCCAGGCGGGGCCACTGAGCGTGCGCAGGGGCAGCCCGGCATTTAGGTACTTTTCTACGGTAGTCCCTCTCCGCCCGGCAGAAATTCTCTGTTAAGAGTAGGTCCACTGAGCGCAAATATGAGCACGCCTGCCTAACCAAGAAGGCGGCCGACTGTCGCGTCGGGATTAAACCACCTTCCGCCCATTCGTCTGCAGGTACCTCCACCGAGGTTCGTTGCCTTCACGAAATGCTGGCCTTCGATGCGGAGTTCGCACGCTTCAAAAAGGAACTGACGCGAGGTGCAGACGTCGACAGTGTTGAGAGGTCCCACAGCAACTGCCTGGGCGCGTCCTTCTGCTCTGACCCGCGGCCATCCGCGACGGCCGCCTGTGATGGCACTCAGCGCACGCTGCTGCCGCCGGAGAGCGCTGAATCAGAGTGAGTGATTTTTAACACAGACGGACGGACGGACGGACGGACGGACGGACGGACGGACGGACGGACGGACGGACGGACAGACAGACAGACAGACAGACAGACAGACGGACGGACGGACGGATGGACGGACGGACGGACGGACGGACGGACGGACGGACGGACGGACGGACAGACAGACAGACAGACAGACAGACAGACAGACAGACAGACAGACAGACAGACAGACAGACAGACAGACAGACAGACAGACAGACAGACAGACAGACAGACAGACAGACAGACAGACAGACAGACAGACAGACAGACAGACAGACAGACAGACAGACAGACAGACGGACGGACGGACGGACGGACGGACGGACGGACGGACAGACGACGGAACGGACGGACAGACGGACAGACGGACAGACGGACAGACGGACAGACGGACAGACAGACAGACACTTCTATTCTGCCGGTTTTCATACAGCTTAAATCTAGCCTACTAAAGCCTCAAAGGGCTTTAGTGGCAGCGCCCAGAAAACTGCGAACAATGGCAAAAATGGAGACCTTGCAGCAAACATAACCACAAATAAAAAAAAACTCAACAACACAAAGAGACGAAACTTATTACAACATGAAGAGGGATGACAGATATTTTGAGATAAGACAGTGACATCAGATGAAATAATTTTGGGGCAGGAGCAACGCAGACGTAGAGCAAATTTTTTTGTTATATTTAATTATCTTGCGGAATGCACGAGGTGGCAAAGTATTGAAAGAGACAGGCACAGATTATTGACGTGTGCGCTTTCCGTACCGGGTTGAGGAGCGAGGAATGCAGTAACACTAGTTTGGTCTTAAATAACTTGCAGGAACATATGAAATGGTTAACTCATTATACCCGAAATGTTTTAGCACAATAGTTTCTGTTAACAAAGCGTTTAAACTTGGAAGCTTTATTCTTCTAAAAATATCAATCTCATTACCAATAGATAGGTCATAGGCAATATTCTTTAAAAGAGAACGCAGAAGTTAATTCGCCCTGTGCGGACAGCGAACCATGCAGTGACCTTAAGCAGTGATTCCATATATAAGAACACTATAGGCTAGAGCATGTGTAACACATTTACGGACAGAAAACGGCATAAAATATCTAATATCAAACAGCACACACGATACAGCACGAAGTATTTGGCAAACAAAAGAAAGGTGTGAGTTCCAAGTGAGATCGCTGTGGAAGATGAGGCCAAAATATTTGAGCGACTTCACATTTTTTACTGGTACGCAGTTGCAATGAAGACAGGAGGAAGTGTGGAAATAGGATGACTAAACTTAAATTGTTTTTAGGGTTGTGAAAACATATAGGTTGCGTTTTATAAGTATTAAAATTGATAAGGCTAGGTTTGAATAGCTGTCATTTGTAATGCTGTAACTGTATCACTGTATTTCTTTACGCCTGAAACAATAACAGTGTCGTCAGCATATTGGAACAATAAAGATGGCACATTGTTAGCAAGATCATTAATTTATAGATTGAATAGAAAAGGACTTAATATGGAACCTTATGGAACTCCGGCTGTAACTGCCGTGAAATCGCTATGGAGTCTTGAAATCGACAGATATTGCCGCCTATCTTGTAAAACGTTGGTAAGCAATTGCAAAAATGAACCCCGAAATCCCAGTGCAGAAAATTTTTCAAGCTAAAGAACGTGGCAGATGGTGTAAAAAGCCTTGCTTACGTAATGAAAAAGGGAGCATATGACTTGATTTTTATCGAAAACTGAATTTTGCACGTGTGAGAATTCTACAATAAGGACTGTTGTTCCTTTCAATAACAGCAGAATGGCCGATAGCTGGCTACACAGTGACATGTACGTTTACAGTTTTTACCCCGGAAAGGAATTAAAACACATAAACTTATGAACCACCTTAAAGTTCTTTACATTTCCTACATGAAATTCTTGGCAAGAGGGTCTTAAGCGCGAAATCTCTTCACGTTCTTTTCCAACGCCGCCTTAAAGGCATATCCACCGAGTTAAACCCAGCGCATTTCATTGAGATGAACACCTCAAGAAAGCGGGTTTTCATGTCTCGGTGCTCATTGCGCATGCCTGGTGAAGACATTTAGGAGATAAATGACAGGACCACGCGCCACTAGTTTGATTTAGAAAAAAAATGTGGTGTCGCACTACGCCCATTGACTATCTCACTGTGTGAAAAGGGTAGCGAAAATTATCAACGTACTTTGCTTTCATGGCCCTGTAATCTGCCAAGACTTAGCGCCCTTTTAAATTGAAGTAGGGTTAGAGGGATGATGGAACCTATTTTCAATAGGATGCATATTACCGAGATCGTTGAGTGAGCAGTCACTGTTGTTTACGAGACCCCTAAACACGGACTCATATGGGGTGATTTTGTTAATGTTCACCTATTTTTATTCTTGTGAGAGATGCATCTGTGCAGTGCCTACGGGTTCATTGTACAAGATTAATAATATGTAACTGTCATATCTCTAATTATGTGGTTAATTACTATTGCCTAATCAATTTTTTTATTTTTGATTTAAGGGGGCTCGGTTTTAGTGCGAAATTGAGTGCCTTCAAAATCGAAGATTAAATTGTCTTATTGTGCAATGTAGCTTGAAATATCGAAGACCAAACTCACTCATTTTGAAGCTGAATGCTACCCTCCCCCCCCCCCCCCCCCACCAAGCAACTGCACGCCCCTGCACCAATTACTTCAATAATGCGCGGCGCAGCATCCCGCATTTATTTCCATATAATTTATTTGTACATAGTGTATATTGCCACCTACCCATATCCTGTTTCACTATCGCTCCCCCCCCTTTCTTTCCCTCTCCCTGTCCTCTTATTCCCTCTAGTCGCAGCTGAAGTTCTTCAGGCTCCGATGGCAGATGCCGCGGCTATCAATATCATCCCCTTCCATTGTTACTTTATTAATAAATAGTCGCTAACAACAACAACAAGCTGAATGATATTGCTGTCACTCGTTACATATTTATAAAAAGGCGCCGCTCAGATTGTTTATGCATCAGATAGCGAGGTAGATTGTGTACTTGGTGATGAAGGAGAAGTTATTTTCATTTCTGTGGTGATACAACGCACTGCGATTCCATGTTATAAATATTCAATGCGACAAAGCTGCCTTACGAGCTTACAGTTCCTATTTTCAGCTCGTAAGGAAAGTGTAGCAATGGGCGGCAGAAAGTTAGGTGGGCGGATGAGATTACGAAGTTTGCAGGCATCGATTGGGTGCAGCTGGCAAAGGACAGGGTTAACTGGAGACACAGTGGAGAGGCCGTTGTCCTGCAGTGGGTGTTGTCAGGCTGATTATGATGATGATGATGATGATGAGAGTCTATGGCGCGGCATTTGCGACGTTAGCGGGTACCAGAAATTAAAAAGCGGAGGATGGGCCTTGTACTTCCGATAACTCATATCAGGCGGAGATGGTGATAATAATGGTGACGGTGGCCGGGAACGTAAAACTCGCTTGAATTCGTTCCAGCAGCGCAGGTACCGAACACATATACTATAAATTTCACATGACCGAAGCTGTGGCGTTGCGCGCTCGTCCTATTCCTTACCGTGTTTAGGTGTCTGGCAGCATTGTGTTGCGTTTTTCCCTGCATGAAAAGTGATGTATGTTTTTTCTCTCTCTCATCAGCAGCCGTATTTTCTCTTGTCGTCCTCGTGTAGCAGCAAGGGCGTCATTCATAGCAGCCATCGGGTGCTCGCACCCTCCCCTGGTCGCTGGGCCGCTAGTCGCGCTTCCGTCCCTGTGCGGGACAACGTGGCAGTGCAACTTCAGCGGCTACAGGACGTGCAAGAGTGCGCTGTCGGATGCACCCATGTTGTGGCTGCTGCTGTGGACGGTGGCCCGCATCTACCACCTCAACCTTTTTGAGTAGGCCACCTAAAGGATTGTAGAGGTGATGCCACATGAGAGATATAAATGTCTTTAAAGTACGGTGGTGAAAGAGATCATGTGCTGCGCTCTATGGCTACTTTGTAGTTATTCGCTCCTTTGAGTCGCGACTGCTGTTAGTATTCCCCTCTAAATTACACAGCAAAACAAACTGGCGTGAATATGGCTGCATGTGTTAAAAAATTGACAACACGCTAATGATACCTGATGCGAGAAAGCAGCAATACCACTTGGATTTGCCCTCCATTTTAGATACGTTTATTCTAAGCCGCGGAACCCAACACGCGACTTATTTTTTCCGGAGGTTAAAGTTAGGCTGAGGTGGGTGGCTCTTCAGGAAAAGAGAGGTGAGGTAGGGAGGCGGGGCCGGTGTTGATAGTGGGTGCGTATGGAGCCCTTTACCTAGGGGTTGGGGTGTGGAAATAGTTGTTGGATGGTGCTTCTGGAAGACAGCTGGTTTTTCCATTGCGTTTATGAATGCGATTTAGCTGGCGCTGTTTCGTTCCGCTGCTTCGTTGGCTTCTTGTGTCTAGGCCTTGTGATGGGTAGAGGTAGTTTGAATGTTGGTGGGAAGCAATTCTGGAAGATATACTTGGGTGAGTGGGTGGTGATTGGCGCTCCTGGAACATGAAAATGTAGGGGATGGGGTAGAGATGGAATCGAGGGCGGGCATCCAATTAAGGGGGTGTGATGGGGTCGTGGCTAATGAGTGATGCTTCTGCAGGTTGAAGGCTTCATTTTTCAATGCTACAGACCGACATACATATAGATGTCGGCATTTCCGCGTTTTGACACCCGTACGACTCAAAGAAACGCCGGTCAAAGTGGACGAAAAAAAAAAGGAATAGGTAGATAACAAAGGGCGCCGTATCTTAGCAGTACTCACCCATGGGGCAGAAACGCAAAGGCTATCGAAACGGGTTGAAATTAAGGTAAAGGCAACGCAGCGAGCTAGGGAAGAAAAATGATAGGTGTAACGTTAAGAGATTGGAAGGGAGCAGAGTGAGTGACTGAACAAATGCGTGTTAACGATATCTTAGTAGAAATTAAGAGCAAGAAATGGGTTTGGGCAGGACATGTAAATCAAAGCCAAGACAACCGCTTGTCCTTAAAGCTAACGGAGCAGATTCCAAGAGAAGGCAAGCGTAACAGGAGGTAGCAGAAAGTTAGATTGGGGGATGAAATTAGAAGTTATCAGGCTAATTGTTCATGCGGCGGCAAAGGACAGGGTTAATTAGACAGACATGGCAGAGGCCTTTGCCCTGCAGTGGGCGTAGTTCGGTTGATGGTGATGATGATGAACAAAGTGCACTTTTTAACTTCTTTTCAGTGCAACACCTACCATCAAGCTGTCCCCTGCACCCTTGCTCGCCTTCACCCTCCATTAGCGCTATCTATTTCCACACTCCGCACTGCCACTATCCGTCAGAAGACCACCCAAAACCGGAATGAAAAAGCGATGGCGAAATAGAAATAAAAGATGGAGTTCGAAGACCTGTTGCCCAGCAGATGCACCACAACCTCTCCATCTCACCTCACTAGCTTTTAGGCTGCCAAACCTGCCCCCCCCCCCCCCGTCAACATGCTCCAGAAGCGCCACCCACTTTCGCCCTCGTTCACTCAAGAAAAATTCTGTCGGCGTCTGTGACGCCTCGAGTAAGAGAGTGATAGAATTCAAGCAGACATCGAGGGTAAATTCAACTGCCTTCGGCGCTTTCTCGCATCAGGTTTCATGATCGTCCTTTGAAATTTTCTTCGTCCTTTGAAATTTTCGTACTTCGTACAGTTTGCACCGTTTTCTACAACTGTCTTGAATCTACAGCAACTAGCCTAAACGTCTGCATTCCTCAGGCCCTGTGTCAATTCAACACCTCGCTTGTTTTCGGCAAATCCGTCACGACCCTTAACCGAAACCACCAGATCATACAACCACATTCGTGTCTCGGGATTAGACACGTATTGGGAGAATTGCACGTGGTGAAATAGCATCCTATAGGCTTCGCTGAGTGTTTTCGTACAGCCAAGAAAGCGACAAAACTGGCGGGACAAAGTAGTGCATGCAAAACGTTTAGGGGGAGGTAATGTGGCAGGTGTGCGCGTCCTGATGAATAAAAGCGGCTTCACTGTAGCTCAAGTCCGCATCAATATGCCGCCTACCTGAGCTGCATAGAAAGCTACACGTAAATGTTTTCTCACAAAGTTTATATCGCCTATCAGAAGTTTGCAATTTGAATTTATTTCATTGTTTGAATTGGAGGATGTTAATGATTTTAGGATTTTGTAGCTGTCTCTAAAAATACGTAGAGTTTGTGTTTCGTGATCGTAAGGGACTGCGCGTTTAAGGTTAGTCATTTGAATGTGTGGAATAGAATCGGACTCGAAACTGTGACTGACAGAGATACGTTGTTCGATGTTCTAAACAACGCACCGGCCAATTTTTCTGCAAATTCGTCACAGTAACTAAGGTTATTTTCGGTCTTTGCTTTAGGTTAAAGCCACGGCGCGGCCACCCAGCCTTCCTCCTTGTAAATGTGTGAATTAGAACCTTCGTCTGTGCCTCACACGTGCGGTCTTGACCATCTTTTTAACGTTCTGCACACACTACATTGCTCGGCCCAAAGCTCATGGGCCACGCTCTGCATTTTTACTATCGTAATTACATGAGCTCGGCAGCGCGTAATCATTGTCGGCAGTGGCATACACACGTACAGCAAAGAAATTGTCTTGTCCGTGGCTATAAACGGAAGAGAGAAAGTGACTACTGCGACATGGCACGATAGCTAAGAAACTGAACACAATCCAGAGTAGAAAAAAGGCAACGTGAATTGCTGCCAACGGAGACACAACCAGTTATTTCACTCGATAAACAATGTGATCACCTTCCTACCTGAGGAAACAGCTCTGGGCAGTTTCCACTGCTTGGAAGAAGCGTAGCTGCCTCAAGAAGTTTTGCAGGTTCGTGTAGATGGTGAGCGCAAACAACAGGTCTCCATGGTGAACCTGCCATCAAGACACTGCAAGACCCACGGTTTTTCTTCCTCGATGAGTCGAGAGGTGTCTCCCGTAATATCCTATGCGCGAACGAGTACGAGCTTGATCTTCCCAGTGCCTGATCACAGGGACGCCCAAAGCAGCCACCTTGATTATGGAGCCATGATGTTTCATCTGACTGCTGTCACAACCCAATACTCAAACTGACGGCCGTCACCGTTGACAGAAAGCACTTAAATCCTGTTTTTCAAGCCCCCCTGTGGCGACGCGACCGTGTGTCTGTCAGGCAGTTTTATTGACGATGAGTAAAAGCCGCAAAGCAACCCACATTCGATTCTTTCTCACCTTCTTTATTTCTTGGTGTTGTTCCGAAAGTACCTTTTGCTTCAGGACTTCGATGAACATCTAGAAAAATGATCGAGTATTTTACAAAAGTAATGACCAATTTAGGTGGCGACTGTGCGCGTAAATTTGCTTCCAAATACATCCCGATTGTTAGGAAAAATAGTATGCTTTTTGTGTAGTGAATCAAAGCAGTGCTGCGAAAACATCTGTTCATTCCATCCATCTTTTTTTCTTCTCCCATCTGTTACTGCTGGCGCGATGCCACTGCGACCTAACCCGACCTTACCCGACAGGACGAGGAAAAATTCTTGGTCGTGTTTGGTACGCGTGGAGTAATGCTTTCACACTAAAACTCCACTGTTAATAGAGCACCTTAAAATGCGTTACTTGAAACATACGACTAGCTGTGTCCACACAACAGCTGGTTTTAGGTTATCACATTTAATACCCTATACGGCCTGTCTGAACTGTTGCAGTCATGAATGAAATCTAAGGCGTTATACGCGTTATCCCTCCCATATGTCCTGCCAGCTATTGTTGGGAAGATTACACGCTAATAGCTGAAGTGTAGAGCACAGAATTTATGAGTACTTGAGGAATTCGCTTCGGTTAGAAGCAATTTGCGCTAAGACTCTTCGCTCCTCTACATGGTTCTCTCGTCCAGTGTTGGATGGCGGACTGGTGCTCAAAAACATTGCCTCTGAAAATAAAAGAAAAAGAGTGATGATTTTTCGCGAGCTAGTCGGAGTTTAGAAGCTTACGTTTCACTGTCTAGCATTTATTCGAATATCACCTATCACTATTTCGACTCGCGTATTGTAGCTGCTGGTGCCTTAATACATGCCATCTTAGTGTGTCTGTTTAACGTCTTTATCGGGATGTATGGAGTGCATTTCAAGTGTATACACATATATTATTCAAAGTGTGTGCTGAAAACTTGAATTTCGTGCAACGCGACGTTTTTTGTATGAACATAGTAAGCGTATTAATCCGCAAACAAAAATAATTTACACCGCCATCATCATCCGACTTTGAAGTCTTTTGACACCAAGCCCCTCCCGGAGTACTTGATCCTCTGGGCTCGGCCAGATAGCTCTAAAACTGTACAGGCAACGCGAGTGCTCTCAGACTTTTTAATTGCCACAGGCCTTGCCTCGCATTTGTGAGTAATAAAGTGCGCCTTGTTTACATGTATTCTTTTTTAATTCTCCCTCCTTCTATCATCATCCTCTATCATGACCTTTTTACTCCTCTTCCCGTTCCCCAGTGCAGAGTAGCAGGCCTGATATTTATTTTTCGGGCCAACCACTCTGCCTTTCTCGTCAATAAACCCTCTCTCTCTCCAATTAACCCTGTCCTTTGTCAGCTGCGCCCACCCTATGCCTGCAGAATTCTCATCCGCCCACCTAACCTCCTCATCCGCCCACCTAGCTTTCCTTCTCTTGGAATCAAGTCCCGTTACCCTTAAGGACCAGCGGTTATCTTGCCTTCGCATTACATGCCCTGCCCAAATCCATTTTTTCTTCTTGATTTCGAGTAGAATGTTATTAACACTGCTTTGTTCCCTCACCCACTCCTACAGGAAAAACATAACCAGAAATTCTGGACAAAACAATTTGAACGGGAAACCATTTTGAGGCAATTTCTTCACATAATTTAAGATTTCATTATAACTATCAACACGTCTGCAGATCGCCCGATGGCAGTCCTGAATTTTTGTTCTTTTACCGTTTTTGCTATCGTCAAAAAGCGTTCCTCATTAGTTTTCATGGGAGTCTTAACTTTTCGATGGGACCGATGGACACAGTTTAAAAGAAACATTAGGCTACATGCCAAAAGAATGGACCATTGCCTTCAAAAGTACCTCGTAGGTATCTGACAACTTTCCAATTTTCATAATTTTAATCAGAAATGGCTGAACATGTGAAGGACAAAAGTTTTACTTTCCAACATATTCGATCCTTTCTCCATATGTTAACTGCACTACTACGGCTGAGATGTGTTTTCTTTGAGGAATTCTGGTCACAGAAGTCCTGGTGGACTTGGAATTCCTCGAATGCACTCCTCAACACGCACACACGTTTTCTAGACGCACTGATTTACCTGGACGCTTGTGGACACCGGCTCCCAGGGAAGAAGAAACACAATAGTCCATAGCAAGAGAGGCGCATCCTACATCCACAATTAAAGTAGTATGTTCATAATTAATTTATTCTACCTCACAGCCATGGCCAAAGGTATGTCTGATGTACATGAGGCATACGCTGTTACAGCGGCAACGACGAGACCAATGACGTGCTCCACCACTGTAAAAAAGAGACCAACCGGAAAATCTGAAGCGTGGATGATCTGCGTCCGCGCCCACGTTGTTTATCGAAGACTGGGAAAGCACCCTGCCCGCGTCTTTGTGTCCTCGCGAAAGTTCGCCTTCATGGCAAATTACCTCGCGTTGGAGGTTAGCTTGAGAAGAACCATCGGTACGATGACTGAACGGCCCCCGCTCAGCCGGCGCAACACACGAGCAGAGATGCGGCGTGCCCTCCATTTCGGCTAGAGAAAACCGCTCGCCGCGAGAAAATTCACAGCTCTCGCGGAGCGGGCAAGATGGGCGTCTTTGTACGCATGCTCGCTAGTGCGCGGCGAGCACCGCAGTCACTCGCATATGCAAACGGAAGCGGGAGCAGCTCAAGACTCCAGCAGAAATACGGATTCGCTCGGTGCCGTAGCACTTCAACTTAGTAAACAAATCTGCCACCTCGTGCTGCTTATAATTTAAGCAAGATATTACCAACATTTGTGCCAGGCGCATTCTTGTACTTACCTCTGTCTTGTGCCCGGCACAACTCGCTCTGCAGAGCTCCCATCAGTAATATGCAATATCTATCGTGCTAGCTCCTCTTTAATGGCCAATCGAATGATCATTATTCATATTTTACAGTGAAGCTGCATACTTCTACCGTCCAAGAAAATTTTAGCGGTGTCGTCGTCGTCAGGAAAATAACCTCAGGCGACAGAAAAAACACATAACAAGCATCAAAAGCACACGATGGATGATAAGGCGCGTCTGAACAATGGGAACTCCGTCCGATGGGTTCCGGTAAACGTCACGTTTGCTGCTCCTTCGAAAGGGGTTGACATCATTCGAAGCCCTCGTGTGAAGTGCAAACAGCATAATGTATGATAACGACGGCGGCATAACTGGCTAAAATAATAAAAAGTAAAAAAGAATTTAAAAAATTGATGACGCTTAAGCTTCGTCTTAAGAGCGGGATGCGACAGCGTGTTGCAGCGTTGCCAAGGAGTCTACGGAACGCTATCGTCCGTTATGCGCGACGCCTTGTCTGGACATTTATGGAAAGGAAACATATATTGGCTGACACCTGAGCCACGCCGTAACAGAAAACGAAGTGAAAATTGGTTTTAAGGTAAGGAAATGACGCCTGCCTCACATATATTGGTGGACATCCAAACCGCGCCGTAAGGAAAATTTTATTCATTGACTGAACAACTCTTTTCCATCAGAAAAGACGCACACAGGCCTGGGAGATGGGAGTTGCGCGTCCGCTGTTAGAAGCTGGCTGGCAGGCAAGGAATACTTCCGACGCGCGCTGGCAACAATTACAACTACGCATGCGGTAAACATGATAGGTTTGCAGCTGCTTCGAAAGAGGTTGACGTCATTCGAATCCCCCGTGTGAAGGTGTGAAGGGCAATCTGCATAATGTATGATATCTGCGCCTGCAAGCAATGCGAACCACGCGCCTTCTACTCGCGTGTGTTTCCCGGTAAAGATTCTGGTTTCGTTTTCGTGTCCTTATCTCCTTTCAAATCAGGCATACAGCAGGCAGCTCAAGTACATTTTACTTGTCTCTGCTTTCACACTTTGTAGAGCCACGTGTGTGAATTTTCAAGTGGCGTGTCGTTTTATAGCGTCGCTGTTCAACAACAGTCATAGCGTGGATTGGAGTCACAAATTTTTAAAATTCGGCCTCATAGCCATGGAAAGAGCGATAGTATGTAGAATTTATCTGACGCCTACGTTAGCTCGGTGGCAATGACCATGCCGACCCGAATGCCGAGGCAAAGGCAGGTCCCACCGTACAGCACGGGGAAGGGGGCGCAAAGCAGAAAGAGGGCCCGAGCTGGCTCAGGGAAAACAGTGTCATTTGTGGGGGAAGCCGAGGATAAGTACCTGTTGCCAGCTTAAAAAAAGACGTCAAAGTTTGGCACATTGGGTTTAAACGGTTGTGGCTTAGTACAAGCTAAGCCCGAGCTCAGCTCGAGCTCGAAGTATCTCCACAGAATGCCAATCACCACATTCCGGGCAGTGGGTAAATTTCTTGAAGCAATGGTGTACCATCCTTGCAGATGGTAGTCCAAATGCGCGCAACGTGAACAAAATCGATCATACCGGTGAGCGAAAATCAAATGACAGGACAGCAAAACAACACTGAACAAAACGAGCAGATGATTTGTATTGTTATCACTGAATACCTACAAGCATAGGAGATGTTTTATTTGTGGCATTTGAGCACCACAAACATCCCGTATCCTTCTTGGTTTCAGTGACTGCAGGCTTGCTTCATGCATTTCATCAAAAGCCCCTCTTTTCCGATGTACATCACAAATTCCTTTATCTGCAGCGCTGTTTTCTTTCCTGCGTAGTATATCCTGTGATCGCTCGCCATCTACCATAGCAGGTGTCGGAAGAAGGGAGGCAACAGCAAAGAGGGAACACGCCCGAAGCTGGTGGAGACGAGGCATGCATATGCGCTACTGAATTTTATCTCGTAGCCAGCTTTCATCGTGCCCAAATTTATTCTTCTAGAATCTACAGACTCCACCTTTTAAAGCCTTTGTACACAAAAAAAAACAAGAGGCCTGTATACAGTCCGCGTAACTATGCACTATGCTGCCCGTGTGTTCTTTTGTAAAATATTCTCGCTTTCCCGTTTTGTTTCGTGCGGGTGCTTCACTGCGGCGACGGAACTTTGTAAACTACTTCCAAAAATTCGCGCTTACCCCAAATGCACGACGTGTCGGCGTGGTTAGAGCACGCTGGAAACAGCCGAAGGCGAAGGTAATCATACGGTAGGCTATGGGTATTTGCAGGCTTCGTGCTACGCGCACTCTACACTTACCTTACATGACTTACACCTTAATATCAAAATTTACACCGCAGTTGCCTACAGTTTCTTCCTTTCTTTATTTCTTCATTTTTTCTTAGACATTTGTCGAGGAGAGGGTTGAGACTAACGGCTTGGTATTGCTTGACGAGGCCTCAGCCCCCCGTGCATGACAGAGGCCAAATATATATATATATATATATATATATATATATATATATATATATATATATATATATATATATATATATATATATATATATATATATATTTATTTATTTATATATATATATACATATACGTGTAACAGTGCGGCTGGGCGGCACACAAACAATATCTTTGGTCAAAACACAAACGCATACAGTGCATACAAGAAACAAAGATACATCGGTGAAAGGAAAGGGCACTCAACGAGAAAATTGCACTATAAATGTAGAATGGTTACAACATAAAAATGATAAGAATCATGATACATATGCAACACAATACACTAAATAAGAGATTTTCCTCATCTTTCCTCTTTCCTCTTCCCTTCAAGCACCGAAAGAAAATATGTCCATGAACAAATACCCGCACAAATATTAACAGCACAGGCATCGCAAGTAAGAAAAATGGGAGATAGCAAAGGGAACATCATTAATTGCAAAAGAGACAAAACATCTATACACTACACTACCACGGAAAAGATATCAGTGAGAAAAGTAGAAAACATCACTGAACAAAAGAGCTTTCTTACAATTCTTTTTGAAGGCAGGGAACGGTTTATTGTAATTAACGGGAATGTCTCTTCTATTGAGCATTTTGGTAACCTGAAAGGGTAGTGTCACGTAGTGGTGACGGCAGTCGAAGCAGCGATGAAGACGGACGAAAGGGTCTTCTAAAAGAAAACTGTTTATTGGGCAGACTTGCATCCAAAATGGTCGGAATCACTCGGCGGCGGCGAAGCGAGAAGCGTGCTCGGCGGTCTTCGAACAGAAAGCCCGCCGCTGTCGGCCGTGCTCAATTTAAAACTGATAGCGAACTTTCGAGAATAAGAGCGCAAAAATACTAGAACTTTCCGGAACAGCGTAGAATCTGCTCTGCCTGGCTGCGATCAATCGAGATAAATCTAATCGCGTCTTGCGTCGCAAACAAAGCGATAAAGTGGTGTGGCGGCAGATTTCAAAAACGAACAAACACTGCAAATATTCGCGGCATTATTCCCCTCTCAAAGAAGCATCGACCCGATGCATTAAAACAAATAATGCGTCTTGTAATAGAAAAAAACTGATCTTGCGAAAATAAAGCATGAAAATGCAGCGGCCTTTAGCGCACATAATACGTCTTCAGACGGACTACATGGACAACTTCTGGTCGTACGCGGCGTCGCTGGGATGAAGTCATTGCGTCAGGGATGACTTCATAATCCAGTTCACCCAGCCGTCGAAGAACCTTGTACGAACCGAAATAGCGGCGCAAAAGCTTTTCACTCAATCCACGGCGGCGAATGGGCGTCCACACCCAAACTTGGTCTCCTCGCTTGTATTCCGCGTTGCGTCTTCGTAAGTTGTAGCGTCTGGCGTCAGACCGCTCCTGATCTTTGATCGGCAATCGGGCAAGCCTTCGAGCTTCTTCTGCGCGTTGAAGGTAGGCGGCAACGTCGACGTTCTCTTCTTCTGTAACGTTGGGCAGCATGGCGTCTAGCGTGGTTGTGGCATCCCTGCCATGGACGAGCCTAAAAGGCGTCATCTGGGTGGTCTCCTGCACTGCGGTGTTGTAGGCGAAGACGACGTAAGGCAGGATGACATCCCAGGTTTTATGTTCGGCATCGACATACATAGCGAGCATATCGGCGATAGTTTTGTTCAGGCGCTCGGTCAGTCCGTTGGTCTGCGGATGGTACGCAGTTGTCCTCCGGTGGCTGGTTTGGCTGTAGCGCAGTATGGTTTGCGTTAGTTCCGCCGTAAACGCTGTTCCTGTGTCCGTGATGAGCACATCGGGGGCGCCGTGTCGAAGAAGAATGCACTTCACGAAAAATTTGGCGACTTCTGCTCCTGTTCCGTTCGGTAGGCCTTTCGCACCGGCGGAGCGGTTCAGGTAGTCGGTCGCTATGATGATCCACTTATTTCCAGATGGTGACGTTGGAAAAGGGCCAAGAAAGTCTATGCCAATCTGCTGAAAAGCCCTCGAGGGAGGATCAATGGGGTACAGAAATCCTGCTGGTCGTGTGGGAGGAGTCTTTCGTCGCTGACAATCTCGGCATGTTTTCACATAGTGTGCGACATCGGCAGACAGTCGGGGCCAGTAATACTTGTCTTGAATGCAGCGGAGGGTGCGAGTAAACCCGAGATGTCCAGCTGTCGGCTCGTCGTGTGAAGCCTGTAGAACTTCTTCGCGGAGACAAGTAGGCACAACTAGGAGGTAGGCTGTTTTGTTCGCTGTAAAGGTCTTCTTCACAAGGACCTCATTCTACACACACAAGGAAGAGAGTCCTCGCTTGAATGAAGCGGGGGTGAAGAAACCTTGCCTTCCAGGTACTCGATGAGGCCTTTTAGGTTGGAGTCCGAGCGTTGCTGCTGAGCAAAAGAGCTTGCGCTGATGGGTCTCAGGAAGGCGTCCTCATCGTCGTCTCCGGCAGCGGTGCATCTACAGGGGCTCGTGAGAGGCAATCGGCGTCAGAGTGCTTGCGTCCGGACTTGTAAACGACGGTGACGCCAAACTCCTGGAGACGCAGACTCCATCGAGCGAGTCGGCCAGAGGGATCCTTCAAATTGGCAAGCCAGCAGAGCGCGTGGTGGTCGCTGACCACCTTGAACGGCCGTCCGTAGAGGTAGGGGCGGAATTTCGACGTAGCCCAGATGATGGCAGGGCACTCCTTCACAGTTGTCGAATAGCTAGCCTCGGCCTTGGAAAGGGAACGGCTAGAGTATGCGATGACTTTCTCCAGCCTGTCGCTTTTTGAACAAGGACGGCGCCTAGTCCCACGTTGCTTGCGTCGATGTGAACTTCAGTATCGGCGTTTTCATCAAAATGCGCAAGGATCGGTGGGGACTGTAAATGACGCTGAAGTTCCTTGAAGGCTTCTGCTTGCGGCACTTCCCATTTAAACGGCACGTCTGCCTTCGTCAGTTAGGTCAGGGGCTCGGCTTTGCGCGAAACGCTTTTCACAAATCGTTGGTAATATGCGCACAGTCCGAGAAATCTGCGCACTGCTTTATTATCGGCCGGCGGTGGAAACTCTTCAATAGCAGCTGTTTTCTGCGGGTCTGGGCGTACTCCTTCCTTGCTAACGATGTGGCCTAGAAACAGCAGCTCTTCGTAGGCAAAGTGGCATATCTCTGCTTTCAAGGTTAGGCCAGACGACTTTATTGCGTCTAATACTGTTCGAAGTCTTTTGAGGTGCTCTTCAAAGTTCGAGGCGCAGACAACGACGTCATCTAAATATACCAGACAAATTTGACACTTCAGGCCTGCCAGCACTGTATCCACTACTCGTTGAAACGTCGCTGGTGCGGAACAAAGACCAAATGGCATCACCTTGAACTCAAACAGCCCATCCGGAGTTATGAATGCTGTCTTCTCGCGATCTCTTTCGTCGACCTCAATTTGCCAGTAGCCGCTCTTGAGGTCCATCGATGAGAAATATTTGTCGTTGCAGAGACGGTCCAGTGTGTCGTCGATGCGGGGGAGAGGATAGATGTTCTTCTTTGTTTTGTTGTTGAAGCGGCGGTAATCCACGCAGAATCGAAGTGCACCGTCTTTCTTTCTCACTAGAACAACAGGTGGCGGCCATGGGCTGTTTGAAGGCTGCATGACGTCGTCGCGAAGCATTTCTTCGACTTCGTCCCGGATGGCTTGTCGTTCTCGCGGTGACACACGGTAGGGGCTTTGACGGAGAGGTCGGACGTGTTGATCTGTTATAATGCGATGCTTGGCAATTGGCGTCTGTCGCACCTTCGGCGATGTCGAAGAACACTCACTGTAGTTTGAAGCAGATTGCGGATCTGGTCTTGTCTGTTCCGGTGCAAGGCTGGGTTGGTGTCGAAAGTGGCCGAGTTCTCTTGGCCAGGCGAATCTTCTGCGGAAGGGTCGGAGAGGGCGAAGGAGTCTCGTACGTCAGATATTTCGTCGAAGAAAACAATCGTCGTTCATCTGTTAATGTGCGGTATTCTTCGCTGAAGTTAGTCAGCAGAACTTCGGTGTAGCCATTGCGGAAACGTGCGATGCCTCTTGCGATGCTGATTCCTCCTTTCTAGAAGCAACTGCATGTTCCCCTCGATGATGACTTCAGCGCTAATGGCTTTTGTGGCGCCTACGGTCACGATAACGCTTGAACGAGGTGGGACGCTCATTTCTTCCTCCAGGACACTCAGGGAAACGTGATTTTCCGCAGTTTTCATCGAAGCGATGGCTTCGTCCGTCGAAAGCGCGATCAGCTTGGATCGCAGGTCGATGATCGCCTGACGCTCATTAAGGAAATCCATACCCAAGATCACTTCGCGGGAGCATTGCGCTAGCACAACAAAGGTGGCAGGATATGTATGTCCTTTGACAGTCACTCGCGCTGTGCATCGTCCTGATGGCGTAATGAGGTGGCCCCCTGCGATGCGAATTTGTGGGCCTTCCAAAGCCGTTGTGATTTTTCTCAACTGCGCAGCGAATGTTCCATTCATCACCGAGTAATCGGCTCCTGTGTCGACTAGAGCGGTAACTTTCCGGCCGTCGATAGTCACTTCTAAGTCGGAGGTCCTGGCTCTTGCATTACATGTCGCTCTCGGCGTCGGGTCACGGCTTCGTCGCGTATGCGAGTCGCGGGTGGGGCGTGTGGTCGAAGCTCTTCTGGGTGGCGGCGTCGTTTTCAAGGCAGGCTGCGTCGTGGTCGGGGTTCTCATTGTGTGCGGCGTCGGTGCAGCGAGTGCCGGTTCTCATGCGGCGTCGCGGGTGCAGCGTCTTCATGAGGCGTGGTCGATGGGGGACCTTCGGCGTTTCGCTCTTGAGCAACCTCACCTCCAGAGGTTGCTGCCTTCAGTTTCCCCTACGGGGGCTGGGAGACCTTCCTCGTACCGCGGCTGCGTAGCTGCGGCGTGGCGACGCAAAGCGCGAGTTTGATGGCGATGGTGAGCGCGAAAAGCGGTTCGGCGTGTACTCTTCTCGACGCAGGTACTCGCCGATTTCCTGCGGACGTTGTCCGAATCGTGGTCGTGGGGCGATAACGGCAAATCCTCGAAGACCGATACGTCGGTACGGGCAGTGACGAAGAATATGGCAGGCCTCACCGCAATGGAAGCACAACAGCCGGTTGTCGGAAGTCCTCCAGGCGTCGCATTTCCTGGGGCTTGAGAGTCGGTCATAGGCTGGGCGGGCGGGGGCTGGGAGTCGGCGTTGTGGAACAAGTGGCTCATCTCGGGGAGGACGTGGGGGTTGTCGTTGGGGCTGAGCAGTCCTTACTGCAGCGGCGTAGGTCATGGCCTGGGGTTCTGTGGCCGTCGGGGTGCCAAGTGCCTGTTGCACTTCTTCCCGTACCGCTTAAGCCGTTACCAACTAGCCCAACTTAATGTTTTCACGAAGTTCCCGTACCGCGTCCATCAGAGTCGCTGCTTGTGGCTGTGGGGAGGATGGCATTAATCGGCGTAGCTCCTTTCGGAAGACTTCGCGGATGACTTCCCGCAAGCTGTCGCTGGTGGTGGCCGGCGTGTCCGAATGGATTGCACAAGCAGAGGAAGGGCGGTTGTACTGCCGAGCTCGGACGTCGAGGGTCTTTTAAATCGTGCAGGCTTCTTGCATGAATTCCTCGACTGTTTTTGGCGGCTGGCGGACGAGGCTGCCAAAGAGTTCGTTTGGTTTATGGGGTTCAACGTCCCAAAGCGACTCAGGCTATGAGAGACGCCGTAGTGAAGGGCTCCGGGAATTTCGACCACCTGGGCTTCTTTAACGTGCACTGACATCGCACAGTACACGGGCCTCTAGAATTTCGCCTCCATCGAAATTCGACCGCCACGGCCGGGATCGAACCCGCGTCTTTCGGGTTCGAGCGCCATAACCACTCAGCCACCGCGTCGGCGCGCTGCCAAAGAGTTGTTCTTTTACGACGCGCATTAAAAACTGAACTTTCTTTTCCTCGGTCATCCCGGGGTCGGCGCGGCGAAATAGGCGCTTCATCTCCTCGACGTAACCACGGACGGGCTCATTCGGAAGCTGGATCCTGGACTCGAGGAGCCGTTCGCCTTTTTCTTTCCTCACGACACTGGTGAATACTTTCAATAGTTCTCTCTCGAATAGCTCCCATGTCGTAAGGGACGACTCGTAGTTTTCGTACCACGTGCGTGCGGAGCCATCCAATGAGAAGAACACGTGTCCAATTTTTGCCGCATCATCCCACTTGTTGAATGACGCCACGCGCTCAAATTGATCCAACCATTCTTCAAGGTCTTCGCCTAGGGATCCGTTGAAAGTTGGCGGCACCCGCGGCTGCTGCATTATGATCGGTGTCGACATGTTCGGCGAGATTGCGGTACTCGTAGCAGCGTCTCTTCGCTGTCTGGTGCGGTCCTGCAGTTTCTCGAACTCAGGCTCTTCTCCCTGGAGACGTCAGCTGGCTCGCTGAGTTGCTGGCTCGTCCTCGGGTGTGATGCGCTGAGGGCTGGCTTCACGACTTGAAGGGGGCGTCCAGGACATGGAAGGCTACCCCGCACCTCCACCAGATGTCACGTAGTGGTGACGGCAGTCGAAGCAGCAATGAAGACGGACGAAAGGGTCTTCTAAAAGAAAACTGTTTATTGGGTTGACTTGCACCCAAAATGGACTGAATCACTCGGAGGCGGCGAAGCGAGAAGCGTGCTCGGCGGTCGTCGAACAGAAAGCCCGCCGCTGTCGGCCGTGCTCAATTTAAAGCTGATAGCGAATTTTTGAGATAAAGAGCGTAAAGTTACTAGAACATTCCGGAACAACGTAGAATCAGCTCTGCCTGGCTGCGATCAATCGGGATAAATCTAGTCGCGTCTTGCGTCGCAAACAAAGCGATAAAGTGGTGTGGCGGCAGATTTGAAAAACGAACAAGCACTGCAAATATTCGCGGCAATATATACATACATATCACGGTGCGGCTGGGCGGCACACAAACAATATCATTGGTCAAAACACAAACGCACACAGTGCATACAAGAAACAGATACATCGGTAAAAGGAAAGGACACTCAACGAGAAAATTGCACTATAAATGTAGAATGGTTACAACATAAAAATGATAGGATTCCTGATACGTATGCAACATAATACAGTAAGTCAGAGATTTTCCTCATTTTTGCTCTTCCCTCTTCCCCTTCAAGCACAGAAAGAAAATATGTCCATGAACAAATATCCGCACAAATATTAACAGCACAGGCATCGCAAGTAAGAAAAATGGGAGATAGCAAACGGAACATCATTAATTGCAAAAGAGACAAAGCATCTATACACTACACTTCCACGGAAAAGATATCAGTGAGAAAAGTAGAAAACATCACTGAAGAAAAGAGCTCTCTTACAATTCTTTTAGAAGGCAGGGAACGGTTTATTGTAATTAACGAGAATGTCTCTTCCATTGAGCATTTTGGTAACCTGAATGGGTAGTGTTTGCCGGCCATAGTTTGTTGTAACTATTGGAATTCTTATTTTCGGATCTCTGATGTCGTACGGGCTTACATTCTCCGTAGGTACGTTATGCAGTCTGTTCTTAAGTATCCACTGTAGCAGCTTGAAGTAGTACACCTAGTCTGCCCTCAGAAAATTGTACTTACTAAAAAGTGAGTGAGTTCTTAGTTTCCGTTTATCCTCATAGTAAGTTTCGCATATGCGTAGCAATTTCTTCTACAAGGTGATTAATTTGTTGTAATTTGAGGCAGTTGTTGTGCCCCAAACTAGTATACTATAGCTTATCCTAGAGTAGAACGGAGAATAATATAATGTCAGCTTCAACCAAGATGGAATTAAGTGTTGAATTCGGAAGAGGCAGCCTGTAAACCGTGATAATTCGGACTTAAGGCTATCTATGTAGGTGTTCCATGAGAGATCACCACTGAACCATACCCTAAGAACTTTTCCTCGGTGACCTCCGCCAGCGGGTTGCCGTCGTACCTGATGTTGATGGGACTGTCATCTCACATGCTTGTGGGTTTGAAAATTAAGTATTTATATTTTGTTATATTTAGGCTTACACGATTGGCTTGCAGCCACGTAGGTAGTTTTAGTAAGTATTCATCTACAGATTTTTCTAAGCATGCTTTTGTTGCTCCCGTGAAGAATATAATAGTGTCATCTGCGTGCATGATTAATTGAGGATATCCTGGTATCATAGTTATATCGTTTACGTATATAAGAAATAGTTCTAGAGTTGTAGCAAAGCCAGGGCATGTGCCGCCAGGATTAGAATGGCTGCTGGCACTCGCTGCACGGGCCCAAGACGGGCAGCCACACGGTGGCATTCACGATGTGTCATGGAGGAACTTTCTTATTGTTCAGTTTAACAGCAAACCTTGTCGTTCTAGGTATTCTGAGGAAGCATAGAGACTGCGCGGCCGCCAGGCAAAGTACCAGAACGCAGTCAAACGTCACCGCCCCTTGTGCAAGCGGCAGCTTTCAGTCAGCACCTTTGCCACACCACCACCGAAGTCCGTCGTAACGCCACCGCCGGGCAGCCTCGGCCACTTCGCCTCATCGAAGAGACGAACTGACGAGATGAGCATCAAAATGGTCTAGTTCGCATCTTCTTCGTTCTTTGTCATTATATAATTTAGGCACCCATCAATTTTGGTCAATCTTCCTTAGCCGTTCTTCGTTCAATGCTGCACTGTGCGTCTCCGCCGCTTAAACGACAACCAACCCGTATGCCCTTAACTCCCTCCTTCGTGGTCTTACCATGAGCATCTGGTAATCTCCCTACAGCTCTCTGGTTTATTTTTAATCCCTGTGGCACTTTTTACCTTAATCACAATACGGCATTCTCAAAGGGGAGCCCTGTCACCAATATTACTTTCCAAGTACCTATCTGCCCTTCACATGCCTATTGTATCTCCATAGTGATTGACGTTTCATTTTTGTAGCCTTTTTCTGCACTTTTACACTAGTGGTGTGTTCGAGCTTTTGGATGTCTATCTTGCCTTAGATAGGGTTAGGATCGCAGTTGCTTGCGCCGAGAAGCGCTGAAAAGATTTTCACTGGAAACGTGGGCTGGAGTGATCGCCTTCGCCAACCACTGAATTCGGCCGTGGTGTTTTTTGAATCCGCACTTGCTACGTCCGGGTTTAAGAACATTGGATGTGCAAACGTAAAAGTTGCACGTCCCTGTGGTGCCCAACGAGCATGACTTCAGCACAGATTACCTCCTGTGGACTACGAATTTAATAAAGTGAACGTAAGCATGTTCAGAGAATTTAATTGTGAAATAAATGGAAGCTAGGATGAAATAAAGAATCCCAATGGGCGCTGAAATTCCCTTAGATGTCCTAAACGCCTGCAGGACGTCCAAGAGAGGTTTATTGCCATTAGGATTTAACCTAATGTCAAGAGCTGCCTTCGATTTCGTTCATCTTCACTAGAAGATCGTCATCGTAATCGATCCTGTGCACTGCGGGTGAAATAAACAGAGGCTGGTGTACTTCATCCTATGTGGAGAGCAAGCAGTTTCGAAAAGGAACAATGCCGGAGCCAATGCGTGGTTTAACGACACGTGGATTTCTTTCTGGTACTAACGGCAACTTGGCGAAGAGCGCCATAGCTATTGGGTATCCGGTCTGCACGAGTTGGCATTACTAGGATATGCGGATAGTACTTAGTTTTACTAAACCGAATCCAATATTTGCATAAATATTCGCTGCTTGCGCGAATTCATGCAAACCGAATATTCATGCGGAATAGTGAAGCGCTCGTGGGGCGCTGTAAGTCATTTGGTAAATCAAGAATAGGGGGCGTTATCGATTAGGGGATTGGGGGAATAGTGTGCTGCTATTGCGCATGCCCTGAAGAACAACGCCTTTCGGGTTGCCATGCGTGTTCTCGCATCCATTTAACTGAGAGGGTAAAGAGGTAACTATCGAAAAACAACACTAATAGCCAAGAGACGTTCAACACGAAGTCGGTGTATTAAATCTGTGACCGTCATGCCAAACACTTAGGTAAATTACTCTTTCTATTCGTGAAAACAATGAACAAACAGCACCGATTCTAAGTTGTTGAGAGGCATGAGAAACCATGCCCTCAAATATCGGGAATTAACGCAAGGTGCGAAAAACCTGGCTTAACTCGCTCGTGTCGCTCATCTTGAAGGCCGTATGTATCTCCATTACGAATGCCACCACATGACCGCGTCGCTGCGCTGAACCCTTCTTCCCGCGCTTAAAAATTGCGGCAGCATGGTGCGCAGCGTCAGAACGGGCAATGGTTTTGAAAGAGTCGCCGAAGAAAGAAAAACTATGACTTGCCCTATTCTGCCTTCCATCTGATTATACTAAAACTGCCCGAAAACTTTGGAGCGAATTCGATTCGTACCTAATTTTTAACAAGCGCTTTTGGACTCGTTCAGCGATTCAAATTATAAGGATATCCGATTCGCTTTTCGAAAATTTCGAATATTGGCGAACTCCTATCGCAGACCCATCTTCCAAGAATGGCAACGCAGGGCGATGGAGTACCAGCTGAGGGGAAGCTTGGGCCTAGCGGAAACCGACAAGTATCTGGAGGCAGGGGTAATAACTCAGCACGTTACCTTTACGGGGCGGATGTTCAATCCGCGGCGAGAAGTTTCTGGCGCCACCTGTATTTCACGCGAATGCTATGCAGGCCGTGTGACTGCAGCCTTTAAAAATATGCGCGCCACGTAAGCCACGGAATTGCCGGAGAAGGCATAGGAACTAAATATTTTGTCTGTGTCGTTCTTGGTATTGAAGAACTTGCTTTTCAGCAATTGCTGCATGATGGAGTTGGTGTGGGATAAATGGTGTAGTACGCTGGAGGCTAAACCTACGTGGTCACTTAATTGCTGCCGAGGAAAATGTTGTCCATGCCAGCAGTGTACGGAATCCGCTTTAGAAAATGTGCTCCTATGGCGAAGTAGTTTAGCCGGACCTGGGACGAGGTCCACCGATGGAGTGGGGGCAGCTAAACTTGTCGTCTATTCACTATTCACTCTGAAGCAACCGAGCTTGACCCGTTCGCCAGAAAATCCGGTGTCGGGCGTAGTCGGGGTCGGTGCTGGGGCTATGGGGAAAAAATCACGGACATGGGTCTGGCAGGTGGTCCCCAAAGAGGAACGTAGGAGGCAGGTGGGACACCTAGGTCACGTGACCTTCAGGTGTCATCACAACCTGCCTATCGGATAGGGAGAATACTGCTCATCGTGGCCGGCGGCAGTTAAATTAATGGTTGGCAGTTGAATAATTGATTAATAATTGTGTCAGCGAATTAATGACTGGTCACTCAGAAAGAGCAACCTGGGCCGCAAAGGAGCCATCGCTGCGAGCACCTTCTATGGCATGGCAGTGGCACATTTCTTAACCGCTGCATCAGTGCTCCAGGAAGAATATGAGGGCTCTCAGGGGTCTATGAATTTAATGTAAAGTATGACCTCTGCATATAGGAGAATTCACGCTATCGCGTAAATGCGCTTAAGGCGGAGCTCAAGTGACCTTTCCCATATTTTTTCGGTAGCCGAATCCATAATAGTGAGGGTGGTTTGTCTGTTTGCTTTGTGAAATTTAAAATTATTTCCGATTTTATGTTTCTTAAAAAATTTGATCATTGTAATTGTAATTTAAATTGTAAATTAGAAGTGTGTTCAATATTGTAATCTTGAATTGTTTAATTTCGTATGTTGAAATTTATTGTGGATTAAGAATGAAATGAATTTTTTGAATGAAACTTCAACTTAAGTTAAAAATTACTACATTTTAGTGCAAATAGGAATTGACAATAAAATTTACCATTTTAGAAATGAAAATAAAATTTTAATGTTTGAAAAAAATGTAACTTCAAGGGACTGGCGCCTCTCTCCTTATGCTGACCTCTTTTTTCCGAGTGGAAGGAGATTGAACGAGTCTTTGAACGAGAGAGAATTTTCTTGAGAAAAGATTTTTTAGCGGTTAAGGTGTCTCGCAGAAATTTGCGAGCTGTAAATTGCGATGAATTGCGGTTCTCGCTGAATGCTTACACTGAGCCGTAGCCTAGGTTAATTGGTCTTATTTTCTTTTGCCGCCTAGTGTTAATAATCGTCTGCATGCTACTCACCGTAAATAAGTATATGTATTTATAAAGTGAATGGCCTGGCAGGCAACAAATTTAAAGGAAAAAATAAACGCATAAACAATACAGGGAATGAAATTAAGATGCAGCGATTTCACATGGTAATGCAAATAACGCATATCGAAAGACGTATACGCTTACACGCTGAGTGTGCCAGAACCAGAGAGCTTTTTATGCCGTTGCTGAATACCTTGACTTTGGTGCAAATTTAAATGATACAATGCAGCCGCAACGTCCCTATCTATTCTAATGTCCTTCCTATGACATCTCCACTTTCCAAGGCATTCTCTGTTATACGTCGTGTCGGCACGCTACTCCGGATAGACGACAAAAAAAAATAGAGCACTGCAGAGTCAGTTCGGGGAGACAGCGTACAGGTGTTCGATTCGGACCTGGTTATCTGCTCTGCTCTGCTTTGGCTGCTCTGCTCTGCTGAGAACGATCAGTTAAGTTTCGGGTGACTTCTCGTTTTGTGGGCTTTCAGCCCGCGGAGAGGCAGTAAGGCCGGGCTATATCTACCCAGTCTCATGGCAAGGGGAGCTCCACCTGGTCGGCTACTCTATCCCCTGATCTCCTGCCATTGGAAGCTTTTTGCGCAGCGGCGTCGGCAGTATCCGTGTTGCGCTGGTGCCTCACGATGGCGGTGCTATCAAGATGACCAACCCTGGAGCCATTCGGGCTGATCTTCAGTCAGTCATTTCTCATTATGATTCAATCTCAGAGGTACGGCAGTATGGAAGCGGCGGGATTCTGTGTAGATCGCCAGACCTCGACTCTGTCAGAGATTTAATAAAGGCCTCATTTTTCGCCACGCTTCCGGTAAGTTAATTTATTCCTTCACATCTGGCTTGCAAGAAAGGTATCTTTCGAGGCGTGGACTCTTCCCTGTCTCCAGCAAAGACCCTTGAGCTTCTGGCTGCTGGAGGTGTTGTTGCTGTGCACCGCTGTAGCCGGGATGTAAACAACATGCGGGTGCCTACCGAATCTCTGATTGCCACCTTTGTCGGAAATTGCTTCCCCTGTGAAATCAAGACAGGACCTCTAATTTTTCGGGTAGACCCTTTGTCATCTAGGCCTCTGCAGTGCAACAACTGTTGGTGCTATGGCCATTGCGCCAGCGGTTGCAAATTCAACTTGCGGTGTTGCAACTGTGGGGATGGCCATGCAACGATCACCTGCACTCACCAGAACGAGAAGTGTTGCCTTCGCGGTGGGGCCCACTCTGTAAACTACTCAAATTGTCTTTCCCCAGCGCAGGAAATCTAAACTCCAAAGATAATTGACAGAAAACGCTGTTCACGCCCCTGACGATATTACACAGTTGAGAGAACGTACCCAAGGTTATGCAGGTGCGGCCGCTCCTCAAGGAGTCATGTTAGACTCGACGCTACCCCAGGAAATTTCGGCTGTTGTGGAGGCTTCAATGTCTGAAATTGTAGAAAGGATTGTCGCAAGTGTATCGGAGTGTCTTACAAACGTTCTAATGACTCAGCTTACACATGCCGTGCAGGCCGGTTTGGCCCCTCTCTCGGCAGCAAATCCCTCTCCTCTTAACCAGTCTACAATTTTTGAAGTATCTCAGCACCAGGAATGTACTACCGCCCCTTCCGCGGTACTTACCTCGGATACTTCGAGTGATTCGTCGTCTTCTATACGTATCCAGCCCAAATCAAAGAAGCCACAGCTTGGCACCAAGCCCAAGGATACCATTTTGGGGCAGGCACTTGCTGCTAGGCTTTCGCTAGCATAGCGTCGTTGCGGGTTCTACAGTGGAACTGTCGCTCTATTATTTCATCTTCCACCTATTTACTCTGCATTTCCACCCAGCTTAATCCCGATCTCATAATTCTGCAAGAAACCTGGCTTTCAACTGACAAACATTTTCATTTTAGATATTACCGTTCATTTCGCCTAGATCGCCAGTCAGGAGGATGTTGTTTACTAACTTTTGTCTCTTCAAACTTTTGCCACAGGGCTAAGGTATCTTTTCAACAAATGTCTCCTGACTATGAGATTTTGGCATTACACTTTGTACTTCCTGGGTGCTCTCCATTTTCCATAGCAAATTTTTATTTCCCCTCTGGAGTACAGGATATTAGACCTCTGGACTTGTTACTCGCTAACTGTAAAAACCCAGTTCTCGTGGATGGAGACTACAATTCTCACCATGTGTCGAGGGGTTTCAGGACTAATCTATACGGCAAGCGCCTTTGGGTCTGGGTTTCTGATCACAACCTTATCCCAAGCAGCACATGTAATCGGACCAATATTGCAACAGCATGCTTCCGTCCTGGTCCTTTGTAGGGCCGGCCGTAGCCAATACGTTTCCAATATTAGGCCAATTACCTGTGCTGCTTGGATATGTGCTTAAATTCAAGATCGGCCACTTATCTTCGCGCACAGACTCAATCTGTTTTAGATCTCATGTTCACTAGTCCTGGCATTGGCGCAACGGAATGGAAGACTTGATTGCGGCACCTCAAGTTACCATGTACCTATTCATTTTGATATCGTATGTCGTGTAACTCCGGCGTCTTTTCAGTTGCGGCCCTATCTAAATTAAGACAGATTTCAGACGGCGTTGCGCTCTGCCCTTGCGGCAGTGTCTAACGTCGCCGAGGCCCATCAGTCAACAAGCATATGTCTGGCTATAGTAGAATGCTGTAAAAAGATGGAGTTTCTGGTGCTTCAAAAAAAAGGAATTCTTCTACCTGGTCGAATGCGGACTGTACAAGAGATTACAGGCGGAGGAGGCAGTATCGAAAAAGCTGCTTCATAACCAATTCTCAAATAACTGGAGTGATTGTAAATTCATTGCAGCCGCCTTTAAACAGACAGTTTCTGGTGCGAAGGAAAAATATCACTCAGAACATTTCGATTACTTTTTCGAAGTCGGGCAACCGACGTGCACTATTTGGCTTTCTACGGTCTAGAAAACTGCTCACGTATTCTAGTAATTTACAGTCGTTAGTTATGTCATCTAAAAAAGCTATCCAGGCGGTTGAATTAATTGCCACGGGCCTACAAAAAGGTATTCCTCTCTACTGCGTTCGCGATCAATGTTGGTGGCAAATAATAATGCCTAACAAGTTAATCTATTGCAGCTTTCTCAAGATGTACAGAGATTACCAGCGGCTGCTTCTGGCCCTTATGGTGTCACTACAATGATGCTGAAGTTTTTCTATGAGGAGTCTCCCGACTCCTTATTGCACCTTATAAACTACTCTATCAAACACGCTGGGATACCTCCTGAGTGGAAGCTGGCCAAGGTGATTCCTTTACTGAAAATGAGGGTGGAGGCTATGAATTCGATAATATTAGGCCAATTTCTTCAACATCAAACGTGGTGAAATTAGTAGAAAAGGTGGTACTAATTCGGGTGACAGCCTTCGTGGTCAGCAAAAATAAACTCAGCCCGTGTCAACTCGAATTCCGGCCACGGTGTTCGATATGGAATGCACATGCTGACCTTGAGAGCACAATTCTCCTTGCTCGTCATCAACGCCAGGTCGCGGTTTTGTTTACGCTAGAGGTCGTCATAGCTTACGACAGTGTAGAACACTCTATCCTAATACGTAGGCTACAGTCTCTTCAGTTTCTAGATTATATAGTTGCTTGGATATCTGCATTTCTTTATAATAGGGAATAGTTTTGCGTTCATAATGGTGCTCATTCAGAGAGGTACAAACAAACGACCCGTGTACCGCAAGGAGCTGTTCTTTCTCCTGCGCTCTTTAATATTCTGTTGAGCTCAATTTCTCTCCATCGATATGTACATACTTACGTCTATGCGGACGACATTGCGTTTTTTGCGACTGCGCCGGATATACATTCCCTGCATCGTCTGGTGTAGTCATATCTGAGTACACTTGAGCACTGGCTGAGCAGCTTACACCTGAAGTTAAATGTTAGCAAGTGCGCCATACTTGTTTTCCCTCTACAGAATCCGGTAGTGGTCTCTCTCACTCTCAACTTACAACTAATACCACAGGTTCAATCCCTAAAATAACTAGGGGTAATTTATGACGAGAAACTTACCTGGCGACCCCACATTGACTATGTCGCGGTGAAGGGGGCTCGTGCCGTTGGTATGTTGCGTAGACTGTGTAGTCACCGGTACGACATGCGAAGAGATGCGCTATTAATGATTTACAAATTGTATGTCAGGTCAATTTTGGAATTTGTTGTTTTCAGGCTCGGCAACATACAAACTTTGTCCTTTCGCCCCTTTGGAGAGAGAAGCACTTAGGATGTGCATCGGCCTCCAAAAATTTGTGGCTACCAATGTGCTATACCTTGAAGCCCGCATTCCCTCTCTCTTATCTCGACTTCCACTGTTAACTGTGCAGAATTACCTAAGAATCTACAAATCTTGTTTCCACCATGCACAAAGCATTTTCTGTTGTCAGCCGACCTCTTTTTTTAGTGTCCTCTGGTCTCGTTTTCATACCGCAAAGGTAGTTTGTGCAGCCTTTAGATGCGAAAATTTGACATCCTTCCTGCGCTATGAAGAGGGCTCGCGGTCCACATTGTTTTCGACGATATTTACCCTCAAAATGCAAAACTTTTGCCACCCTGTATTCTAAATGGTCTACTAGACGATCATCCAAGGACTCTACCTAAAAATATTGCAATAGCAACCGACGCATCGCAGTGCAATGAAAAGCCAGGTGCGGGAATATTCTGTTCGCATTTACACAGGTCCTTTGCACGGCGGCTTCCAGATTTCACCACTAATTTTCAAGCAGAGTTTCTGGCGGTAGTACTTGCTCTACGCAAGCTAAACCCCTGTACTACCGCAGTGGCAGTAATTACCGATTCTTTATCTCTTTGTTCGCCCCTAGCCGCGCATATTGATGGTCCCATTTTCAACACATTCTTGTCCCTGCTTCCTCCACATTTGAGTCTTGTTCATTTAGTATGGTTCCCGGTCACAGCAGTGTGACAGTTAATAAGGTTGCCGATACGCTCACAAAGGCTTCCCTAAGCGACCCCGTGTTGCCTATCATCCCGGCTACAGCATATATTACAGCATCTAGGTTTCGGCGATGTACGTTTTTAACCACGCAAGACACAACACTTGTAACATCGGCGGAATATCAGCGCCTCAGATATTCTTGGAACAGGCAAGTTTGTCGATCTCGGCAGCTTGAAATATTTCTGAGGAGGCTGCGGTGCCGTATACCTCTTTTGAATTTCTTTTTACACAGGTCGGGTTTGGCGCTCTCTCCCCTTTGTGCATTTTGCCGTAAGGTTGAATCCATTGAGCATTTTTTGCTCTATTGTCGCCGATACACCTCTTTGAGACGAAAGTTGCTGTAGGAGCCCCTGCGGCCCCTTCGTCTTAGTTTAAGCAGCCCGCTCTTGATATCATTTGGTGCCACCATAATTGGGTTCAGCCACAGATCTGTTTGTACCACTGTTCTAAATTTCCTTTTTAGAATCTCGCCGACTGCCATGCTAAGGGTTACAAAATTTTCTTTACTCTCAATCAGTACATTTTGATTTAATAAATCTGTTCCAATCCCTCTATTTATTATTATTATTATTATTATTATTATTATTATTATTATTATTATTATTATTATTATTATTATTATTATTATTATTATTATTATTATTATTATTACTATTATTATTAATATTACTGATTTTGAAATAAAAAATTTCATCCCTTTTGTCTTCATCAGGAAGAATCCTCGGGTGTTGCTTTCCCGCGTGTTTTTCATTTTAATTACCTGAATACACGTGAATAGTCGCCCGATTCTAGGCCGATCCCCTAGTGTGGGTATGTTCCATCTTTTGATAGGCTAACAACAACAACAACACAGCTTGTTCATGGCAGTTGTAATCTCAGCTAAAACGTTCCATGTACTTGTCCTTGCTCGATAGCCGGCTGGAACCCGACTCGCGAGAGTTCCTGGGGGTCTTTGCCAGATCTGTGCTTGGAGCTCACGGTGCAGGGTCCGCAGCAGAGCCTGGAGAGCGGCCAGCTTCCTCCATGGGCCTCGGTGGACCGGCTGTGGCCACAGTCGTCAGTAACGCGTGCAATTTGCAAGATGCTCCCAGCCGATGCCGTCTGGAGTGCTCAGGTGAAGCGGTGGTTCCACTTCCACCGGCAATGTTTCTGCTCAGCGGCTGACACCCGTGGTGCGCCTGAAGATTGGCGCACCCGCTCTGCGCTCCGGGGCCCCAAAATAAAAATTTACCGTTCACTGAAGGATCCAGAGCCTCAGGAGGTGAATTTTATTTGGACGCAAATAAGAGAGACAAGAAAGGATAACATTAATTGCTACATGCTTTTCTCTCCCGCATGCCTTGCATTACTTCTGGGTATTTTACATGCACCATCGGGTTTAAATAAATTTTATGCTCGCGAAAGATACACGAAGTCTGCTCAGTAATTTTCACTGGAATGTAGAGCGCTGTTCGCATAAAAACCGTGGCATTAGCGTGCGCGCCTCAGTTCCGCGATCACGTGACCCGTGCACGAGCATTGCTCTAAATTTGACATCTTCGGACTTGGGGAACACACTATCGGGATTGCGTGACCATGCCCTGCACTTACCAGGAGTCTCGCTCTTTGTGCATGTATTGTTGTCATCAGAAGGGACGGGTGGTCGCATAAGACACCGGCAAATGTTTACAAGTGCCTCTCGGACGCTGCACGCAACCGGAGAGGTTAGAGCCCGCAAACATGCGATGGGTTGAGCACAGAAGGCACAATATTGGGACGCTGCACGCAAACGCATTCCCTGAAAACATTCAGAGGCCCTTACATGCACACACAGTTCATGAACCAAAACTAAAAGCGTTTACACCATGAAGCGAACTCGGAGATAGCAGTGCCACCCATCAACGCTGGTAATACATACCACGTGACTAATAGCACGAGCTTCCTCGCCCTAGGGCATCCACAGAATGCGCACCAGAATAAAGGTCATAAGTTTAAAAAAAATGCGCGGCGGCAGTCTTTCAGTTGTTGGACACCTGGACAATAAGATGAGATGTGAAAAGGGTACATATTTAAAAAATGTTGAAATATTTACGGTTGATAACTCTCTATCAATTTCGCGATTTACACAATCAGCCTGAAGATTGTTTCGCACTGAAGTATTTATAGGTTTTTACAAGCCATTTAAAAAAAAACTATTTAGGGTGTACAGCCGTGAAACGCGCTACGCATAAAGCATTAGGTAGACAGTGGACACCACTCCCACGTACCTCAATATACGACTGAACTGTTCACTAACTCAGGGGGGCACCTAGGCGCCCTACCTTTCCTCAAATCCAACGTAGTCTAAACACTCCGTTGGTTTTGAGAAAAGGAAAGGCGCATAACTGCCCCAATTTGTAAGTGCACGCCACCGTCGACTCACAGTGCAATTGATTTGTGCACTGACCATGTGAGCCAGTTATTGGCCTTTCCTTTCCTCAAACCGTGCGGAGGGTTTATACCGCTAAAAAAGACAACGCTGGGAACTAGACTATTTGCTTCGTGAAAGCGAATGAATCGATGAAGTGCGCCGGGAACGCGATTGAACCGATGACGCATGTGGAAGAAGGCCGAGTATGCACGTGAGCGTACAGACGTCAAAACAGCCGTGTGATACGCCCAAGCGGGCAGCCGCCTGTGAAACAACAAAATCGGCCTGCCAATCTAGCACAATCGGCCGCTAATGCCAATCATCTTTCGATGGCTAATGAGCTAAGCCAGTAAACTTAAACCTATTTATTAACGCGTTGAGTTTTTTTGCACATGTGATGCGTGGAGCAGACTTGGTATTATAGGAAAAAACAGGCGGTTGACAATGCGATCCGATGCGACAAATCTTTGTTAGTAAAGGTTGTACGTTTCGATTCTCCACTGACGGCTTTAGCACTGCGTCGTTGAATTTTCTGTCGGCGCAGCTTATTCCTTCCGCTGCTGTGTGGGCTTCTGATGGATCGAAGAATTCTGGATGGTAAAGGTGAGTGGGATGGCGCTGAGTTAGCTTCTGTAAGGTGGAAGCTTCACTAGTCGAGGCTTCACACTCAGCCATCTTGTGGGAACGATAATCATACTGCTTACGCAGTAAACAGTACAAACACAGGCAATCCTCGATCACTTGACAGCTATCCTTTCTTCCCTTCACCCTACTATTCCTGATCAAGTGCAGTGGAGCGTAACTTGAGCCATTCCGAACGTTCTGTGAGAAATATTCTCAAAAAAGGATTTATATTCAGTTTGCTCAAAAACAAACAAAATATTGCCTGCAGAGATTGACCCATTAAACTGTCGCGCGAACCATACCCAACAATTCTGGACAAAAGAGTTCTTCAGCGTGAAACCGTTTATGAACGCAATTTTTAATATAATGTAAGGTTTCACCATAACAATCAGTATATCCGCAGCTCACACGACGGCGGTCTAGAGTTTTTTTTTTCAACTAACGCTTTTGCTTTTGCAAGAAGCGTTCCCTACTGGCTTTCGATGGCAGTCTTAATTGTTCGATGCGATTGAGTGAAACACATAAATATTTTAGTACGTATGAGAAGAATAGACCATTATCTTCATTATTTCCGTAAAAGTAAAATTTTAAAAATTTGAAAAACTTTAGCCCAAGAATGTTGAAGATGATCTGTTTCGCAGACCAAGGCGTGCTACTCGCTGAATTCAATTCATTGGGCTGGTCACAACGGCAGCGTTAGTGCCCGCCCTGACGACGGCTCACATTGTATGAAATGTTTGCGAGCTTAATCTGCACCGCAGACGCACTTATAGGTCGGTATCGCGAGGCTACTGTGAGAGATGAATGTTCTTGATGGTATTTGGGCAGAGGTCAGTGTGCGTGTCCGTTACTGCAGGACATGGAGCGGCCTCACCCAATTTCGATGCTTTCCGTCACGCACCCGTGCTTGGAGGTCTGCAACCGCAACGTCGCTCACAACGCCCACCCGACGCCTTCGCTCGTGTTCTTCGCCTGCCAAGACCGACTCGGCGAGGACACGATGAGTGCGTCAGCAACTACCATCAAGTTTCTTTTTAAAAGTGTCTGGGACGCAAACGGTGCAGTGAATAGTATACGCAGGCATGACAATCAGGAGCAACGCAGTTAGCGTTGTGACCCGCCAAAATCAGTTTGATCGGGGCCGAATGCTGTCGCTGTGAGAGAAAGGCCTGACACGGCAGTATTTCCTACGGCATACTTGCTTATAGATTAATATCGTCATCTGTGACGCCCTTGAAGTTAAAAAGTAGTGGTTGTCAGCCTTACAATTTTGATGGCCGTTCCGCACTACCAATACTCCTGGATTGGTTGATTTTGGCGTTATGGGGTTTAACATCCCAAAGCGACTTCGAATATGAGGGACGCCGTAGTGGAGGGCTCCGCGTAATTTTTACTACCTGGGGATCTTTAATATGCAATGAGGTCGCACAGTACACGGACCTCTAGAATTTCGCCTCCATCGAAATGCGACTGCCACGGGCGGGATCGAACCCGCGTCTTTCGAGTCAGCAGCCGAACACGATAACCACTGAGCCCCACGGCGACTCCAGTGCTGGATTCCCATCTCTGGAATTAAACCATGACACGAATATTAAATGTCTAATCTTGTCAGGAGGTTGGATGCACTTCTAGCGGAGCTGACCATCTCTCTATTGCTTTCGACTAGATGGCAAGCCCATGCTCAAGCGTCGGAATGATGAAAGACAGGTTGCTCAAAAACCGACATTCACAAGTGAAGACAGGCGGGACCACAATGTCTCTCCGTGATCCCGCTTAGGAATGCCGCTGTATAAAGTTACGCTGCTGGTGTACATTATTCGCGGTTTCAACGGAGGAATCAGTAGTACCCTGCGTGCACAGGAGGCGAACTGGCGGCGAGATTTGTCGGTGAAATCCTGCTACTGGCGCCCGCTGCTAGATTAAGTGCTAATATAGAACAGTTGCCGCCGTCGACTTCGCTGCGCGAACACAGGCCCTACATTTATATACAGAGGGTTTTTCGGCGTATTTTACTCATCCTCTTATAAAAATTCTGACAACTGTTCGCCACCGAATAGCCAACAGTACCACTTGAAACATGAATGTTTTGGAAGAGAACTCACTTGCTTTTATTACTTAGACATTCACTGATGCAGAACATCAATAGAATTATTGTCGTCACTTTTTCATCACTCTCTCAGGAAACATTGCTCACGTTTGCAAGAGGACGTCGTAAGATCGCAGCAGTATCGGGGCAGTAACATTAACAAGAGCTAGGCAGGAGAAGGTGAATCCGTGTGGTAAGAATCCATGCACACCTGCTGATCCAGGAAGAAAATGCGCATGCTGAAAAATTTCGGACGAAACATTTTTGTGCGGGGAAAAGTTATGAATGTATATTTGTCATACCTTGTAAAATTTCATCATAACGATTAAAATATCTGCAGATCTTCTGTGGGTAGCCTTGCATTTTTTGGTATTAACTCTTTTGGTATCTATGGTTTATTTGGCAGATTTAACTGCTCAATGTGAGCGATGGAAAAATTTTTAAATAAAGACTTGGCTGCACATCCGAAGATGGACCATTACATTCAATATTTCCATTACAATACCTTACAATTTCCCAATGTTCAAAATTGTTTCCCAAGAAAGTTGGACATGATTGCGTCGCTAGATAATTGTAAGCTCAGATTATGCGTCTGTAGCTACCTCGGCAGTGGTATAGGGCGTCTTCTCGAGTTGCTGCTTCCGGCCGCTTGGGTTGAAATCTTGAAGACCGAGGTGACACCAGCTGTGGACATCGACTGCGTTGAGTGCATCCTCGATGACTTCTTGGGCGATCCATTCTTCCGCACTGGTGGGCAGTCGGCGACGGCGGCTGTCAATAAATGCATCGATGAGTCGTTGCCAGCATTCGATACCGTGGACCCCGAGTGATTGGACATCCGCCGAATGTTAGCCGCTAAAAAAGTCACGTGCTTCTTTCTCGGGTTTCCTGTGAAGCGGGAAAATTTCGTGTAGCTCAGGGGCCCTAAACTTCGGGACAAACGCTAGAGCGCAATATACTTGCGATGTTTATCATTTTGTTGTCACATGGCTAGGGAGAGAGCTAAGCAGGTTGGAATAGGTTGGCATCAAGGGTAGTATACGCTGCTAGTTCAATAGCAAATATGTCCTTGGCAAATAACAAATATGTCCTTGGCGAGGTCGAACAACATACGTTCCTATAGGGCCAGCACAATATAACGATTCTGCTCCGGTTCAGAGCCGTTTTAATTCCTTTCCTGTATCACCATTTACCCACCGCAGTGGCTCAGTGGTTAGGAAGCGCTTCTACTGAGCCAGAGTAGCCAGGTTCGAACCCGACCGCGGCGGCCACGTTCCGATGAAGGCGAAATGCAAAGGCTTTCGTGTGTTGTGCGATGTCTGTGCACGTTAAATATCCCCAGGTGGTCGAAATATTTCCAGACCCCTCCACTGTGGCACCTCTTTCTCTCTTCTTTCATTCCACCTTCCTCCATTCCCTTATGGCCCGGTTCCGGTGTCCACCAAGATATGTGAGACAATTACTGCGCCAATTTGTTTTCTCAAAAACCGTTTTTCAATTTTCTATCTACCCACCGACACCGCGTCGCTGTTCCTGGTGGAACCTGCCAGTCGATTAGGTATACACACTATTAGTGGAATATAATTTATGGACAGTGATGAATATAATGATCTGGTTACGTTCCCCTTGGTGATGATACACTTGAGTCGTCGTTCAAGGGTGCGACATTAATTCGATTCTCTAGCATAAGCGTCAGCATCAACTCCGATATAGTGACGAAGAAGACGAAGACCTAGTGGGTGGCTACGTGTCTGCTTCTAGGTCTGTGTTTTCGCTTTTCGCTGTCTTCTCGCGTGTGGCGTGGGTCGGACAGTGCCCTCTGTGAGACCGAATGTTGACGACGCCCCTGCGGAGAAATTCCCGGCAAAGTGGGCGCTTCCTCAAGTGAGAAAACCCAACCGGAACCCTCAGGGGCAAGCTAGGCTTAGCTCGGGGCTGATGAACGACGCCGCGCTACGCGTCTGCATGGATTCTGCGTTGTCGACGACAGCTACGCGGATGCCCGCTGTGTTGCCACCTGACGCAGCCTCCACGTCCACGCAATCGTCAGCGCCTCTGGGCCTCCAGCCTGCGCCGTCTTTCGATGCTACGACTTTGGCATGTGACATGGACTGCTCCACCGCCTCCGTGCCCGTGGCACTCCCTCAAGAAACTGTGCCCGTTGCACCAGTTCAGTATTCCCACCAAGGGCCGTCACCAGCGTCTGAGCCTCCTCCACAGATGCCTCCCGTGAGTCAAGGCTCTCTTCCGCCTGCTGCGAACTCGTTCCGCGTTACCATAAAGCCTACATTGCGCTTTGATATGACTGCCATCCCTGCCCGGAATGTTCAAGCCACAATTGACCACGCTCTTGGGTCTTTGAACTACTGCGGGTTTGTCGTCCATCGCCCATCGAACACCATCACGGTAAACTTGTCATCCTTGATGGACGCCCAGAAACTTCGCGCAGTTACGTGGATCCCCCTGGATGACAGCAAGCATGTCCCGGTGCAAATATATTTTGCATCTGGTCCTGACACACTCCGCTGCATGGTTTATCATGTCGACAGCACGAGCCCTCCCGAGGAGGTGCGCTCAAATACTCGCTGCTCAACTCACGTTGTACTGCAAGCACGGCCTGTGGGTCGCCGGGGCTCATACCTGCTCATCCTGCAAGGAACGTCGAATCCCCCGAAGTACCTTACCTACTACGGTGCGATCGTCAAACCACAGCCCTTCCGACCTCGTCGTATTTTTTGTTATCACTGCCACAAAGAAGGACATATGCCAAATACCTGCCCTAATCCGGCAGCTGTGGCCGACATGAATGAACCAACAGTTCTTTGTGTCCTGTGCAAATCGCCGGACCATGACATTCGCTCTCCCGTTTGTCCAAAGAAGAAGCAAGCGAAGAAGTTTCACAAGTAGTCTGACCACAACGATTTCCCTGAACTTCCTTTATCTGAGCCCGCTGCTCACCATACGTCTCCTCATCAGCGTGCATGTGCACAAGCGGCTTACCTTCCCGGCTCAAATGGTACGCCAAAACTTCCAGTGCATCCATCACATGTGGATACCACAGATGAAGACACAGCTTTAGACAATGCAATCAAGGAGGCTCGCCGCCGCCTAGACGAACTCACCCAGCGCCGGGAACAGCGTCGTTCTCAACCCTCTCGAAGATTTCTAATAACTCGGGAGAAATCATCAGAGGAATCACCTAGGGTAAGCACTGGGCCACAATCAGGTGCCGACCACCTGTTAGCCGTGACTACCCCGACAGTGGATGAGATATTAGCGCTGATGAAGCAGGTGACATCCCTTATCGTGGAAGCTCTTCGGCCTCGTCATTAATAGCGCATCATAATCGGTGGTGGTGCAGTGGAACTGCCGAGGATTCGCTAATAAAGCCTCTGAAGTGAACATCCACCTTCGGGACGGAAAGCTGAGGGCATGGGCGTTCCTACTGCAAGAGCATAATGCACTCCCACGCCTTTCAGGTTTCTGCGCATACCATTCACCCTCTATCCCTGATCGCCGGTGCACCGCTTCCTCCCTCAGCCCGGGTAAATCTGCAATTTATATTCACAGTTGAGATCCGCACACACCGCTCGACCTTTCACGGTGGAGCAACACACGTCAAGAGGTTGTGGCCCTTCTCGTAAAACCTGCACGCACACCCCTTGTCCTAGTTTATTTTTATAGTCGTCCTGGCTCCGCATCTCCCAATCTGGGATGCGTTCGTTTTCTACGTTCTACCAACTCGGGTATCCCTATTCTAGTTGGTGGTGACTTCAACGGCGCACACACTGCGTGGGGTTACCCATCGGATTCCTCAAGAGGTGCACACATCCAAGAGAGCTTTTCGTATCATTCTTTTCAACTTTTAAATCACCCGAATACTTCTACCCGCCCACGAGGTGGCCCGTATTCACTTTATTTGACTTGGTGGTTAGGCCCCGGTAACCCTCGTTGGGCTGTTGATTCTGATACTTGGGGTAGCGATCACAGCCCTATTTTTATCTCCTCAAGCCTACGCGTCTACGGAAAATACGCCGCACTGTACAAATAACGTCATGGGAATCTGTGCGCGCAGACAATCATTTATCTACATTCAACCCCTCTTCAGCACTGTCTACTCTCTCCGCTGTTCTCGCTACTCACACTATTACCACTACTTTAAATGAAGACGACCCAAACCCGGACATACATCTCTTGAATCTGTGGGCTCTTCGTCGCCAGGCGGATCTTTACGCTACTCGTCACCTCGATGACCCTTCGGCTCTTCCTACTTTTCACCGCGCAACCGCACGGGCGCAGCGCAATGCAAAGCGGCTAGGCAGGCAACGCTGGGCTGCATGGTGTGCCCGCCTGTCCTCTACGCAGGGCAATCGACATCTTTGTAGAGTGTTTCACGCCATGGAGCGCCCTTCTCAGGTTGCAGATTACACAGAGAGCATTCGCCTCGCGCTAATTGTGGATGAGGACACATTTGCACAACAAGCGGCCCGTCAATTTTTTCTAAACCATGACTGCACCGCTACGTCTCCACCTGACTTATCGGTTACAGAGCCCTCCGATGGGATTACTTCTGACCTCACCATGGCAGAGCTGCTGGCCGCCATTGAACGTTTAAAAACTACTACTACTCCCGGGCACGACGGCATACCTAACTCCTTATTCCGTAACTTGGAAGGGAGGGCTTTGCAAACCCTACTTGATACTTTTAACGAAGTGTGGCTTTCTGGCGTCATGCCGGGAGACTGGAAGCATTCTAGTGTGGTTCCAATACCCAAGTCAGGTCAGCCTCTAGTATCTCTCTCGGCCCTTAGCCCAATTTCCCTTACGCCTACCATCTGCAAGCTTTATGAAAACATTCTAGCCGCACACTTGTCGTGGTGGCTGGAATCCATGATTGTTACCCAGATTCCCAAATTGGTTTCCGCCCACAAATTGGAACGGAGGACGGCCTTGCTACTTTGGCTGCTGACGTGCTTGACCACTCTCCGCAGAGTCACCTTGTACTAACTGTAATCGCTACAGACATAACAAAGGCATATGATAACATCCTTCACTCTGCCATTCTTGCCTCCCTTCAAACTCTTTTTCTCCCTCACCGGTATTTCCTCTCTATTCACGCCTTTTAAGCAAATCGAACCTTCAGCGTGCGTGTCCACGGAAAGCCCTTTGGTAACTTCACTTCCAATAGAGTAGTGCCGCAGGGCTACGTTCTCGGCCCCACATTATTTAATGTGGCTTTAATTCCTCTTGTTCGAGCCCTAGAGTCCATTCCTTCTATCCGCGTGCTTGCGTATGCCGATGATATAACCTTGTGGTGCTGTCATCCAGATGCGTCTATTCATCGGTCGGTCCTTCAACACGCGCTGGATGTATTGACACCTCGCCTCCTACCTCTGGGTCCAACACTCTCTCCTACTAAATCATGTTTCATTCGAATTGGAAATAAAGCCGGCTTACGGAAAGCTCCCCCTTTAAATTTTACGGTACATAATTCTCTGATTCCTCAGGTAGACACTGTTCGTATTCTTGGTCTTCTCCTCCATACATCTGGGATTGGCACCCCGTGGCTGGCAGCCACCCGTAAATCGGCTCACGCTAATCTAGGTCTGATTCGTCGCATAGCTATGCGCTCTGGTGGCGCACGTGCTCATACGGCCCGCCAGCTTGTGCGCTCTATCCTTCAGCCACGGATAGTATATAAGGCAGAATTTCAACATCTCACCCGCAGACAGTGGGACTCCGTTGAAGCTATCAAACGTGAGGCTTTGCGCGTCATATCATATCTGCCTCGTTTAACACCCATACCTGTGCTACAGGAGTTCGCACAACTTAATACACTCAGTGAAATCATCGACCAACGGGTGGCAAATAGAGCTCGAAAACTGTCTTTCAAACTTCATCGTTTAAAGCCACTTCCACCGTGGTCCTATTGCCAGCTCACTGACAATCGCCCCACTGTTTCCCCGTCGGTATCAGCAGCGTATCTGTCTGAAGGGTGCATATTATACACGGCAGCATCACATTCTGCAGAGAGGGGAGTTACTGCTGTGTATAGTCCATCTCAGCGATGCAGCGATGACGTAGAGGTAGAACATTCGCCTCGCGTGCAAGAGGACCGGGGTTCAAATCTGGTGCAGCGCAGTTCTCCGCCGGGTTTAAAAAAAAATCCGCGTGTCGATGGAAGTGCATAGCCAGGCCTGGAGTGCGGCCTGATCTCGGTGACCAGAACCGACAACGCACTCTCTCACCAGAGCAGGATTTGGCCACCCTGGTGTAGTACTTGGCCACAACCCTGTATGATCAAACCAATTAACCCTCGGCCCTCAGTCCCCAGCGGCTGCAGATCAACTGACCACGGCGGCGGTCAGACCTGTGACGCAGCGGAGGGTGCTAAGAATCTCTGGCTCCGGACAGGCCGCCATTGGAATCTGAACCTGGCAACGTTTAACGCTAGAACTTTAGCTAGTGAGGCTAGCCTAGCTGTGCTGTTTGAGCAACTAGCGGGAATTAAATGGGATGTGATAGGGCTTAGCGAAGTTAGGAGGACCGGTGAGGCGTATACAGCACTAAAGGACGGACACGTACTGTGATATCGCGGGTTCGAAGATAGAGGAGAACTAGCTGTGGGATTCCTCATTAATAAGGATATAGCTGGCAACGTAGAGAAGCTCTACAGTAATACCGAGAGGGTAGCAGCTATATTAATTAGGCTGAATAGGAGGTACAACCTGAAAGTGGTGCAGGCCTACGCACCCACATCCAGCCATGATGACCAGACCGTTGAAAGTTTCTATGAGGACGTAGAATCGGCAATGAATAAAGTAAAATCGCAGTACACTGTACTGATGGGCGACTTCAATGCGAAGGTGGGCAAGAAGCAGGCTGACGACCACGCGGTAGGTTACTATAGGATAGGCTCTAGAAATAGCAGGGGAGAGCTAATTTACGGATCATGAATACCTTCTTCCGCAAACGAGAAAACAGGAAGTGGACCTGGAAGAGCCCCAATGGTGAGATTAAAAATGAAATCGACTTCATACTATGCGCTAAACCTGGCATCATTCAGGATGTGGCCGTCCTCGGAAAGGTGCGTTGTAGCGACCACAGAATGGTAAGGTATAGAATTAGCTTAGACTTGAAGAGGGATCGGAAGAAGCTAATGAAGAAGAAGACCATTAACGAGTTAGCCGTTAAGAGGAAAAGCACAGGAGTTAGGATAGCGCTGCAAACAGATATTCGGCTTTAACTGAGGAAGATGATCTTGATGTTCATTAAATGCACGATAATCTGACATCAATAATTACGGAGTGCGCAGTAGAAGTAGGCGGTAGGACAGTTCGAAAGGATACCGGGAAGCTATCTCAGGTGACGAAAGATCTGATTAAGAAGCGCCAAAACATGAGGGCATCTAGCCCTACCGATAGAATAGAACTAACGGAGCTATCTAAGTTAATAAATAAACGCAATATAGCCGACATAAGGAAGTTTTATATGGAGAAAATCGAGCATGCTATAAAGAACGGAGGTAGCCTAAAAACAGTGAAGAGGAAACTAGGCATAGGTAAAAACCAGATGTATGCATTAAGAGACAAGCAGGGTAATGTCATTAGCAATATGGATGAGATAGTTAACGTAGCCGAAGAGTTCCACACAGACCTGTACAGTAGCCAATGTAATCAGAGCGTTAATGAGAAATACAGCAGTGCACAGCAATGCGTCATCCCGCCAGCAACGAAAGATGAAGTAAAGAAAGCCTTAGAAGCAATGAAAAGGGGAAAAGCAGCTGGGGTGGATCAGATAACCGCAGATCTGTTGAAGGATGGAGGTGACATCGTGCTAGAAAAACTAGCCACCCTGTATTCGCAATGCCTTATTACCTCGACTGTACCAGAAGCTTGGAAGAATGCAAACATTATCTTAATTCATAAGAAGAGAGACGCCAAGGACTTGAAAAATTACAGGCCCATCAGCTTACTATCCGTTGGCTACAAAGTATTTACTAAGGTGATCGCTAATAGAGTGAGGGCAACGTTAGACTTTAATCAACCAAATGATCAGGCAGGCTTTCGTAAACGATATTCAACAATAGATCATATTCACACTATCAATCAGGTGATAGAAAAATGCGCAGAATATAATCAACCTCTATATATAGCTTTCACTGATTACGAGAAAGCATTCGACTCAGTGGAAACCTCAGCAGTCATACAGGCATTGCGTAATCAGGGGGTAGAAGAGCCTTATGTAAAAATACCGGAAGATATATATAGTAGCTGCACAGCTACTATAGTCCTCCATAAAGTCAGCAATAAAATTTCAATAAGGAAGGGCGTCAGGCAAGGAGACACGATCTCGCCAATGCTGTTCACCGCATGTTTACAGGAGGTATTTCGAGGCCTGAATTGGGAACAGTTGGGAATAAGAATAAATGGAGAATACCTAAATAATCTGCGATTTGCTGATGACATTGCCTTGCTGAATCACTCAGGAGGTGAACTGCAAATCATGATCAATGAGTTAGACAGGCAGAGCAGATCGATGGGTCTAAAAATTAACACGCAGAAAACCAAAGTAATGTTCAACAGCCTAGCAAGAGAAGAACAGTTCACAATCGGCAGCGAGAGCTTAGAAATTGTGACGGAATACGTCTACTTAGGGCAGGTAGTGAGCTGATCCGGATCATGAGAGGGAGATAACTAGAAGGATAAGAATGGGGTGGAGCGCATATGGCAAATTCCCGCAGATCATGAGTGGCAGTTTACCAATTTACCTCAAGAGGAAAGTGTACAACAGCATAATATTACCGGTACTCACCTACGGGGCAGAAACGTGGAGGTTAACGAAATGAGTTCAGCTTAAGCTAAGGACAACGCAGCGAGCCATGGAAAGAAAAATGATAGGTGTAACGTTAAGAGATTGGAAGCGGGCAGAGTGGGTGAGGGAACAAACACGGGTTAATGACATCCTAGTCGAAATAAAGAGAAAGAAATGGGCTTGGGCAGGGCATGTAATGCGAAGGCAAGATAACCGCTGGTCCTTAAGGGTAACGGAGTTGATTCCAAGAGAAAGTAAGCAGAGCACGAGGCGGCAGAAGGTTAGGTAGGCGGATGAGATTAAGAAGTTTGCAGGAAAAGGGTGGATGCAGCTGGCAAAGAATAGGGTTAATTGGAGAGACATGGGAGAGGCCTTTGCCCTGCAGTGGGTGTAGTAAGGCTGATGATGATGATGATGATGATGATAGTCCATCTCATCCGCATCTCAACTCTCGCGCGACGTATACTGCGGATACGTGCACTCCCCTTGCATTGGAATTTCAAGCCATTTATAATGCCATTGCTTCCCTTCCTCTCCTTCCAAAATTCAATACAGTTCATATTTACACCGACTCCCGCGCCGCCCTTAAACAGCTTAAAGCTGTTCGACGAACGTTCCAGATTTCACAATCAATTCATGTGCTCTGCGCAAAGTATCCATGTCCTGTGCGCATACACTGGATTCGCGGCCATGCCCAGGATCCACATAACATTCAAGCGGATGGTATGACTCATCTTCATACATTAGACGATCCGCCACCTTCCCCTCTTCCCCAAGATCCGTCCCTGTCCCATGTTTCTGATTCCGAAGTTCTGCGCCAGTGAACACGCGCTCTAATTCTTCCGTGTTCGCACCCTCTCCCCCGTAGTCTTACTCGGCAGGAGGAGGTATCCGTGCGCCGGATTCGGGCAGGGGCGGCCCTGTGTGATGCGCCACCAGCGCCCTCAGCTCTAGCGGCGGCCTGACGCTCGCTCAGGCGGGAGAAGCAAGGTGAAGAAAAGGAAGTGAGACGCGGGGCGCGGCGCGAACGGCACGAGGAGACGAGCTCGAGCAACGGAGCAGGCGACGTCACGGCTGAACGGCTTCCTGAACCCGGGTGACCAGGCCTGGGGAAGCCGTCCTCGCCCAGTTCTGCTCAACCAGGAGCCTGCTGTCTCGTGTCTCCTGCCGGTCGCTCGCTGCCTCGGAGTGCGGGCGCCGTGCCTGGAACAGGCAGGTGCTGCCTGCCCGGAGATCCTGCCGGCCTTGCTGTGGGATCGTGCCTGCCGTCCCGTGGCTGGGACCCCCTGCCGTGAAAGGGTGCCTTCCTGGCCGTGCCCGGGTGCCCAGACCTGGGCGGCCGTCACCTTTCTGGTGCGTCGTCAGCGCCACCGGTGCTGGTGCTCCGCGCCCGGCTTCCGGCCGCAGGAAGAACAACCCTGCGGAGGTACCTGGCCCCGGCGCCTTTCCGGCGACGGGCCGCGGAACCTCACACCGGAGCCACTCCTCGACCCTCGGCCGCACAGCTCCATACTCATCAGTGACTGCTCTCCTATATTAAGTAAACCATTTTTGTTACATCTACGGACGTGCACGGTCTGGGGCGACTTTTCTGGATCCTCCGGGGCCCCACCTCGGAGGACGCTCGAACCTGCTGGGGGCCTTTTCCCCTCACACCCTGACACCATCTGTCCGTCATCGGTGGCGTGCCAAAGATCTGCCAGCACCTGACAGGTGCCCTCACTGTAGCGCTGCACCGGACATTTGTGATGTGCGGCACTTGTTATGGACGTGCCCAGCGACGGCTGCTATCAGAAAACGGCTCCTCAGGGAGGTGGGCCTGCGGTGGAACCGCGAAAGTGACTACGTGAAGTGGACTATGGACAACCGTTTCATTAGAAACCTGTGCGACTACCTCAGCGCGACGGTTCTTCACTCTTTCTTTTAACTTTCAATCCCGTGCATTCCTTCCCCCTTCCTTTTTCAACTTATGCCTCATGGAACATTCCTCGAATAAAAAAAAAACTCCAATATAAGGACAAGGAACAGCCGTTCATAGCTAACAAGTGCTATATCTGGTAAGGAGCACATGCATTTTCAGGATATCTGATAGCGGCGTTATGAAGATATCGATCACACAACGATCAATCAAACAAGCATGGCTATGTGCCTTGCAGCTGGAATTGTGATATGTGGCTTCCGCTGCTGTGAAATGTGTACTAGACTAGTGACCGGCCCAGTGACTCAGTTTGTGAAGCTAGCTCAGTGTTTCGTGCTGCAGCCAGCATTCGCTCTAGCTTCTGATAAAGGTCTTCTTACCACATTGGTTTTTTGTTACATGCATCCGTTTTCTTTATTGTCGGTTTGTTCATTAACATTGTCGGCATATTGTGTGGAGGGAAAGACGAACCATTAATCACTAGGAAAAGCGTCAATTTGGCAACTTTGAAACAATGTGCAATACATTTCTTGTAATCAAAAAAAAATCGCAAAATATCACTTGGAACCAAACGTGCATGCACTTCTGATATTACCTTTATCAAAACTAGTTTTCGATTGCATGTTTTTGCATCAGCACAACATATAGTTTGGATGAAATGGTAGGTATAAAAAGTGCAGTTCTGTGGGCCACATTGTATGTGACGAAATGAGAGGGCCGCACGCGCTCGTATGAGGGGACTTCCATGGATTAGACGAGATGAAACACACGGGAGGAAAGACCCGCCCGCCGCTATGCACGAAAGTGGCGTTAGTGAACACTCCTAACGTTCGGTTAGATTACACGTAAATACCCCCAGAGCAGAAGATTTTACAGCCGCCGCCATAGTTCAGCTGGTAGAGCACCGAATGCGAAATTAAAAGGGCGTGGGTTCGGAACCCACTGGCAGCATGGTTGTTTTTCCTCGTTCTTTATAATTAATTTCCTTTCAGAGAGGGATTAACATAAGTATTTTTCTCTCAATGATGTGTACTACAAATTAAAAAAAATAATCATACCCCTATGCAGCTTGTTTTCTGTGACTGTTGCCTAGACACACACACACACACACACACACACACACACACACACACACACACACACACACACACACACACACACACACACACACACACACACACACACACACACACACACACACACACACACACACACACACACACACACACACACACACACACACACACACACACACACACACACACACACACACACACACACACACACACACACACACACACACACACACACGCACGCACGCACACACACACACACACACACACACACACACACACACACACACACACACACACACACACACACACACACACACACACACACACACACACACACACACACACACACACACACACACACACACACACACACACACACACACACACACACACACACACACACACACACACACACACACACACACACACACGCACGCACGCACGCACGCACGCACGCACGCACGCACGCACGCACGCACACACACACACACACACACACACACGCACGCACGCACGCACGCACGCACGCACGCACATACACACACACACACACACACACGCACGGACACACGCACGGACACACATACACACACACGCACACACGCACACACACACACACAAACACCCACACAGTAGTGCTCAATATATATAGTAGTAGTGCTCAACAGTGGGATGATAATAATACTTAGATTAATCCATCGCTTTAAAAGTGAGGCTCAACATGAAGCCGAAGCTTTCTGAAAGTCTTTGCCTGAATAGTGTTCTTTACAAGAAAAATTGTCACATCTCACAATATCGAGCGGGATTAGAAACCGCGCTGGTGCAAACGAAGAACCTTCCCTTCATGATGCTTTCGAACACTCGGGCATCAAATAAATTTTAAGTTTTTTCGTGAGGAGCACAATCGTTGCATTGAAGAATAAGATTGGTTCTCCAAAAATTCTAATGAACTGGGTGGCATTCAGCCAACCTGCTCCACTTTCTCACAATATCATCATGTCATTCCTCCCGCACATCGAAATTCCGCGAAACAGACGCGTGGATCAAGAAAGGGCAGCCAGTTATGAGGCCGACTTGTCATTATTTATCTTTAAGCAGCGCGAAACACAAGACAAGAGGAAGAAACACGAGACGACACGAGCGCTATTCTATCAATTGAACTTTTATTTTAGAAGGGTTATTTTTATAGGCACCATAAACAAGAACCGAAAGAACACAATATCCCAAAACAAAATCGCGAATGTTCGTAAAACCGTGCGTGCACAACAGCGGGAGATGAATCTCCTCATTTTTACAAAGCACACCAGCAATCTTATCACATGACATGCACCCAGCTATCACCCTGTCGCCACACATTCCCCCAGAGCACGAATCTCTTTTTCCACAAGATTGAAATAATATTAAGCGACACAAGTTTCCTATTACTGCCTTATCAGAAATGCTTCAAATAACTCCCTGGAGGAGCGATCTGGCTGACTAAACAAGATATTTGTGCTGTCCAAATGGGGGAAACAATCTATACATTTCCTGCAGAGCACAGCAAGGTTTGACGAAACTGCTCCTTTTACAGATCTTCGGTGTTCAAGAAGCCTCTCGTTTATACAGCGACCTTTCTGGCCGATGTACGTCTTGCCGCAGGAAAGCGGGATAGAATAAACCACTCCAGTGTCGTAGTCGACGAGCGGTTTTTTATGTGTAACTGTGCATCTGACCCTCCATCGGCCATCCCGGCCCTCAAGCCTGTTTCTTACTGCACTGCAGACTCTGTTCAGCTTATTTTTAGCGGTGACAACTACTTTTGCCCCGTATCTTGCCCCTACCTTCTTCAACCGCGGTAAGAATGTATGTAGGTACGGAATCCGGACTATTCTTGCTTGCGCGCCGCCTTTTTCTGTCTTTTTTTTGCGAGACTTTCGTCACTAGTCAATACCCTTTCAGATATTTTAGCCAAAGCCACATCTGGAAACCCAGCCTCCCGAAGTTTCTGAACTGGGCCCTGGAAGCTAGTCTCAACCCTGTGGGAGCACGATTTACGCAATGAAGCCTTGAGACACGAAGTCGCTATCCCCGTCTTGACTAATTTTGAGTGCTCTGAATTGTAACTTAGGAGCGGCTTAGCTGTTCTGGGGTTATATTCCCAACACGTTCTTGTTTCATGGCTGATGGCTTTTAATTCAAGAAACCGAATAGAACCCGAGTCCGGTAATTCAAACGTGAAACCCAGACCCTGGCTCCTCTCTTTGGAAATCTTAATGACATTTGTAAAACTCCTGGGAGACCCATGGTTCAGAAACACTAAAAAATCATCTACATAGCGAAACTCTTTCACAGCTAAGTCCTTAATATCTTCCAGTCTTTTGTCCATCCTGCTGAGGAAAATGTCACTCAACACCGGGGCGACTCGAGACGCAATACACACACCAGACCGCTGGACGAAAACTCTTCACCCCATCTAACGAAGGTCGAACGTAAGTCAATGGACAAAAGTTCAAGAAAACTTTCCACGGAAGTGCCACAGTTGGCAATGAAGCTCGTTTCGTCGTTATCGTTGACAATGCAGTCCTTGACGTTCTTCAACAGCTGAGCGTGGGGTAGGGAGTAAAATAGATCCTCCACATCCATGCCTCTCAGGCCTCTCCTTTCGGACAAAGAGGGATATTTTGTTCTCGCACCAGAAGATGTGTTCACCAAGAAGTCAGACGAAGCTGTGAAAAAGAATTTTATACAAGTGGAGTTGAAGCCTGCTGCCGTCAAAAAGCAAGCCTTGAGTATGTTACAAGGAATGAGTCTGGATGGCCTATATGCCACTGTCAACAACACAAAAGATACGGTGTTGGACCCCTTTTTTACGGCCAAAACCCACAAACCCGATGTCCCTTTTCGGGCAGTAGTATCGGAACGTGACACTTGGCAGCATGTTGTTTCTGGCTATTTGCAGCGGCATTGAGGCTCCAGTATTATTTCCCAGTATTATTTCTGCGTTCGGGTACTTGTTTTCAAGAAAACTGAGTGATTCGCCGAGGTCGTCAACAAACTGATTCCGTGCATCTGGCGGGTGGTAACATACACCGATGGCACAAGTCACAGCGGTTGATAAGTGCACCACAACCCACAAAATTTCCAAGTCGGAGCCGTTGCCACAATGCGAGCTTGAAAGCAGTTTTTATTGCAATTAACACACCGCCACCACGAGAAGTCGGCCTGCCTTTTCTGAACAACCTGAAACAGCTTGATAGTGAAAGTTCGTTGTTCGTAATATCAGGCGATAACCAAGTTTCAGGGCCAAGGATAATATCGGCAGCACAACATTCAGTGAGAGCACACAGCTTGTCTTGTTTGTTTAACAGGATTCGGAAGTTGGACACGATGATGGACAGTGCCACTTTATCGTTTCTACGTCATTCGGGGCTGGCCGTTTCACGCTTCTCAAGTAAAACTACACGCTCTTGCGAGCTGTCGTATACATAGAGCTTCTTTCTGAAAAAAACCTAGTCAAAAAGAAGCTTATATTTTTCAGTATCAGATTCCTGTTGCGCGCGCAAAAAATCGCGGAGCTTTTTTCATATGAATTGAATTCTTGGTGAAAAATGTTCTTCAATCCTGACCCGGGGCGTAACTATGTCTTTGAGTTTGTGAGCGTTCCTTAAGACGTTACACTTGTCTTTTAAGTTCAAGAACTTTACAACTATAGGGCGGGCGTGATCTTGTTTATACGGTCCTACTCTGTGGGCACGTTCAATTTCTCCCGCCTGGATGTCAAGATTGGCCGATATAATTTCAGTGATTACCTTTTCCGTGTCATTGCAATTATCTTGTGAGTTTTCAGCAATGCCCTTAAAAATCAGGTTGTTCCTGCTTATCCAGTTATTCAGGTCATCAAGGACCAGATTTGCCTGCTCTGCTTGCCTTGACTCCATAGATTTTAACTGCGCCTGAGATTCATTTATCGTTGAGTTCGCGTTGTTCACGTCATCGCGCCGGTCATCGACGACAGCAAGGCGATCCTCAAGTGTTGAGAGCAGTCGTTTGATTTCTGTGACGTTCGTATGAATTTCTTTCAGTTTGCTAGATGTTTCCTTCTGGAACTTTTTACATGACGAGGCTTATTCTTTCACGAGGGATAGAATGTGCTCCAATTTGTCCGGGCCTGGATTTGTTTCCACGTCTCCAGCACAAAACAGTAGGTGCGTGACACAGAACATGACAGTAAGTAGGCGCCCACCCGGTTTCCACAAATGGCGCAGACCTGATGACCTCAAAAATACCGCAGGCTGTGAGCTCGTCCCTCTATCGCGTGCGACAAAAGAGCCTATGCGGACACGATACGGGCACAGATCCATACCTGTGCCCCAATCAACAATGCACAAGTGGGGTTTGCAGCCAATAACACAAACGTAATGTCCGCAAGGCAGGCACAATCACCTAAAAATGTGAGAAGGACCCGTTAGCATCGAAAACACCGCTGCAAATCCCGATGAGCTCTTGTCTTCAAGGTTATTTGTAAGGTGCCCAGGGGCGCTGTAGTCGTTGCTGATGGCGTTTTCTGCGCAGTGGATGATGACTGCTCCTTGCGAACGTAGGCGTAGGCAATAGGAACAGCAGCACGAGGCCGCCGAGTACTGCCGATGACTCGAAATCAGCAGTAGGGAGCCACAAGCAGGCGCCGAGCACCTGCTCTTGAAAGGTGGTGATGCTCGACCGAAGCGGTAACAGTGCATGGATCACCTATAAATGTGAGCAGGACCCGTTAGCATCGAAAACACGGCTGCAATTCCCTTTCTCTTGGAATTCACTACGTTGCCCTTAAGGACCAGCCGATATCTCGCCTTCGCATTACATGCCCTGCCAAAGCCTATTTCATCCTTTTGATTTCGAGTATGATGTAATTACCCACGTTTGTTTCCTCACCCACTCTGACCTCTTCCGGTATCTTACCGTTACACCTATCATTTTTTTCCTTCACTGACTGCGTTGTCCTTAAACTAAACTGAACCCTTTGCGTTAGCCTCCACGTTTATGCCCCACAGATAAGTACCGGTACGACACAAGTGTTGTGTAATTAACTCTTGAGGAATATTGGTAAATTGCCGTTCATGATCCGAGAGAACATTCTAGTTATTTCCATCTAGGGGTCCGGATCAGCGGTAACTACCTTCTCTGAGTAGACAGATTCCCTTACCACTTCCAGCACCTCGCTACCAACTGTGAATTGCTGTTCCCTTCCCAGCCTATTAGCTCTAACGCCATTGGCTATGGATAGGAAGAAAGGACCCTCAGAAATCATCTTTAATCCATGTTACATATATCCCCCTATCGGGCGATACCCTTCGAGAGCCATGAAGTGGTTTACATCTGTGAATTTCAGAATTGATCTGCCGTGTTCGGTATAGAAACTAGGAGAGGAAAAGCGTACATCATAAGCGAACTTAAAATTTCCAAAGAGGAAGATGTTAGCCAAGGCTAAAACTTTTTGTAGAACTCGCTACTTAGCCCACCCGGTTCACGTGATTTCTGATCTCTGAGAGTGGGAATTGACTATTTAACCTCGTCTATGGCAATACGCGCACCTAAATTACTACGCGATTTAAAGGCAGAAACCTGGGCTAGTTAGTGGTTCATGACTTATTAAAAATTTGCGGTGGTTTAGCTCCGGTTAAACTTGGAGTGACGCGATATCTACAGCTGGCCGAGTGGAACTTGCTCAGTTGATTAGCAAAGTCAGTCTTCCGCTGCTCCGTTTCGCTGGGTGTTCCTTCTTTGCCTTTGCTGCACTTGAAACGGCGCATGCGCACAGCTTGGCGGCATGGATTCGCCGGCGCGCCGCTCAGCCGGGAGCAGCAGCTGCTCCGCTGTACGTGGCAGGTGAGGTGACCAACCACGTGACGAACCACGTGATTAGCCACGGCCACGGAGCAAGACTATATAGGTGGTGAAACTCCCGTCAGCGCGAGCGAGCGCAGGTGATAATTGGTTTTGGTTTGGTTGGTTTTTTTGGGGGGGAAAGGAAATGGCGTAGTATCTGTCTCATATGTCGTTGGACAATTGAACCTCGCCGTAAGAGAAGGGATAAAGGAGGAAGTGAAAGAAGAAAGGAAGAATGAGGTGCCGTAGTGGAGGGCTCCGGAATAATTTCGATCACATGGCGATCTTTACGTGCACTGACATCGCATAGCACACGGGCGCCTTAGCGTTTTGCCTCCATAAAAACGCAGCCGCCGCCGTCGGGTTCGAACCTGGGAACCACAGGCGACCGAAAAAGTCACAATTGTATGGGCCGACGGGGGCGCATGCAGTGGCCGCGCCTTGCGGCGCCTCGTAGAAACAGCAGCGAAAAAAAATGCAGGCCGGGGCAGGCGGCTCCGGCGGCACGCTCAATGTAGACGACAAGCAGACGACACGGGTGTTTTCTTCAGCGGGCACGCCGTGGCGTTGTATTTCAGTAGTTTCTTTCCAAGCCGCCAGGCGCCGCGAGCAGGGTAGTCGTGCCGCGGGCTTCTGACCCTTTCTGGTCGCCGCAGTCGAGGGAGTTTCCACTCCTATATATTCTTCCTCCGTGGCCACGGCGCATCGCCGCCGCCAGCTGCTCCGCACCTCGTCACCAACCACGTGACGGCGTGGCGGCTCCAGCACCGCGACGGCGCTGCCATGATTAAGGCTACAAATGGTACCGTAGTGTAGCTATCGCTACAAAAAATTGGCACTGGTTTAGCTCAGGGTAAACCGGGAGTGCCGCGATAGCTACAGTTGTTGTTATTAGCCTATCAAAAGATGGCACAGCTGGCCGAGGGTAACTTGTGTTCCTTCTTCATCTTCGTCCCACATGACACTGCGTATGCGCACAGCTGTGGCAGCTCGGTTTCGCGTGGATAATCACGTGACCAATCACGTGATCAGCCACGGCGCTGCGCCACCGGCAGCTGCTCCGCACCACGTGACAGCGTGACGGCGCAGCCATGTTGAAGGCTCGAAATGCTGCCGTAATGTAGCTATCACTACAAAAGACTAGCGCAATAGTCTGGAACTGTGTGTTTCTACCCCTCAGTCCCAGTCTAGTCAGCTAGTCTTTTTAATCAATACTGCACGCTGCTCATTTTTCAATTAGAAAAAATTCCTCGTGGAAGCGACCGTAAAAGCTACATATAATAGTCAAAGAAACCGCGAGTATACGAGCGGTGTAAATGTAACTATTACTTCCGTACTGAATTTTCAGTATCTCGTTGAAAAGAGCAGCCTGCCTGTCATCTCTAAGTGCCCGGTGAGAGAGTTGTTTACCAACGATCCTCCGTGTTTGAGACCTAACTCTGATACCTTTGTATATTCATCAGCGCAACAGTTCTGTGTGCCAGTATTGTTAATATGGTCAAGGTACACTTCTCGGATAATTACTTCCGGCTTATACAGCTCATTCACCATGTGCCCCTGCTCAAGAATGTGAATGCGACTCTGAGATGTGATTTGCGATGATACCTAATAACCAAATTCTCAGCTTCCTGTTTAATTAAATCCTACCGTTTAAACACTCAGGGGGAGTTACTTTAACCGCGCATCTTTGAGGCAAGCTTCAGCTCGCTAAGGACTTTCATTTGAGATGGGGTACTTATTGAGCTCCCAGACTTATCACCGGCGTTGGAGAATACAACGAACGTACAGGCGCGGCCAGAATAATACGGAGCACGGGAACGGTAGGAGATCTGCGGAGAACTGCTTATGCGCGCACCTAGCATGAGCGTCGGGAACTATGCGTGTTGGATAGAGAGGAAGACGAAGACGTTGTTCGATCTCCTGTTACCTCAGCTCTGTTTATTTACCTAATTTCCCTAATTTTCCTAGTTTTAATTGAATATTCGAGGACGGCAGCACCTTCAAGGCGGTACTGTCCCTATTGGAAGAGTACGGCTGCTCCGGGGCCGGCATGCCTAAAGGGACCACGCCATTCAAAGGAGGCTGGCTCGGAAGAGGCGGCCATGGCTTCCCAGGCTGTGGAGCGACCAGAACATGGACTCGATCACCCGTCCAGCGAGACCTCATCGCTTAGTGGGGATGAGTGAACGATCGTGGACGGTGACGAGTCAGTGGCCGATATGGCTGACGTGGACAATGAGGGCTTCAAGTTGGTGAGTCATCGCAAGCAAAGAACGGTAGGGATCCCGTTAGTGGTTGAGCCCGCAGAAAAAAGGGTTGATTTAAGAGAGAAGAATCCCATCTTATTTTTCGCGGCCATTCAATCACTATTGGAATCAGCTCCGATTCGAAGTCGGTTCACCATGCATGGGGCTTTTCAGCTGGATGTCTCGACGGAAGAGCAGGTTGGCAAGCTCCTGCAGAGCTCTCAGATTTTTGGCATCACAGTTAACGTGCGGTCACCCCATTCCTACATGAAGAACACCTGTGTTATTAAGGGTGTACCAAAGTGGTATTCAGAACGCGTCCTACTTCATTATCTGAAACCACAGGGTGTACTGCACGTCAAACGACTTGTGCGTCGTGTGGAGTCTCCAAGAAAAGAATCGGCTGCGAAACCTACCAACTCTATCGTGTTGACATTCGCTCCAAACTCAGAGCGCCCCGAAAAAATTGATCTGGGGCTCACAAAACACGCAGTTGCAGATTTCACTGAAGCTCCTCCACGGTGTTTTAGATGCCAACGATTTGGGCACGTGGCTAAAGTTTGCACAAAGGATCGACGCTGTAAGCTGTGCGGAGGCGACCACGACTGTAAAGCCTGCAAGGCAGAGTTGGCTTGTGCCGATATCGGTGGTGATCATTCAGCGAGTTTCGGAGGCTGCCCCTTCCGTGTGAGCGCTCTGCACCGTCGGATATCCTTTATTGCTGGTCCCAAAACCCAATCGACTGAGACGCCTGTCCCAGGATTAGACGAGTTCCGAGTGTTAGAGCCTGATCTTGTTGCGTTACCCAACAATGTTCATAAGAGACCTGAGTCCAGCAAGACGCCAAGGCCCAGTGCGCGTGAGTCGGCTGTTCGACCTACAGCAAAAAGTGTCCATGATCCTTAGCGGCCGGATCACAGCCAGACTCCACGGCAAGGGGGACCCTCATATGCACAAGTGACAAAGAAACCAGCTACTTCGGCCAAGAGTTTGTCCCCGTTGGCATCTTTTGTCGATGTTGTGAAAGCGTTGCGCAAAATAAGGAGCTCAAAAATCAAGGTATCTCTGACCTTCTTCATGTTTTGTTTGGCGTTCTGCGTTCACATGTTCCAGCGATGGCGCCTGGTAACCTTAAGAACTTCCTACAGCTCGTGCTTTCTTTTGAGTGTCTAATCACCACCTTCGCAGCAAACTTCCTTGCGATCTAATATGGATGGTGTTAAACCTCGTGGTTCTCATTTGCACCTAAAAGTGCCCTTTATATTGCAGTGCAACTGCACTCGGATTTTAAGTCGGTTAGCTGAACTAAAACTATTCTTGAAAGAGACGCGTTCCAGTAGTGGCCCTGTCGGAAGCTGACCTGCGAAGCGGGATAAGTTTGACTGGATATGTGGCCCATAGAAACTGCCGCATAAAGTCATTTCCTGCAGGAAGTGCTGCGCTTAACATAAGAAGAGAAATTCTTATGTTTCTCTAAGCGTTGCCGATCTTTGCACGGGTGACATTGAGGTAGCGGCTGTGAGAATACAGCTCGGCTCTCGAACTCTTTCTATTGCATCCGTGTACGCGTCTCCGCGGAAGAAGGTAGCATTGGATTTGTTTCTACAGGAGCTCTACGACCGCTGCCCAGCTCCTAGAATCAACTGTGGTGATTTTAACGCCCATCATGTCGTTTGGGGTGACAGGAATACGCATTCCTGTTGACGCAAACTCATCGAGGTTATTGACAGTTTGGACCTGTGTATTGCCAGTGACGGAAGCCCCACTTTCTTCCGGACTCCAGCCCCAGCTACAGCTATACACCTGACACTGCATTCACCTGACGTCCGCGTGAGTTGGTCAACAGCGCCTGACCGCATGGGAAGTGATCACTATCCGATTTTTGTGTTTGCTGCCGACTTTCGTATGCATGGTCTTAAAATTAGCAATGTGGTCAACTGGGACAAGTACAGAGAGCCCCTAGAACATGTTTCTGGTGATTTTGTTGACAAAACGATTTTAGTAAGCTAGCAGCAACTACGGCGGTCAAGTTACCTGATCATTTTCCGGCCCCGGATTTAAAACTCAGGAACCTTTGCGCAGCGAGAAGGGCGGAGCGCCAACTCGTGCGGAAGAAGGACGACAGGCAACTGAAGACGACCTTCAATAGGCTGAATTCTGCTATTAGACGGCACACGAATAAGCTGTACAGGTCGCAATAGGCCTCATTCTGCGCTAGTTTGACTGTGTTCTCACCGATGACGAGATTATGGCGTGTTATCGGCAGCCTTGCTGGAGAATCTCTCCCTTCGAAGCCTTTTGAAGCTCTTGCAATACGCAAAGAAAAACCTATTGCGTGCTTGGCAGAGGAATTTGCAGACGCACTCGTACGCGCTGATTCTGGAATAGACAATATATACACCACCTGCTTCCTCCAGGTCAATCATGGACGTCCCGTTCACGCTTCGTGAGCTTCAGACTGCGCTCAGTGGCCTGCGGCGTCAGTGTGCACCATGTCCCGACGGCATCACCAATCAAATGCTGAATAATCTGCCCTTGCAACTCAGAAAAGAGCTCCTCAACTTCAACAATCGAGTTTGGGAGACTGGCGATGTTCCTCCATCATGGAAGGTGGCACATGTAGTTCCAGTACTGAAGCCTGGCAAAGATATGACAGACCTTGCCTCGTATCGCCCTGTGTCATTCACCTCCTGTGTAGATATGTTGATAGAGAAGGTGATAAATGAACGCTTATCGTGGTGGCTTGAGGACAGCAAGGCACTGCCAACATGTATGACAGGATTCCGCCGAGGTCTTAGTGCCCAAGATAGCGTCTTAGACTTGGTGAGTCACACTTAACACCAGAGAGCTTTCGGCCTTTCCACCTTAGCCATATTTCTTGACGTTGCGAAAGCTTACGACTGCGTGCTTCAGAGCTTAATTCTAAACAGTTTGCAAGGTATGGGCATACAAGGCCACATGTGAAGATTCACTTACAAGTTTATAAGTGATCGCGCGGTTCGTGTACGGTTAGGGAGTACGTTAAGCACTGAGAGGGCTCTATCACGAGGTGTGCCTCAAGGAAGTGTTCTTTCCCCCACGCTCTTTAACGTCGTAATGGCTGGCCTTCCCGATTTGTTGAAAAAAAGTTGCAGGCAAGTGCCTATGTCACTTTATGCTGACGACATCTGTATTTGGATTACTGGCTACCAACACAAGCGATTAGCCCTGATAGCTCGACAGGCTCTACTTTCGGCACAAGCTTACCTTCAAGGTGTGGGGTTGCCTCTGTCAGTAACAAAATCCGGCTTTGTTCTGTTCCCAGGTGTAGGAAGACGTCAAGCGCGGTTGAAGGTAGACCTCGGTCACTCGTGCATCCGTCAATTCAACCACACACGTTTCCTGGGCGTTATTTTTGACTCCCGTCTACAGTGGCGAAAAGCTGTAGACGCGATTGTTTCATCTATATCTTCTCGTCTCAATGTGATCCGTAGAACTGCACGTGAGCAATGGGGAAACCATCCTTCAATGGTCAAACTTCATGAAGCGCTGGTGGTTAGTCGCATAATGTATCAATTACTTTTAATTTCCCCCTCGGCATCGCAACTTGAACGTCTCGAAGTTGTCCACAGAAAGGGTCTAAGAAGAGCCATTGGAGTTCCCCAGGCGGCTACGAATAAGGCTGTACTTTATGAATCCCTATCGAAACCTCTTAGCCTTATCGCTTCTCAGAGACTACTGATGCATCTTGACCGCCTAGGAGAGACGGTAGCTGGGCGATCCCTTCTCCAGCGGCTCTGCAAGAGATATCAGTCGAAGGCTTTCTTGGCACTCAATACTTTTAGTTCTTTAGGCATTAATGTCCGAAGGCAAGGGAAACGGTTGAAACCGCCCTGGTCTTTTCCGACCCTCGACTGTAAGGTCACAATTCCCCATGTGAGAGCAAAGCGCGGCTCTCCTTTGGCAGCAACGCGTTCAGTTGTACTTGAACACATGGAAACTGAGTATGCCTGCCATCTTCAAATTTTCACGGATGGTTCTGTGGACAAGGTCAAACAAGCTAGCGCAGCGGCTTTTTACATTCCTTCTTGGATTGTAAGTGCTCTGAACGCTTTACTGCTGTCGTATCCTCAACAACGGCTGAATGTGTCGCTATTGAGGCGGCTTTACGGAAGTTAGGGTCTTGTCCGGCTCAACCTGTTGTCATCCTGATTCAAAATCTGCCGTTCAGAGGTTAGAGCGCGGATTTCCCACTGACGTCATGTCTATAAGCTCTCTGCGCTTTGTGCAGAATCTGCACAGTAGAGGCTTTACATTTCCAATGGGTGCCCTCTCTCATAGGAGTCAACGGTAATGAGGTGGCAGACAATCTCGCCCATAAAGCTCTCGCAAGGATTCCATCAAAAAAAGTACCTCAAGATGGAAAAAGTCTCTACAGGAGAGCGGTGCTCGCTCACTTCAGTACCATGTGGAGTGCGTCTCACAAGCTATGTGTGACCAAGGGACTAAGGAGATCTCAGGCGACCCTTCTACATCGACTTTGCACGGCCTCTGCTCGCACTTTTGCATTGATGCATAAGACGGGCATAGCATCGTCTCCGCTCTGCTCTTTATGTGGTGTGTGCGGGGATATCGAACATTATATTATGTACTGCCCAGAGTACAACGCGGAAAGGCATGTGATGTTCGCCTCCTTCAAGAAGACAGGAACTCGTCACAGCACAGTTCAGGACATTGTCTACCCGAGTGGAAACCAGACATGCAGAAGGGAAGCTGCACGCCTTCTTTTAACATTTCTGCAGGACACGGATCTTGTTACTAAATGGTGACAGCAGAAACAGACTATGGTCTACTGTGATTGATTGTGTGCGTAGATGGTGTCTTCCGGAGTGGACTACGTTCTACTGTGAGTGAATGTGTGTATGGATTGTGGCACTACATTGGCCTATGTTCTACTGTGACTGAATATGTGCATGGATGGTGACTTCTGGAGTGGACTGTGATGTGGACTGTGTGGATTGATTGTGTGCTTAGATGGTGACTGCGGGAGAGAATGTGTGCTATTATAAGAGACCGTGCGCATAGCGGGGTTGATGGAACAGGCCTTAGGACATTGTTAACATAGAAGGGACGCTATTGTGGAGAAATGGCCGGCAGATAAAGCAAGGCTAACCCCACCTGTAGCTTTCAAAACCAACTCAACTCAACTCACTCAACTATGCGTGTCGGCACTCGCAGCGGTGCGCCGGGGCACGGACCCACTTTTTTGCTGCAGGCCTAACGGCGTCACTGCTTAACGTATAGTCTGCGTGCCTGCAGCAAAGAAAACGCTGTGCGCTTCGTAGCGCAACACAGCTTGGCGCTCGGCGCGCGACATCGACGATAAGCTCAGCCTGCTTAGAGGAAGGCATCACCTGGCGGAATTGCTCGGAAGAGCTCAGCATCTTTCGAGCAAAGATAACGCCAGGGTTGAAGGAAAGAGTGGGGCTCGATGGCGGGCACTCTGGCAGCGCGCGAAAAGCTAAGTGTTTCTTTCTGTCGTTGATAGGTGGCTATTAAATGCAATTTCTCCTTGATGCGTCGCCTGTCGCGTGCTTCGTATTATTCTGGCCGCGCCTGTACCTTCCTATCAGAGCCGGCACCGTTCAGTGATCGCTGAGAAATGTCAGTTGTGCAATTAACAGCGCCACTAGATGTCGACTCATCAGAAAAGTAGACCCTCTCTAGACTAGCAGTCGAAGAAGATTGTAAATGTGCGAAATGTATGCTATCGGTTTTTTTCGAAAAATGTAAGCAAAGCTGTATTTACAGACAATGTCCCTGAGAACAACAGAACTAGATTCATAACGCCTGCGTTATACTGATAGGTCCTCATTGTTGCAGACAGTGTTTCCCAGCAGTGGTATTACTTAATCCGTGCGCACGAGGTTAGCCATTCCTAAATGAAACGCACCCTCGCGCTGTGTGTTGCAATTTTCTTAGCACTATATTCTTGGTTCTTGCCTGACCAGCTCTGACCAACTCGTCCACCGATGTATGACCAACTCGCCCACCAGTTCATGTTGTACAACTATATTCTTGGCGGGTTTGTTAGAGCTCTTGGGAATATAGCACGATTCAACTGCTAAAATATTGTCGTCGTCATGTTTCATCTATTTGATCAACGGCTTTACATGCGCGACAGCAGGTTCCAGCAGCTAGAGAGTAAAGGCCCACTGATAACCCGGAATGCATCATTTTGAATGTCCTGATTATGGTAGTCTCTTCGTAAAAGACCAGGCGCTCCTGCCTACCGCACTGACCCGAAGGAGGCGGACGCAAATTCTCATCAGCATCCCCGTCGTCATTCTTGTGATATAATATGATCTTTTCAGGAGTCAGAAGGAGCCATTTTGTGCAGATAAAAACACTAACAACAAAAACGAAAGCAACGAAAACAACACAGACGGAAAGGTGAAAACAGGACACTACATTCGCAAACAACGTCTTGTGGCACTGCAGTAAAGCTTCGACCAGGAGCAATCATTTTAAAAGGCTTTGTCGTTGGCTCCTGCTTGCGTGAGTAGAGTGCGCTTTTGGGAACCTTCGACTGGGGTTCGCAGAATGCTTCGAGCTGACCCCGAAATTTGCCTGCCCGTGTGAAGTTGTCAACGTCCGTCACCTTCCCTGTCTTGTAGGTTCGTTCTGCGCTTTGACTTGGTCTCCGGCAGATACACAAGTGCGGACACCGTCATCTGCGACGTGTAACAGAGTTTGCTGCGCCCTTCTTGAATTAATTTGATGCGCTATTTTTGTTTTGAAACCCCAATGCCCTGTGGCATTATTCCGAAAAACATCGTCATGAAAACGGTCAGGGACGCGTACGCCTGAAATATTCACAAGTTTTACGTGTACAGAGTCACTCGTAGTAACCATACTGATGTTAACGGTAACAACATCCCTCCCGGTCACTTTTTGATCTCTTCATATAGATGCTCCTGTTGGAAAGAGTGACAGCAGAGCAATCGCGTTGGCTTGGCACGCCGTTGTCACTCGGTGAACTTTTTTGAGCAGGAGATATGCTGCTTAGAGTTAGGACTACGAATGCCAATATGGACCTTCGTTTACAGCCTTACTTATGCCCTGCTGCTGAACATGGAGACATAATCAAAATAAAACGCCATAGTACGAAAGGAAAAAGCTATTTACTGAAAGCACGCGTTTTTCTGGGATGCTTGCATTGCAGAATTTCTGTCTGTAATCGATATTCACTTTGCATATTTTTTTAAGCGAGATTTATTGCCCCAGGCCATCAATGATGGGTGAAGGTCTGATGAATGATGTAGTAGAAATTAAATGAATGGAAAGAGGTTAGCGAAATTCATGAAGTCCAGTAGATAACGATGGTACGGTCCTTGCTTCCAGGCAATGTATGAAGCAGGGTTGCTTGTTGAAAGACCTGCTACCATCAGGTGCCGGATCATTGTATGTTTGAGAGCTGGGCAGTCCCACAGTAAGTGATGTTTGTCGGCTTCAATGTACTCGTGTTTATATATCGGACACCGTGGCCAAGGAAACAAATCTCGGTACTGAGGCCACATCCGAGTGACGGCTGTTGTGAGGGCAACACCGACCCGCATCCTCCTAAGCGCAACCTCCTCTGCACGGGTAAGACCGCCGGGGTGGGTTACCGCACACGGAGGGATGAGAGCACGTGTGCGGCGCAGGAGTAGTTCCTTTCTTGATGAAAGCAGGATAAAATTGTCCAAAGGAAGGAGCCGAGGCGGTGATGAGTTTGTATTAGCAAGACGGGTCGCTAAATCCGCCTGGCTTTGATTGGTCAGCAGATCCCGTGGGACCCACTCGATACGTACTGGCTGCGGCATGCGTGCCGCGAGCCGGTGGAGGACCTGACATATCGTTGGGCAGCGGCTAACACGTCGTAGCAACCGGACAATTTGAAGGGCATCAGCGTGGATGACAACGCGTACCGCAGGGAGCATTGTTATGTCGGCCACGGAGCAGAGGGCTTCTTGAACTGCAACGAGATCAGCACAAAAGGATGAAGAGGGTTCCGTAAGCTGAAACCAAGAGGTTCGATTCAGAGCAGGTCTGCACGGACAGTAGATAGCTGTTGTTGCTTTGCAGTCTTGTATCTTGCGTATACGTAGACAACAATGGATCGATCAGCCAAGCATCTTGTTCCTCAAATTTCTGGCGAAGCAATGATGCCGAATAAGCAGATGTTGGCCGGCGATTATCTGTTGGCTCGTTGTCGCTGAGCTGTAGAAACTTTCATGGGGGAAGAACGGGCGTTGGCGGCTGAAGAATGGAGAGTGACGTTGCTTAAGTCCTCAGTGCATGCATGGAGTGCGATAGACTGGCCTTAAGGCTGCGCGCTTCACGGCGCTGCTGCACCAGCTCATCAATGTTATTGAGCTGCGCATTCTCTTGTAAAGCTTTGACTTCGCATATTTCAACCGAGGTTCGTATGCTCGCCAAACAGGATGCTTCCCAGGTGGGCCAAAGCCAGAGGGGACGTCTGGAAAGGTAGAACAGCACTCCCGCGAGTGCAATTTATGTGTCGATAGGATGATGCAGCGGGGCTTAGACGGGTGACAGTACCCGAGGGCATTGTTGAATTTTTCCACGATTCTTCTAGTCGCACGTATCGACACAGCAGGATCGAAGTGCTGTGGGATGTCTCTTCTTTTTCCTTCTTTCCAATCGGGATTAAAACTGCCGAAAAACAATTTGATGTAAGCAAAGAGTCTTATTAAAAGAGGGAGCTCAAACTTGTGGGCAAAAAATTGATAAACTATAGATTTCTTTAATGAAATTAGGAACCGATTGTTTCCACATGAGAATTTAGTCTAAAGCAAGCCGTTTCCACTTAGGCGCTGGACGTGACGGAGCAAGAAATGATTTTTTTCCGCAGCCACAAAATCTACCACTCTCACTTTACATGTATGTGAATTGATATCTAAGTCTCCTGAGACATTCTCTGTTATACAGACTTTGGTTTCGTCGGGAAATCCTGCGTGTGTTCAGACTATTTCTTGAGAAACATTGTAGAGTGAAAAAGAAGACAGCACACGCGCAGCCCTTGCATTGGTGCTGGATGCTCGCCTAGAACGTTCTATCAACCTGTCCTTACTCGAGGCCCGGTTGGAAGTCGATTTGAAGGCCCCCTTTGCGAATTCAGTAATAAGTCTTACTGAGCTTAGCATGCACAGCGAGGTGAAGTGCCTGGACCACTCCAAAGCCTTCGAGTCTGCAGGCAAAAGCCAGCGCAAGGAATAAACGGTTTACGCACCGACCACACGTAGACGAAGCTGTTTGTCGCAATGGGAAGCCATTGTGAGAGAGCAATGTTCTTTACGCCTCCTTTTGCGCAGGACGTCGGCGGAGCTCAGCCGGGGGCCATGCGTTTCTCCAGGCACGCGAGCGCAGGGATTTTCAACCACAACGCTGCTTGCATCGCCAACCTACGGCCTTCGATCTCCTTTCTCGTCTGGCGCGCCCTCTTCGGGGAGGTCACGAGAGGTAAGCACCGCTTTCCATCCACAGGTCCTTGTTTAAAATGCTCTTAACGCAAACGGTGCAATGAATTATGCGGTGACATGGCAGTAACGGCCCTAGCACTCTGTTTTATCTCCACCAGGGTCTGATTGAAAATGACCAATTCTCTTGTTATGTGAAGTAAGCTATATAAGCTAACTTGTGCTAAAAGTACAGTTGTTTTTGGATTCCACTTGTTACCTTGGACGTACAGTAAGAATGAAAGTAGTAGCTTCACACTCATTGTGATCATAGCCGTGTGAAGCCGTCACTTTTCCTGTCAACACTGGTAGCATGTGTGTTATTTGAGCGGCGTTGCAGAAACACAATACTACTGATGTCGAGTGCCGTTTGCATTGCTAGCGGCCAGGGTTCAAATGTACTGTATTTAAGACTGCCTCATCTGCGTAATTCTGAATCAAATAATGGAAATAATTTTATGCGAAGTGCATTCCTTTCAAGGCTTTCAGACAGACTAGAGCAAACATAATCCTACTCGCATTAGAGCACCACGCATTTAATCACAACTCTCAACTCACTCACAACTCACGTTGGCCCATTGACGATGATAGTGGTACAGCTGTTTTCTTATTAATCTGTCCCCTCTATGCATGAACATTATGATGTTACTGCTGCAGCATTTCTCATCGCGGATTTTCTATGCAAAGAGGGTCGTTAGGAATATGAGACTAAACTGCGGGAATGCATTGCATTTTTATCTACCTACTGCAGTATAAGGCATATTGTTTCTGTGCACCCTACAACTGAAATATTTTGTGCGAAAATCTATCCTACGCACCTGGACCGCCTCAACAAAGTGAGAAATATGTGCACGCTTCTTCAGACACGAAGGAGTCCGGAAAAAAGCATCGGGAATATATTAACCTGCGCAGGTGACTCTGTGGCTACCGCCGTCATAGTACGGTACCTTCGCGAGCAGTTGGTCCTCGAGGCGCAGTTCCCGCGCTTCAAGGAGGAACTGATGCGAGCTGCAGACGCCGATTGCGGTGACATATTTCAAGAAGACGTCCTGGGCAAGGCCTTGCGCAAAGAATCGCGGTCATCCTCCACAGCATCCAACGATGACCCAATTGCACGCAGCGGCCGCCGGAGTGTGCGGAAGCCGAGTGAGTGATTGCAATGACTAATAGACAGTGACGCGTCCGTTTTTTCAAGATTTTGCACTGCAAAGAAATTTGGGAAGCACCTCACCTGATGAAACGCATTAAATTATTTCCATTCCTTTCAAGAAATTCTTGGCACTGTTGGCTTAAATGCGGAATGGCTTAACATTCATCCACAAGCTCGCTTGCATGGCTTTCCCACTGAGGTAAATAGAGCGTTTTATTCGACTACAATGCTTCAAGAAAGCGGGTGCCCCTGTGTAGATGATCGTTGCATTTACGGTTAGCCTGTTGAAGAAATGTGGGTTATAAGGGAGGGGACCCATATCAACTACTATGATTTAAAAAAAATGTGCTGTGGCACTGAGCCCATTGGCTCGTAGATAGTCTGTGAAGCGTAGCAGAAATGTTCGTCGTAATTTGCCTTCACGGACCCTTTAATCTGCCAAACGCTTGCTGCCTTTAAAGCCGGGGTACGGCTAGCACGACGATTACACCTGTTTGCAGCACGGAGCACATTGCCAGGCTTGGTGAGTCAGCCGTCGCACAGGTTTTCTGGATCCCTGAAAAACTCAGCGTACACGGTGATTTGGTTAACGTCGGAATATTTTTTTAAATACTGAGAGAGATACATAGATGCATCTGTGGACGTAGATTGTACAGGAAGGCAGGAATTATGTACCTTATATGAATCCATAATTACACAAATACCTTCAGGTACCTAATGAACTATGGGGCACGGTTATACGGCGCAATTGTATGCGGTAAACTTGAAAAGTGAGCCCTGTTTTAAACTTTTTCTTCGTGAATGTGGCTAGAAATATCAAATTTCAAATATATATGCATCTGAAAGCTTCTTGGGTTGACTTTCGCTCATTGATTATTTATAATATTGCGTCCCTTGCATTTATTATACATAAACTATAGACGAAATTTGTGCACTTGGTGATGTACAAGATGCTAACATCGTTTTCTCGACAATGTCACGCGCAGAGTTGCGATTTTAGAAATTCCACAATGCGAGAAAGCCAACCTAACAAGCTCCGACATGCGCATTTTTGACGTCTGATATTTAGAACCACTATGCCGATTAGAGCCGCCGCTGTGGCTCAGTGGTCATTCTACTTCCGGCCACCGAGCGTGACGGACGCAGGATCATGAGCTCCCACGGAGCGGCGATAGCGGCCGTTGCCGGCCGCGGAAACAGGTTTGCCAGCGCCGCTGATAAGGATTACGAGATCGTCCTGCCTACCCTGCCTACCGGACGTGTGGTTTTACACACGGTTTTTCTGCACGGGGACGTGCGTGCGAGACCCTACAGGGTCGAAGACTTCAGGGACGTCCTCGCCAACGCTGGTGCGCTCCCCGACGTCGTGGCGTTGGGGGCGTACCAGATAAACCACGTGTGGGCGGTGACCTTCAGCACCGCTGACGCCGCAAAGAAACTGGCCGCCACGAAGGAGCTGGAAGTCAAGGGACGCCGCTGCATTGTTTTCGATCCAGAAGACCACCAGGTAAAGCTGCGCCTCCACTGGATGCTTCACGGCGTCGCCGACGAGGACATCCGTACGGCATTCGCGGCGTTCGGCAACGTGACCGAGGTCACCCGGGAGCGTTGACGCGTCGCCGGCATGAAGGAGAAGGGGTCCACCACGAGGACCGTGCTTCTGAAACTGAAGCCAGGTGTGAAGGTGGACGACCTGCCCCACCAGGTACGAGTCGCTGGCGAGTTGGCTCTCGTGGTGGTTCCCGGGCGGCCGATGCAGTGCCTTCGTTGCGGCGGCACGGGGCACGTTCGCCGCGATTGCAAGGTGCCCAGGTGTTCGAAATGCCGGCGCTATGGACACTCGGAGGCTGACTGCGTTCGTACCTACGCGTCGGCCACCGGGCATGTAGCAGCGAGCGTCTCCGCAGAACTGATGGACGTCGTCGAAGCAGAGGAGGCAGCGAGCGGTGCAGCCAGATGTTGCGAGTAGCAACACCGACACGGCTGTGGCTCAGGAGAGCGGGTCGCCAGGTACTGACCCATCTTCGACGCCTGTGGAAACGCCCAAAGATGGAGCGAGCTCGTCCGTGCACGTGGAATGGAAGGCCGCCAGCGAGAGCCACGACGAAAAGGACGACTCCCGCATGAATGTCGGCGTGACTACACCTGCGAAGCGGCCACACGCCGAGACCAAGGCCGACGGGGAGAAGGCAGCGGAGCCCAGCGTCGGGGAACCGCCGGCAAAGACGCCCCAAGCACGATGGGCCGGTCTGAGTCCGCGCCCAAAAGTTCCGGCTGAGAAGCGTGGCGGCGATAAGGCGCCTCCTGACCAGGAGCACGTGCTCGCGCCGGATGACACCGGCGGCGACGGCATCGTCTAGCGACATGCTAGGCGCGGGAGGTAAGCACCGTGCTTTCCGTCTCTTCTTCCTAAGTTAAAATGGCTTCTGCAACTCCGTTTAAAGTCGCCACCCTATACGTCAGAGGCCTGGCAGGTAAAAGAACACAAAGCCAGCTGTACAGACTTATAACGGAGCAAGATATTGATATACTGGCAGTGCAGGAGACTATAGTCGATGGTGAGGAAGAGACCGGGAGCATGGTGCGACGTTTCACGTCTAGGTATTTTGCCGTCGTTAGCCATGCTGTAGGCACATCGGCTGGCTGTATTCTTTTTGTTAAGAAGTTGCCGGCAATAGATGTACACGGTCATCATTCGTGCTTGTCGGGTCGACACGTGTCCATCGATTTTTCGCTCAGTAACATAGACTGGCGCATTGTTTGCCTCTACGCTCCTAATGTGGTTAATGACCGAGCCGCGTTTTTTGAAAGCGTCGAAGAACGGCTTCGCACTGACAGACAGCTGATTGTTATGGGCGATTACAACTGTGTCCTTAGTGCGCGCGACAAGACAAGCCTCCGAGGTTTCCGAGACAAAAGCACCGAAGTGCTGTTACGAATGATTGTGAACTGCAACCTCGAGGATGTAGCAGAGTGTCTTGAAGGAACGCGTGCTGTAAGGTACACACGATTCGAGGGCACAAGTCACGCACGGCTAGACCGCATTTATGCATCCGCGGAAACTGTACCTAAATGCAATAGTTATGTAGTTATGCCGGTATCATTTTCTGACCACTGTTTGGTTCAATGCTGCATAGGATTCATTAAGAAGGGGAATGGTTTTTCATGGGAAATGTGGAAGTTGAATGACAAGCTACTTCAGGACGAATTTTATAACCGAGCTGTAAGGGAAGAAGTAGCAAAAATAGAACCAAGTAGCAACATGAGGATATGGCAGCAGTGGGAGCTCACTAAGGAAACTTTAAAATTAAAAGCAATAGAAAGAGCCACTTGTATACGTCATCAAGCAAAACAACAGGAAATTGAGCTAAAGACACTGCTTCAGAAGATGTTAAAACAGGAATGCCGAGCGCCTGGTAAATGGATGGAGGACATAAGAAAAACCAAACAAAAGCTAGAGATAATCGAAGAAGAACGTTATCGGGAGCGTTGGTGAGGGCAAGGGCAGAAAACATGGCTGCAGGGGAAGCGCCAACGAAACGAGCACTTGGTTTGGAAAAAACCCGTGCCGAAAGAAATCACATTAACGAAATAGAATGGGGAGGTGTTTCAAAAACGTACATCGATCACATCAAAGGAGCATTTTCGAGCATTACCAGGCGCTCTTCGCATCGCACCCGGTAGATGTTATCACATTTAAGGAGGCGTTTCTAGCCGAGATGCCGCGTCTGGACGACGAAACTAAAGACAGATTAGAACAGCAGATAAATCAAGAGGAAGTCGAGTAAGCAATAGAGAGTTTAAACCCAGCCGCCGCGGTGGCTGAGTGGTTACGGCGCTCGGCTGCTGGCCCGAAAGACGCGGGTTCGATCCCGGCCGCGGCGGTCGAATTTCGATGGAGGCGAAATTCTAGAGGCCCGTGTACTGTGCGATGTCAGTGCACGTTAAAGAACCCCAGGTGGTCGAAATTTCCGGAGCCCTTCACTACGGCGTCTCTCATAGCCTAAGTCGCTTTGAGACGTTAAACCCTATAAACCAATACACCAATAGTTTAAACCCAGGAAAGTCGCCTGGACCGGACGGGTTCAGCGCGGCATTCTACAAAGAATTTAAACATGTAATTTCCCCGGTCTTGAGGGTAATCTTTAACGAAGCCTTTAAAGTCAAAGCACTGCCTCCGTCCTATGGGTCGTCCCATACTGTGCTGATTCCCAAAACAGACGACACAGACAGATTACGACTGGTGACAGCATACCGACCGATAGCACTCACTAATGTTGAGTACAAAATTTTTATGAAGATTTTGGCGCGAAGGCTGCAGACCGTGATTCATCACTTAGTTGGTCCGCATCAGACCTGCGGGATTAAAGGGCGGTCTATTTTTACAAATATTCACGTTGCGCGCAGTGTCTTAGAAACCTGTGATGACACAAATGGTCAGGAGGCTTTTCTTCAGATCGATTTAGAAAAGGCTTTTGACTGCGTTGCCCATGAACTTTTGTTTGCAGTATTAAGCCATGTTAACGTTTGTTCTGTTATTCGCGAGGGTGTGGCCCTGGCGTACTGGAACTGCACGACGAAATTGATCGTTAACAAGAGTCTGGGGGCCCCCATTAGCGTGCAGCGTTCGGTGCGCCAGGGCTGTCCCCTCAGCCCCCTTTTATTTTGTATTTATGTGGAGACCCTTTGTTTGAAGCTACTGAAAAACAGAAGTATTACCGGATTCAGTTTACAAGCAGCCGAAGTAAAGGTTCTGGCGTACGCTGATGACATTGCTGTATTTGCCGTTGACGAGGGAGGCATAAGCGAGGCCGTTCAATGTGTACGAGATTTCAGCCAAGCTACTGGAAGCGGGGTTAACTGGTCGAAGTGCCTCGGACTTTGGCACGGAAGGTGGGCATCTACGCCGGAGCGGTTTGCCAGCGTGCCTTGGACGACGACGCCAGATAAATACTTGGGCGTTCCACTCGCTGCTTACCGTGACAGTGAACAGTATTGGACAGGACAGATTAAAGAGATACGGGAAAGAGCTGATAAGTGGAAAGGAACGACCTTGTCCATTTTCGCCAGAGCCACTGTTTGCAACTTGTTCTTTATCAGCAGGCTCTGGTACGTCATGCAGGTGTTGCACTGTTCACGGTTAAGTATTCAAAAGCTACACCGAATTTTCGCCATCTTTGTCTGGTCGTCTGAATGGGAGCGCTGCAGCCGGACCAACCTGTTCCGACGGGTTCAAGACGGCGGGCTGGGACTGGGCCATTTGTTTTTGAGACAGCTGGTCAATCGTTTTTTGTTTCTTCGGGACACAAGAGACCCGTTTTTGCGTACCGTATGCCAAGTTAGGCTGCGGCATCTGCTTCCAGAGTACATAGTCGGAACTGCTGACGTTTACAGTAGGGTCACCGGTTTTTACCGGGGAATCGTAGCCAGTGTAAGGTTTCTTTCCGCGCGGTTTTCAAATGACTTTCTGTCGACTGTGAAACGAAAGAAACTGTACCGTGCTTTGTGCGATGTAGTTTTCCCGGTGCCCTTGTACAGGGCCTTGTACAGTGGAGGCCAAGGCAAAGATGTTTTAAAGAGAGTTAAAAACATGCAGGTGCCATCAGGAACCAAAATCTTCTTTTTTAAGCTGCACACCGGAACCTTACCGGTTAAAAAATTTTTAGAGGGAAAGGAATTATTTTTACCCTGGGGTTCTCACTGTTTAATTTGCAGAAAGCCTGAAACAATAGACCATGTATTTTTACACTGTTGGGAAGGGGTTTATTTTTGGGATGTATTACAGCGAACCTTAAAGACAGAATTTCCACTAGACCCGTATGGCATCCGTTACTTATGTGTTGAAAATGAGGATGGGGTGCCTTATGATTTAATAATGCTGACAGGCCTCCACTGTATATGGCGCTCGAGAATGGCAGGCTTTCACTGTGACAGAGACGCAAGACCTGCCCGAATCTACTTTCGAGAAAGTATGGACATGTTTCTGGCCATTCAGAAGGCCGCAGCGGAGCCTCCGGAGTGGCTCTCATGACTAGAGCCACTCTGTACACTGCGTGAATTTTAAGTTGACGAAGCCAGACTCATGCTGGCTGACTTCGAGTCGGGTGTACATAGCGTTTGTCTTTTGTTGATTGTTTGTTATGTGCAATTTTCTGTGTCAAAGCCAGGCAATAAAGAAAAAAAAAAGCTGTGGCTCAGTGGTTATGGCGCTCGTCTACTGGCCCGAAAGATGCTGGTTCGATCCCCGCCGTGGTTGTTTAGTTTCGATGGAGAAAATTTTACAGGCCTGTGTACTGTGCGTTGTCAATGCAGGTTAGAGAACCCTAGTTTGTCTAAAATTCCGCACCCTTTACCACAGCGTCCGATATAGCCTGAGTCGGTTCAAAAAAGTTCAATAATTATTGTAGTTCTAGTTCATCCTGCACAGGTCACTACGACGTACCTCTAGTAGATTGTCACATAAACTTTTCAGATGCTAAAACTTGAAGGCGAAAGAGTTGCCTCGAATTTCAAACATTGTTAATATTATTAATAATAATTGGTTTTTGGGGAAAGGAAATGGCGCAGTATCTGTCTCATATATCTTTGGACACCTGAACCGCGCCGTAAGGGAAGGTATAAAGGAGGGAGTGAAAGAAGAAAGGAAGAATACGTGCCGTAGTGGAGGGCTCCGGAATAATTTCGACCACCTGGGGATCTTTAACGTGCACTGAATCGCACAGCACATGGGCGCCTTAGCGTTTTTCCTCCATGCTAAAACGATTTCTAGCGCGATATCGTTAAAGGCGGCGTTCTCCAAAAAATCTTGCCACGACGTAGTGGGAGTCGGTGTCGTGAGAGAAAATCGCAGCATGATCACAATCTCTGAACCGAGCATGATCACAACCCCGGACGAGAATTCTGGGTAGGACAAGGTATACTGCAGTGAGCACCGGCCATCGCAGCTAGGGCAGTGGGGCATCGATTAAGCGCACCACCACTGCTACAGAAGGAGTACGATAACTTTCAGGAATCTCAATGAAAAGCTAAGAATGATTTTCTTTATATATGGGAATTAAACAATTACGCTATCTCATCATACCCTTAATGCGGAGACTTAGTGTCCCCTCAAAGATTTATTTGCATTTACTTTTTGACCATGGACGACACTTCTTTCGCAGGTTCTCGAAGACCGCACCTTTGAGTTCCTAAGTGGAAATTGTCACGGGCAAGGGATGCAATTCGCCGCCTTCTATAACCGCAGTAATCATAACCAGTGGTCTGTGAGTGGGTCAGAATGAGTACTAATGGAAGGACGAGGTTGTCAGTTGGCATATAGAGTCGACGCTGCACAATTTGCGACGCTGCAGCCTGCCAGCTGGTATATAGCTAGGGACGGGTGACATCATTTGGAAAAGCCCTTGATCTTCCGATGACACAAATAGGGTGGTGATGGTGATTATGATGATGGTGACCATGAACATTAAGTTGACTTACTTGAATAAATGCTTTCGTTTTCTGCAGCGGAGGTACGCAGCTCAAATACAGCGAATTTAACACGACCTAATCGATGGCCTTGCTAGGCTAGTCCCCTTCTTTACATGGGTAGGAGAGTCTGGCAGCCATTTGTTGGTTTTTTTTTGTCGACATGAATAGTGATAAATAATTTTTTCTCTTAGCAGCAGCCGCAGTTCGTCCGCGTCTGCCTCGTGCTGCTGCCGCGGAACCTTACAGGAGGATATCATCCTCGCTTTGCCTCTCGTCGCGCTTCCGTCCCTCACTGGGTGGGACAACTCCGCTGCGAAAACTCAGCGGCGACGGGGCGTGGTACAGTGGGCTGTCGGAGGAGCCCATGTTCCGGCTGCTGCTGATTGCGGTAGCCTGCACGGGCCAACTCCCACTTTTTAAGCAGCCGACCTAATAGACCGCAAAGTTGATGCCACATGATGGATCTAAACATCTTCCAATATCTGCCCTGAAACATGTCACGGGCTGCGCACAGCGGCGCTTTGTAAAATAAATCGCCACCTTGAGCTTCAACTGATTTTAAGGTGTTCCTCTTCACATTTCAGTCAAAAATTAACCAAGCTCGCCTGTATTTCTTAATATATATGTATTTTCAGGTAAATAGCAGTGTGTGATGAAATATTTAGGCAGTGATCCGACTGAATGAACATTAGGTGAAGAATTGGTGTTCGGAAAGAGGTCAGATGGCAATTTTATCAACGCCATCCAGAAGCAGCTCACTCATGATATTTTTTATTAGGTTCCCAATAATCTTAAAATGTAAGAATTCTGCCGCGAGGTCTATTCAAACATATCCTGGAAGAACAATGTTGAAGAGTGCGTCTAGCTAAACAAATGTTTAAAACATGACCACATGATAATGAAACCTGATGTGAGAAAGCTGCAATAGCATTTAGATATACCTTCAATGTTTACTAAGATTCTTTTAGTCTAAGCCGAGGCTTCACTCACGCGATAAACTTAGGGTGAAGGTGGGTGGATCTTGAGGAAAATGGAAGTTGGGAAGAGGGGGCGGTGCATCTATAAGAAAAATGGCTTTCCCACAGCGTCTATCAATTCCATTTTCGTTCTGCTGCTGCATGGGCTTCTAGTGTGTGGAGGCCTCGTGGAAAATGCGGAGGAAAGAGTTTTGTGAGTTCCTGGTGGATGGCGCGTGTGGAACTTGAAAGTGGCATGCGGTGGCGTGGATCGAAGGTGTGCAGGCGCTCACCGATGGTGTGCCGTGGGGTTGTGGGTGGTTAGCGGTGCTTCTGGCGAATGGAAGCGGCCCAGATTGCAGGAAAGAAGGAATAGGAAGAAAACAAAGTGCGCGTGCCCTTCCATTTAGTGCGATAGAAGTAAGAGGCACTTCGCGACAAATGCAAGCGTTGTCTGTTCGAAGCGTCGATGCGTGAAGCCTTCACCCTCGTGATGTGCCACTCACCAAGAAGTCACCTACCTCCACTTTGCACAGTGCCATCACCCTTTACAAGTTCACTCGACAGAAAATGAAAAAAGGAAGGCGAAATGGATTTCAAAGACGCAGTTTGAAATCCTGTCGCCCACCAGAGGAACCAGCCACCTCTCCACATCCCCACCCAAGATAAGACAGCCCCCCTCCCCCTTTCCTCAACCGCCACCCTCAAGCCTTTCCCGCCTCCACCTTCCATAAGCGCCACCCATATTCCCAGATCTTCATTTTAGAAAAAATCGTGTCTGTGACGCCTCTAGTAAAGGAGCAACAGCATAAAACAATCATCGAGGCTTAATAAAACTGCTACCACCGCTTTATCACGTCAAGCTTCATGACCACGCTGTAAATGTTTTCTCTCGTGCTTCGTCCAGTTTGCGCTGTTTTCTAGCAAAATTATCAATTTGCACCAACTAGCCCTAAGGATTGCATTGCTAGAGCTCTGTTTGAATTGGACTGAGCACTAGTTATCAGCAAATCCATCATGACTCTCAACTGGAGCCACAAGATCATACAAGCGCATTCGTCTCCTGAGATTCGACAAACCTAGGCAGAATTGCACGCAACAAAGTGACAACCTACACACTGCTCTGGGAGTTCTCGTGCAGCTCAGGCACGAGAGAACTAACGCGACGATTATTCTATAAGTGAAGAGTTCTGTCGCAGGTAATCTGACGCGGAGTCGAGTCCTGGTCCTTAGGAGTAGCTTTACTGTACCTCATGTGCGAAATACGTCTCCCACATGAGTTGCATAATGAGCTACACGTAAATATTTACTCACGAAATTTGCACATCGCAGACGCTGTTTTCAAATTTAAATGTTATTATCATTGTTTCATTTTGCAATTTTATAACCATCTGTAAAAATACTGAGTGTGTTGCGTGAGTGTAAGGAGGCTACGCGTTTCAGGTTGGTCATTTGAATGTGAGAAATAGAATCAGACGCAAAAGCGTGCTGGACAAAGATGCGTTGTGATATGTTCTCAACGATGCATCCTCAATTTGACTTTAAATGCATCTCAGTGACAGATATTGTTTCATTTTTATTTCTGTCCATTAGGTTCAAGGGAAAAAGTGCCCCACAGCCTTCCTCCTTCTAAATAATATCTGAATTAGAAGCGACATAAAAACTTCGTCTGTGCCTCTCATGCGCAGTCTTCACCATGGTGTGGACGGTTCGCATACAGTGAAATGCTCGACCGACTATCGTGCCCCCGTGTTCCTCTCTATATGATCATTGCTTTAACTGTACGCGCTGACAGCACCTGATCACTGTCGCCATTGACCGGCATGCACACACTCAGAAAAAAAATTCTCTTGTTCGTGACGGCAGATGGCAGACAGCAAGACGCGACAGCGACAAGACGGGATCGCTAAAAGGCTGAACACAACGCGAGAGTATGAAAATCCAATATAAATTGCTGGCAACCAAGACAGAACCAGCTATTTTACTTATGTCACTCGGTAAGCAAGGTGAGTGCCTTTCTAGCTAAGGAAAGAGCTCTGAACACAACGCGACGGTAAAAAAAAGTGAATATAATTTGCTGGCAAACATTACAGAACCAGCTATTTTAATTAAATCACTCGTAAGCAAGTGATAAAGAGTGCCTTTCTAGCTCAGGAAAGAACTCTGGGCACGCTTTCGACTGCTTGTAAGTAGCGCAACTTCCTCAAGAAGAATTGCAAGTTCACGTAGCTGTTAACGCGAACAACAGGTCTCCATGTAGATGCTGCTACAAGATGCCGCAAGGGCCACAGCATTTTCTTCCACGGCGGGTCTCTAGTGGTTGCGCCGTACCTGCTATGCTCGAATAAGCACAGAACTCGGTCTGGCCTGCACCCGGTTGCTGCCACCGTGATTATGGTTCCTGGAACCATGATGTTGGACCTGGTTATCACAACCCAAGAGTCGAAGTGATGGGCGTTAGCTTCGACGCAAAGCGCTTCTAACCTCTTTTCCCAGACCCCCTATATGTTCACAGCACCGCCTGTCGGGTCAGCTAGAGTGATTGAAAGAATAAGTCGCAAAGCTGCTCCTGTTCGATTCTTTCTCACCCTCTTTACCTTATTTCTTGCTGTTGTCCCGAATGTTCCTTGTCCTTCAGGACTTTATTTAAAGTTTAGAAAATCATCCAACGTTACTCAAAACTGATGCGATATTGACTTTCTGACCTTATGTATAAAGTCGGCTGTCGAAGGATATCCTGTTCAATAAGAAAACATTCGCAGAACATCAAGAAATGGCTTACCTAAAACGACATTCTGTGCGCAATAAATCGATGCTAGATTATCAAATTTAATAAGCTATATAGGTTATCGGACTGCACGCAATCATGTGGATGCAAGTCAGACGTGATACACGTTGTCACCTCCATTAGTACTGCCCACATATTTCTGGACGATAAGGCGCTAATAGTCAAGGTATACAGCATAAATTCGCGAGTTCTTCAAGAATTTGTTTCGCTCCCATTCAAATTCATTCCATGACGCTTCGTTGCTCTTCATGGCCCTCGTGCAGTAGTGGTTGGCGCGCCGGTGCTCAGAAACAATGCCGGTAAAATTAAATGAAAGAAACTGGTGGTTTTTGGAGAGCTACTCAAGGTTTAGATGCATATTTTTCTCTTTCCTTCAGTTAGTCGCTTATCAACAATTACCATTGCTACCCGCGTGATCGTTACTTCCATATTCGGTTAATGCATCTGATGGTGCTTTAATACATGCCGTAACAGCGTAAGGCCAATATACACTCATCATATGAACTTATGCAACAAAGTTCCAAGCATGTACACCAAGACTGTTAAATGTCAGTGCTGGAATTTTTTTTTTGCAACGCAACTTTTTTGTTAAGATATGGCAGAAAACTATTACGCTAAAGAAAATATATTACACCAGCGCAAGCTTTCCAGGTAAAATGTCGGGCAAAAGTTCTACTTCACAATATATGCCATTCTCCATGTTAACTGCACTGCTATAGCTGGTATCGATTTAAATTTGGGCAAATTTGCTCGCAGAAGTCCCGGTGGACTTCGAATTCTGTGAACACATTCCTCAACGCACACACACGCCACTAAAGCGCACCGATTGGTCTGGGCATCTAGACACGCCGGCTTGGGCACCGATACCTGGATGCCAGAACAGCACCATGGATTTGTTAGTTACAGCCTCTTCATGTGAACTTTGTAGAAAGAGATAAGTATTGCATCCTGAGCTCTTTGCGTCTTTCAACTACCCTTAAAATTGTATGAATGAAAACCGCCTTATACCAAACACCACTGCTCCCTTAAAACCTCTAGAAATTTCTAGTCCATTTAAAAGCAAAGGAAGTGAATTAAGCGCTAAGTTCAGTTGGTGCTATCTTTGCAAAGAAGCTTCCTTCCGGGGCAACGTGCTTATCGTGGGACGTTGCTAGGTAGATCAATACTTTAAGCTACCAAAACAGATGAAAATGAAGCAATACAGGATGACTTATGTCGTCCATAGTCACTTCGAAAAAATTTCGTCAGCTTCCTAAATTTTGACTGTTTATTTGCCGCCGCAAAGATATTAGCCGCGTATCAACTATCTCCACAGCCATCTGCATCTCCGGTACCTTCACCTTCTTGCTGCGGGAATGTAATTTTCGACGCACTCACCTGGTGACCATACTAACTTGACGTTATCGTGTGTTTACACATTTAGATAAATACGTCTGCCTCTGCTTAAAGGGACACTAAAGGGAAATAATGAAATTACAAACATGGATTGAGTATTCCTCGAGAACGCTGCCAACATTTATTAATAAGAAAGCATTACTAAGCTAGGTCGACACCGGTAGTGTCCGAAAATTGTGTTCGCAAAACGCGGAAGCAAAAGTGGTGGGGTGAAATCCATAAACTCAGTGCTTAAACAATGCCGAGCCATTTATTAGTAATTAGATGTTAACATTATTCATTAATTAGTATCCATGTTTAGACGTCTTACTTGGAAGCATTAATTAAAATGTTTATTAATTATTCTAATAACTGCGAGTACTAACAAATGTAACTAGTGATGCTAAATATTAATGGTATTTAATGAAGCTAATTAGTGAGACCATGTGACGTGACAGAGGTGTGACGTAATTGGTTGTCACGTCATCCCACACGTGTGATGACGTCACACCTCAATTTCTTTGAGTAACGCAAAAACGGAGCCCTGAATGTAGGTTTCTGTAACCAAAGATGATACGCAGGTTTTCAATCAGTCATATAACATTGCACATGACGCCGATGGAAAAGAGCTACCAAATTCGACAAGGAGCCACCAACGCCGCAAAAAACACTAATGGTTTCGGATTTCTCCAGTGCATTCTCTGCAGTGCTGTCTAAGTTTTTCTCAGCGAAAAATGGTCGCGTTCTTGCGAAAATCGCAAATTAAATTCCTGAAATCTTTCCGCATTCAAATCGCCAGAAAATTTATTAATATCAACGTTATTTCTGAAATGTAGTAGCGCTCTGTCTCTCCGGCCAACCACAGCGAGAAAGCCAAGCCTGATCTCCGGCTCGATCGCATTCGATAGCATGCGCCAATGCTCTCTTCTTTGATGTTTTTTCGCAATCAGGAGTAATCCACAGGCGTTGTGTGTTTTATGACCTTTGAATCATTGTAATGAGCTCATGTCAAGATTGCTAGTTTTAAAGTCCCAAAGCGGTTCAGGCTATGAGAGACGCCGTAGTGGAGGACGCCGGATAATTTCAACCGCTGAGGTTTTTTAGTGTGCACTGACATCGCACAGTGCACTGGCCTCTAACATTTCGCCTCCATCGAAATGAGACCGCAGCGTTTTTCAGTCCAGCAGCGGAACACCATAGCAAATAATCTATCGTGGCTGACCATTAACAGGTTGGTGGTTTCAGCCACTTAAAACGCACAGCGAACGAGCGGGGCTATTTGGCATAGACCTACTTCTGCGCCAGGGCAAATAAGGGACGCAGTCTTCTACATCGTTTTCTGCCTCGTTTAGCGGGACTTGTTACCACAGTGTTCTTCCTGATCGAATAATTAGTCTACTCTGCGTATTTAGATGCGCTTTCGTTGCAGTTTTCAGCGAGGGAATTCGCACAGGGAGTTTTCGCATCTAGCCCAGCCAGTTCATCGTTCGTATACGTCAGTGGCTTCCGAACTCCAGAAAAGAAGTGAGAACATGCCCTGTTGTAAAGCCTAATTCCTGATATCAATGAAACGGCGCTAAAAAACGGGACAGGGAGGCGAGAAGTGACAAACACAGCGTCTCTTACTTCTTGCCTGCTTGTCGCGTTTTGTAGCGATAGCTACATTACGGTAGCATTTCGAGCCTTCAGCGTGGTGGTGCCGCAGCCATGTGGCGGCGCCGCCTCCCTGTCACGTGTTTGATCAAGTGGTGCGGAGCAGCTGCCGATGGCGCGGCGCCGTGACTGATCACGTGGTTCGTCACGTAATTGGTCACGTGACCAAGTTCCACTCGTCCAGCTGCAGCTGTCTCGTCACTACGCGTTTTACCAGAGCTTAACCTCCGCCGATTTTTTTCGCGCCATTTCATTGCTGTGATCAAGAACCATCTTGGCCAATAACCTTCCCCGTTGCAACCTAACTCCCTAATGCAGATGGAGTTAGAAGAACTTCCGTTGCCAGTCAAGTAATGCTCGTGAACTAAAATAACGTGTCGGGAAAAAAAACTGGAGCCTACCGGCATCCGCTTTTTGTACCACCCGCTGTCTCACCTATTATTTATGAGTGGGGCGCGAAAGCGCATTCGGGAAATCCTGTAGTTCTGAATGCTCTTATGTATATACACCGTCCGAGTGCGTTTTCTGGTATGTGCGTCAATTCTTAAACAATCTGAGTTTATTTGTAATCGTGCAGCGAGGTAGAAAAAGCGTAAGCCCTGCTTGTCGGTTCACCGCAGGCGATAACAATATTTCCTTCTCTTGGAGTTGAAAACAGAAATAAATTTCGTGGCTGCTAACACCGCTGCTGACGAATGTTGGTTTGTGTTTGTTTTTTGGTAGCCTAGTGAATTTTTTTAGCCTAGTGAGTTTTTTGTTGTCACGCTTATCTCGTTCTTTGCACTGTGCTTATCAAGGACTATATTATTTTAAAAATTCATTTATAGATATTGCGATTTCTTCACAGGACCTTATCAGTGTCTTAAAGCGATGAACATCGCATTCTTCATTAAATAATTGTTCCTGGATATAAATAAGGATTAGTGGTAAAATGCAGGTGTTTCTGAGTCAGGGAAGCGAACGTAATGTTTTCCATTGATCAGCTGCTTACAGCCATCTTGTACAGGCTAATGGGCTTTTTAAGAAAAGACACTTGTTTACGGTGCCGTAATTCACTAAGGCGGAGTAGTACTTCTGTGGAGCGGATAATGCGGCTTAGATTCACTGAGAGGTAGTTTTAGGGACGTGCTTGCTCATCCGCTTACCTTCCCTCCTCGACACGCGTTGGAACAAAAACTTCTAAAAGCTCATTGTCATTAAGGACTGGCCGGGTTCACGACGGTACTTTCCCATTGGCGTAGAAATAACAATGTAGGAGAAAGCGATCAATCAATCGTGGCCGGGGGAGTCAGTCTTGGCCAGGCGCAGTTGGATTAGTATACTCTGCTTTTGGTTGCGATTGCACATTTCTTATCACACGACGCTAGCTTATCAATGTAGTCGAAGGTTGTATTCCACTTTAGAGTAGTTTTAAGATACGGAAAGCAAGCCTTTCCTCCAGAAAAATATCTTTGCACCAGAGATTGCTTTACAGTCTACTGGACCGCATGTTTTGCGCCAAGACAATCCATTTTCTCAATCATTCGTTAACGTCACCGTTATGGCAGATGAACAGTGGATTAGCTCATACCTTTTCATCAAAGTGAACCTTGAGCCTTGTTATATATCTGAAGCCTAATATGTCCACTCGAAAAAAGAAAAACGCTTTCGTAGCACCTGTGTACTAACACTTTATCGCAGAGAGATTGCAGGCCCGAACAGTTTAAGCATGCAATGAGGCATCTCCCGTTCTGTGTAAACGCAGGTGAACATCGTCTTGAAACCGCAGCGGAACTAGACTGAACATGAATCCGAATCGTTCTGATATTCGGCGTCCGAATGGCATCCTTGAAGAACAAAAACTTCCCATGGCATTGCCCCGAGTGGGATTCGAGCCACCACCGGTGCAAACGAAGAACCTTCGCCTCCTGATACCTCACATCACTAGAGGTCGAATCTGCGAACCCGTCATATATTCTCAAACAAGATAAAGCTACCATTGATTTCACAGATTTAAGTTCCACAAGACATAAGCGCGGATAAAGAAAGGAAAGGCAGTAAGGAGGGCTATCCTTCACACCGTATACCCCCGGCATTAAATCACACGACCTTTTGTACAGAGGCTTCTATGAACGCGCTGGAATTGTGTGTTGATCCATCATGCCTTACTTGCACAGGCGAAACCACCCCATGAGCTTTAAAAAAATGCATACGGAACTATACTCTTTCATTAACGGCAGAAATCGTTTCTTCAGGACGTGATCTTGATTATCTTCTTAGGAGTTCGCTGACGTGCGTCTAACATAAATAGATCTTCATGATACAATGCGCGCCAATGATCACTTGTCTCTCGCAGCTCACCCATTCTGTTAATAACTGGCTGCTACTTTTTGGCGTAAAGCCATTGTTTGACAGGTAATGTCAACAAGTGAAGTTAAATAAAAACAAATTTTTTGGTCGCTTGGTACACATCCACTGCACTTGCTATAATAGACTCAGCGCCAAGGTCAGGCAGGAGCATGCATGTCCTTCGCCTCGGCTTGCCCATCGGGTCAGCCTCAGTAAACATCATAGATACGACTTCCTCTTGAGCGTGACAAAACACTTCGGTCGCTGCAAACTCGGATGTGTAGAAAATTAGGAGAAAAGCATCCGAATTGGCTGCTTCATTCGCTGTTCCCGTTTTGTAGACGGAGCCACCCCATGATGCTTGCAATGAACACCTGCGGCAACGCCGCCATAGAGACAGCTTTTCAATGGATTGTTGGTGTTAAGTGTTTTTTTTTTGTCGACATAGTTTCTACATGGCACTGAATATGCACGTAGAATCGTCGGGCTCCGAGCGAGGTGCTAGTTAGCAGCGCTGTTTTGTGCGCGCGCTCGCGTGTCCTTGCGTATGTGCGCTCGCGTGTGCTGAGTGCTCCAGTTTGCGTGTGCTCGCAGGCGCACGCGCATGTGCGTGCATGAATGTATGTGGGCGCGCTTGTGGGGGCATATGTGTTTGCGTGCATGCTTTTTTCCTACCACGGCAGCGGACGCCAGCAACAACGAGACCCTGATCGGCTGAGCTGTGGCAGTAATCTGCTTCATTGTAAAAATGAGCTCGGGGATGGCGAACCCGAAACAGTAGCTTGGTTGTATTGTTTCATTGATGTCCTGGAATAAACTGATTCAAAGCAGTAGATTGAATTTCGTTTGCTGTGTTGGCTTGTCGACGTTTTCGTGCACGTTTGAGAGAAACTCGACTTTTCTGCATAACAGGCTGTTGCTTGAAACTTGTCGAAAAGCGGCTTAAAATTTTGTCGGTGCAGTCACGGTCAAATGTATTGCAAACTGTGTAGCGTTGCTCAACGCAAACACTGACGCTTGCCCCAAAGCATATGCTGGGGAAACTCAGTGCGATCGATGCTGCATACCATACTCCTGTGCAAAAGCACTGCTGCCGAATTCTAGCGTCGCCCGCCCTCCACAATTCCGCAGAGAGCTAACGCGGAAAGTGCTAGCAAAACACTGTCAGTAGCAGAAGTCTTCACTTCCAGGTTTCGATTGTGCACTGAAACTAAGCTGGAAGTCAGTTCCTCAAAAATGCAGTAGACTTGCTCGAAGCGGCAAACAAGCGCCAAATCCCCCGAAACTTAACACGGTGGTTATTCGCAGGGTCGCAAATCAATGCTGGAGGCAAATGAGAAAGTTTGTTAAGAATTCGGGCAGCAACAAAATGTTACAAAAGATGAGAAATGCCGAAAACACATGCCACTGCCTTGACAGCGCCAAGCTACTGGCCGCTAGTTTCGAGAAATAGACTGCAATGAAGAGAGAGCATAGAGCAAATAATGAAGTTCTATTCCGGACTATGAAATTGATATGTAGATAATGATTCAGTAAAATAAGTCACCTCATGTTTCTTGTTAGGCTAAATTATATGGTTGCATTTTTTGTTTCTCTAAAACTCCCGTTTCAACTCTGGGGTCACGTCCGAGGAATACACTTTTTTTGATGATGACTGAATCAACCTTGTGCTTTACGAGTACAGTGATGAGGGGAAATTTCCGCTTAAAGCCACGCGCGTAAGGTTTTCAAACCTATTCTTCAATTATTGCATACCAATTGCCGCGCGTTTTTGCCCCTACTTCTGCACCCTTTTTTCAGTTTACAGCACGAATAACAGTGTAGGATTCATGGTAGCTTCTCTGTGCGGTGAGCCTGGCATTGATCCATGTACTTCTCGTGGCGTAGAGTATACACTGCCATCTTTTCTTTATGACATCAAATTTTATATATAAAATGCCAATGCTGGTAAATTTGCAAGGTAATTTCGAGGATCACGCCTTGTATATATGCAGGTCTGCCCCCTCTTAAGTATCATTCTGCATTTTGGTGTGTTCACTGCATTAACACGAATCTCACAGGTATCCAGGAAAACTGTATAAGCTCGCTGCAAAAGTCACAGTTCTGCCATGCCCTGTCCTGATGAGTGTTAGCAGTGGCTATGTACGTATATAACATTTACTTGTGTCGAGTTACAAGCGGCTATAGACGCGAGCTAATAATCTATTTGTTCAGTTGTCCTTGGAGCCACAATCGCTATGGAGGACCAGCTGGTGATGCGTTGCCATTGAATGTGTTTATTCTACGTGCATATTCAGTTCAGTAATTGCTCTCACAATGTTTCTATAGTGGTAACAGTTAGAAGCGTGCTTTCTAATCCCATGATTTTTGCAGGGAAAGCAGCAGATCTTCATGCAGGACTGGAGGAAGCTGTGCTTTCGGCAAAAAATGGGGCATATAAGAAAAAGTCTCGACACTCTTCCTACAGTGCATGAATCAAAGAAGTTTGCTAGGAAAGGGAATGCTCCAAACAATATCTCTGTGTTGCAGTGCTGTGAACCCCAGCCAGTTTAAAAGTGCTAAACGCTGCATCACTCCTTTCCAGCTCAATACCTCAATCTCTACCATGACTTGACAACTGCCGCATTGCTGTTTTAAGCCTCTCTATTGGTAAACATCTATGTCTTACAGCTTGTGCTTTACTTCACCATGAACCAAACCACTTCTCTAAAGTTTGTCCTCATATTTAGTGAAGCAACCGTAAAATGGCACCAGGCTGCTTCTCCTTAATTTCTTTATTTGTGTGACCAAAATTCTCCCAGTGGTTAGTATTTGTTTCATTATCGCCATTATGCATCTTCGTAACAGATATTCCTCACCCTTTTAAAGCGAAACCTATACTACGCCAGCCAGCGCGCCGTTTCGGGTCGTCGTGCACTTCAGCCCAATGCCGTATGCCGTGTCCGACCAACGATCTTTAACCGCCATTGCCTTACAACGCCGCAGCCGCGCTCCAACAGATGGCGCCGCCGTGGATGCCGCTGCCGTCGCCGCTCGCTCCACTAGATGCGCTCCGCTGGAAGAGGGGCGAGGAGGTGTCGCCTCGCGGGCGATATATATATATATATATATATATATATATATATATATGCGCTTCGCCTCAAGGTATTGTATTCGGTATAGAGAACGCGAAAGAGACGCAGCAGCGACAAAACGAAGCGAAGAAGAGACAACCCGCTTTACAGACGGCAGAAGAACGCGCCGCACGACTCGAGAAGCGTCGTAACGAAGGTGCGGCTTGAAGTCATGCCATGTTCCGGTGTAACTCAACTGTAGAAGAGACCAGTTTGAGTTCTCTAGAGCGTCGGAATGAGACGCTGGGTAGACGAAGCGGCGAGGAAACGAAGCTTTTGCAATTCAACAAGGGTTAACAAGAGCTAAACCCGAGCCAATTTTTTTGTTCATTGTGGGGACTGCCCTGCTGTCCCGTTTCTTGGCTTTCCCGCGATGTACCCTGCTGCAACAGCTTCTCCTCGATGCGAGGCGCGCCACATGACTCTCTCTGCGTAAGTTAACCAACCAGAGAGGGCGCTGGCATCGCAACTGAAGAGACTGCTTGCGGCGCGCGCGCGCGGGTACAACAGGCTCTTTGGCTGGGATCGTCGGCGCGAGCGTATATGTGTCCGCGGCTCCGCTTTTCGCCAGCGGGGCGAGGAAGTGACTTGGAGTTTTTCTCCCTCACCTCGTGCCGTCTGGCTTCGGAGTATTCCTTGCCCTAGTGTGGGCAAACATTCACTCGTAACCTTGCTGGAGTCGGACGATCTCGATTCCTTAGCGTATTTTGTTGCTAGAGGGCGTAATGCTGTTGTAAGAATTAGTGTTCCTGTATATGCTCCCGCAGGGAGCAGAGTTACGCGACTGTTTTCCTCGCGCCGCTCTTGACGCCATTCGCCAAGCGGCTGTCACGTGATTCCGCAGACGACGTTTGTTCCATTTTGAAGTGGAAGAGCCGACATTCCAGGCGCAACGCCGGTTCCTCGCCATCCCCAGTACCCTCTCGGCTGCCATCGTAATCGGACGCGTCCGGTGCGGTGTGTTCCCGCCTTTTCCGTGCACTCCAGTTGTATATATTTTGATAGTGTGCAGTGACGGCAGCCTCAAACTATGACGGGGTGCAGTGCGGAAAACTGCAAGAACCGTACCGAAAGCGGCAAAGCTTTTTACGCAGTGCCGTCAGGACGGTCAGTTGTACGTCAGCGATTGCGCTGGCGTTTGTGTATGGGACGCGTGAAAGCAGCTCCGAAAGGAAGTCGAATATGCGAGGTAAGAGAATGAACAGCACAACTTTACCGTATTTGCATGACTCACTTAGCCACATAACCTCCATTGTCTCATACCTCCCTCCGGCGTTGCAACCATCATTTGGCTATGTGCCTAGTCTGATAAAAATTAGTTCAATATGAGTTATAAATTGTTCAGCAGGTACGCTCAAACTATATGCGGCGACTCATGTTTGTCGCCAACAAATTATCTTCATTTTTCCTGCAACGCTACAAGTTCCAAATGAAAATGTGAACATAGGTTCTGTTCCTAACCTGGCTGCACGTGACCGAGCATTTCTCATGTGCAACCGCTGCCAGCCCTTTTGCTTATTCTGCTGCCACCTCCAACATTTTGCAGAAATGGTTTGTTTTGTGAAATACAGAATGTTGGTCAAGAAAACTGTATGTGAAATTTTGTTCTAGTCCCAGTTCACTACACAGAAGTGGGAGGCCAGTCTCTCAGCATGAGAACAAGCTTTGCCTAGACTTTTTAACTATTTTATTTGTTAAGAATACTCCTAAGGTTTCACTGACTAGGATTTTAACACTGGAGGAGAGGGGAACAAAAATAGCATGAAATACTTGAAAAAGCAAAATTGGATATTCAGATAAATATTTTTCCTTGAGTAAAAGCATTGAGCAGTCCAAACCAAACATATTTCAGAATGCAGTGAAGGTACATATAATTCAAGTAGGTCAAGAGAAAACGCAATAGTGCTTAGAGAAAAACGAGCAATTAAATAACAGTACCGGAAAGAGATATCACTTTTCGAGATCTTTAGAAACTCGTATACCACAATTCAGCTGCAGTGACTTAAGGCAGGCTTCTCTAACTTTTGGATATTGCCGCGAATATTTGCAGTGTTGGTTCGTTTTTCAAATCTGCCGCGACACCACTTTATCGCTTTGTTTGCGACGCAAGACGCGACTAGATTTATCTCGATTGATCGCAGCCAGGCAAAGCTGATTCTACGTTGTTCCGGAATGTTCTAGTAACTTTGCGCCCTTTATCTCGAATGTTCGCTATCAGCTTTAAATTGAGCACGGCCGACAGCAACGGGCATTCTGTTCGACGACCGCCGAGCACGCTTGTCGCTTCGGCGCCGCCGAGTGATTCAGTCAATTTTGGGTGCAAGTCAGCCCAATAAACAGTTCTTTTAGAAGATCCTTTCGTCCGTCTTCATCACTGCTTCGACTGCCGTCACCACTACGTGACATCTGGTGGAGGTGCTGGGTAGCCTTCCATGTTCCGGACGCCCCCTTCAAGTCGTGAAGCCAGCCCTGAGCGCTTCGCACCCGAGGACGAGCCAGCAGCTCAGCGAGCCAGCCGACGTCTCCAGGGAGAGGAGCCTGAGTTCGGGAAACTGCCGGACCGCACAAGACAGCGAAAAGACGCGGCTACGAGCACCGCAATCTCGCCGAAGATGTCGACACCGATCATACTGCAGCAGCCGCGGGTGCCGCCAACTTTCAATGGATCCCTAGGCGAAGACCCTGAAGAATGGTTGGATCAATTTGAGCGCGTGGCGTCATTCAACAAGTGGGATGATGCGGCAAAGATTGGACATGTTTTTTTCTCATTGGATGGCTCCGCACGCACGTGGTACGAAAACTACGAGTCGTCCCTTACGACATGGGAGCTATTCAAGAGAGAACTATTGAAGGTATTCACCAGTGTCGTGAGGAAAGAAAGAGCCGAACGACTCCTCGAGTCCAGGATCCAGCTTCCGAATGAGCCCGTCCGCAGTTACGTCGAGGAGATGAAGCGCCTATTTCGCCGCGCCGATCCCGGGATGAACGAGGAAAAGAAAGTTCAGTTTTTAATGCGCGGCGTAAAAGAACAACTCTTTGCAAGCCTCGTCCGCCAGCCGCCAAAAACAGTCGAGGAGTTTATGCAAGAAGCCTGCACGATTGAGAATACCCTCGACGTTCGAGCTCGGCAGTACAATCGCCCTTCCTCTGCCTGTGCAATCCGTTCGGACACGCCGGCCACCACCAGCGACAGCTTGCGGGAAGTTATCCGCGAAATCGTCCGAGAGGAGCTACGCCGATTACTGCCATCTTCCCCACAGCCACAAGCAGCGACTCTGATGGATGTGGTACGGGAAGAAGTGCAACAGGCACTTGGCACCCCGACGGCCACAGAACCCCAGGCCATGACCTACGCCACTGCAGTAAGTACTGCTCAGCCCCAGCGACAACCCCCCCGTCCTCCCCGAGATGAGCCAATCGTTCCACAACGCCGCCTCCCAGCCCCCGCCCGCCCAGCCTATGACCGACGCTCAAGCCCCAGGAAATGCGACGCCTGGAGGACTTCCGACAACCGGCCGTTGTGCTTCCATTGCGGTGAGGCCGGCCATATTCTTCGTCACTGCCCGTACCGACGTATCGGTCTTCGAAGATTTGCCGTTAACGCCCCACGACCACGCTTCGGACAACGTCCGCACGAAATCGACGAATACCTGCGTCGAGAAGAGTACACGCCGAACCGCTTTTCGCGCTCACCATCGCCGTCAACCTCGCGCTTTGCGTCGCCACGCCGCAGCTACGCAGCCGCGGTACGAGGAAGGTCTCCCAGCCCCCGTAGGGGAAACTAAAGGCAGCAACCTCTGGAGGTGAGGTTGCTCACGAGCTAAACGCCGAAGATCCTCCACCGACCACGTCCCATGAAGACGATGCACCCGCGACGCCGCATGAAGAACCGACACTCGCTGCGCCGACGCCGCCCACAATGAGAACCTCGACAACGACGCAAGCTACCTTGAAATCGACGCCGCCACCTAGAGGAGCTTCGACCACACGCCAAACCCGTGACTCGCATACGCGACGAAGCCGTGACCCGACGCCGAGAGCGACATGCAATGCAAGAGCCAGGACCTCCGACCTAGAAGTGACTATCGACGGCCGGAAAGTCCCCGCTCTAGTCGACACAGGAGCCGATTACTCGGTGATGAATGGAACATTCGCTGCGCAGCTCAGAAAAGTCACAACGGCTTGGGACGGCCCACAAATTCGCACCGCTGGGGGCCACCTCATTACGCCATCAGGACGATGCACAGCGCGAGTGACTGTCAAAGGACATACCTATCCTGCGACCTTTGTTGTGCTACCGCAATGCTCCCGCGAAGTGATCTTGGGTATGGATTTCCTTAATGAGCATCAGGCGATCATCGACCTGCGATCCAAGCTGATCACGCTTTCGACGGACGAAGCCATCGCTTCGATGAAAACTCGGGAAAATCACGTTGCCCTAAGTGTCCTGGAGGAAGAAGTGAGCGTCCCACCCCGTTCAAGCGTTATCGTGACCGTAGGCGCCACGAAAGCCATAAACACTGAAGCCATCATCGAGGGGAACATGCAGTTGCTACTAGACCGAGGAATCAGCATCGCAAGAGGCATCGCACATTTCCGCAATGGCCAGGCCGAAGTACTGCTGACTAACTTCAGCGAAGAATACCGGCATATTAACAGAGGAACGACGATTGCTTTCTACGACGAAATATCTGACGTACGAGACTCCTTCGCCCTCTCCGACCCCTCCGCAGAAGATCCGCCTTACCAAGAGAACTCGCCCACTTTCGACATCAACCCAGCCCTGCACCGGAGCAGACAAGACCATATCCGCAATCTGCTTCAAAACTACAGTGAGTGCTTTTCGACATCGCCGAAGGTGCGACAGACGCAAATTGCCAAGCATCGCATTATAACGGATCAACACGTCCGACCTCTCCGTCAAAGCCCCTATCGTGTGTCTCCGCGAGAACGACAAGCCCTCCGGGACCAAGTCGAAGAAATGCTTCGCGACGACGTCATCCAGCCTTCAAACAGCCCATGGGCGGCACCGGTTGTTCTAGTGAGAAAGAAAGACGGCGCACTTCGATTCTGCGTGGATTACCGCCGCTTGAACAACATAACAAAGAAGGACGTCTACCCCCTCCCCCGCATCGACGACACACTGGACCGCCTCTGCAACGCCAAATGTTTCTCATCGATGGACCTCAAGAGAGGCTACTGGCAAATTGAGGTCGACGAAAGAGATCGCGAGAAGACAGCATTCATAACTAAGGATGGGCTGTTTGAGTTCAAGGTGATGCCATTTGGTCTCTGTTCCGCACCAGCGACGTTTCAGCGAGTAATGGATACAGTGCTGGCAGGCCTGAAGTGGCAAATTTGTCTGGTATATTTAGATGACGTCGTTGTCTTCGCCTCGAACTTTGAAGAGCACCTCAAAAGACTTCGAACAGTACTAGACGCAATCAAGTCGTCTGGCCTAACCTTGAAAGCAGAGAAATGCCACTTTGCCTACGAAGAGGTGCTGTTTCTAGGCCACATCGTTAGCAAGGAAGGAGTACGCCCAGACCCGCAGAAAACAGCTGCTATTGAACAGTTTCAACCGCCGGCTGATAAGAAAGCAGTGCGCAGATTTCTCGGACTATGCGCATATTACCGACGATTTGTGAAAAACTTTTCGCGCATCGCCGAGACCCTGACCCAACTGACGAAGGCAGGCGTGCCGTTTAAATGGGAAGCGCCGCAAGCAGAAGCCTTCAAGAAATTTCAGCGTCGTTTACAGTCCCCACCGATCATTGCGCATTTTGATGAAAACGCCGATACTGAAGTTCATACCGACGCAAGCAGCGCAGGACTAGGCGCCGTTCTCGTTCAAAAAAGTGACGGGCTGGAGAAGGTCATCGCATACGCTAGCCGTTCCCTTTCCAAGGCCGAGGCTAACTATTCGACCACTGAGAAGGAGTGCCTTGCCATCATCTGGGCTACGTCGAAATTCCGCCCCTACCTCTACGGACGGCCGTTCAAGGTGGTCAGCGACCACCACGCGCTGTGCTGGCTTGCCAATTTGAAGGATCCCTCTGGCCGACTCGCTCGATGGAGTCTGCGTCTCCAGGAGTTTGACGTCACCGTCGTTTACAAGTCCGGACGCAAGCACACTGACGCCGATTGCCTCTCACGAGCCCCTGTAGATGCACCGCCACTGGACGACGATGAGGACGCCTTCCTGGGACCCATCAGCGCAAGCTCTTTTGCTCAGCAGCAACGCTCGGACCCCAAACTAAAAGGCCTCATCGAGTACCTGGAAGGCGAGGAGTGTCTTCCTTCTGTTGGCAGAATGAGGTCCTTGTGAAGAAGAACTTTACAGCGAACAATGCAGCCTACCTCCTTGTTGTACCTACTTGTCTCCGCGAAGAAGTTCTACAGGCTTCACACGACGAGCCGACAGCTGGACATCTCGGGTTTACTTGCACCCTCCGCCGCATTCAAGACAAGTATTACTGGCCCCAACTGTCTGCCGATGTCGCACACTATGTGAAAACATGCCGAGATTGTCAGCGACGAAAGACTCCTCCCACACGACCAGCAGGATTTCTGAACCCCATTGAACCTCACTCAAGGCCCTTTCAGCAGATTGGCATGGACTTGATTGGCACTTTTCCAACGTCAACATCTGGAAATAAGTGGATCATCATAGCGACCGACTACCTGACCCGCTACGCCGAGGCGAAAGCCCTACCGAACGGAACAGCAGCAGAAGTGGCCAAATTTTTCGTGGAGTGCATTCTTCTTCGGCACGGTGCCCCCGATGTGGTCATCACGGACAGAGGAACAGCATTTACGGCGGAACTCACGCAAGCCATCCTGCGCTACAGCCAAACCAGCCACCGGAGGACAACTGCATACCATCCGCAGACCAACGGACTGACCGAGCGCCTGAACAAAACCATCGCCGATATGCTCGCTATGTGTGTCGATGCCGAACACAAAACCTGGGATGTCATCCTGCCTTACGTCGTCTTCGCCTACAACACCGCAGTGCAGGAGACCACCCAGATGACGCCTTTTAGGCTCGTCCATGGCAGGGATGCCACGACCACGCTAGACGCCATGCTGCCCAACGTTACAGAAGAAGAGAACGTCGACGTTGCCGCCTACCTTCAACGCGCAGAAGAAGCTCGAAGGCTTGCCCTATTACGGATAAAAGGATAAAAGATCAGCAGCGGTCCGACGCCAGACGCTACAACCTACGAAGACGCAACGCGGAATACAAGCCAGGAGACCAAGTCTGGGTGTGGACGCCCATTCGCCGCCGTGGATTGAGTGAAAAGCTTTTGCGCCGCTATTTCGGCCAGTACAAGGTTCTTCGTTGGCTGGGTGAACTGGATTATGAAGTCATCCCTGACGCAATGACTGCATCCCAGCGACGCCGCGTACGGCCAGAAGTTGTCCATGTAGTCCGTCTGAAGCCGTATTATGCGCGCTAAAGGCCGCTGCATTTCCATGCTCTGTTTTCGCAAGATCCGTTTTTTCCCTTACTAGTCGCATTATTTGCTTTAATGCATCGGGCCGATGCTTCTTTGAGAGGGGAGTAATGCCGCGAATATTTGCAGTGTTTGTTCGTTTTTCAAATCTGCCGCGACACCACTTTATCGCTTTGTTTGCGACGCAAGACGCGACTAGATTTATCTCGATTGATCGCAGCCAGGCAAAGCTGATTCTACGTTGTTCCGGAATGTTCTAGTAACTTTGCGCCCTTTATCTCGAATGTTCGCTATCAGCTTTAAATTGAGCACGGCCGACAGCAACGGGCATTCTGTTCGATGACCGCCGAGCACGCTTGTCGCTTCGCCGCCGCCGAGTGATTCAGTCCATTTTGGGTGCAAGTCAGCCCAATAAACAGTTCCTTTAGAAGATCCTTTCGTCTTCATCGCTGCTTCGACTGCCGTCACCACTACGTGACAATATTAAAGAAGTACGGCACGTGATGTGTTTGGCTTGAAAAGATGACCATAGCATAGGAAAAATGGAATGGAGGGCTCGAAGTCAGAGCGACAAATGATACATATATTTTGTGAAAGATAAGCGCGCGAGTTTGCGATATCTGTGCCTTTGGTTGCTCAGATTTACTTGCGTGCAAAATGCATAGCTTTCGACTGCGCGCATTCACATCGCATGCAAATTGGTTTCACAAGCTTCGTACCGCATCGGCGGTCGCAACCCTGTAGAATAATGTATTTCAATGTGGTTCTGAAGGGAGATGCATTACCGCACTTCTCTTCATCACACAACTCCCGCAAGTTTTTCATTTTCAAGCATTTCTGCGCCATTATTGTCCGTACTGCGAGCTATCGCTGTCATTCCGCGATCTTTGTCATGCTGTATGATATTTTCGGAAAATCAGATTATTTTTCGACGTTTTTTTCAACGAAGTATGATGGGCTTAGTATCGATCTCTGAGCACTGAGACAGTAAAGGGAAAAAGGAATACCCGCAATCGAGCGCCATTTGTAAGCTTTAAAAAAAAAAGCGAACTGCTCTACAACGCCAGCCCCGTACGCCAGCGCCGTCATAACCCCAGCCCTTGTGCGCTCGAGGGGCTGCTTTCCCGCACAGCTTGGAACAAAATGGCGGACCTTCGCGCAACTCTGCTCCCTGCGGGAGCATATACAGGAACACTAGTAAGAATAAACTCATGTTTGTGTCAGCCAGTGTGTCGTTCGTTTGTTCCCGCAGATCAAAGCCGGCGTGTGCTCGGTAGCGTATGCAATCGCGGGGTGGGGTCAGGGGGGTTTTGTACTTTGTCAGCCGCGCTTCAGTGAGGAGGAACTGTTTATTTTCCCTAATAAAACCCTCTCAACATGTCTGGCTCTAAAAAGTATTGTCTTCAGACTTTTCAAAAGACAAGGAAATTCACAGGATCACACGATCGTTACGAGGGAGCAACGCGCATGTTTGAGCGTTCGCAGTGCTGTGGAAAAGCGGACAGAAGGCAGCGTTGAATTCATGGTTAGAGCTGTTGCAGCCATCTGTTTCATCCATGGGCTTCTTTAGGCAACGTCGTCAAGGTATGTTGGCTTATGCTTTTTTTTAAGTTTTGCGTAGTAGAACTAAAATAATTAATACTTATTTCTCCTTTCATAACACGCCACTGAACCTTGATTCGAGGTTCGCACGAGACCCTGAGCGAGCCGGAGGCTTTAACCTTTAAAATATCCGTGACCTGAAACCGGATATTTGCAGCGTACGCTCATCTCGTCTTTTCTTTTGGCACCCAAGTGTCTCTTTTAGATGTGTTTGCTTTTGCGTGTGCATATATGCTTTTGTAGCCTTTAGAATATTTGGTGAATGCGTATCAACTTTCAGCTTGTATTATGCATTTCTTACTTCATTTTTCATTTTTCTCAGAGGCAGACGAAAAAGTGGCCATCATTATATGCTGATGCCTAGTGCTACGTACATTGTGTATTAAATGGTGCTTACATATACATCCGCCATTTGTATTGATTAAAATGAAAAGAGCACAGCTACTAAACTGAAATAACATCTTTATGACGCTGCTATTTGCTGTTATATAGGCAGTATCGGGCTTCATTTTGAATTCATATATTCTTTGTATGTAAATTGAGAACTCATTTCTTGTAAACAGGTAAGTGCAAGACGACCGAACCATGATGCATTCACACGATTGGACAGATGTATTGCACCACCTGTAACAAAAGTACTGTACCTGAAACTTGGCACATGTGTGCGCTCAGATGCTTGAAGTTTGCGTGAAATAAGGGGAAAATTTTATTGAACTAGAGCCGAGAAATCGAGAATTAACATTTTGGAGCTTTCCCTGCGACGAACCTTTTGTACGCTGCTTGTAGTGGGGACGTTTTTTGGATGCGTTCGGAAAAAAGGAGCACCTCCTCTGCAAATTTTATATGTCCCAATGCGTAATTTTTTGGAGCTTTTAAGGAGGTTTTGTGTTTGTTGGTTGAAACTCTCTTGTACGTCCACAAGACGTCGAAGGAAGCTTGAATGCCTATTGGGATGTCAGCTTTGTGTCAAGGGCTGCCTTTGATTTCCTTCATTGTCAATAAAATGTCATTAACATATCAGATCCGGTGCACTGCGGGCGAAACCTACAGAGGCTGGAATACTTTGCCCGAAGAGGAATTCAAGCAGCCTTGAAAGGGAGCAGAGCCGAAACAAGTACGTGTGCTTACGCCACTGGGCTTTCTTCTTTGCACCAAGGGCGAGTGAACAGCAGCGCCACGGCTATTTGGTATTTTGTCTGCAGCAGTTAGGATTACTAGGAGTGCGCGGAGAGTACAATCACGATAAACAATGCGAACGCGGCGCGTACGCGCGCCGCATTTCTTTTCGTAGCCCCGGTGCTCTTCCTGAACCGAATCGAATACAAATAGCCTACCTGTGCTGCTGAAATGAATATGAATCGAATATCCGTACGATCGTTTGCTACTTGTTTGAATATACTTACAGTCCGAATATTCACGCGAAGCAGGGAAGCGTTAGCGGCGTCGCTTACGTGATTAGGGTGTTTTCGAATAGGGAGATTGTATGGAGTAGAGAGATAGTTGTATAGTGGAGCGCGAGTGCCCATGCGCCGATAAATAACGACTCTCGTGTTGTCCTGCGCATGTGCACCGCTATTCTCCGAACTCTGCTTTCAGTTATAAGCTATCTATCAAAAATGGACATGCCGCCATTGGAATCTGAACCTGGCAACGTTTAACGCTAGAACTTTAGCTAGTGAGGCTAGCCTAGCAGTGCTGTTTGAAGAACTAGCGGGAATTAAATGCAATGTGATAGGGCTTAGCGAAGTTAGGAGGACAGGAGAGGCGTATACAGTACTAAAGGACGGACACATACTGTGCTATCGCGGGTTAGAGGATAGACGAGAACTACGTGTGGGTTTCCTCATTAATAAGGATATAGCTGGCAACGTAGAGGAGTTCTACAGTATTAACGAGAGGGTAGCAGCTATAGTAATTAGGCTGAATAGGAGGTACAAGCTGAAAGTGGTGCAGGCCTACGCACCCACATCCAGCCATGATGACCAGACCGTTGAAAGCTTCTATGAGGACGTAGAATCAGCAATGAATAAAGCAAAATCGCAGTACACTGTACTGATGGGCGACTTCAATGCGAAGGTGGGCAAGAAGCAGGCTGACGACCACGCGGTAGGTGACTATGGGATAGGCTCTAGAAATAGCAGGGGAGAGTTATTAGTCGAATTCGCGGATAGAAATAATTTACGGATCATGAATAACTTCTTCCGCAAACGAGAAAACAGGAAGTGGACCTGGTAGAGCCCCAATGGTGAGATTAAAAATGAAATCGACTTCATACTATGCGCTAAATCTGGCATCATTCAGGATGTGGCCGTCCTCGGAAGGTTGCGTTGCAGCGACCATAGAATGGTAAGGTCTAGAATTAGCTTAGACTTGAAGAGGGAACGGAAGAAGCTAGCGAAGAAGACCATTAACGAGTTAGCCGTAAGAGGGAAAGCACAGGAGTTTAGGATAGCGCTGCAAAACAGATATTCGGCTTTAACTGAGGAAGACGATCTTGATGTTCATTCAATGCACGATAACCTGACATCAATAATTACGGAGTGCGCAGTAGAAGTAGGCGGTAGGACAGTTCGAAAAGATACCGGGAAGCTATCTCAGCTGACGAAAGATCTGATTAAGAAGCGCAAAAACATGAAGACAGCTAACACTACCGATAGAATAGAACTAACGGAGCTATCAAACTTAATAAATAAGCGCAAGGTAGCCGACATAAGGAAGTTTATTATGGAGAGAATCGAGCATGCTATAAAGAACGGAGGTAGCCTAAAAACAGCGAAGAGTAAACTAGGCATAGGTAAAAACCAGATTTATGCATTAAGAGACAAGCAGGGCAATGTCATTAGCAATATGGATAAGATAGTTAACGTAGCCGAATAGTTCTACACAGACCTGTACAGTAGCCAATGTAATCAGAGCGCTAATGAGAAAGACAGCAGTGCACAGCAATGCGTCATCCCGCCAGCAACGAAAGATGAAGTAAAGAAAGCCTTAGAAGCAATGAAAAGGGGAAAAGCAGCTGGGGAGGATCAGGTAACAGCAGATCTGTTGAATGATGAAGGGGACATCGTGCTAGAAAAACTAGCCACCCTGTATACGCAATGCCTTATGACCTCAACTGTACCAGAAGCTTGGAAGAATGCAAACATTATCTTAATTCATAAGAAGGGAGACGCCAAGGACTTGAAAAACTACAGGCCGATCAGCTTACTATCTATTGCCTACAAAGTATTTACTAAGGTAATCGCTAATAGAGTCAGGGCAACGTTAGACTTTAATCAACCAAATGATCAGGCAGGCTTTTGTAAAGGATATTCCACAATAGATCATATTCACACTATCAATCAGGTGATAGAGAAATGCGCAGAATATAACCAACCTCTATATATAGCTTTCATTGATTACGAGAAAGCATTCGACTCAGTGGAAACCTCAGCAGTCATACAGGCATTGCGTAATCAGGGGGTAGAAGAGCCTTATGTCAAAATACTGGAAGAGATATATAGCAACTGCACAGCTACTATAGTCCTCCATAAAGTCAGCAATAAAATTCCAATAAGGAAGGGCGTCAGGCAAGGAGACACGATCTCGCCAGTGCTGTTCACCGCATGTTTGCAGGAGGTATTTCGCAGCCTGAATTGGGAACAGTTGGTAATAAGAATAAATAGAGAATACCTAAATAATCTGCGATTTGCTGATGACATTGCCTTGCTGAGTCACTCAGGAGGTGAACTGCAAATCATGATCAACGAGTTAGACAGGCAGAGCAGATCGATGGGTCTAAAAATTAACATGCAGAAAACCAAGGTAATGTTCAACAGCCTAGCAAGGGAACAACAGTTCACAATTGGCAGCGAGAGCCTAGAAATTGTGACGGAATACGTCTACTTTGGGCAGGTAGTGACAGCTGATCTGGATCATGAGAGGGAGATAACTAGAAGGATAAGAATGGGGTGGAGCGCATATGGCAAACTCTCGCAGATCATGAGTGGCAGTTTACCAATTTCCCTCAAGAGGAAAGTGTACAACAGCATAATCTTACCGGTACTCACCTACGGGGCAGAAACGTGGAGGCTAACGAAAAGAGTTCAGCTTAAGTTAAGGACAACGCAGCGAGCCATGGAAAGAAAAATGATAGGTGTAACGTTAAGAGATCGGAAGCGGGCAGAGTGGGTGAGGAACAAACACGGGTTAATGACATCCTAGTCGAAATCAAGAGAAAGAAATGGGCTTGGGCAGGGCATGTAATGCGAAGGCAAGATAACCGCTGGTCCTTAAGGGTAACGGAGTGGGTTCCAAGAGAAAGTAAGCGTAGCAGGGGGCGGCAGAAGGTTAGGTGGGCGGATGAGATTAAGATTTTGCAGGCAAAGGGTGGATGCAGCTGGCAAAGGATAGGGTTAATTGGAGAGACATGGGGGAGGCCTTTGCCCTGCAGTGGGTGTAGTAAGGCTGATGTTGATGATGATGATGATGATGATCAAAAATGGCTGTGCTTTAGCTCTGATTTAGCCTGGAGTGACGTGATAGCTACATCTGGCCGAGTGGAACTAGCTCAGTCGAAATGAAAAGTCAGCCTTTCGCCGCTCCGTTTGGCTGGGCGTTCCTTTTTCATCTTCGTCCCACTTGACATGGCGCATGCGCACAGCTGTTTGTTGGAGTTGTTCCGCGCCACCGGCCCTTCAGAAACTGCTCCGCACCACGAGACCAGCGGCCGAACCACGTGATCAACCCACGTGACCAATAACGTGGCTAACGGCGCCGCCACGGAGCTCAAGTGCTGCTACGCTGAAGGGTCGAAGAGGTGACATAGTGTAGATATCGCTACAAAAGCAATGCTTATCACGAAGACGCGTGTAACACGAAGTCGGTGCATTAAATTTGTGACCGTTGTGCCAAAGGAATTGGAAAGTTACTCTTGCTAACGATGCCAAGAGTCAACATACAGCGCCAATTTTAATGAGAGGGACGAGGGTATGGGGGGGGGGGGGGGGTCTTCAGTATCGGGCATTAGGGCAAGGTTTGCGTAACATCTCCGACAATCCTGCGTCGCCTATCATGACGGCCGTATGTATAGGCATCAAGAACGCCACCAGATCAATGGACCGCATCGCTGCGCTGAACCCTGCTTCCCGCACTGACCGATTGTCAGAATGGCCTCCAGGTTTTGAAATAGTCTTTCAAGAAAAAAATCCATGCCGGGCCCTATTCAAACTCTCTGCCAATTATATAAAAATACTATCCGAAAACAGATTCGATTCGTTTCCTAAAATTTTGAACGTGAACTATTTTATTTGTTCAGCGAATCGAAAAAAATTTTCGATTCTCTTTTTGAAAATTTTATTTATTCGCACACCTTTATTAATGACCCATTTTCCAGGCATTTCACCCCAAAGGAATGGAGCATCTGGCGGGAGCAAAGCTTGCGCCTAAAATAAACCGAAAGTACCCAGCGGCAGTGGGGATCCGACCCGGCACGTCCCGCATACGAGGCGGATGCCCGATTCACGTCCGATATAGCTTCTGACGCAAACCGTATTTCACGCGAATGTTACGCTAGGCGCGTGATTTTGACTATTACAAATAACCGCGACGCTGACATATCGTTGGGCAGCGGCTAACACGCCGTAGCAACCGGACAACTTGAAGGGCGTCAGTGCAGATGACAACGCGTTCCGCAGGGAGCATAGTTATGTCGGCCACGGAGCAGAGGGCTTCTTGAACTGCAACGAGATCAGCACAAAAGGACGAAGAGGGTTCCGTAAGCTGAAACCAAAAGGTTTGATTCAGAGCAGGTCTGCACGGACAGTAAATAGCTGTTCTTGCTTTGCAGTCTTGTATGATTGCGTTTACGTAGACAACAATGGATCGATCAGCCAAACATCCTGTTCCTCAAATTTCTGGCGAAGCAACGATGCCGTATTAGCAGATGTTGGCCGGCGATTATCTTTTGGCTTGTTGTCACTGAGCTGTAGAAACTTTCATGGGGGAAGAACGGGCGTTGGCGGCTGAAGAATGGAGTGTGACGTTGCATAAGTCCTCAGTGCATGCGTGGAGTGCGATAGACAGGCCTTAAGGCTGCGCGCTTCACGGCGCTGCTGCACCAGCTCATCAATGGTATTGAGCTGTGCATTCTCTTGTAAAGCTATGACTTCGCATATTTCAACCGAGGTTCGTATGCTCGCCAAACAGGATGCTTCCCAGGTGGGCCAAAGCCAGAGGGGACGTCTGGAAAGGTAGAACAGCACTCCCGCGAGTGCAATTTATGTGTCGATAGGATGATGCAGCGGGGCTTAGACGGGTGACAGTACCCGAGGGCATTGTTGAATTTTTCCACGATTCTTCTAGTCGCACGTATCGACACAGCAGGATCGAAGTGCTGTGGGATCTCTCTTCTTTTTCCTTCTTTCCAATCGGGATTAAAACTGCCGAAAAACAATTTGATGTAAGCAAAGAGTCTTATTAAAAGAGGGAGCTCAAACTTGTGGGCAAAAATTGATAAACTATAGATTTCTTTAATGAAATTAGGAACCGATTGTTTCCACATGAGAATTTAGTCTAAAGCAAGCCGTTTCCGCTTAGGCGCTGGACGTGACGGAGCAAGAAATGATTTTTTCCGCAGCCACAAAATCTTTCACTCTCACATTACATACATGTGCATTGATATCTAAGTCTCCTGAAACATTCTTTGTTATACAGACTTTGGTTTCGTCGGGAACTCCTTCGTGTGTTCAGATTATTTCATGAGAAAAATTGTAGAGTGAAAAAGAAGACAGCACACGCGCAGCTCTTACATTGGTGCTAGATGCTCGCCTAGAACGTTCTATCAACCTCTCCTTACTCGAGGCCCGGTTGGAAGTTGATTTGAAGGCCCCCTTTGCGAATTCAGCAATAAGTCTTACTGAGCTTAGCGTGCACAGCGAGGTGAAGTGCCTGGAAGACTCCAGAGCCTTCGTGTCTGCGGGCAAAAGCCAGCGCAAGGTATAACTGGTTTACGCACCGACCACACGTAGACGAAGCTGTCTTTCGCAATGGGAAGCCATGGTGAGAGAGCAATGTTCTTTACGCCTCCTTTTGCGCAGGACGTCGGCTGAGCTCAGCGGGGCGCCATGCGTTTCTCCAGGCATGCGTGCATCTGGATTTTCAACCGCAACGCGCCTTGAATCGCCGACCTGCGGCCTTCAATCTACTTTCTCGTCTGGCGCGCCCTTTTCGGGGAGGTCACGAGAGGTAAGCACCGCTTTCCGTCCACAGGTCCTTGTTTAAAATGTTCCTAACACAAACGCTGCAATGAATTGTGCGGTGACATGGCATTAACGGCCCTAGCACTGTTTTTTCTCCACCCGGGTTTGATTGAAAATGACCAATTCTCTTCCTATGTGAAGTAAGCTATATATGCTAACTTGTGCTAAAAGTACAGTTCTTTTTGGATTCCACTTGTTAACCGGGACGCACAGTAAGAATGAAAGTAGCAGCTTCAGACTCATTGTAATCATAGCCGTGTGAAGCCGTTACTTTTCCTGACGACACTGGTAGCATGTATGTTAGCTGAACGGCGGTGCAGAAACACAATACCAGTGATGTCGAGTGCCGTTTCCATTGCTAGCGGCCAGGGTTCAAAAGTACTGATTTTAAGACTGCCTCAACTGCGTAATTCTGAATCAAATAATGGAAAAAATTTTATGCGAAGTGAATACCTAGCAAGGCTTTCAGACAGTTTACAGCAAACATAATCCTACTTGCATTAGAGCACCACGCATTTAATCACAACTCTCAACTCACTCACAAGTCGCATTGGCCCCATGACGATGATAGTGGTACAGCTGTTTTCTTATTAATCTGTTCCCTCTATGCATGAATATTATGATGTTACTGCTGCAGCATTTCTCATCGCGGATTTTCTGTGCAAAGAGGGTCGTTAGGAATATGAGACTAAAGAGCTGAAATGCACTGCATTTTGACCTACCTACTGCAGTATAAGGCATATTGTTTCTGTGCAACCTGAAATTGAAACATGTGCGAAAATCTACCCTAAGCACCTGGACCGCCTACGAAAGCGAGAAATATGTGCACGCTTCTTCAGACATAAAGGAGCCTGGAAAGAAGCATCGGGAATATATTAGCCTGCGCAGGTGACTCTGTGGCTACCGCCGTCATAGTACGGTACCTTCGCGAGCAGTTGGTCCTCGAGGCGCAGTTCGCGCGCTTCAAAGAGGAACTGATGCGAGCTGCAGACGCCGATTGCGGTGACATATTTCAAGAAGACGTCCTGGGCAAGGCCTTGAGCAAAGAATCGCGGTCATCCTCCACGGCAGCCAACGATCACCCAATTGCACGCAGCGGCTGCCGGAGGGTGCGGAAACCGAGTGAGTTATTGCAATGACTAATACACAGTGGTGCGTGTAGTTTTCTCAAAATTTTGCACTGCAAAGAAATTTAGAAAGCACCTCACCTGATGAAACACATTAAATTATTTCCATTCCTTTCAAGAAATTCTTGGCACTGTGGGCTTAAACGCGGAATTTCTTAGCCTTCATCCACAATCTCGCTTGAATGTCTCTCCCACTGAGGTAACTAGAGCGTTTTTCTTCGACTACAATGCTTCAAGAAAGCGGGTACCCCTTTGTAGATGATCGTTGCATTTACGGTTAGCCTGTTGAAGAAATGTTGGAAATAAGGGAGGGACCCTTGGCAACTACTATGATTGAGGAAAAAAAAAAGTGCTGTGGAACTGAGCTCATTGACTCTTAGAATGTCTCAGAAGCGCAGCAGAAATGTTCGTCGTACTTGGCCTTCACGCACCCTGTAATCCGCCAGACGCTTGCTGCCTTTAAAGCCGGAGTACGGCTAGCAGGACGATGACACCTCTTTGCAGCACGGAGTACATTGCCAGGCTAGGTGAGTCAGCCGTCGCTCAGGTTTTCGGGATCCCTGAAACACTCAGAGTAAACGGTGATTTGGTTAACGTCCGCATATTTTTTTTTAATACTGAGAGAGATTCATCGATGCCTCTGTGGAAGTAGATTGTACAGAAAGGCAGAAATTATGTACCTTATTTGAATCCATAATTGCACAAATACGTGAAGGTACCTAATTAACTATAGGGCACGGTTATACTGCGCAATTGAATGCCCTCAACGTGAAATGTGAGCCCTGTTTTAAATTTTTTTTGCGTGACTGTGGTTCCAAATATCTAACTTGAAATATATGCATCTGAAAGCTTCTTGAGTTGACTTTCGCTCATTTATTATTTATAATATTGCGTCCCTTCCATTTATTATACATACACTATAGACGAAATTTGTGCACTTGTTGATGTACAAGATGCTAACATCGTTTTGTAGACAATGTCACGCGCAGAGATGCGATTTATATATACCACAATGCGAGAAAGCCAACCTAACAAGCTCTGAGATGCGCATTTTTGACGTCTGATATTTAGAACCACTATGCCGATTAGAGCCGCCGCAGTGGCTCAGTGGTTATGGCGCTGGTCTACAGGCCCGAAAGATGCTGGTTTGATCCCCGCCGCGGTTGTTTCGTTTCGATGGAGAAAAATTCTACAGGCCCGTGTACTGTGTGTGGTCAATGCACGTTAGAGAACCCTAGTTAGTCTGAAATTCCGCACCCTTTACCACAGCGTTCGCTATAGCCTGAGTCGCTTCCAAAAAGTTCATTAATTATTCTAGTTCTATAACCATTTAATTATTGAACAAAATCACTTACATAATGTCGACCTGGCCGTACAGTCATCCAGCACAGGTCGCTCCGACGTACCTCTCGTAGTTTCTCACATAAAATTTTCAGATACGCAAACTTGAAGGCGAAAGAGTTGCCTCGAATTTCAAACATTGTTAGCTCCAACGATTTATAGTGCGATACCGTTAAAGACGGCGTTCTCCAGAAAATCTTGCCACGACGTAGTGGGAGTCGGTGTCGTGAGAGAAAATCGCAGCATGATCACAATCTCTGAACCGAGCATGATCACAACCCCGGACGAGAATTCTGTGCAGGACAAGGTATACTGCTGTGAGCACCGGCCATCGCAGCTAGGGCAGTGGGGCATCGATTAAACGCACCACCACTGCTCCAGAAGGCGTATGATGACTTTCAGAAATCTCTGAATGCAAAGCTAAGAATGATTTTCTTTATACATGGGAATTAAACAATTACACTATCTCGTCATAGCCTTACAGCGGAGATTTAGTGTCCCCTCAATGATATTTCTTTGCTTTTTTTTTCGTCCATGGACGCCACTGCGATCACAGGTTCTCGAAGACCGCACCTTTGGGTTCCAAAGTGGAAATTCTCACGTGCAAATGATGTAATTTGCCGCCTTCCATAACCGCAGTATTCATAACCAGTGGTCTGTAAGTGCGGAAGAATAAGTACTAATGGAAGGACGAGGTTGTCAGTTGGCATATAGAGTCGACGCTGCACAATTTGCGACGCTGCAGCCTGCCAGCCGGTATATAGCTAGTCATGGGTGACATCATTTGGAAAGCCCTTGATCTTCCGATGACACAAATAGGGTGGTGATGGTGATTATGATGGTGGTTACTATGAACGTTAAGTTGACTTACTTGAATAAATGCTTTCGTTTCCAGCAGCGCATATACCAAGCTCAAATACAGCGAATTTAACGCGACCTAATCGATGGCCTTGCTGTGCTAGTCCCCTTCATTACATGGGTAGCAGAGTCTGACAGGCTTTTGTTTGTTTTTTTGTCGACATTAATAGTGATCAATACTTTTTTTCTCTTAGAAGCAGCCGCAGTTCGTCCGCGTCCGCCTCGTGCTGCTGTCGCGGCACCTTACAGGAGGGTATCATCATCGGTGGGCTTCTCGTCGCGCTTCCGTCCCTCACTGGGTGGGACAACTCCGCTGCGCAAATTCAGCGGCGACGGGGCGTGGTACTGTGGGCTCTCGGATGAGCCCACGTTCCGGCTGCTGCTAATGGCGGTAGCCTGCACGGGCCAACTCCCACTTTTTAAGCAGGTGACCTAATAGACCGCAAAGGTGATGCCATATGATGGATCTAAACATCTTCCAATACCTGCCCTGAAACATGTCACGGGCTGCGCACAGTGGCGCTCCTTAAAATTAATCGCCACCTTGAGCTTCTACTGATGTTAAGGTATTCCTCTTCACATTCCAGTCAAAAATTAACCAAACGTGCCTGTATATCTTAATATATATGTATTTTCAGGTAGATAGCAGTGTTGTGGTGAAATATTTAGCCAGCGATCCGACTGAATGAACATTAGGTGAAGAATTGGTGTTCGAAAAGAGGTCAGATGACATTTTTATCAACGCCAACCAGATGCCGCTCACTCAAGATATTTTTTATTAGGTTCCCAATAATGTTAAAATGCCAATAATTCTGCCGCGAGGTCTCTTCAAACGTATCATGGAAGAACAATGTTGAAGAGTGCGTCTAGCTAAACAAATGTTTGAAACATGACTACATGATAATGAAACCTGATGTGAGAAAGCTGCAATAGCATTTGGATATACCTTCAATGTTTACTAAGATTCTTTTAGTCTAAGCCGAGGCTTCACTCACGCGATAAACTTAGGGTGAAGGTGGGTGCAGGTGGGTAAACTTGTGGAAAATGGAAGTTGGGAAGAGGCGGCGGTGCATCTGGAAGAAAACTGGCTTTCCCAAAGCGTCTATCAATTCGATTTTGCGGACGGTGTTTCGTTCTGCTGCTGCATGGGCTTCTAGAGTGTGGAATCCCCGTGGAAAATTCGGAGGAAAGAGGTTCGTGAGTTCCTGGTGGATGGCGCGTCTGGAACTTGAAGGTGGCAGGCGGTGGCGTGGATCGAAGGTGTGCAGGCGCTCACCGATGATGTGCAGTGGGGTTGTGGGTGGTGAGCGGTGCTTCTGGTGAATGTAAGTGGCCCAGACTGCAGGAAAGAAGGAATAGGAAGAAAACAAAGTCTGCGTGCCCTTCCATTTAGTGCGATAGAAGTAACAGAGGCATTTCGCGCCAAATTCGAGCGTTGTCTGTTCGAAGCATTGATACGTAAAGCTTTCACCCTCGTGAAGTGCCACTCACCAAGAAGTCACCTACCTCCACTTTGCACATTGCCATGACCCAATAGAAGTCCACTCGACAGAAAATGAAAAAAGGAAGTCGAAATGGATTTCGAAGACGCAAGTTGAAATCTTGTTGCCCACGAGAGGAACCAGCCACCTCTCCACCTCACCTCCCAAGATAACACAGCTGCCCTCCCCCCTTCCTCAACGGCCACCCTCAAGCCTTCCCCGCCTCCACCTTCCATAAGCGCCACCCATATTCGCATGTCTTCACTGTAGAAAAATATCGTCTCTGTGACGCCTCTAGTGACCGCTTTATCACGTCAAGCTTCATGACCACGCTGTAAATTTTTCTCTTGTGCTTCGTTCAGTTTGCGCTGTTTTCTAACAAAATTATCAATCTGCACCAACTAGCCCTAAGGTTTGCATTGCTAGAGCTCTGTGTGATTTGGACTGAGCACTACTTATCAGCAAATCCATCATGACCCTTAACCGGAGATACAAGATCATACAAGCGCACTCGTCTCCTGAGATTCGACAAACCTCGGCAGATTTGCACGCAACAAAGTGACACCCCACACGCTGCTCTGGGAGTTCTCGTGCAGCTCAGGCACGAGAGAACTAACGCGACGATTATTCTATAAGTGAAGAGCTCTGTCGCAGGTAATCTGACGCGGAGTCGAGTCCTGGTCCTTAGGAGTAGCATTACTGTACCTCATGTGCGAAATAATCCGTCTCGCACATGAGTTGCATAATGAGCTACACGTAAATATTTACTCACGAAATTTGCATATCGCAGACGCAGTTTTCAAATTTGAATTTTATTATCATTGTTTTATTTTGCAATTTTATAACCATCTGTAAAAATACTGAGTGTGTTGCGTGAGTGTAAGGAGGCTTCGCGTTTCAGGTTGGTCATTTGAATGTGAGAAATAGAATCAGACGCAAAAGCGTGCTGGACAAAGATGCGTTGCGATATGTTCTCAACGATGCATCCTCAGTTTGACTTTAAATGCATCTCTGTGACAGATATTGTTTTATTTTTATTTCTCTCCTTTAGGTTCGAGGGACAACGCGCCCCACAGCGTTCCTCCTTCTAAATAATTTGTGAATTAGAAGCGACATAAAAACTTCGTCTGTGCCTCTCATACGCAGTCTTCATGGTGTGGACGGTTCGCATACAGTGAAATGCTCGACCGACTGTCGTGCCCACGTGTTCCTCTCTATATGATCATTGTTTTAACTGTACGCGCTGACAGCACCTGATCACTGTCGCCATTGACCGGCATGCACACACTCAGAAACAAAATTCTCTTGTTCTTGACGGTAGATGGCAGACAGCAAGACAAGACAGCGGCAAGACGGGATCGCTAAAAGCCTGAACACAACGCGAGAGTTTGAAAAGTCAATATAAATTGCTGGCAACCAAGACAGAACCAGCTATTTGACTTAAGTCACTCGGTAAGCAAGGTGAGTGCCTTTCTAGCTCAGGAAAGTGCTCTGGGCACACTTCCGACTGCTTGTAAGAAGCGCAACTTCCTCTAGAAGAATTGCAAGTTCAGGTAGTGGTTAACACGAACAAGAGGTCTGCATGTAGATGCTGCTAAGATGATGCCGCAAGGGCCTCAGCATTTTCTTCACGGCGGGTCTCTTGTGGTTGCGCCGGACCTGCTAGGCTCCAATAAGCACAGAACTCGGTCTTGCCTGCACCCGGTTGCTGCCGCCTTGATTATGGTTCCTGGAACCATGATGTTGGACCTGGTTGTTATCACAACCCAAGAGTCGAAGTGGTGGGCGTTAGCCTCGGCGCAAAGCGGTACTAACCTATTTTCCCAGCGCCACGGTAGGTTCACAGCACCGCCTGTCTGGTCAGCTCAAATGATTCAGCTCGAGTCAGCTCGAGAACAATTCGCAGAGCTGCACCAGTTCGCTTCTTTCTCACCTTCTTTACCTTATTTCTTGCTGTTGTCCAGGAAGTTACTTGTCCTTGAGGAATTTAAAGTTTTCAAAATGATCTAACGTTATTCAAACCTGATGTGATATTGACTTTCTGACTGTATGTATAAATTTGGCTGTCAAAGGATATCCCGTTCAATAAATATTCGCAGAACATCAAGAAATTGCTTACCTGAAACGACATTCTGTGCGCAGTAAATCGATGCTAGATTATCAAATTTAATAAGCTATATAGGTTATCGGACTGCACGCAATCATGTGGATACAAGCCAGCCGTGATACACGTTGTCACCTCCATTAGTACTGCCCACATATTTCCTGACGATTAGGCGCTCATTGTCAAGGTATACAGGATAAACTTGCGAGTTCTTCAAGAATTCGTTTCGCTCCTATTCAAATTCATTTTATGACGCATCGTTGCTCTCCATGGCCCTCGTGCATTAGTGGTAGGCGCGCCGGTGCTCAGAAACAATGGCGGTAAAATTAAATGCAAGAAACTGGTGGTTTTTCGAGAGCAACTCACACTTTATATGCGTATTTTTCTCTTTCCAGCAGTTAGTCGCATATCAACAATTACCATTGCTACCCGCGTGATCGTTACTTCCATATTCGGTTATTGTATCTGCTGGTGCTTTAATACATGTCATAGCAGCGTAAGTCCAATATGCACTTATTATATGAACTTATGCAACGCAGTTTCAAGCATGTACTTCTAAACTGTTGAACGTCGGGGCTGAGAATTTGCATTTTTTTGCGACGCAACTATTTTGTTAAGATTTGGCAGCAACTATTCCGCTAAAGAAAATATATTACACCAGCGCAAGCTTTACAGGTAAAATTTCGGGCAAAAGTTCTACTTCACAACATATGCAATTCTCCATGTTAACTGCACTGCTATAGCTGGTATCGATTTAAATTTAGGAAACTTTGCTCACAGAAGTCCCGGTGGACTTCGAATTCTGTGAACACATTCCTCAACGCACACACACGCCACTAAAGCGCACCGATTGGTCTGGGCATCTAGACACGCCGGCTTGGGCACCGATACCTGGATGCCAGAACAGCACCATGGATTTGTTAGTTACAGCCTCTTCATGTGAACACTGTAGAAACAGATAGTATTGCATCGTGAGATCTTTGTGTCTTTCAACTACCCTTGTCTTTGATTCTGCGCTCTAAAATAAAATTGTATGAATGAAAACCGCCTTATACCAAACACAGCTGCTCGCTTAAAACCTCTAGAAATTTCTAGTCCATTTAAAAGCAAAGGAAGTGATTTAAGCGCTAAGTTCAGTTGGTGCTATCTTTGCAAAGAAGCTTCCTTCCGGGGCAACGCGCTTCTCGTGGGACGTTGCTTGGTAGATCAATCCATTAAGCAACCAAAACAGATGAAAATGAAGCAATACAGGATAACTTATGTCGTCCATAGTCACTTAGAAAAATTTCGTCAGCTTCCTAAATTTTGACTGTTTATTTGCCGCCGCAAAGATATTTACCGCGTATAAACTATCTCCCCAGCCCCCTGCGTCCCCGGTACCTTCACCTTGCTGCGGGAATGTAATTTCCGACGCACTCACCTGGTGACTATACTAACTTGATGTTATCGTGTGTTTCCACATTTAGATAAATACGTCTGCCTCAGCTAAAGGGACACTAAAGAGAAATAATGAAATTAGAAACATGGATTAAGTATTCCTCGAGAACGCGGCAAACATTTATTAATAAGGAAGCATTACTAAGCTATGTCGACACCGGTAGTGTCCGAAAATTGCGTTCGCAAAACGTGGAAGCAAGAGTGGTGTGGTGAAATCTATAAACTCAGTGCTTAAATAATGCCGAGCCATTTATTAGTAATTAGATGTTAACATTAGTCATTAATTTGTATCCATATTTACAAGTCATAATTGGAAGCATTAATTACAATGTTTATAATAATTCTAATAACTGCGAGTACTAACGAATGTAACAAGTGATGCTAAATATTATTGGTAATAATGAAGCTAATTAGTGAGACCACGTGACGTCACTGAGGTGTGACGTCATTGGTTGGTTGTAACGTCATCTCATACGTGTGATGACGTCACACCTCAATTACTTTGAGTAACGCAAGAAACGGAGCCCTGAATGTAGGTTTCTGAGACCTAAGATAATATGCAGGTTTTCAATTAGTTATATAACATTCCACATGACGCCATATCGACAAGAGCTACCGAAGTCGACAAGGAGCCACCAACGTCGCGAAAAACACTAATGCTTTCCGATTTCTCCAGTGCATTCTCTGCAGTGCTCTCTAAGTTTTTCTCAGCGAAAAATGGTCGCGTTCTTGCGAAATTCGCAAATTAAATTCCCGAAATCTTCCCGCATTCAAATCGCCAGAAAATTTCTTAATATAAACGTTATTTTTGAAATGTTGTAGCGCTCTGCCTCTTTGATCAACCACAGCGAGAGAGCCAAGCCTGAACTGCGGCTCGATCGCATTTCGAAGCATGCGCCAATGCTCTCTTCTTTGATGTTTTCTCGCAATCAGGAGTAATCCACAGGCGTTCGTGCTTTAAGACCATTGAATCATTGTCATGAGGTCATGTCAACAATACTAGTTTTAAAGTCCCAAAGCGGCTCAGGCTATGAGACACGCCGTAGTGGAGGACGCAGGATAATTTGAACCTCCGGGGTTTTTTAGTGTGCACTGACATCGCACAGTGCACTGGCCTCTTACATTTCGCCTCCATCGAAATGATACCGCAGCGTTTTTCGGTCCAGCAGCCGAACACCATAGCCACTATTCTACCGTGGCTGACCATTAACAGGTTGGTGGTTTCAGCGACTTAAAATGCACAGCAAGCGAGTGGGGCTATTTGGCATACATCTGCTTCTGCGTCAGGGGAAATAAGGGACGCAGCCTTCTACATCGTTTTTCGCCTCGTTTAGCGGGACTTGTAACCACAGTGTTCTTCGTGATCGAATAATTAGTCTACTCTGCGTATTTAGATGCACTTTCGTTGCAGTTTTTTGCGAGGGAATTCGCACAGGGAGTTTTCGCATCGAGTCCAGCCAGTTCATCGTTCGTATGCGTCAGTTGCTACCGAACTCCAGAAAAGAAGTGAGAACATGCCCTGTTGTAAAGCCTAATTCCTTATATCAATGAAACGGCGCTAAAAAACGGGACAGGGAGGCGAGAAGTGACAAACACTGCGTCTTTTACGTCTTGCCTGCCTGTCGCATTTGTAGCGATAGCTACATTACGGTAGCATTTCGGGCCTTCAGCGTGGTGGTGCTGCAACCATGTGGCGGTGCCGCCTCCCTGTCACGTGTTTGATCAAGTGGCGCGGAGCAGCTGCCGACGGCGCTGCGCCGTGACTGATCACGTGGTTCGTCACGTAATTGGTCACGTGACCAAGTTCCACTCGTCCAGCTGCAGCTGTCTCGTCACTCCGCGTTTAACCAGAGCTAAACCACCGACGATTTTCTTCGCGCCATTTCATTGCTGTGATCAATAACCAACTGGCCCAATAATCTTCCCCTTTGCAACCTATTTCCCTAGTGCAGGCACAAGAACTTCCGTTGCCAGGCAAGTAATGATAGTGAACTGAAATAACGTGTCGGGGGAAAAAAAACTTCAGCCTATCGGCGTCCGCCTGTTTGTACCACCCGCTGTCTCACCTATTATTTATGAGTGGGGCGCGAAAGCGCATTCGGGAAATTATGTAGTTCTGAATGCTCTTATGTATATACACAGTCCGAGTGCGTTTTCTGGTATGTGCGTCGATTCTTAAACAATCTGAGTTTATTTGTAATTGTGCAGCGAGGTACAAAAAGCGTAAGCCCTGCTAGTCGTTTCACCGCAGGCGAGAATATATCCTTCTCCTGGAGTTGAAAACAGGAATAAACTTCCTGGCTGCTAGCACCGCTGCTGATGTATGTTGGTGTGTGTTTATTTTTTGGTAGCCTAGTGAATTTTTTAGCGTAGTGAGTTTTTTGTTGTCACGCTTATCTCGTTCTTTGCACTGTGCTTATCAAGGACGATATTATTTTAAAAATTCATTTATAGATATTGCGATTTCTTCACAGGACCTTATAAGTGTCCTAAAGCTATGAACAACGCATTCTTCATTAAATATTGTTCCAGGCTATAAATAAGGATTAGTGGTAAAATGCAGCTGTGTCTGAGTCAGGGAAGCGAACGTAATATTTTCCATTGATCAGCTGCTTACAGCCCTCTTGTACAGGCTAATGGACTCTTTAAAAAAAGTCCCTTGTTAACAGTGCCGTAATTCACTGAGGCGGAGTAGTACTTCTGTGGAGCGGATAATGCGGCTTAGATTCCCTGAGAGGTAGTTTTTAGGGATGTGCTTGCTCATCCGCTTATCTTCCCCCCTCTACACGCGTTGGAACAAAAACTTCTAAAAGCTCATTGTCATTAAGGACTGGCCGGGTTCACGACGGTAGCGTAGAAATAACAATGAAGGAGAAAGCGATCAACCAATCGTGGCTGGGGGGAGCTGGTCTCGGACAGGCGCAGTTGCAGGAGTATGCTCTGCTTTTGGTAGCGATTGCACATTTGTTATCACGCGACGCTAGCTTATCAACGTAGTCCAACTCAGTATTCCACTTTAGAGTCGTTTTAAGATACGGAAAGCAAGCCTTTCCTCCAGAAAAATATCTTTGCACCAGAGCTTGCTTTACAGTCTACTGGACCGCATGTTTTGCGCCAAGACAATCCATTCTCTCAATTTTCCGTTAACGTCACCGTTATGGCAGATGAACAGTGGATTAGCTCATAACTTTTCATCAAAGTGAACCTTGAGTGTGGTTATATATCTGAAGCCTAATATGTCCGCTCGAAAAAAGAAAAAACTTTCGTAGCACCTGTGTACTAACAATTTATCTCAGAGAGATTGCAGGCCCGAACAGATTAAGCATGCAATGAGGCATCTCCCATTCTGTCTTGAAACTGCAGCGGAACTAGACTGAACATGAATCCGAATCGTTCTGATATTCGGTGTCCGAGTGGCATCCTTCAAGAACAAAAACTTCCCATGGTATTGCCCTGAGTGGGATTCGAGCCACCACCGGTGCAAACGAAGAACCTTCGCCTCCTGATACCTCACATCACTAGAGGTCGAATTTGCGAACCCGTCATATATTCTCAAACAAGATAAAGCTACCATTGCTTTCACAGATTTAAGTTCCACAAGACATTAGCGCGGATAATAAAGGAAAGGCAGTAAGGAGGGCTATCCTTCGCACCGTATACCCCCGGCAACAAAGCACAAGACCTTTTGTACAGAGGCTTCGATGAACGCGCTGGAATTGTGTGTAGATCCATCATGCATGACTTGCACAGGCGAAACCACTCCATGATCATAAAAACTGCATAGTTAACTATACTCTTCCATTAACGGCAGAAATCGTTTGTTCAGGACGTGATCTTGATTATCTTCTTAGGAGTTCGCTGACGTGCGTCTAACATAAATAGATCTTCAAGACACAATGCGCGCCAATGATCACTTGTCTCTCGCAGCTCACCCAGGCTGTTAATAACTGGCTGCTACTTTTTGGCGTAAAGCCATTCTTTGACAGGTAATGTCAACAGGTGAAGTTAAATAAGAACATTTTGTGGTCACTTGGTACACATCCACTGCACTTGCTATAATAGACTCAGCGCCAAGGTCAGGCAGGAGCATGCATGTCCTTCGCCTCGGCTTGCCCATCGGGTCAGCCTCAGTAAACAGCATAGATACGACTTCCTCTTGAGCGTGACAAAAATCTTCGGCCGCTGCAATCTCGGGTGTGTAGAAAATTAGGAGAAAAGCATCAGAATTGGCTGCTTCATTGGCTGTTCCCGTACCGTAGACGGAGCCACCCCCTGATGCTCGCAATGAACAACAGCGGCAACGCCGCCATCGAGACAGCTTTTCACTGGATTGTTGGTGTTAAAAGCTTTTTTGCCGACATAGTTTCTACATGGCACTGAATATGCACGTACAACCATCGGGCTCCGAGCAAGGTGCTAGCTAGCTGCGCTGTTTTGTGCGCGCGCTCGCGTGTGCTTGCGTATGTGCGCTCGCGTGTGCTGAGTGCTCGAGTTTGCGTGTGCTCGCAGGCGCACGCGCATGTGCGTGCACGAATGGATGTGGGCGCGCTTGTGGGCGCATATGTGTTTGCGTGCATGCTTTTTTCCTACCACGGCCGCGGACGCCAGCAACAACGAGACCCCGATCTGCTGAGCTGTGGCAGTAATCTGCTTCATTGTAAAAATGTGCTCGGGATGGCGAACCCGAAACAGTAGCTTAGTTGTATTGTTGCATTTATGTCCTGGAATAAACTGATTCAAAGCAGTAGATTGAATTTCGTTTGCTGTGTCGGCTTGCAGACGTTTTCGTGCGCGTTTAAGAGCAACTAGACTTTTCTGCATAACAGGCTGTTACTTGAAACTTGTCGAAAAGTGGCTTAAAATTTTGTCGGTGCAGTCACGGTCAAATGTGTTGGAAACTGTGTAGCGTTGCTCAAAGCAAACACTGACGCTTGCGCCTAAGCATACGCTGGGGTAACTCAGTGCGATCGATGCTGCAGACCATACTCCTGTGCAAAATCACTGCTGCCGAATTCTAGCGTCACCCGCCCTCCACACGATGAGAGCTAACACGGCAGGTGCTAGCAAAGCACTGTCAGTAGCAGAAGTCTTCACTTCCAGCTTTCGATTGTGCATTGAAACTAAGCTGGAAGTCAGTTCCTCAAAAATGCAATAGACTTGCTCGAAGCAGCAAACAAGTGCAAACTTCCCCGAAACTTTACACGGTGGGTATTCGCAGGGTCGCAAAGCAATGCTAGAGGCAAATGAGAGAGCTTTGTTAAGAAATTAGGCTGCAATAAAAAGTTACAAAAGTCGAGAAACGCCGAAAAAACGCATGCCACTTCTTTGATACCGGCAAGCTACTGGCCGCTAGTTTCGAGAAATAGACTGCAATGAAGAGTGAGCATAGAGCAAATTATGAAGTTCTATTCCGGACTATGAAATTGATATGCAGAAAACGATTCAGTGAAATAAGTCCCCTCATGTTTCTTGTTAGGCTAAATTATATGGTTGCATTCTTTGCTTCTCTAAAACTCCCGTTTCAACTCTGGAGTCACGCCCGAGGAATACACTTTTTTTGATGGTGACTGAATCAACCTTGTGTTTTGCGAGTACAGTGATGAGTGGAAGTTTCCGCTTTAAGCGTCGCGCGTATGGTTTTCAAACCTTTTCTTGAATTATTGCATAACAATTGTCGCGCGTTTTTGCCCCTACTTCTGCACCCTTTTTTCAGTTTACAGCACGAATAACAGTGCAGGATTGATGGTAGCTTCACTGTGCGGTGCATCTGGCATAGAGCCATGTACTTCTCGTGGCATAGAGTATACACTGCCATCTGTTCTTTATGACATGAAATTTTATATATAAAATGCCAATGGTTGTGAATTCTCAACGTAATGGTGAGGATCACGCCTTTTATATCTGGAGATCTGCCCTTTCTTAAGTATCAACTTGCATTTGCAGTGCTCACTGCATTTACACCACTCTCACAGGTATCCAAGAAAACTGTATAAGCTCGCTGCTAAAGTCGCAGTTCTGCCATGCCCTGCCCAGATGATACAGTTAGCAGTGGCTATGTGCGTACAGAACATTTACTTGTGTTGAGTTACAAGCGACTATAGAGGCGAGCTAATAATCTGTTTGTTCAGTTGACCTTGGAGCCACAATCACTATGGAGGGCCAGCTGGTAATGTTTGCCATTGGATGCATTTATTATTACGTGCATATTCAGTTCAGTAATAGCTCTCACAATGTTGATATACTGGTAACAGTTAGCAGCGTGCTTTCTAATCCCAAGATTTTTACAGGGAGTGTGCTTTCGGCAAAAAAAGGGGCATATAAGAAAATGTCTCCACACTGTTCCTACAGTGCATGATTTAAAGAAGTTTGCTAGGAAAGGGAATGCTCCAAACATTATCCCTGTGTTGCAGTGCTCTGAACCCCAGCCAGTTTAAGAGTGCTAAACGCTGCATCACCTCTTTCTAGCTCAATACCTAAATCTCTACCATGACTTGGCAACTACCGCTTTGGTGTTTTAAGCCTCTATATTGGTAAACATCTATGTCTTACAGACCCGCCGCGGTGGCTCAGTGGTTAGGGCGCTCGACTACTGATTCGGAGTTCCCGGGTTCGAACCCGACCGCGGCGGCTGCGTTTTTATGGAGGCAAAACGCTAAGGCGCCCGTGTGCTGTACGATGTCAGTGCACGTTAAAGATCCCCAGGTGGTCGAAATTATGCCGGAGCCCTCCACTACGGCACCTATTTCTCTTTCTTCTTTCACTCCCTCCTTCATCCCTTCCCTTACGGCGCGGTTCAGGTGTCCAACGATATATGAGACAGATACTGCGCCATTTCGTTTCCCCCCAAAAAACAATTATTATTATGTCTTACAGCTTGTGCTTTACTTCACCATGAACCAAACTACTTTTCTAAAGTTTGTCCTCATATGTTGTGAAGCAACCGTAAAATGGTACCATGCTGCTTCTCCTTAATTTCTTTATTTGTCTGACCGAAATTCTCCCAGTCGTTAGTATTTGTTTCATTATCTCCATTATGCATCTTCGTAACAGATATTCCTCACCCTTTTAAAGCGAAAGCTATACTACGCCAGCCAGCGCGCCATTTCGGGTCGTCGCGCACTTCAGCCCAATGCCGTATGCCGTGTCCGACGAACGATCTTGAACCGCCATTGCCTAGCAATGCCGCAGCCGCGCTTCAACAGATGGCGCCGCTTGGATGCCGCTGCCGTCGCCGCTCGCTCCACCAGATGTGCTCCGCTGGAGATGGGGCGAGGAGGTGTCTCGCGGGCGATATATATATATATATATATATATATATATATATATATATATATATATATATATAGATGCGCTTCGCCTCAGGGTATTGTAGTCGGTATAGACAGCGCGAAAAAGACGCAGCAGCGACAGAACGAAGCGAGGAAGAGGCAACCCGCTTTACAGACGGCAGAAGAACGCGCCGCACGACTCGAGAAGCGTCGTAACGAAGTTGCGGCTTGAAGTCATGCCATGTTCCGGAGTAACTCAACTGTAGAAGAGACCAGTTTGAGTTCTCTAGAGCGTCGGAATGAGACGCTGGGTAGACGAAGTGGCGAGGAAACGAAGCTTTTTGAAAATTATACAAAGGTTAACTAGTGCTAAACCCGAGCCAATTTTTTGTTCATTGTGGGGACTGCCCTGCTGTCCCGTTTCTTGGCTTTCACGCGATGTACCCTGCTGCAACAGCTTCTCCTCGATGCGGGGCGCGCCACATGACTCTCCCTGTGTAAGTTAACCAACCAGAGAGGGCGCTGGCATCGCAACTGGAGAGACTGCTTGCGGCGCGCGCGCGCGGGTACAGCAGGCTCTTTGGCTGGGATCGTCGGCGCGAGCGTACGTGTCTCCGCGGCTCCGCTTTTCGCCAGCGGGGCGAGGATGTGACATGGAGTTTTGCTCCATCATCTCGTGCCGTCTGGCTTCGGAGTATCCCTTGTCCTAGTGTGGGCGAACATTCACTCGTAACTTTGCTGGTGAGTCGGACGATCTCGATTCTTCAGCGTGTTTTGTTGCTAGAGGGCGTAATGCTGTTGTAAGAATAAATCCTGTTTATGTCAGCCAGTGTGTCGTTCGTTTGTTCGCGCAGATCAAGGCTACGTGGTCGGCGTGTGCTCGGTAGCGAATGCAATCGCGGAGTGGGGTCAGGGCGGTTTTGTACTGTGTCAGCCGCGCTTATGTGGGGAGGAACTGTTTATTTTCCCAAATAAAGCCCTCTCAACATGTGTGGCTCTAAAAAGAATTATCTTCACACTTTTCAAAAGACAATGAAACTCACAGGATCACGCGATCGTTACGTGGGAGCAACGCGCATGTTTTTGCGTTCGCTGTGCTGTGAAAAAGCGGACAGAAGGCAGCGTTGAATTAATGGTTACAGCTGTTGCAGCCATCTGTTTAATCCATGGGCTTCTTTAGGCAACGTCGTCAAGGTATGTTGGCTTAGGCATTTTTTTAAGATTAGCGTAGTTTTGCGTAGTAGATTTATCCTTTGATAACACGTCACTGAAGCTTGGTTCGAGGCTCGCACGAGTCCCTGAGCGAGCCGGAGGCTTTAACCTTTAAAATATCCGTGACCTGAAACCGGATATTTGCAGCGTACGCTCATCTAGTCTTTTCTTTCGGCACCCAAGTGTCTCTTTTAGATGTGTTTGCTTTTACGTGTGCATATATGCTTTTGTAGCCTTTAGAATATTTGGTGAATGCGTATCAACTTTCAGCTTGTATTATGCATTTCTTACTTCATTTTTCATATTTCTGAGAGGCAGACAAAAAAGTGGCCATCATTATATGCTAATGCGGTGGTGCTACGTACATTGTGTATTAAATGGTGCTTACATATACATCCAATATTTGTATTGATTTAAATGAAAAGAGCACAGCTAGTAAACTGAAATAGCATCTTTATGATGCTGCTATTTGCTGTTATATAGGCAGTATCGGGCTTCATTTTGAATTCATATATTGTTTGTATGTAAATTGAGCGGTCATTTCTTGTAAACAGGTAAGTGCAAGACGACCGAACCATGACGCATTCACACGATTGGACAGATTTTTTGCACCACCTGTAACGCAAGTACTGTACCTGAAACTTGGCCCATATGTGCTCTCAGATGCTTGAAGTTTGCGTGAAAGAGGGGGAAAATTTTATTCAACTAGAGCCGAGAAATCAAAAATTAACATCTTGGAGCTTTCCCTGCGACGAACGTTTTGGACGCTGCTTGTAGTGGGGACGTTTTTTGGATGCGTTCGGAAAAAATGAGCACCTCCTCTGCAAATTTCATATGTCCCAATGCGTAATTTTTTGAAATTTTAAGGAGGGTTTGTGTTTGTTGGTTGAAGCTCTCTTGGACGTCCACAAGACGTCGAAGGAAGCTTGAATGCCTATTGGAATGTCCAGTTTGGGACAAGGGCTGCCTTTGATTTCCTTCAGCTTCACTAAAAATGTCATTAACATCGCAGATCCGGTGCACTGCGGGCGAAACCTACAGAGGCTGGAATACTTTGCCCGAAGAGGATTTCAAGCAACCTCGAAAGGGTAGCAGGGCCGAAGCAAGTACGTGTACTTACGCCACTCGACTTTCTTCTTTCCACCAAGGGAGAGTGAACAGCAGCGCCTCGGCTATTTGGTATTTTGTCTGCAGCAGTTAGGATTACTAGGAGTGCGCGGAGAGTACAAACACGATAAACAATGCGAACGCGGCGCGTTTTTTTTCGTAGCCCAGGTGCTCTTCCTGAACCGAATCGAATACAAATAGGCTAGCTTTGCTGCTGAAATGAATATGAATCGAATATACTTACAGTCCGAATATTCGCGCGAAGCAGCGAAGCGTTAGCGGCGTCACTTACGTCATTAGGGTGTTTTCGAATAGGGAGATTGTATGGAGTAGAGGGATAGGGGAATAGTGGAGCGCTAGTGCCCATGCGCAGATAAATAACGACTCTCGTGTTGTCCTGCGCATGTGCGCCGCTATCCTCCGATCACCACATTCAGCTATAAGCTATCTATTAAAAATGGCTGTGCTTTAGCTCTGATTTAGCCTGGAGTGACGTGATAGCTACATCTGGCCGAGTGGAACTAGCTCAGTCGAAATGAAAAGTCAGCCTTTCGCCGCTCCGTTTGGCTGGGCGTTCCTTTTTCATCTTCGTCCCACTTGACATGGTGCACAGATGTTTGTTGGAGCTGTTGCGCGCCACTGGCTCTTCAGAAACTGCTCCGCACCACGTGACCAGCGTCCGAACCACGTGATCAACCCACGTGACCAATAACGTGGCCAACGACGCCGCCACGGAGCTCAAGTGCTGCTACGCTGAAGGGTCGAAGAGGTGACATAGTGTAGATATCGCTACAAAAGCAATGCTTATCACGAAGGCGCGTGTAACACGAAGTCGGTGCATTAAATTTGTGACCGTTGTGCCTAAGGAATGGGAAATTTACTCTTGCTAGCGATGACAAGAGTCAACAAAAAGTGCCAATTTTAATGAGAGGGACGAGGGTATGGCGGAGGGTCTTCAATATGGGGCATTAGGGAAAGGTTTGCATAACATCTCCGACAATCTTGCGTCGCCTATCTTGAAGGCCGTATGTATGGGCATCAAGAACGCCACCAGATCAATGGACCGCATCGCTGCGCTGAACCCTGCTTCCCGCACTGACCGATTGTCAGAATGGCCTCCAGGTTTTCAAATAGTCTTTGAAAAAAAAATCCATGGCGGGCCCTATTCAAACTCTCTGCCAATTATTTAAAAACACTATCCGAAAACAGATTCGATTCGTTTCCTAAAATTTTGAACGTGAACTTTTTTTTTGTTCAGCGAATCGAAAAAAAATTTTGATTCTCTTTTTGAAAATTTTGGTTATTCGCACACCCCTATTAATGACCCATTTTCAAGGCATTTCACCCCAGAGGAATGGAGCATCTGGCGGGAGCAAAGCTTGCGCCTAAAGGAAAACGAAAGTACCCAGCGGCAGTGGGGATCCGACCCTGCACGTCCCGCATACGAGGCGGATGCTCAATTCACATCCGATATAGCTTCTGACGCAAACCGTATTTCATGCGAATGTTACGCTGGGCGCGTGACTTTGACTATTACAAATTAACGCGACGCTGACATATTGTTGGCCAGCGGCTAACACGTCGTAGCAACCGGACAACTTGAAGGGCGTCAGTGCGGATGACAACGCGTGGCGCAGGGAGCATATTTATGTCGGCCAAGGAGCAGAGGGCTTCTTGAACTGCAACGAGATCAGCACAAAAGGACGAAGAGGGTTCCGTAAGCTGAAACCAAGAGATTTGATTCAGAGCAGGTCTGCGCGGACAATAGATTGCTGTTGTTGCTTTGCAGTCTTGTATGCTTGCGTATACGTAGACAACAATGGATCGATCAGCCAACCATCTTGTTCCTAAAATTTCTGGCGAAGCAATGGCGCCGAATTAGCAGATGTGTGGCGGCCATTATTTGTTGGCTTGTTGTCGCTGAGCTGTAGAAACTTTCATGGGGGAAGAACTTGCGTTGGCGGCTGAAGAATGGAGTGTGACGTTGCATAAGTCCTCAGCGCATGCTTAGAGTGCGATAGACTGGTCTTAAGGCTGCGCGCTTCGCGGCGCTGCTGCACCAGCTTATCAATGGTATTAAGCTGCGCATTCTCTTGTAAAGCTAAGACTTCGCATATTGCAACCGAGGTTCGTATGCTCGCCAAACAGGATGCTTCCCAGGTGGGCCAAAGCCAGAGGGGACGTCTGGAAAGGTGGAACAGCACTCCCGCGAATGCAATTTATGTGTCGATAGGATGATGCAGCGGGGCTTACACGGGTGACAGTACCCGAGGGCATTGTTGAATTTTTCCACGATTCTTCTAGTCGCACATATCGACACAGAAGGATCGAAGTGCTGTGGGATGTCTCCTCTTTTTCCTTCTTTTCCAATCGGAATTAAAACTGCCGAAAAACAATTTGATGTAAGCAAAGAGTCTTATTAAAAGAGGGAGCTTAAACTTGTGGGCAAAAAATTGAAAAAACTAAAGGTTTCTTTACTGAAATTAGGAACGAATTGTTTCCACAAGAGAATTTAGTCTAAAGCAAGCCGTTTCCGCTTAGGCGCTGGACGTGACGGAGCAAGAAATGATTTTTTCCGCAGCCACAAAATCGGCCACTCTCACATCACATGTATGTGCATTAATATCTAAGTCTCCTGAGACATTCTCTGTTATACAGAATTTGGTTTCGTTGGGAACTCCTGTGTGTTTTCAGATTTCATGAGAAAAATTGTAGACTGAAAAAGAAGACAGCACACGCGCAGCCCTAACATTGGTGCTAGATGCTCGCCTAGAACGTTCTCTCAACCGGTCCTTACTCGAGGTCCGGTTAGAAGTGGATTTGAAGGCCCCCTTTGCGAATTCGGCAATAAGTCTTACCCAGCTTAACGTGCACAGCGCGGTGAAGTGCCTGGACCACTCAGAGCCTTCGTGTCTGCGGGCAAAACCCGGCGCAAGGTATAAATGGTTTACGCACCGACCACACGTAGGCGAAGCTGTTTTTCGCAATGGGAAGCCATGGTGAGAGAGCAATGTTCTTTACGCCTCCTTTTGCGCAGGACGTCGGCGGAGCTCAGCGGGGCGCCATGCGTTTCTCCAGGCACGCGTGCGCCTGGATTTTCAACCGCAACGCGGCTTGCATCGCCGACCTGCGGCCTTCGATCTCCTTTCTCGTCTGGCGCGCTCTTTGGGAAGGACACGAGAGGTAAGCGCCGCTTTCCATCTACAGGTCCTTGTTTAAAATGCTGCTAACACAAACGCTGCAATGAATTATGCAGTGGCATGGCACTAACGGCCCTAGCACTCTGTTTTATCTCCACCCGGGTGTGATTGAAAATGACCAATTCTCTTGCTATTTGAAGTAAGCTATATATGCTAACTTGTGCTAAAAGTACAGTTGTTTTTGGATTCCACTTGTTAACCGGGACATACAGTAAGAATGAAAGTAGTAGCTTAAGACTCATTGTGATCATAGCCGTGTGAAGCCGTTACTTTTCCTGACGACACTGGTAGCATGTTTGTTAGCTGAGCGGCGGTGCAGAAACACAATACCACTGATGTCGAGTGCCGTTTGCATTGCTAGCGGCCAGGGTTCAAAAGTACTGATTTTAAGGCTGCCTCAACTGCGTAATTCTGAATCATATAATGGAAATAATTTTATGCGAAGTGAATACCTTTCAAGGCTTTCAGACAGATTACAGCAAACATAATCCTACTTGCATTAGAGCTCCACGAATTTAATCACAACACTTAACTCACTCACAACTCACGTTGGCCCATTGACGATGATAGTGGTACAGCTGTTTTCTTATTAATCTGTTCCATCTATGCATGAACATGATGATGTTACTGCTGCAGCGTTTCTCATCGTGGATTTTCTGTGCAATGAGGGTCGTTAGCAATATGAGACTAAAGAGCTGGAATGCACTGCATTTTGACCTACCTACTACCTACTGCAGTATAAGGCATATTGTTTCTGTGCAACCTGAAATTGAAACATTTTGTGCGAAAATCTACCCTAAGCACCTGGACCACCTCACGAAAGTGAGAAATATGTGCACGCTTCTTCAGACATGAAGGAGCCCGGAAAAAAGCATCGGGAATATATTAGCCTGCGCAGGTGACTCTGTGGCTACCGCCGTCATAGTACGGTACCTTCGCGAGCAGTTGGTCCTCGAGGCACAGTTCGCGCGCTTCAAAGAGGAACTGATGCGAGCTGCAGGCGCCGATTGCGGTGACATATTTCAAGAAGACGTCCTGTGCAAGGCCTTGCGCAAAGAATCGCGGTCATCCTCCACGGCAGCCAACGATCACCCAATTGCACGCAGCGGCCGCCGGAGGGTGCGGAAGCCGAGTGAGTGATTGCAATGACTAATACACAGTGGTGCGTATGGTTTTTCAAGATTTTGCACTGCAAAGAATTTTAAAAAGCACCTCACCTGATGAAACACATTAAATTATTTTCATTCCTTTCAAGAAATATTTGGCACTCTGGGCTTAAACGCGGAATGACTTAACCTTCATCCACAAGCTCGCTTGCATGTATTTCCCACTGAGGTAACTAGAGCGTTTTTCTTCGACTACAATGCTTCAAGAAAGCGGGTACCCCTGTTTAGATGATCGTTGCATTTACTGTTACCCTGTTGAAGAAATGTTGGAGATTAGGGAGGACCCATGGCAACTACTATGATTTAGGAAAAAAAATGTGCTGTGGAACTGAGCCCATTGGCTCTTAGAAAGTCTGAGAAGCGTAGCAGAAATGTTCGTCGTACTTGGCCTTCACGGACCCTGTAATCCGCCAAACGCTTGCTGCCTTTATAGCCGGAGTACGGCTAGCAGGACGATGACACCTCTTTGCAGCACGGAGCGCATTGCCAGGCTTGGTGAGTCAGCCGTCGCACAGGTGTTCGGGACCCCTGAAAAACTCAGCGTAAACGGTGATTTGGTTAACGTCCGAATATTTTTTTTTACATACTGAGAGAGATACATCGATGCCTCTGTGGAAGTAGATTGTACAGGAAGGCAGAAATTATGTACCTTATTTGAATTCATAATTGCACAAATACCTTCAGGTATCTAATGAACTATGCGGCACGGTTATACTGCGCAATTGAAGGCCCTCAACATGAAATGTGAACCCTGATTTAAATTTTTTCTTCGTGAATGTGGTTAGAATTATCTAAACTTAAATATATACATCTGAAAGCTTCTTCAGTTGACTTTCGCTAATTCATTATTTATAATATTGCGTCCCTTGCATTTATTATATATAAAATATAGACGAAATTCGTGCACTTGTTGATGTACAAGATGCTAACATCGTTTTGTCGACAATGTCACACGCAGAGATGCGATTTTAGAAATACCACAATGCGAGAAAGCCAACCTAAAAAGCTCTGAGATGCGCATTTTGACGTCTGATATTTAGAACCACTATGCGATTAAAGCCACCACGGTGGCTCAGTGGTTATGGCGCTCGTCTACTGGCCTGAAAGATGCTGGTTTGATCCGCGCGGCGGGTGTTTAGTTTCGATAGAGAAAAATTCTACAGGCCCGTGTACTGTGCGTTGTCAATGCACGTTAGAGAACCCTAGTTAGTCTGAAATTCCGCACCCTTTACCACAGCGTTCGCTATAGCCTGAGTCGCTTCAAAAAAGTTCAATAATTATTCTAGTTCAATAACCTTTAATTATTGAACAAAATCACGTACATAATGTCGACTTTGCGGTAAAATCATCCTGCACAGGTTGCTCCGACGTACCTCTCGTAGTTCCTCACATAAATTTTTCAGATGCGAAAACTTGAAGGCGAAAGAGTTGCCTCGAATTTCAAACATTGTTAGCTCCAACGATTTCTAGCGCGATATGATTAAATTCGGCGTTCTCCAGAAAATCTTGCCACGACGTAGTGGGAGTCGGTGTCTTGAGAGAAAATCGCAGCATGATCACAACCTCTGAACCGAGCATGATCACAACCCCGGGACGAGAATTCTGGGCAGGACAAGGTATACTGCAGTGAGCACCGGCCATCGCAGCTAGGGCAGTGGGGCATCGATTAAACGCACCACCGCTGCTCCAGAAGGAGTACGATGACTTTCAGGAATCTCTGAATGAAAACCTAAGAATGGTTTTCTTCATATAAGGGAATTTAACAATTACACTATCTCGACATACCCTTGAAGCGGAGATTTAGTGTCCCCTCAAAGATATTTCTTTCCGTTTACTTTTTGACCATGGACGCCACTGCACTGCGATCCCAAGTTCTCGAAGACGGCACCTTTGAGTTCCTAAGTGGAAATTGTCACAGGCAAGGGATGTAATTCGCCGCCCTCCATAACCGCAGCATTCATAACCAGTGGTCTGTCAGGGCAGCAGAATGAGTACTAAAGGAAGGACGAGGTTGTCAGTTGGCATATAGAGTCGACGCTGCACAATTTGCGACGCTGCAGCCTGCCAGCCGGTATATAGCTAGGGATGGGTGACATCATCTGGAAAAGCCCTTGATCTTCCGATGACACAAATAGGGTGGTGATGGTGATTATGATGGTGGTTACCATGAACGTTAAGTTGACTTACTTGATTAAATGCTTTCGTTTCCAGCAGCGCAGGTACCAAGCTCAAATACAGCGAATTTACCGCGACCTAATCGATGGCCTTGCTGTGCTAGTCACCTTCATTACATGGGTAGCAGAGTCTGGCAGGCTTTTGTTGGTTTTTTTGTCGACATTAATAGTGATCAATACTTTTTTCTCTTAGCAGCAGCCGCAGGTTGTCCGCGTCCGCCTCGTGCTGCCGTCGCGGCACCACAGGAGGATATCATCATCGGTGGGCTTCTCGTCGCGCTTCCGTCCCTCACTGGGTGGGACAACTCCGCTGCGCAAATTCAGCGGCGGCGGGGCGTGGTACTGTGGGCTGTCGGATGAGCCCACGTTCCGGCTGCTGCTAATGTCGGTAGCCTGCACGGGCCAACTCCCACTTTTTAAGCACGTGACCTAATAGACCGCAAAGGTGATGCCATATGATGGATCTAAACATCTTCCAACAGCTGCCCTGAAACATGTCACGGGCTGCGTACAGTGGCGCTCTGTAAAATTAATCGCCACCTTGAGCTTCTACTGATGTTAAGGTATTCCTCTTCACATTCGAGTCAAAAATTAACCAAACGTGCCGGTATATCTTAATATATATGTATTTCAGGTAAATAGCAGTGTTGTGGTGAAATATTTAGCCAGCGATCTGACTGAATGAACATTACGTGAAGAATTGGTGTTCGGAAAGAGGGCAGATGACATTTTCATCAACGCCAACCAGATGCCGCTCACTCAAGATATTTTTTATTAGGTCCCCAATAATCTTAAAATGCTCAGAATTCTGCCGCGAGGTCTCTTTAAACGTATCATGGAAGAACAATGTTGAAGAGTGCGTCTAGCTAAACAAATGTTTGAAACATGACTACATGATAATGAAACCTGATGTGAGAAAGCTGCAATAGCATTTGGATATACCTTCAATGTTTACTAAGATTCTTTTAGTCTAAGCCGAGGCTTCACTCACGCGATAAACTTAGGGTGAAGGTGGGTGCAGGTGGGTGGAACTTGTGGAAAATGGAAGTGGGAAGAGGAGGCAGTGCATCTTAAAGAAAAATGGCTTTCCCACAGCGTCTATCAATTCGATTTCGCGGACGGTGTTTCGTTCTGCTGCTGCATGGGCTTCTAGAGTGTGGAGGCCTCGTGGAAAATGCGGAGGAAAGAGTTTCGTGAGTTCCTGGTGGATGGCGCGTCTGGAACTTGAAGGTGGCAGGCAGTGGCGTGGGTCGAAGGTGTGCAGGCGCTCACCGATGATGTGCAGTGGGGTTGTGGGTGGTGAGCGGTGCTTCTGGCGAATGGAAGCGGCCCAGACTGCAGGAAAGAAGGAATAGGAAGTAAACAAAGTGCGCGTGCCCTTCCATTTTGTGCGATAGAAGTAACAGGAACTTCGCGACAACGGCAAGCGTTGTCTGTTCGAAGCATTGATGCGTGAAGCCTTCACCCTCGTGAAGTGCCACTCACAAAGAAGTCACCTACCTCCACTTTGCACATTGCCATGACCCAATAGAAGTCCACTCGACAGAAAATGAAAAAAAGGAAGGCAAAATGGATTTCGAAGACGCAATTTGAAATCTTGTTGCCCACCAGAGGAACCAGCCACCTCTCCACCTCACCTCCCAAGATAACACAGCTCCCCTCCCCCCTTACTCAACCGCCACCCTCAAGCCTTCCCCGCCTCCACCTTCCATAAGCGCCACCCATATTCGCAGATCTTCACCGTAGAAAAATATCGTGTCTGTGACGCCTCTAGTGACTGCTTTATCACGTCAAGCTTCATGACCACGCTGTAAATTTTTCTTTCGTGCTTCGTCCAGTTTGCGCTGTTTTCTAACAACATTTTATCAATCTGCACCAACTAGTCCTAAGGTTTGCATTGCTAGAGCTCTGTGTGAAATGGACTGAGCACTAGTTATCAGGAAATCCATCATGACCCTTAACCGGAGCCACAAGATCATACAAGCGCACTCGTCTCCTGAGATTCGACAAACCTCGGCAGAATTGCACGCAACAAAGTGACACCCTACACGCTGCTCTGGGAGTTCTCGTGCAGCTCAGGCACGAGAGAACTAACGCGACGATTATTCTAAAAGTGAAGAGTTCTGTCGCATGTAATCTGACGCGGGGTCGAGTCCTGGTCCTTAGGAGTAGCTTTACTGTACCTCATGTGCGAAATACTACGTCTCCCACATTAGATTCATAATGTGCTACACGTAAATATTTTTTCACCAAATTTGCATAGCGCAGACGCAGTTTTCAAATTTGAATTTTTTTATCATTGTTTTATTTTGCTATTTTATAACCATCTGTAAAAATACTGAGTGTGTTGCATGAGTGTAAGGAGGCTACGCGTTTCAGGTTGGTGATTTGAATGTGAGAAATAGAATCAGACGCAAAAGCGTGCTGGACAAAGATGCGTTGCGGTATGTTCGCAACGATGCATCCTCAATTTGACTTCAAATGCATCTCTGTGACAGATATTGTTTTATTTTTATTTCTCTCCTTTAGGTTCAAGGGACAACGCGCCCCACAGCCTTCCTCCTTGTAAATAATTCCTGAATTACAAGCGACATGAAAACTTCGTCTGTGCCTCTCATGCGCAGTCTTAACCATGGTGTGGACGGTTCGCATACAGTGAAATGCTCGACCGAGTATCGTGCCCCCGGTTCCCTCTCTATATGATGATTGTTTAACTGTACGTGCTGACAGCACCTGTTTACTGTCGCCATTGACCGGCATGAACACACACGCCAAAAAAATTATCTTGTTCGTGACGGCAGATGGCAGACAGCAAGACACGACAGCGGCAAGACGGGAACGCTAGAAGCCTGAACACAACGCGAGAGTTTGAAAAGTCAATATAAATTGCTGGCAACCAAGACAGAACCAGCTATTTTACTTATGTCACTCGGTAAGCAAGGTGAGTGCCTTTCTAGCCAAGGAAAGTGCCCTGGGCACACTTCCGACTGCTTGTAAGAAGCGCAACTTCCTCTTGAAGAATTGCAAGTTCACGTAGTGGTTAACGCGAACAAGAGGTCTGCATGTAGATGCTGCTAAGATGATGCCGCAAGGGCCACAGCATTTTCTTCACGGCGGGTCTCTTGTGGTTGCGCCGGACCTGCTAGGCTCCAGTAAGCACAGAACTCGGTCTTGCCTGCACCCGGTTGCTGCCGCCTTGATTTTGGTTCCTGGAACCACGATGTTGGACCTGGTTGTTATCACAACCCAAGAGTCGAAGTGGTGGGCGTTAGCCTCGGCGCAAAGCGGTACTAACCTATTTTCCCCGCGCCACGGTAGGTTCACAGCACCGCCTGTCTGGTCAGCTCGAGTGATTCAGCTCGAGTCAGCTCGAGAACAAGTCGCAGAGCTGCACCAGTTCGCTTCTTTCTCACCTTCTTTACCTTATTTCTTGCTGTTGTCCAGGAAGTTACTTGTCCTTGAGGAATTTAAAGTTTTCAAAATGATCTAACGTTATTCAAACCTGATGTGATATTGACTTTCTGACTGTATGTATAAATTTGGCTGTCAAAGGATATCCCGTTCAATAAATATTCGCAGAACATCAAGAAATTGCTTACCTGAAACGACATTCTGTGCGCAGTAAATCGATGCTAGATTATCAAATTTAATAAGCTATATAGGTTATCGGACTGCACGCAATCATGTGGATACAAGCCAGCCGTGATACACGTTGTCACCTCCATTAGTACTGCCCACATATTTCCTGACGATTAGGCGCTCATTGTCAAGGTATACAGGATAAACTTGCGAGTTCTTCAAGAATTCGTTTCGCTCCTATTCAAATTCATTTTATGACGCATCGTTGCTCTCCATGGCCCTCGTGCATTAGTGGTAGGCGCGCCGGTGCTCAGAAACAATGCCGGTAAAATAAATTCAAGAAACTGGTGGTTTTTCGAGAGCTACTCACACTTTATATGCATATTTTTTTCTTTCCAGCAGTTAGTCGCATATCAACAATTACCATTGCTACCTGCGTGATCGTTACTTCCATATTCGGTTATTGTATCTACTGGTGCTTTAATACATGTCATAACAGCGTAAGGCCAATATGCACTCATTATATGAACTTATGCAACGCCGGTTCAAGCATGTACATCTATACTGTTGAACGTCAGGGCTGAAAATTTGCATTTTTTGCTACGCAAACTTTTTGTTAAGATTTGGCAGCAAACTATTCCGCTAAAGAAAATATATTACACCAGCGCAAGCTTTACAGGTAAAATTTCGGGCAAATGTGCTACTTCACAACATATGCCATTCTTCATGTTAACTGCACTGCTATAGCTGGTATCGATTTAAATTTGGGCAACTTTGCTCACAGAAGTCCCGGTGGACTTCGAATTCTGTGAACACATTCCTCAACGCACACACACGCCACAAAAGCGCACCGATTGGCCTGAGCACCTAGACACGCCGGCTTGGGCACCGATACCTGGATGCCAGAACAGCCCCATGGATTTGTTAGTTACAGCCTCTTCATGTGAACACTGTAGAAACAGATAAGTATTGCATCGTGAGCTCTGTGTCTTTCAACTACACTTGTCTTTGATTCTGCGCTCTAAAATAAAATTGTATGAATGACAACCGCCTTATACCAAACACCACTGCTCCCTTAAAACCTCTAGAAATTTCCAGTCCATTTAAAAGCAAAGAAAGTGATTTAAGCGCTAAGTTCAGTTGGTGCTATCTTGGCAAAGAAGCTTCCTTTCGGGGCAAGGTGCATGTCGTGGGACGTTGCTTGGTAGATCAATCCATTAGCATCAAAAACAGATGAAAATGAACCAATACAGGATGACTTATGTCGTCCATAGTCACTTCGAAAAAATTTCGTCAGCTTCCTAAATTTTGACTGTTTATTTGCCGCCGCAAAGATATTAACCGCGTATCAGCTATCTCCACAGCCACCTGCGCCTCCGGTACCTTCACCTTCTTGCTGCGGGAATGTAATTTCCGTCGCACTCACCTGATGACCATACTAACTTGACGTTATCGTGTTTCCTCATTTAGATATATACGTCTCCCTCTGCTTAAAGGGACACTAAAGGGAAATAATGAAATTACAAACATGGATTGAGGATTCCTCGAGAACGCTGCCGACATTTATTAATAAAAGAGCATTACTAAGCTATGTCGACACCGGTAGTGTCCGAAAATTGTGTTCGCAAAACGTGGAAGCAAGAGTGGTGGGGTTAAATCTATAAACTCAGTGGTTAAACAATGCCGAGCCATTTATTAGTAATTAGATGTTAACATTAGTCATTAATTTGTATCCATATTTACAAGTCATAATTGGAAGCATTAATTACAATGTTTATTAATAATTCTAATAACTGCGAGTACTAACAAATGTAACTAGTGATGCTAAATATTATTGGTAATTAATGAAGCTAATTAGTGAGACCATGTGACGTCACAGAGGTGTGACGTTATTGGCTGGTTCTAACGCCATCCCACACGTGTGATGACGTCACACCTCAGTTACTTTGAGTAACGCAAAAAACCGAGCCCTGAATGTAGGTTTCTGAGACCTAAGATGATATGCAGGTTTTCAATTAGTTATATACAATTCCACATGACGCCCTATGGACAAGAGCTACCGAAGTCGACAAGGAGCCACCAACGCCGCGAAAAACACTAATGCTTTCGGATTTCACCTGTGCATTCTCTGCAGTGCTCTCTAAGTTTTTCTCAGCGAAAAATGGTCGCGTTCTTGCGAAAATCGCAAATTAAATTCCCGAAATCTTCGCGAATTCCAATAGCCAGAAAATTTCTTAATATCAACGTTATTTCTGAAATGTAGAAGCGCTCTGTCTCTCCGGCCAACCACAGCGAGAAAGCCAAGCCTGATATCCGGCTCGATCGCATTTCGTAGCATGCGCCAATGCTCTCTTCTTTGATGTTTTTTCGCAATCAGGAGTAATCCACAGGCGTTGTGTGTTTTATGACCATTGAATCATTGTCATGAGCTCATATCAACAATACTAGTTTTATGGTGCCAAAGCGGCTCAGGCTATGAGAGACGCCGTAGTGGAGGACGCCGAATAATTTCGACCGCTGGGGTTTTTTAGTGTGCACTGACATCGCGCAGTGCATTGGCCTCTAACATATCGCCTCCATCGAAATAAGACCGCAGCGTTTTACGGTCCAGCATCCGAACACCATATCCACTAATCTACCGTGGCTCATCATTAACAGGTTTGTGGTTTCAGCGACTTTAAACGCACAGCAAGCGAGTGGGGCTATTTGGCATAGACCTACTTCTGCGTCAGGGGAAATAAGGGACGCAGCCTTCTACATCGTTTTCTGTCTCGTTTAGCGGGACTTGTAACCACAGTGTTCTTCGTGATCGAATAAGTAGTCTACTCTGCGTATTTAGATGCGCTTTCGTTGCTATTTTCAGCGAGAGAATTCGCACAGGGAGTTTTCGCATCTAGCCCAGCCAGTTCTTCGTTCGTATACGTCAGTGGCTACCGAACTCCAGAACAGAAGTGAGAACTTGCCCTGTTTTAAAGCCTAATTCCTGGTATCAATGAAACGGCGCAATAAAACGGGACAGGGAGGCGAGAAGTGACAAACACAGCGTCTCTTACTTCTTGCCTGCCTGTCGCGTTTTGTAGCGATAGCTACATTACGGTAGCATTTCGAGCCTTCAGCGTGGTGGTGCCGCCACCATGAGGCGGCGCCACCACGCTGTCACGTGGTGCGTCAAGTGGTGCGGTGCAGCTGCCGACGGCGCGGCTGATCACGTGGTTCGTCACGTAATTGGTCACGTGAACAAGTTCCACTCGTCCAGCTGTAGCTATCTCGTCACTCCGCGTTTAACCAGAGCTAAACCACCGACGATTTTTTTCGCGCTGTTTTATTGCTGTGATCAAGAACCAACTGGCCCAATAATCTTCCCCTTTGCAACCTAATCCCTAGTGCAGATACAAGAATTTCCGTTGCCAGGCAAGTAATTATCGTGAACTAAAATAACGTGTCGGGAAAAAAAAACTGCAGCCTATCGGCGTCCGCCTGTTTGTACCACCGGTTGCCTCACCTATTATTTATGAGTGGGGCGCGAAAGCGCATTCGGGAAATTGTGTAATTCTGAATGCTCTTATGTATATACACCCTCCGAGTGCGTTTTCTGGTGTGTGCATCGATTCTTAAACAATCTGAGTTTATTTGTAATCGTGCAGCGAGGTACAAAAAGCGTACGCCCTGCTTGTCGTTTCACCGCAGGCGAGAATAATATTTCCTTCTCCTCGAGTTGAAAACAAGAATAAACTTCGTGGCTGCTAGCACCGCTGCTGGCGTATGTTGGTTTGTGTTTATTTTTTGGTAGCCTTGTGAATTTAACCAGGGTATGTTGTTGATCTCGTTGTTTTTTTTTGTCACGCTTATCTCGTTCTTTGCACTGTGCTTATCAAGGACTATATTTTTTTTTAAATTCATTTATAGATATTGCGATTTCTTCAAAGGACCTTATAAGGGTCTTAAAGCTATGAAAAACGCATTCTTCATTAAATAATTGTTCCTGGCTATAAATAAGGATTAGTGGTAAAATGCAGCTGTTTCCGAGTCAGGGAAGCGAACGTAATATTTTCCATTCATCAGCTGCTTACGGCCCTCTTGTACAGGCTAATGGGCTCTTTAAAAAAAGACACTTGTTAACAGTGCCGTAATTCACTGAGGCGGAGTAGTACTTCTGTGGAGCGGATAATGCGGCTTAGATTCCCTGAGAGGTAGTTTTAGGGATGTGCTTGCTCATCCCCTTATCTTCCCCCCTCGACACGCGTTGGAACAAAAACTTCTAAAAGCTCATTGTCATTAAGGACTGGCCGGGTTCACGACGGTACTTTCCCATTAGCGTAGAAATAACAATCAAGGAGAAAGCGATCAACCAATCGTGGCCGGGGGGAGCCAGTCTTAACCAGGCGCAGTTGCAGGAGTATGCTCTGCTTTTGGAAGCGATTGCACATTTGTTATCACGCGACGCTAGCTTATCAATGTAGTCCAACTAAGTATTCCACTTTAGAGTCGGAAAGCAAGCCTTTCCTAGAGAAAAATATCTTTGCACGACAGATTGCTTTACAGTCTACTGGACCGCATGTTTTGCGCCAAGACAATTCATTGTCTCCATTTTCCGTTAAAGTCACCGTTATGGCAGATGAACAGTGCATTAGCTCATAACTTTTCATCAAGGTGAACCTTGAGTATTGTTATATATCTGAAGCCTAATATGTCCGCTCGAAAAAAGAAAAACACTTTCGTAGCACCTGGGTACTAATACTTTTTCTCAGAGAGATTGCAGGCCCGAACAGATTAAGCATGCAATGAGGCATCTCCCATTCTGCGTAAACACAGGTGAACATCGTCTTGAAACTGCAGCGGAAGTAGACTGAACATGAATCCGAATCGTTCTGATATTCGGCGTCCGAATGGCATTATTGAAGAACAAAAACTTCCCATGGCATTGCCCCGAGTTGGATTCGAGCCACTACCGGTACAAACGAAGAACCTTCACCTCCTGATACCTCACATTAATAGAGGTCGCATTCTGCGAACCCGTCATATATTCTCAAACAAGTCAAAGCTACCATTGCTTTCACAGATTTAAGATCCACAAGACATTAGCGCGGATAAAGAAAGGGATGGCAATAAAGAGGCCTATCCTTCGCACCGTATACCCCCGGCACCAAAGCAAACGACCTTTTGTACAGAGGCTTGGATGAACGCGCTGGAATTGTGTGTAGATCCATCATGCATTACTTGCACAGGCGAAACCACCCGAGCAGCATAAAAAACTGCATAGGAACTATACTCTTTCATTAACGGCAGAAATCGTTTGTTCAGGACGTGATCTTGATTATCTTCTTAGGAGTTAGCTGACGAGCGTCTAACATAAATAGACCTTCAAGATACAATGCGCGCCAATGATCACTTGTCTCTCGCAGCTCACCCAATCTGTTAATAACTGGCTGCTACTTTTTGGCGTAAAGCCATTGTTTGACAGGTAATGTCAACAAGTGAAGTTAAATAAAAACAATTTATTGCGGTCGCTTGGTACACATCCACTGCACTTGCTATAATAGACTCAGCGCCAAGGTCAGGCAGGAGTATGCATGTCCATCGCCTCGGCTTGCCCATCGGGTCAGCCTCAGTAAACAGCATAGATACGACTTCCTCTTGAGCGTGACAAAAATCTTCGGCCGCTGCAATTTCGGGTGTGTAGAAAATTAGGAGAAAAGCATCAGAATTGGCTGCTTCATTGGCTGTTCCCGTACCGTAGACGGAGCCACCCCCTGATGCTCGCAATGAACACCAGCGGCAACGCCGCCATGGAGACAGCTTTTCACTGGATTGTTGGTGTTAAGTGCTTTTTTGCCGACATAGTTTCTAACTGGCACTGAATATGCACGTACAACCATCGGGCTCCGAGCAAGGTGCTAGCTAGCTGCGCTGTTTTGTGCGCGCGCTCGCGTGTGCTTGCGTATGTGCGCTCGCGTGTGCTGAGTGCTCGAGTTTGCGTGTGCTCGCAGGCGCACGCGCATGTGCGTGCATGAATGTATGTGGGCGCGCTTGTTGGCGCATATGTGTTTGCGTGCATGCTTTTATCCTACCACGGCCACGGACGCCAGCAACAACGAGACCCCGATCTGCTGAGCTGTGGCAGTAATCTGCTTCATTGTAAAAATGAGCTCGGGGATGGCGAACCCGTAACAGTAGCTTAGTTGTATTGTTGCATTGATGTCCTGGGATAAGCTTTCAAAGCTGTAGATTGAGTTTCGCTTGCTGTGTTGGCTTGCAGACGTTTTCGTGCGCGTTTGAGAGCAACTCGACTTTTCTGCATAAGAGGCAGTTACTTGAAACTGGTCGAAAAGTGGCTTAAAATTTTGTCGGTGCAGTCACGTTCGAATGTATTGGAAACTGTGTAGTTGCTCGACGCAAACACTGACGCTTGCGCCTAAGCATACGCTGGGGTGACTCAGTGGGATCGATGCTGCAAACCATACTCCTGTGCAAAAGCGCTGCTGCCGAATTCTAGCGTCGCCCGCCCTCCACAATTACGCAGAGAGCTAACACGGCAAGTGCTAGCAAAGCACAGTCAGTAGCAAAAGTCTTCACTTCCAGCTTTCGATTGTGCATTGAAACTAAGCTGGAAGTCAGTTCCTCAAAAATGCAATAGGCTTGCTTGAAGCAGCAAACAAGCGCCAACTTCCCCGAAACTTTACCCGGTGGGTATTCGCAGGGCCGCAAAGCAATGCTAGAGGCAAATGAGAGAGCTTTGTTTAGAAATTGGGCTGCAATAAAAAGTTACATAAGACGAGAAACGCCGAATAACACATGCCACTTCCTTGATAGCGCCAAGCTACTGGCCGCTAGTTTCGAGAAATAGACTCCAATGAAGAGTGAGCATAGAGCAAATTATGAAGTTCAATTCCGGACTATGAAATTGATATGCAGAAAAGGATTCAGTGAAATAAGTCACCTCATGTTTCTTATTAGGCTAAATTATATGGTTGCATTTTTTGTTTCTCTAAAACTCCCGTTTCAACTTTGGGGTCACGCCCGAGGAATACACTTTTTTTGATGATGACTGAATCAACCTTGTGCTTTACGAGTACAGTGATGAGGGGAATTTTCCGCTTAAAGCCATGCGCGTATGGTTTTCAAACCTAATCTTGAATTATTGCTTAACAATTGTCGTGCGTTTCTGCCCCTTACTCCTGCACCCTTTTTTTCAGTTTACAGCACGAATAACAGTGTAGGATTGATGGTAGCTTCGCTGTGTGGTGCGCCTGGCATTGCTCCATGCACTTCTCGTGGCCTAGATTATACACTGTCATCTTTTCTTTATGACGTCAAATTTCATATAGAAAATGCCAATGCTGGTGAATTTGCAAGGTAATGGCGAGGATCACGCCTTGTATATCTGCAGGTGTGCCCACTCTTAAGTATCAACTTGCATTTTGGTGTGTTCACTGCATTAACACCACTCTCACTGGTATCCAAGAAAACTGTATAAGCTCGCTGTAAAAGTCGGAGTTCTGCCATGCCCTGCCCTGATGATACAGTTAGCAGTGGCTATGTACGTACAGAACATTTGCTTGTGTTGAGTTACAAGCGACTATAGAGGCGAGCTAATAATCTGTTTGTTCAGTTGTCCTTGGAGCCACAATCACTATGGAGGACCAGCTGGTAATGATTTGCCATTGGATGTATTTATTATTACGTGCATATTCAGTTCAGTAATAGCTCTCACAATGTTGATATACTGGTAACAGTTAGCAGCGTGCTTTGTAATCCCAAGATTTTTACAGGAGGTGTGCTTTCGGCAAAAATTGGGGCATATAAGAAAAAGTCTCGACACTGTTCCTACAGTGCAAGATTCAAAGAAGTTTGCTACGAAAGGAAATGCTCTAAACAATATCTCTGTGTTGCAGTGCTCTGAACCCCAGCCAGTTTAAGAGTGCTAAACACTGCATCACTTCTTTTCAGCTCGATACCTCAATCTGGACCATGACTTGACAACTGCCGCTTTGCTGTTTTAAGCCTCGCCTCTATATTGGTAAACATCTATGTCTTACAGCTTGTGCTTTGCTTCACCATGAACCAAACTACTTCTCTAAAGTTTGTCCTCATAGGTAGTGAAGCAACCGTAAAATGGTACCAGGCTGCTTCTCCTTAATTTCTTTATTTGTGTCACCAAAATTCTCCCAGTGGTTAGTATTTGTTTCATTATCGCCATTATGCATCTTCGTAACAGATATTCCTCACCCTTTTAAACCGAAGGCTATACTACGCCAGCCAGCGCGCCATATCGGGTCGTCGTGCACTTCAGCCCAATGCCGTATGCCGTGTCCGACGAACGATCTTGAACCGCCATTGCCTAGCAACGCCGCAGCCGCGCTCCAACAGATGGCGCCGCCGTGCATGCCGCTGCCGTCGCCGCTCGCTCCACCAGATGTGCTCCGCTGGAGTATAGGCGAGGAGGTGTCGCCTCGCGGGCGATATATATATATATATATATATATATATATATATATATATATATATATATATATATATATATATATATATATATATATATATATGCGCTTCCCCTCAGGGTATTGTAGTCGGTATAGAGAGCGCGAAAGAGACGCAGCAGCGACAGAACGAAGCGAGGAAGAGGCAACCCGCTTTACAGACGGCAGAAGAACGCGCCGCACGACTCGAGAAGCGTCGTAACGAAGGTGCGGCTAGAAGTCATGCCAAGTCCCGGAGCAACTCAACTGTAGAAGAGACCAGTTTGAGTTCTCGAGAGCGTCGGAATGAGACGCCGGGTAGACGAAGTGGCAAGGAAACGAAGCTTTTGAAATTCAACAAGGGTTAACTAGAGCTAAACCCGAGCCAATTTTTTTGCTCATTGTGGGGACTGCCCTGCTGTTACCTTTCTTGGCTTTCCCGCGATGTACCTTGCTGCAACAGCTTCTCCTCGATGCGGGGCTCGCCACATGACTCTCCGTGCGTAACTTAACCAACCAGAGAGGGCGCTGGCATCGCAACAAAAGAGACTGCTTGCGGCGCGCGCGCGCAGGTACAGCAGGCTCTTTGGCTAGGATCGTATTCGTGAGCGTACGTGTCTCCGCGGCTTCGCTTTTCGCCAGCGGAGCGAGGAAGTGACATGGAGTTTTGCTCCCTCATCTCGTGCCGTCTGGCTTCGGAGTATCGCTTGCCCTAGTGTGGGCGAACATTCACTCGTAACCTTGCTGGTGAGTCGGACGATCTCGATTCCTTAGCGTATTTTGTTGCTAGAGGGCGTAATGCTGTTGTAAGAATAAACTCCTGTTTATGTCAGCCAGTGTGTCGTTCGTTTGTTCCCGCAGATCAAGGCTACGTGGTTGGCGTGTGCTCGGTAGCGTATGCAATCGCGGAGTGGGGTCAGGGGGGTTTTGTACTGTGTCAGCGGCGCTTAAGTGGGGAGGAACTGTTTATTTTCCCTAATAAAGCCCTCTCAATATGTCTGGCTTTAAAAAGTTTTATCTTCATACTTTTCAAAAGACAATAAAACTCACAGGATCACGCGATCGTTACGAGGGAGCAATGCGCATGTTAGAGCGTTCGCTGTGCTGTGAAAAAGCGGACCTGAAGGCAGCGTTGAATTCATGGTTAGAGCTGTTGCAGCCATCTGTTTCATCCATGGGCTTCTTTAGGCAACGTCGTCAAGGTATGTTGGCTTAGGCATTTTTTTAAAGTTCTGCGTAGTTTTGCGTAGTACATTTCTCCTTTAATAACACGCCACTGAAGCATGCTTTGAGGCTCGCGCGAGTCCCTGAGCGAGCCGGAGGCTTTAACCTTTAAAATATCCGTGACCTGAAACCGGATATTTGCAGCGTACGCTTATCTCGTCTTTTCTTTCGGCACCCAAGTGTCTCTTTTAGATGTCTTTTCTTTTGCGTGTGTATATATGCTTTTGTAGCCTTTAGAATATTTGGTGAATGCGTATCAACTTTCAGCCTGTATTATGCGCTTCTTACTTCATTTTTTATATTTCTCAGAGGCTGAGAAAAAAGTGACCATCATTATATGCTGATGCCGTAGTGCTACGTACATTGTGTATTAAATGGTGCTTACATATACATCCGCTATTTGTATTGATTCAAGTGCAAGACGACCGAACCATGATGCATTCACACGATTGGACAGATGTATTTCACCACCTGTAACGCAAGTACTGTACCTGAAACTTGGCACATATGTGCTCTCAGGTGCTTGAAGTTTGCGTGAAAGAGGGGGAAAATTTTATTCAAAAGAGCCGAGAAATCGAGATTTAACATCTTGGAGCTTTCCCTGCGACGAACGTTTTGGACGCTGCTTGTAGTGGGGACGTTCTTTGGATGCGTTCGGAAAAAATGAGCACCTCCTCTGGAAATTTCATATGTCCCAATGCGTAATTTTTTGGATATTTTAAGGAGGTTTTGTGTTTGTTGGTTGAAACTCTCTTGGACGTCCACAAGACGTCGAAGGAAGCTTGAATGCCTATTTTAATGTCAGCTTTTTGTCAAGGGCTGCCTTTGATTTCCTTCATCTTCACTAAAAATGTCATTAACATAGCAGATCCGGTGCACTGCGGGCGAAACCTACAGAGGCTGGAATACTTTGCCCGAAGAGGAATTCAAGCAACCTCGAAAGGGTAGCAGGGCCGAAGCAAGTACGTGTACTTACGCCACTCGACTTTCTTCTTTCCACCAAGGGAGAGTGAACAGCAGCGCCTCGGCTATTTGGTATTTTGTCTGCAGCAGTTGGGATTACTAGGAGTGCGCGGAGAGTACAATCACGATAAACAATGCGAACGCGGCGCGTAAGCGCGCCGCATTTCTTTTCTTAGCCCAGGTGCTCTTCCTGAACCGAATCGAATACAAATAGGCTAGCTTTCCTGCTGAAATCAATATGAATCAAATATCCGTACGATCATTTGCTACTTGTGTGAATATACTTACAGTTCGAATATTCGCGCGAAGCAGCGAAGCGTTAGCGGCGTCGCTTACGTCATTGGGGTGTTTTCGAATAGCGAGATTGTATGGAGTAGAGATATAGGGGAATAGTGGAGCGCTAGTGCCCATGCGCAGATAAATAACGACTCTCGTGTTGTCCTGCGCATGTGCACCGCTATTCCCCGAACTCCGCATTCAGTTATAAGCTATCTATCAAAACTGGCTGTGCTTTAGGTCTGATTTAGCCTGGAGTGACGTGATAGCTACATCTGGCCGAGTGGAACTAGCTCAGTCGAAATGAAAAGTCATCCTTTCGCCTCTCTGTTTGGCTGGGCGTTCCTTTTTCATCTTCGTCCCACTTGACATGGTGCACAGAAGTTTGAGCTGTTGCGTGCCACCGGCTCTTCAGAAACTGCTCCGCACCATGTGACCAGCGGCCGAACCACGTGATCAACCCACGTGACCAATAAAGTGGCCAACAGCGCCGCCACGGAGCTCAAGTGCTGCTACGCTGAAGGGTCGAAGAGGTGACATAGTGTAGATATCGCTACAAAAGCAATGCTTATCACGAAGACGCGTGTAACACGAAGTCGGTGCATTAAATTTGTGACCGGTGTGCCAAAAGAAGAGGAAAGTTACTCTTGCTAGCGATGCCAAGAGTCAACATACAGCCCAATTCTAATGAGAGGGACGAGGGTATGGGGGTCTTCGCTATGGGACATTAGGGCAAGGCTTGCATAACATCTCCGACACTCTTGCGTCGCCTATCTCGAAGGCCGTATGTATGGGCATCAAGAACGGCACCAGATCAATGGACCGCATCGCTGCGCTGCACCCTGCTTCCCGCACTGACCGATTGTAAGAATGGGCTCCAGGTTTTGAAATATTCCTTGAAAAAAAAATCCATGGCGGGCCCTATTCAAACTCTCTGCCAATTATTTAAAAACACCATCCGAAAGCAGATTTGATTCGTTTCCTAAAATTTTGAACGTGGACTATTTTATTTCTTCAGCGAATCGAAAAAAATTTTTGATTCTCTTTTTGAAAATTTTGGTTATTCGCACACCCCTATTAATGACCCATTTTCCAGGCATTTCACCCCAGAGAAATGGAGCATCTGGCGGGAGCAAAGCTTGCGCCTAAAAGAAAACGAAAGTACCCAGTGGCAGTGGGGATCCGACCCTGCACGTCCCGCATACGAGGCGGATGCTCAATTCACGTCCGATATAGCTTCTGACGCAAACCGTATTTCTCGCGAATGTTACGCTGGGCGCGTGTCTTTGACAATTACAAATTAACGCGACGCTGACATATCGTTGGGCAGCGGCTAACACGTCGTAGCAACCTTACAACTTGAAGGGCGTCAGTGCGGATGACAACGCGTGCCGCAGGGAGCATAGTTATGTCGGCCACGGAGCAGAGGGCTTCTTAAACTGCAACGAGATCAGCACAAAAGGACGAAGAGGGTTCCGTAAGCTGAAACCAAGAGATTTGATTCAGAGCAGGTCTGCGCGGACAGTAGATTGCTGTTGTTGCTTTGCAGTCTTGTATGCTTGCGTATACGTAGACAACAATGGATCGATCAGCCAACCATCTTGTTCCTCAAATTTCTGGCGAAGCAATGGTGCCGAATTAGCAGATGTTGGCCGGCGATTATTTGTTGGCTTGTTGTCGCTGAGCTGTAGAAACATTCATGGGGGAAGAACTTGCGTTGGCGGCTGAAGAATGGAGTGTGACGTTGCATAAGTCCTCAGTGCATGCGTGGAGTGCGATAGACTGGTCTTAAGGCTGCGCGCTTCACGGCTCTGCTGCACCAGCTCATCAATGGTATTGAGCTGCGCACTCTCTTGTAAAGCTAAGACTTCGCATATTGCAACCGAGGTTCGTATGCTCGCCAAACAGGATGCTTCCCAGGTGGGCCAAAGCCAGAGGGGACGTCTGGAAAGGTGGAACAGCACTCCCGCGAATGCAATTTATGTGTCGATAGGATAGGACATATCGACACAGAAGGAAGGAAGGAAGGCCTCAGACGTTGCTGGCACATACCCACTACGGGGGAGTGGCCAAGACACAGGCGGTTAATTACTGGATACAGGAAATTTTTGACGGGAAAAGCAGTGGAAATAGTATGTAGTCTGATAGATTGGAAGAGGGAAGGAAAGGGGTCCAGTTAACTTGGAGATCGAAGACGGGACAATTGCTTAATGTGCATAATAGTACACAATGCCTGTAATGTTGCAATGTCTTACTGACTGAGATCGGGAAAAAGAAATTAGAACGGGAGTCGCTGCGTTTCTTGAAGAAAATTTTGCACAGCAGAGCGCACACTCCTGTCGCTTCGTCCAAGCAAAGAAGCGCCAATGGAAAGAACAACCGCGGAAGACACAGGCAAGCCCAGTTGATGAAATGGAATTTGTAAAAGATGCTTCCTCAAATGAGAAAAGCGGCGGCAGAACAGCAGGAAGTGATCTATTGTCTCAGGTTCGGCACAAAAAGGGCACAGTGGGGAAGCTGCCAGGCCAGATCTGTGAAGGTAGAAATTTAGAAGGGGAACCCGGCAACGCAAGCGCGTGAAAGAGACCTCTAGTCTGCGTGAGCGCCAGTCTTTGCTACTCCAAGGATGCAGAAGATGCTGATATTCGGGAGATGATGTAAGAGCCGAGGCAGCAAATTCCTGAGATATTGTGTAGCTGCGAAACCTCACCGCAGCTGTATATGCACACGATGGTAGGACAACAACAATTGGGCCGCTGAGAGAGGCTCTTGCTAAGGAATCTGCAACCTCATTTAAGTGAAAGCCCATGTGACCTGGTACCCAAAGCAACCTTACCGAATTTAGATGCAGCGGAATCAGGAACTTAAAGAGGCGTAATGGCCGAGAGTCAGTGGGTGAGGATAAGGAAGAGCAAATGGACAGAGAGTCTGTCATAACCACGACCTGGGAAACGGTAGATTCTAATTTTCGTAAGGCTAGGACTACTGCTAATAATTCAGCCAGAAAAATTGGAGTGAAGTCTGGAAGACGGAGTGAAAAAGACCAATCCAGTGAAGGTGAAAAAATTCCCACACCTGCCTTTTCGCGATCCTGCGAGGCATCGGTAGCAATAAGAACATGAGAGGGAAAGGACCTTAGGTGGTCCTGCAATAGACCCTGAAGAAGCGGGAAGGGCTGCAGCTTTGCATTCGATGGGAAAATGCCATCGAATGCAATCTGGACAGATGAGGAGTTGTTATATATTTGGCGGACATCAGTGAAATGAATATTTATGCAATCAAGGAGGGACTGCGCGTAACATATCTGCGGGGTATGAAATCGAGACCAGGCAGCACTAAAAAAGGCGGAAGGTTGACTAAGAAATATTATACTGGAGGCGTGAAGAGGTGAGTCGCACAATTTTAAAAATGTTTGAACTGTTAAAAGGCGAAACCTAGCTGATAACGAAGGCATTCGCGCCTCAAGGTGCAGAACAGCATTGGCGACATATTTTGGAAGCCCCAGACAAAGGCGCAACGCCTCACGCTCCAAAAGCACAAGAGGGCGAAGTCAATAGGCAGGAGCTCCTGAGAATAAAACACACCCGAACTCCAAAATTGGGCAGACGTACATTTTATAAATCATCAGAAGCGTATGCCTTCTCATGCCTGACCTAGCACTACAAAGCCTGCGCAGGATGCCAATGGCCCGAACTCCTTTTGCAGAAAATTGCTCAATGTGTGGCCGCCAGGAGAGAGTAGAGTCGTAAATTACACCGAGATACTTCACCGTCTGAACTTGAGGTATTATGTTATTTCTATAGACCAGGGAGATGTTTACAGGAACAGAAACTGGAAATACTACCAATGCGCATTTCTTCACATTAAGGGACAGATGAATTCTTCCTAGCCAGCTGTCAAGAACATTGAGGTAACTTTGCAGGGTTCGATAAAGAGTGTGAATGTCACCTGCCGATGCAAAAATTGCAATATCGTCGGCGTACACATAAGTTTTCACATTTTGAATGCATGGAATTGAGCTTAGAAAAATGTTAAAAAGAACAGGTGAGAGAACTGATCCTTGCGGAACACCTCTTGTCTGTGGAAATCTCCTTGAGGAAACACCATTTTGGCAGCAGTAAAATTCTTTATTTTCTAAAAAAACAGAAATCCATTCTACAAAATAGCTTGGGAAGTTGAGTTCCTGTAATCTTAGGAATAGAGTCGAGTTCTAGACGCTGTCGTATGCTTTACTGACATCCAAGGTGACAAGCGCAACAAACTGTTTTCTATTGCGAGCTAATTTAATACGACTCTCAAGGTCAGTATGAGCACACGAAATTGACCAACCCGGCCTGAAACCAATTTGACATGGATGCAAGAGAGCATTTTCCGAAATGAATGACATGACACGGCTGAGAAGGACCCTTTCCACCAATTTCACTAGGTTCGATGTTAACGAAATAGGGCGTATATTGTCTAAAGTTAAGCCCTCCCCTTGCTTTTTAAGCAATGGAACTATTTCAGCAAGACGCCACTCATGCGGTATCCAAGGACCTTTAATAGAATGGTTAATTAGAGCCAACAGGTCTGTAGGAGATTCATTGAACAAAATTTTGATCATAGATGAAGGGACCTTATCGGGGCCAGGAGCCGCTGGGGATAAGCGCAGAACAATTTGCGACAGCTCGGGCATAGAGACCTCAATGAAATCACTTGAGGTGCATGTGAATATAGGAGGAGAAGGTAAAGCAGATGTAAAGCGAAGCTCTAGGCCACACGCAATATCTTCTAATGCCTTTGCGATGTCAGCAGGGGACTGAACGAGGGATTCAATGTTGGCAGTCGGAGGAATCACCTTGTTGCGCCTCATGAAATTAAACAAAGCTCGTTTACTTCCTGATTGAGAAAGGAAATCATAATGATTTGTATTATACTCCTCCTTTGCACGGGCGACAGTGCGCTTAAATGTTGCTGCAACATACTTATAATCCAGCCAATTTTTTGGGCATTGATTGATGAGAAGTGTCTTCCAAGCTGCTTTCCGTCGTCTATATGCACGCGTGCACTCAGCATTCCACCAATTGTTCGCGATTGCACCCTTTGTTCTCTTAACCAAAAATTCAGACTTTTGCCTTGCATGGTCCAGTACTGAACATAGATGTGCAGCCTTGCTTTCGGCACTTATCTGAGCGCGAGTGTCTGAAGTGATCTGGAGGGCTGATTTTAGAGTGTCTTTAAAGCAATTGTAATTTAATAACGTGCGCTGATGTCGCTCAGGAATAGTTAATTTACACGCAAACTTGAAACTAATCGGTAGATGATCACTGTTTGTTCCACAGTCAACAGGCGCCGAAGACACAACGGAGACTCCTGGGGAGGAAAAAGTTAAATCCAAGGCAGAGCGGCATTGACTGCGAACAAACGCAAGCAATTCGGAATTGCTGCAGATCAAGTTGTTGCGAGAAGCCCAATCAAATAGCCTAGAACCAAAGCTGTGTGTTTTAACCCCCAAGTCACATGGTGCGAATTGAAGTCGCCAAGTAATAGAACCTGAGATCGGCTACTAGACATGAGGGAGTCAAGGGGCCGAGTGTCACGCACCCCAGACGGGAAATATGCATTAGCTACCGTAAAGGGCTGTTGACCTGGGACACTGAGGTCAACCGCAAGGATTTCACATTCATTGTCCGCATATTGAAAAGAAATGCATGCCCTGTGGCAAAACTTTGTAGATATGAGCACTAACAACCCTCCCCCTCGTGATGACCGGTCAAGCCGGAACGAATGGTAATCCTTGAGATGATAATTGAAATTTGGAGTTAGCCATGTTTCCTTTAAAGCAACTAAATCTGGTAGAAGCTGATTGCATAGGCAATTTAAATCTATTGAAGCTGAGAATATTGATCGACAATTCCACTGGAGTACATTTAAGAACCCTATCTTGGCAGAAGTGCCGCAGCCGCGACTGCCTTTTCTAGAATACTGGTCTTAGCGTTTTGACTTGCGTTACTTTTCTTTGTCTTTGACTGGGGGCAAGATGGACCTGCAATATTCAGAGGAGACCCACTTCGTTTCTGGGCAGAAGGATCAAAGTGCTGTGGGATTTCTCTTCTTTTTCCTTCTTTTCCAATCGGTATTAAAACTGCCGGAAAACAATTTGATGTAAGCAAAGAGTCTTATTAAAAGAGGGAGCTCAAACCTGTTGGCAAAAAATTGAAAAAACTATAGATTTCTTTACTGAAATTAGGAACGAATTGTTTCCACAAGAGAATTTATTCTAAAGCAAGCCGTTTCCGCTTAGGCGCTGGACGTGACGGAGCAAGAAATGATTTTTTCCGCAGCCGCAAAATCTTCCACTCTCACATGACATGTATGTGCATTGATATCTAAGTCTCCGGAGACATTCTCTGTTATACAGACTTTGGTTTCGTTTGGAACTCATGCGTGTTTTTAGATTATTTCATGAGAAATATTGTAGAGTGAAAAAGAAGACAGCACACGCGCAGCTCTTATGTTGGTGCTAGATGCTCGCCTAGAACGTTCTCTCAACCTGTCCTTTCTCGAGGTCCGGGTTTAAGTCGATTTGAAGGCCCGCTTTGCGAATGCGGCAATAAGTCTTACTCAGCTTAACGTGCACAGCGAGGTGAAGTGCCTGGAAGACTCCAGAGCCTTCGTGTCTGCGGGCAAAAGCCAGCGCAAGGTATAACTGGTTTACGCACCGACCACACGTAGACGAAGCTGTCTTTCGCAATGGGAAGCCATGGTGAGAGAGCAATGTTCTTTACGCCTCCTTTTGCACAGGACGTCGGCTGAGCTCAGCGGGGCGCCATGCGTTTCTCCAGGCATGCGTGCGCCTGGATTTTCAACCGGAACGCGGCTTGCATCGCCGACCTGCGGCCTTCGATCTCCTTTCTCGTCTGGCGCGCCCTCTTTGGGAAGGACACGAGAGGTAAGCGCCGCTTTGCATCTACAGGTCCTTGTTTAAACTGCTGCTAACACAAACGCTGCAATGAATTATGCAGTGACATGGCACTAACGGCCCTAGCACTGTGTTTTATCTCCACCCGGGTCTGATTGAAAATGACCAATTCTCTTGTTATGTGAAGTTAGCTATATATGCTAACTTGTGCCAAAAGTACAGTTGTTTTTGGATTCCACTTGTTAACCGGAACGTACAGTAAGAAATAAAGTAGTAGCTTCAGACTCGTTGCAATCATAGCCGTGTGAAGCCGTTACTTTTCCTGACGACACTGGTAGCATGTGTGTTAGCTGAGCGGCGGTGCAGAAACACAATACCACTGATGTCGAGTGCCGTTTGCATTGCTAGCGGCCGGGGTTCAAATGTACTGATTTTAAGACTGCCCCAACTGCGTAATTCTGAATCATATAATGGAAATAATTTTATACGAAGTGAATACCTTTCAAGGCTTTCAGACAGATTAGAGCAAACATAATCCTACTTGCGTTAGAGCACCACGCATTTATTCACAACTCTTAACTCACTAACAACTCACGTTGGCCCAGTGACGAATATACTGGTACAGCTGTTTTCTTATTAATCTGTTCCCTCTATCTATGAACAATATTATGTTACTGCTGCAGCATTTCTCATCGTGGATTTTCTGTGCAATGAGGGTCGTTAGCAATATGAGACTAAAGAGGTGGAATGCATTGCATTTTGACCTACCTGCTGCAGTATAAGGCTTATTGTTTCTGTGCAACCTGCATTTGAAACATTTTGTGCGAAAATCTACGCTAAGCACCTGGACCGCCTCACGAAAGTGAGAAATATGTGCACGCTTCTTCAGGCATGGAGAAGCCCTGAAAAAAAGCATCGGGAATATATTAGCCTGCGCAGGTGACTTTGTGGCTACCGCCGTCATAGTCCGGTACCTTCGCGAGCAGTTGGTCCTCGAGGCGCAGTTCGCGCACTTCAAAGAGGAACTGATGCGAGCTGCAGACGCCGATTGCAGTGACATATTTCAGAAGAATTCGTGGGCAAGGCCTTGCGCAAAGAATCGCGGTCATCCTCCACGGCAGCCAACGATGACCCAATTGCACGCAGCGGCCGCCGGAGTGTGCGGAAGCCGAGTGAGTGATTGCAATGACTAATAGACAGTGACGCGTCCGTTTTTTCAAGATTTTGCACTGCAAAGAAATTTGGGAAGCACCTCACCTGATGAAACGCATTAAATTATTTCCATTCCTTTCAAGAAATTCTTGGCACTGTGGGCTTTAACGCGGAATGGCTTAAACTTCATCCACAAGCTCGCTTGCATGTCTTTCCCACAGAAGTAACTAGAGCGTTTTTCTTCGACTACAATGCTTCAAGAAAGCGGGTGCCCCTGTTTAGATGATCTTTGCATTTACTGTTAGCCTGTTGAAGAAATGTTGGAGATTAGGGAGGACCCGTGGCAACTACTATGATTTAGGAAAAAAAATGTGCTGTGGAACTGAGCCCATTGGCTCTTAGAAAGTCTGAGAAGCGTAGCAGAAATTTTCGTCGTACTTGGCCTTCACGGACCCTGTAGTCCGCCAAACACTTGCTGCCTTTAAAGCCGGGGTACGGCTAGCAGGACGATTATACCTGTTTGCAGCACGGAGCACATTGCCAGGCTTGGTGAGTCAGCCGTCGCACAGGTTTTCGGGATCCCTGAAACACTCAAAGTAAACAGTGATTTGGTTAACGTCCGCATGTATTTTTTTAAATACTGAGAGAGATACATCGATGCCTCTGTGGAAGTAGATTGTACAGGAAGGCAGAAATTATCTACCTTATTTGAATCCATAATTGCACAAATACCTTCAGGTACCTAATGATCTATGGGGCACGGTTATACTCCGCAATTGAATGCCCTCAACTTGAAATCTGAACCCTGATTTAAATTTTTTCTTCGTGAATGTGGTTCGAATTATCGAACTTCAAATATATGCATCTGAAAGCTTCTTGAGTTGACTTTCGCTCATTGATTATTTATAATAATGCGTCAGTTGCATTTATTATACATCAACTATAGACGAAATTTTTGCACTTGGTGATGTACAAGATGTTAACATCGTTTTCTCGACAATGTCACACGCAGAGATGCGATTTTAGAAATACCCCAATGCGTAAAAGCCAACCTAACAAGCTCTGAGATGCGCATTGCCGATTAGAGCGGTCGCGGTGGGTCAGTGGTTATGGCGCTCGTCTACTGGCCCGAAAGATGCTGGTTCGATCCCCGCCGCGGTTGTTTAGTCTCGATGGAGAAAAATTCTACAGGCCCGTGTACTGTGTGTGGTCAATGCACGTTAGAGAACCCTAGTTAGTCTGAAATTCCGCACCCTTTACCACAGCGTTCGCTATAGCCTGAGTCGCTTCCAAAAAGTTCAATAATTATTCTAGTTCTATAACCATTTAATTATTGAACAAAATCACGTATATAATGTCGACCTTGCGGTACAGTCATCCTGCACAGGTCGCTCCGACGTTCCTCTCGTAGTTTCTCACATAAATTTTTCAGATGCGAAAACTTGAAGGCGAAAGAGTTGCCTCTAATTTCAAACATTGTTAGCTCCAGCGATGTCTAGCGCGATATCGTTAAATTCAGCGTTCTCCAGAAAAACTTGCCATGACATAGTGGGAGTCGGTGTCGTGAGAGAAAATCGCAGCATGATCACAACCTCTGAACCGAGCATGACCACCACCCCGGGACGGGAATTCTTGGCAGGACAAGGTGTACTGCTGTGAGCACCGGCCATCGCAGCTAGGGCAGTGGGGCATCGATTAAAGGCACCACCACTGCTTCACAAGGAGTACGATGACTTTCAGGAATCTCTGAATGAAAAGCTAAGAATGATTTTCTTTATATACGGGAATTAAACAATTACACTATCTCGTCATAGCCTTACAGCGGAGATTTAGTGTCCCCCTCAAAGATATTTCTTTCCTTTTACTTTTTGACCACGGACGGCACTGCGATTGCAAGTTCTCGAAGACGGAACCTTTGAGTTCCTATGTGGAAATTGTCACGAGCAAGGGAAGTAATTCGCCGCCTTCCATAACCGCAGTATTCATAACCAGTGGTCTGTAAGTGCGGCAGAATGAGCACTAATGGAAGGACGAGGTTGTCATTTGGCATATAGAGTCGACGCTGCACAATTTGCGACGCTGCAGCCTGCCAGCCGATATATAGCTAGGGATGGGTGACATCATTTGGAAAAGCCCTTGATCTTCCGATGACACAAATAGGGTGGTGATGGCGATTATGATGGTGGTGACCATGAACATTAAATATCACTTACTTGAAGAAATGCTTTTGTTTCCAGCAGCGCAGGTATCAAGCTCAAAAACTGCGAATTTAACGCGACCTAATCGATGGCCTTGCTGTGCTAGTCCCCTTTTTTACACGGGTAGCAGAGTCTGGCAGCCTTTTGTTGGTTTTTTTGTCGACATGAATAGTGACCAATACTTTTCTTTTCTCTTAGCAGCAGCCGCAGTTCGTCGGCCTCCACCGCGTGCTGCTGCCGCGGCACCTTACAGGAGGATATCATCATCGCTTTGCCTCTCGTCGCGCTTCCGTCCCTCACTGGGTGGGACAACTCCGCTGCGGAAACTCAGCGGTGACGGGGCGTGGTACAGTGGGCTGTCGGATGAGCCCACATTCCGGCTGCTGCTAATGTCGGTAGCCTGCACGGGCCAACTCCCACTTTTTAAGCACGTGACCTAATAGACCGCAAAGGTGATGCCATATGATGGATCTAAACATCTTCCAATAGCTGCCCTGAAACATGTCACGGGCTGCGTACAGTGGCGCTCTGTAAAATTAATCGCCACCTTGAGCTTCTACTGATGTTAAGGTATTCCTCTTCACATTCCAGTCAAAAATTAACCAAACGTGAATGTATATCTTAATATATATGTATTTTCAGGTAAATAGCAGTGTTGTGGTGAAATATTTAGCCAGCGATCCGACTGAATGAACATTAGGTGAAGAATTGGTGTTCGGAAAGAGGGTAGATGACATTTTCATCAACGCCAACCAGATGCCGCTCACTCAAGATATTTTTTATTAGGTTCCCAATAATGTTAAAATGCCAATAATTCTGCCGCGAGGTCTCTTCAAACGTATCATGGAAGAACAATGTTGAAGAGTGCGTCTAGCTAAACAAATGTTTGAAACATGACTACATGATAATGAAACCTGATGTAAGAAAGCTGCAATAGTATTTGGGTATACCTTCAATGTTTACTAAGAATATTTTAGTCTAAGCCGAGGCTTCACTCACGCGATAAACTTAGGGTGAAGGTGGGTGCAGGTGGGTGGAACTTGTGGAAAATGGAAGTGGGGAAGAGGGGGCGGTGCATCTGGAAGAAAACTGGCTTTCCCACAGCGTCTATCAATAAGATTTCGCGGACGGTGTTTCGTTCTGCTGCTACATGGGCTTCTAGAGTGTGGAGGCCCCGTGGAAAATGCGGAGGAAAGAGTTTAGTGAGTTCCTGGCGGATGGCGCGTCTGGAACTTGAAGGTGGCAGGGGGTGGCGTGGATCGAAGTTGTGCAGGCGCTCACCGATGATGTGCAGTGGGGTTGTGGGTGGCGAGCGGTGCTTCTGGTGAATGTAAGTGGCCCAGACTGCAGGAAAGAATTAATAGGAAGAAAACAAAGTGTGCGTGCCCTTCCATTTAGTGCGATAGAAGTAACAGAGGCACTTCGCGACAAATGCAAGCGTTGCCTGTTCGAAGCATCCATGCGTGAAGCGTTCACCCTCGTGAAGTGCCACTCATCAAGAAGTCACCTACCTCCACTTTGCACAGTGCCATGAACCATTAGAAGTCCACTCGACAGAAAATGAAAAAAGGAAGGAGAAATGGATTTCAAAGACGCACTTTGAAATCCTGTTGCCCACCAGAGGAGCGAGCCACCTCTCCATCTCACCTCCCAAGATAACACAGCTCCCATACCGCCTCCACCTTCCATAAACGAAATCCATATTCCCCGATCTTCACTGTAGAAAATATCGTGTCTGTGACGCCTCTAGTAAAGGAGCAAAAGCATAAAACACTCATCGAGGCTTAATCCAATTGCTACCACCGCTTTATCACGTCAAGCTTCATGACCACGCTGTAAATTATTCTCTCGTGCTTCGTCCAGCTTGCGCTGTTTTCTAACAAAATTATCAATCTGCACCAACTAGCCCTAAGGTTTGCATTGCTAGAGCTCTGTGGGATTTGGACAGAGCACTAGTTATCAGCAAATCCATCATGACCCTTAACCGGAGCCACAAGATCATACAAGCGCATTCGTCTCCTGAGATTGCACGCAACAAGGTGACACCCTACACGCTGCTCTGTGAGTTCTCGTGCAGCTCAGGCACGAGAGAACTTACGCGACAATTATTTTATATGTGAAGAGTTCTGTCGCATGTTATCTGACGCGGAGTCGAGTCCTGGTCATTAGTAGCTTTACAGTACCTCATGTGCGAAATAATACGTCTCCCACATGAGTTGCATAATGAGCTACACGTAAATATTTACTCACGAAATTTGCATATCGCAGACGCAGTTTTAAAATTTGAATCTTATTATCATTGTTTCATTTTGAAATTTTATAACTATCTAAAAATACTGAGTGTGTTGCGTGAGTGTAAGGAGGCTACGCGTTTCAGGTTGGTGATTTGAATGTCAGAAATAGAATCAGACGCAAAAGCGTGCTGGACAAAGATGCGTTGCGGTATGTTCGCAACGATGCATCCTCAATTTGACTTCAAATGCATCTCTGTGACAGATATTGTTTTATTTTTATTTCTCTCCTTTAGGTTCAAGGGACAACGCGCCCCACAGCCTTCCTCCTTGTAAATAATTTCTGAATTAGAAGCGACATGAAAATTTCGTCTGTGCCTCTCATGCGCAGTCTTCACCATGGTGTGGACGGTTCGCGTACAGTGAAATGCTCGACTGAGTATCGTGCCCCCGGTTCCCTCTCTATATGATGATTGTTTAACTGTACGCGCTGACAGCACCTGTTTACTGTCGCCATTGACCGGCATGAACACACACGCCAAAAAAATTCTCTTGTTCGTGACGGCAGATGGCAGACAGCAAGACACGACAGCGGCAAGACGGGAACGCTAGAAGCCTGAACACAACGCGAGAGTAAAAAAAGCCAATATAAATTGCTGGCAACCATGACAGAACCAGCTATTTTACTTACGTCACTAGGTAAGCAAGGTGAGTGCCTTTCTAGCTCAGGAAAGAACTCTGGGCACGCTTTCGACTGCTTGTAAGCAGCGCAACTTCCTCAAGAAGAATTGCAAGTTCACGTAGCGGTTAACGCGAACAACAGGTCTCCATGTAGATGCTGCTAACAAGATGCCGCAAGGGCCACAGCATTTTCTTCCACGGTGGGTCTCTAGTGGTTGCGCCGTACCTGCTATGCTCGAATAAGCACAGAACTCGGTCTGGCCTGCACCCGGTTGCTGCCACCTTGATTATGGTTCCTGGAACCATGATGTTGGACCTGGTTGTTATCATTACCGAAGAGTCGAAGTGGTGGGCGTTAGCTTCGACGCAAAGCGGTACTAACCTATTTTCCCAGCGCCCCTATAAGTTCACAGCACCACCTGTTTGGTCAGCTCGAGTGATTGAAAGAACAAGTCGCAAAGCTGCACCCGTTCGCTTCTTTCTCATCCTCTTTACCTTATTTCTTGCTGTTGTTCCGAAAGTTCCTTGTCCTTCAGGACTCTAATTAAAGTTTAGAAAATCATCTAACGTTATTCAAACCTGATGTGATATTGACTTTCTGACTGTATGTATAAATTTGGCTGTCAAAGGATATCCCGTTCAATAAATATTCGCAGAACATCATGAAATTGCTTACCTAAAACGACATTCTGTGCGCAGTAAATCGATGCTAGATTATCAAATTTAATAAGCTATATAGGTTATCGGACTGCACGCAATCATGTGGATACAAGCCAGCCGTGATACACGTTGTCACCTCCATTAGTACTGCCCACATATTTCCTGACGATTAGGCGCTAATTGTCAAGGTATACAGGATAAACTCGCGAGTTCTTCAAGAATTCGTTTCGCTCCTATGCAAATTCATTCTATGACGCTTCGTTGCTCTCCATGGCCCTCGTGCATTAGTGGTCGGCGCGCCGGTGCTCAGAAACAATGCCGGTTAAATTAAATGCAAGAAACTGGTGGTTTTTCGAGAGCTACTCACAGTTTAGATGTAAACTTTTCTCTTTCCAGCAGTTAGTCGCTTATCAACAATTACCATTGCTATCCGAGTGATCGTTACTTCCATATTCGGTTAATGCATCTGCTGGCGCTTTAATACATGTCATAACAGCATAAGGCCATTATACACTCATCATATGAACTTATGAAACGCAGTTTCAAGCATGTACACCTAGACTGTTGAATGTCTGTGCTGAAAATTTGCATTTTTTTTGCGACGCAACTTTTTTGTTTAGATACGGCAGCAAACTATTCCGCTAAAGAAAATATATTACACCAGCGCAAGCTTTACAGGTAAAATGTCAGGCAAAAGTTCTACTTCACAACATATTGCCACAGTCTATATTAATCCAGTGGCGCCATGCCGCGGCCGAACTGTTTTAGATGGGACTTGCAATGCCTTGCGCTCTCGAGTGGCTAGAGTTTTTCGTCTTCCTCGCACGAGCTCCCTGCTGTCTTGGACGCGTAGCACGTCTAATTAAACCTGGCTTTGAGTGCTTTGACCGTTTATCGGTGACAATATGCTATTCTCCATGTTAACTGCACTGCTATAGCCGGTATCGATTTAAATTTGGGCAACTTTGCTCACAGAAGTCCCGGTGGACTACGAATTCTGTGAACACATTCCTCAACGCACACACACGCCACAAAAGCGCACCGATTGGTCTGGGCACCTAGACACGCCGGCTTGGGCACCGATACCTGGATGCCAGAACAGCACCATAGAATTGTAAGTTACAGCCTCTTCATGTGAACACTGTAGAAACCGATAAGTATTGCATCGTTAGCTCTTTGTGTCCTTCAACTACCCTTGTCTTTGATTCTGCGCTCTAACGAAATTTTATGAATGAAAACCGCCTTATACCAAACACCACTGCTCCCTTAAAATCTGTAGAAATTTCTAGTCCATTTAAAAGCAAAGGAAGTGATATAAGCGCTAAGTCCAGCTGGTACTATCTATGCGAAGTAGCTTCCTTCCGGGGCAACGTGCTTGTCGTGGGACGTTGCTCGGTAGATCAATCCATTAGGCAACCAAAACAGATGAAAATGAAGCAATACAGGATGAATTATGTCGTCCATAGTCACTTAGAAAATATTCCACCAGATTCCTAAATTTTGACTCTTTATTTGCAGCCGCAAAGATATTAACGGCGTATCAACTATCTCCACAGCCACCTGCGTCTCCGGCACCTTCACCTTCTTGCTGCGGGAATGTAATTTCCGATGCACTCACCTGGTGACCATACTAACTTGATGTTATCGTGTGTTTCCACATTTAGATAAATACGTCTTCCTCTTCTTAAAGGGACACTAAAAGAAAATAATGAAATTACAAGCATGGATTGAGTATTCCTCGAGAACGCGGCCAACATTTCTTAATAAGAAAGCATTGCTAAGCTATGTCGACACCGGTAGTGTCCGAAAATTGTGTTCGCAAAACGTGGAAGCAACAGTGGTGTGGTGAAATCTATAAACTCAGTGCTTAAATAATGCCGAGCCATTTATTAATAATTAGATGTAAACATTAGTTATTAATTTGTATCTATAATTAGGCGTCATAATTGGAAGCTTTAATTACAATATTTATTAATAATTCTAATAACTGCGGGTACTAACAAATGTAACTAGTGACGATAAATATTATTGGTAATTTATGAAGATAATTAGTGAGACCCTGTGACGTCACAGAGGTGTGACGTCATTGGTTGGTTGTAACGTCATCCCAAACGTGTGATGACGTCACACCTCAATTACTTTGAGTAACGCAAGAAACGGAGGCCTGAATGTAGGTTTCTGAGACCTGAGATGATAAGCAGGTTTTCAATTAGTTATATAACATTCCACATGACGCCATATGGACAAGAGCTACCGAAGTCGACAAGGAGCCACCAACGCCGCGAAAAACACTAATGCTTTCGGATTTCTCCAGTGCATTCTCTGCAGTGCTCTCTAAGTTTTTCTCAGCGAAAAATGGTCGCGTTCTTGCGAAAATCGCAAATTAAATTTCCGAAATCTTTCCGCATTCAAATCGCCAGAAAATTTCTTAATATCAACGTTATTTCTTAAATGTAGTAGCGCTCTGCCTCTCCGGCCAACCACAGCGAGAGAGCCAAGCCTGATCTCCGGCTCGATCGCATTTCGTAGCATGCGCCAATGCTCTCTTCTTTGATGTTTTCTCGCAATCAGGAGTAATCCGCAGGCGTTGTGTGTTTTATGACCATTGAATCATTGTCATGAGGTCATGTCAACAATACTAGTTTTAAAGTCCCAAAGCGGCTCAGGCTATGAGAGACGCCGTAGTGGAGGACACCGGATAATTTCGACCGCTGGGGTTTTTTAGTGTGCACTGACATTGCGCAGTGCACTGGCCTCTAAGATTTCACCTCCATCGAAATGAGACCGCAGCGCTTTTCGGTCAGCAGCCGAACACCATATCCACTAATCTACCGTGGCTGACCATTAACAGGTTGGTGGTTTCAGCGACTTAAAACGCACAGCAAGCGAGCGGGGCTATTTGGCATACATCTACTTCTGCGTCAGGGAATATAAAGAACGCAGTCTTCTACATCGTTTTCTGCCTCGTTTAGCGGGACTTGTAGCCACAGTGTTCTTCCTGATCGAATAATTAGTCTACTCTGCGTATTTAGATGCGCTTTCGTTGCTATTTTCAGCGAGAGAATTCGCACAGGGAGTTTTCGCATCTAGCCCAGCCAGTTCATCGCTCGTATGCGTCAGTGGCTACCGAACTCCAGAACAGAAGTGAGAACATGCCCTGTTGTAAAGCCTAATTCCTTATATCAATGAAACGGCGCTAAAAAACGGGACAGGGAGGCGAGAAGTGACAAACACAGCGTCTCTTACTTCTTGCCTGCCTGTCGCGTTTTGCTTCGGAGCAGCTGCCGACGGCGCGGCGCCGTGGCTGATCACGTGGTTCGCACGTAATATGTCACGTGAGCAAGTTACACTCGTCCAGCTGTAGCTATCCCTTAACTCCGCGTTTAATCAGAGCTAAACCACCGCCGAATTTTTTCGAGCCGTTTCATTGCTGTGATTAAGAATCAACTGGCCCAATAATCTTCCCCTTAGTGCAGATACAAGAACTTCCATTGCCAGGCAAGTAATGATCGTGATCTAAAATAACGTGCCGAAAAAAAAAAACTGCAGCCTATCGGCGTCCGCCTTTTTGTACCACCCGCTGTATCACCTATTATTTATGAGTGCGGTGCGAAAGCGCATTCGGGAAATTGTGTAATTCTGAATGCTCTTATGTATATACACCCTCCGAGTGCGTTTTCTGGTGTGTGCATCGATTCTTAAACAATCTGAGTTTATTTGTAATCGTGCAGCGAGGTACAAAAAGCGTACGCCCTGCTTGTCGTTTCACCGCAGGCGAGAATAATGTTTTCTTCTCCTGTAGTTGAAAACAAGAATAAACTTCGTGGCTGCTAGCACCGCTGCTGACATATGTTACTTTGTGTTTATTATTTGGTAGCCTAGTGAATTTAACCAGGGCGTATTGATGATTTCGTTTTTTTTTGTCACGCTTATCTCGTTATTTGCACTGTGCTTATCAAGGACTATATTATTTTAAAATTCATTTATAGATATTGCGATTTCTTCACAGGACCTTATCAGTGTCTTAAAGCGATGAACAACGCATTCTTCTTTAAATAATTGTTCCTGGCTACAAATAAGGATTAGTGGTAAAATGCAGCTCTTTCTGAGTCAGGGAAGCGAACGTAATATTTTCCATTGATCAGCTGCTTACAGCCCTCTTGTACAGGCTAATGGGCTTTTTAGAAAAATACACTTGTTTACAGTGCCGTTATTCACTAAGGCGGAGTAGTACTTCTGTGAAGCGGATAATGCGGCTTAGATTCCTTGAGAGGTAGTTTTTAGGGACGTGCTTGCTCATACGCTTACTTTCCCCCCTCGACACGCGTTTGAAGAAAAACTTCTAAAAGCTGATTGTCATTAAGGACTGGCCGGGTTCACGACGGTACTTTCCAATTGGCGCAGAAATAATAATGTAGGAGAAAGCAATCAATCAATCAATCCTGGCCGGGGGGAGCCAGTCTCGGCGAGACGCAGTTGCAGGAGTATGCTCTGCTTTTGGTAGCAATTGCACATTTGTTATCACGCGACGCTTGCTTATCAATGTAGTCCAACTTAGTATTCCACTTTAGAGTCATTTTAAGATACGGAAAGCAAGCCTTTCTTACAGAAAAATATCTTTGCACCAGAACTTGCTTTACAGTCTACTGGACCGCATGTTTTGCGCCTAGACAATCCATTCTCTCGATTTTCTGTTAACGTCACCGTTATGGCAGATGAACAGCGGATTAGCTCATAACTTTTCATCAAAGTGAACCTTGAGTCTTGGTATATATCTGAAGCCTAATATGTCCGCTAGAAAAAAGAAAAACACTTTTGTAGCACCTGTGTATTAACATTTTATCTCAGAGAGATTGCAGCCCCGAACATTTCAAGCATGCAATGAGGCATCTCCCATTCTGTGTAAACGCAGGTGAACATGGTCTTGAAACTGCAGCGGAACTAGACTGAACATGAATCCGAATCGTTCTGATATTCGGCGTTCGAATGGCATCCTTGAAGAACAAAAACTTCCCATCGCATTGCCCCGAGTCGGATTCGAGCCACCACTGGTGCAAACAAAGAACCTTCGCCTCCTGATACCTCAGATCACTAGAGGTCGCATTCTGCGAACCCGTCGTATGTTCTCAAACAAGATAAAGCTACCATTGCTTTCACAGATTTAAGTTCCGCAAGACATAAGCGTGGATAAAGAAAGGAAAGGCAGTAAGGAGGGCTATCCTTCACACCGTATACCCCCGGCATTAAATCACACGACCTTTTGTACAGAGGCTTCTATGAACGCGCTGGAATTGTGTGTTGATCCATCATGCCTTACTTGCACAGGCGAAACCACCCCATGAGCTTTAAAAAAATGCATACGGAACTATACTCTTTCATTAACGGCAGAAATCGTTTGTTCAGGACGTGATCTTGATTATCTTCTTAGGAGTTCGCTGACGTGCGTCTAACATAAATAGATCTTCATGATACAATGCGCGCCAATGATCACTTGTCTCTCGCAGCTCACCCATTCTGTTAATAACTGGCTGCTGCTTTTTGGCGTAAAGCCATTGTTTGACAGGTAATGTCAACAAGTGAAGTTAAATAAAAACAAATTTTTTGGTCGCTTGGTACACATCCACTGCACTTGCTATAATAGACTCAGCGCCAAGGTCAGGCAGGGGCATGCATGTCCTTCGCCTCGGCTTGCCCATCGGGTCAGCCTCAGTAAACAGCATAGATACGACTTCCTCTTGAGCGTGACAAAAATCTTCGGCCGCTGCAATCTCGGGTGTGTAGAGAATTAGGAGGAAAGCATCAGAATTGGCTGCTTCATTGGCTGTTCCCGTACCGTAGACGGAGCCACCCCCTGATGCTCGCAATGAACACCAGCGGCAACTCCACCATGGAGACAGGTTTTCACTGGATTGTTGTTGTTAAGTGCTTTTTTGACGACATAGTTTCTACATGACACTGAATATGCACGTACAACCGTCGGGCTCCGAGCGAGGTGCTAGTTAGCTGCGCTGTTTTGTGGCGCGCTCGCGTGTGCTTGCGTATGTGCGCTCGTGTGTGCTGAGTGCTCGAGTTTGCGTGTGCTCGCAGGCGCACGCGCCTGTACGTGCATGAATGTATGTGGGCGCGCTTGTGGGCGCATATGTGTTTGCATGCATGCTTTTTTCCTACCACGGCCGCGAACGCCAGCAACACCGAGACCCCGATCTGCTGTGCTGTGGCAGTAATCTGCTTCATTGTAAAAATGAGCACGGGGATGGCGAACCCGAAGCAGTAGCTTGGTTGTATATTTGCATTGATGTCCTGGAATAAACTGATTCAAAGCTGTAGATTTTTTTTCGCTTGTGTTGTCGGCTTGCAGGCGTTTTCGTGCGCGTTTGAGAGCAACTCGACTTTTCTGCATAAGAGGCTGTTACTTGAAACTGGTCGAAAAGTGGCTTAAAATTTTGTCGGTGCAGTCACGTTCAAATGTATTGGAAACTGTGTAGCGTTGCTCAACGCAAACACTGACGCTTGCGCCTAAGCATTCTGGGGCAACTCAGTGCGATCGATGTTGCAGACCATACTCCTGTGCAATAGCACTGCTGCCGAATTCTAGCATCGCCCGCCCTCCACAAGTCCGCAGAGAGCTAACGCGGCAAGTGCTAGCAAAGTACTGTCAGTAGCAGAAGTCTCCACTTCCAGCTTTCGATTGCGCATTGAAACTAAGCTGGAAGTCAGTTCCTCAAAAATGCAAAAGACTTGCTCGAAGCAGCAAACAAGCGCCAACTTCCCCTAAACTTTACACGGTGGGTATTCGCAGGGTCGCAAAGCAATGCTACAGGCAAATCAGAGAGCTTTGTTAAGAATTGGGACGGCAATAAAAAGTTACAAAAGACGAGAAACGCCGAATAACACATGCCACTTCCTTGATAGCACCAAGCTACTGGCCGCTAGTTTCGAGAAATAGACTCCAATGAAGAGTGAGCATAGAGCAAATTATGAAGTTCTATTCCGGACTATGAAATTGATATGCAGAAAAGGATTCAGTGAAATAAGTCACCTCATGTTTCGTGTTAGGCTAAATTATATGGTTGCATTTTTTGTGTCTCTAAAACTCCCGATTCAACTCTGGAGTCACGCATGAGGAATACACTTTTTTGGATGATGACTAAATCAACCGTGTATTTTACGTGTACAGTGAAGAGGGGAAGTTTCCGCTTCAAGCCATGCGCGTATGGTTTTCAACCCTATTCTTGTATTATTGCATAACAATTGTCGAGCGTTTTTGCCCCCTACTTCTGCACCCTTTTTTCAGTTTACAGCACGAATAACAGTGCAGGAGTGATGGTAGCTTCACTGTGCGTTGCGCCTGGCATTGATCCATGTACTTCTCGTAGCCTAGAGTATACACTGCCATATGTTCTTTATGACATCAAATTTCATATAGAAAATGCCAATGCTGGTGAATTTGCAAGGTAATGGCGAGGATAACGCCCTGTATATCTGCAGGTCTGCCCACTCTTAAGTATCAACTTGCATTTTGGCGTGTTCAATGCATTAACACCAATCTCACAGGTATCCAGGAAAACTGTACAAGCTCGCTGCAAAAGTCCCAGTTGTGCCATGCCCTGTCCTGATGATACAGTTAGCAGTGTCTATGTACGTACAGAACATTTACTGGTGTCGAGTTACAAGCGACAATAGAGGCAAAATAATAATCTGTTTCATCAGTTGTCCTTGGAGCCACAATCATTCTGGAGGACACGCTGGTATTGCGTTGCCATTGGATATGTTTATTATTACGTGTATATTCAGATCAGTAATAGCTCTCACAATGTTGCTATACTGGGAACAGTTAGCAGCGTGCTTTCTAATCCCAAGTTTTTACAGGGAAAGCACCGTATCTTCATGCAAAACTTGAGGAAGGTGTGCTTTCGGCAAAAAATGGGGCATATAAGAAAAAATCTCGACACTGTTCCTACAGTGCATGAATCAAAGAAGTTTGCAAGGAAAGGGAATTATCCAAACAATATCCCTGTGTTGCAGGGCTCTGAACCCCAGACAGTTTAGGAGTACTAAACGCTGCATCACTTCTTTCCAGCTCAATACCTAAATCTGGACCATGACTTGACAACAGCCGCATTGCTGTTTTAGGCCTCTATATTGGTAAACATCTATGTCTTAAAGCTTGTGCTTTACTTCACCATGAACCAAACTACTTCTCTAAAGCTTGTCCTCATAGGCAGTGAAGCAACCGTAAAATGGTACCAGGCTGCTTCTCCTTCATTTCTTTACTTGTATGACCAAAATTCTCCCAGTGGTTAGTATTTGTTTCATTATCGCCATTATGCCTCCTCGTAACAGATATTCCTCACCTTTTTAAAGCGAAAGCTATACTACGCCAGCCAGCGCGCCATTTCGGGTCGTCGTGCACTTCAGCCCAGTGCCGTATGCCGTTTCCGACGAACGATCTTGAACCGCCAATGCCTAGCTACGCCGCAGCCGCGCTCCAACAGATGGCGCCGCCATCGATGCCGCTGCCGTCGCCTCTCGCTCCACCAGACGTGCTCCGCTGGATAGGGGAGAGGAGGTGTCGGCTTGCGGGCGACATATATGGAGTTAGTTCTTGTGATGAACAGTCAGTTCTTGTTTTGATTAATCAGTTATTGTGATGAAGAGTCAGTTCTTGTGATGAAGAGTCAGTTCTTGTGATGAAGAGTCAGTTATTGAGATGAAGAGTCAGTTCTAGTGATGAAGAGGCAGTTCTTGCGAAGAGTCAGTTCTTGCGACAAAGAGTCAGTTCTTGTTATGAAGAGTCAGTTCTTTTGATGAAGAATAAGTTCTTGTGATGATGAGTCAGTTCTTGTGATGAAGAGTCAGTTCTTGCGATGAAGTCATTCCTGTGATGAAGAGTCAGTTCTAGTTATGAAGAGCCGTTCTTGTGATGAAGAGTCAGTTCATGTTGTGAAGAGTCAGTTCTTGCGATGAAGAATCAGTTCTTTTGATGAAGAGACCATTCTTGCGATGAAGAGTTAGTTCTTGTAATGAAAGTCAGTTCTTGTGGTGAAGAGTTAGTTCTTGCGATGAAGAGTCTGTTCTTGTGTTGAAGAGTCAGTTCTTGTTATGAACAGTCTAGTCTTGCGATGAAGAAGCAGCTCTTTTGATGAAGAGACAGTTCTTGCGATGAAGAGTCAGTTCTTGCGAAGAAGAATCAGTTCTTGCAATGAAGAGCCAGTTCTTGTAATGAAGTCAGTTCTTGTTATGAAGAGTCAGTTCTTTTGATGAAGAATAAGTTCTTGTGATGAAGAGTCAGTTCTTGCGATGAAGAGTCATTCCTGTGATGAAGAGTCAGTTCTAGTTATGAAGAGTCCGTTCTTGTGATGAAGAGTCAGTTCATGTTGTGAAGAGTCAGTTCTTGCGATGAAGAATCAGTTCTTTTGATGAAGAGACCATTCTTGCGATGAAGAGTCAGTTCATGTGATGAAAGTCAGTTCTTGTGGTTATGAGTTAGTTCTTGCGATGAAGAGTCTGTTCTTGTGTTGAAGAGTCAGTTCTTGCTTTGAACAGTCAGTTCTTGCAATGAAGAAGCAGTTCTTTTGATGAAGAGACAGTTCTTGCGATGAAGAGTCAGTTCTTGCAATGAAGAGTGAGTTCTTGTGATAAAGAGCCATTTCTTGCGAGGAAGAGCCACTTGCGATGAAGAATCAGATTTTCGATGAAGTCAGTTCTTGAGATGAAGAGTCAGTTCTTATTATGAAGAGTCAGTTCTTATTATGAAGCGTCAGTTCTTGCGATGAAGAGTAAGTTCTCGTGATGAAGAGTCATTCTTGCGATGAAGAGTCAGTTCTTGTGATGAAGATTCAGTTCTTGTGTTGAAGAGTCAGTTCTTGCGATGAAGAGTGAGTTTTTGCGTTGAAGAGTTGGTTCGTGCAATGAAGTGTCAGTTCTTGTTATGAAGAGTCAGGTCTTTGATTAAGAGTAATTTCTTACGATGAATAATCAGTTCTTTTATAGACGACACAGTTCTTGCGATGAAGAGTCAGTTCTTGCAATGAGGAGTCAGTTCTTGTGATGAAGAGATAGTTCTTGTAATGAAGAGCCAGTTATTGTGATGAGGAATCAGTTCTTGTGATGAGCAGCCTGTTATTGCGATGAAGTCTGTTCTTGTTATGAAGAGCCAGTTCTTGTAATGGAGAGTGTGTTCTGATGAAGAGCCAGTTCTTGTGATTAAGAGTCAGTTCTTGCGATGAAGAGTAAGTGTTTGCGTAGAAGAGGCAGTCCTTGCGGTGAAGAGTCAGTTCTTTTTATGAAGAGTCAGGTCTTTGATGAAGAGTCAGTTCTTGTGATGAAGAGTCAGTTCTTGTGATCGAGAGTCAGTTCTTGTGATGAAGAGTCAGTTCTTACGATGAATAATCAGTTCTTTTAATGACGACATAGTTCCTGAGATGAAGAGTCAGTTCTTGCAATGAGGAGTCAGTTCTTGTGATGAAAAGCCAGTTCTTGTAATGAAGAGCCAGTTATTGCGATGAAGTGTCTGTCCTTGTTATGGAGAGCCAGTTCTTGTGATGGAGAGTGAGGTCTAATGAAGAGTCAGTTCTCGTGATGAAGAGTCTGTTCTTGCGATGAAGAGTAAGTTTTTGCGTTGAAGAGTCAGTTCTTGTTATAAAGAGTCAGTTCTTTTGGTGAAGAGTCAGTTCTCATGATGAAGAGACAGTTCTTGTGATGAGGAGTCAGTTCTTATGAGGAAGAGTCAGTTCTTGTTATGAAGAGTCAGTTCTTGTCATGAAGAGTCAGATCTTGTCATAAGAGTCAGTCCTTGTGATCAAGAGTCAGTTCTTGTTAGGTAGAGCCAATTCTTGTGGAGAAGAGTTGCTCTTGTGATGAACAGTCAGTTCTTGTTTTGATTAATGAGTTCTTGTGATGAAGAGTCAGTACTTGTGATGAAGAGTCAGTTCTTGTGATGAAGAGTCAGTTATTGAGATGAAGAGTCAGTTCTTGTGATGAAGAGTCAGTTCTGACGAAGAGTCAGTTCTTGCGACAGAGTCTGTTCTTGTCATGAAAAGCCAGTTCTTTTGATGTAGAGTCAGTCCTGATGGCTGTTTTGATGAAGAGTGAGTTCTTGTTATGAAGAGTCATTTCTTGTGATAAAGAGTCAGTTCTTGTTATGAAGAGTCTTCTTGTGATGAAGAGTCAGATCTCTTGATGAAGAGTCAGTTGTGATGAAGAGTCAGTTCTTGTGATGAAGAGTCATTCTTGCGATGAAGAGTCAGTTCTTGTGATCAAGAGTCAGTTCTTGTTATGAAGAGTAAGTTATTTTGATGAAGAGTCAGTTCCTTTGATGAACAGTCAGTTCTTGGGATGAAAAGTCGGTTCTGTCGATGAAGAGTCAGTTTTTGCAATGAAGAGTCAGTTCATGAGGTGAAGTCAGTTCTTACGATGAAGAGTTAGTTCTTGTTTTGAAGAGTCAGTTCTTGTCAAGAAGAGTCAGTTCTTGTCATAAGAGTCAGTTCTTGTGATGAAGAGTCAGTTCTTGTTAGGAAGAGCTAGTTCTTTTGGTGAAGAGCTAGTTCTTGTCATGAACAGTCAGCTCTTGTTTTGAATAATCAGTTATTGTGATGTAGAGTCAGTTCTTGCGATGAAGAGTAAGTTCTTATCAAGAGTAAGTTAGTTTGATGAAGAGTCAGTTGTTATGAAGGGCCAGTTCTTGTGATGAAGAGTTTGATGAAGAGTCAGTTGTTATGAAGGGCCAATTCTTGTGATGAAGAGTTTGATGAAGAGTCAGTTGTTATGAAGGGGCAGTTCTTGAGATGAAGAGTTAGTTCATGTTGTGAAGAGACAGTTCTAGTGATGAAGAATCAGTTCTTTTGATGAAGAGACCATTCTTGCGATGAAGAGTCAGTTCATGTGATGAAAGTCAGTTCTTGTGGTTATGAGTTAGTTCTTGCGATGAAGAGTCTGTTCTTGTGTTGAAGAGTCAGTTCTTGCTTTGAACAGTCAGTTCTTGCGATGAAGAGCCAGTTGCGATGAAGAGTCAGTTCATACGATGAAGAATCAGATTTTCGATGAAGTCAGTTCTTATTATGAAGAGTCAGTTCTTATTATGAAGCGTCAGTTCTTGCGATGAAGAGTAAGTTCTTGTGATGAAGAGTCATTCTTGCGATGAAGAGTCAGTTCTTGTGATGAAGATTCAGTTCTTGTGTTGAAGAGTCAGTTCTTGCGATGAAGAGTGAGTTTTTGCGTTGAAGAGTTGGTTCGTGCAATGAAATGTCAGTTCTTGTTATGAAGAGTCAGGTCTTTGATTAAGAGTAATTTCTTACGATGAATAATCAGTTCTTTTAATGACGACACAGTTCTTGCGATGAAGAGTCAGTTCTTGCAATGAGGAGTCACTTCTTGTGATGAAGAGATAGTTCTTGTGATGAAGAGCCAGTTCTTGTGATGAGGAGCCAGTTCTTGTGAGGAGCAGCCTGTTATTGCGGTGAAGTCTGTTCTTGTTATGAAGAGCCAGTTCTTGTAATGGAGAGTGTGTTCTGATGAAGAGCCAGTTCTCGTGATGAAGAGTCAGTTCTTGCGATGAAGAGTAAGTGTTTGCGTAGAAGAGGCAGTCCTTGCGGTGAAGAGTCAGTTCTTTTTATGAAGAGTCAGGTCTTTGATGAAGAGTCAGTTCTTGTGATGAAGAGTCAGTTCTTGTGATCGAGAGTCAGTTCTTGTGATGAAGAGTCAGTTCTTACGATGAATAATCAGTTCTTTTAATGACGACCAGTTCTTGAGATGAAGAGTCAGTTCTTGCAATGAGGAGTCAGTTCTTGTGATGAAAAGCCAGTTCTTGTAATGAAGTGCCAGTTATTGCGATGAAGTGTCTGTCCTTGTTATGGAGAGCCAGTTCTTGTGATGTAGAGTGAGGTCTAATGAAGAGTCAGTTCTCGTGATGAAGAGTCTGTTCTTATGAGGAAAAGTCAGTTCTTGTTATGAAGAGTCAGTTCTTGTCATGAAGAGTCAGATCTTGTCATAAAAGTTAGTCCTTGTGATCAAGAGTCAGTTCTTGTTAGGTAGAGCCAATTCTTGCGGTGAAGAGTTGATCTTGTGATGAACAGTCAGTTCTTGTTTTGATTAATGAGTTCTTGTGATGAAGAGTCAGTACTTGTGATGAAGGGTAAGTTCTTGTGATGAAGAGTCAGTTATTGAGATGAAGAGTCAGTTCTTGTGATGAAGAGTCAGTTCTGACGAAGAGTCAGTTCTTGCGACAGAGTCTGTTCTTGTCATGAAAAGCCAGTTCTTTTGATGTAAAGTCAGTCCTGATGGAGTCAGTTGTTTTGATGAAGAGTGAGTTCTTGTTATGAAGAGTCAGTTCTTGTGATGAAGAGTCAGTTCTTGTTATGAAGAGTCTTCTTGTGATGAAGAGTCAGTTGTGATGAAGAGTCAGTTCTTGTGATGAAGAGTCATTCTTGCGATGAAGAGTCAGTTCTTGTGATCAAGAGTCAGTTCTTGTTATGAAGAGTAAGTTATTTTGATGAAGAGTCAGTTCCTCTGATGAACAGTCAGTTCTAGGGATGAAAAGTCGGTTCTGTCGATGAAGAGTCAGTTTTTGCAATGAAGAGTCAGTTCATGAGGTGAAGTCAGTTCTTACGATGAAGAGTTAGTTCTTGTTTTGAAGAGTCAGTTCTTTTCAAGAAGAGTCAGTTCTTGTCATAAGAGTCAGTTCTTGTGATGAAGAGTCAGTTCTTGTTAGGAAGAGCTAGTTCTTTTGGTGAAGAGCTAGTTCTTGTCATGAACAGTCAGCTCTTGTTTTGAATAATCAGTTATTGTGATGTAGAGTCAGTTCTTGCGATGAAGAGTCAGTTCTTATGAAGAGTAAGTTAGTTTGATGAAGAGTCAGTTGTTATGAAGGGCCAGTTCTTGTGATGAAGAGTTTGATGAAGAGTCAGTTGTTATGAAGGGGCAGTTCTTGTGATGAAGAGTTAGTTCATGTTGTGAAGAGACAGTTCTAGCGATGAAGAATCAGATCTTTTGATGAAGAGTCCATTCTCGCGATGAAGAGTCAGTTCTTGTGATGAAAGTCAGTTCTTGTGGTGAAGAGTTAGTTCTTGCGATGAAGAGTCTGTTCTGGTGTTGAAGAGTCAGTTCTTGTTTTGAACAGTCAGTTCTTGCGATGAAGAAGCAGTTCTTTTGATGAAGAGACAGTTCTTGCGATGAAGAGTCAGTTCTTGCGAAGAATAGTCAGTTCTTGCAATCAAGAGTCAGTTCTTGTGATGAAGAGCCAGTTCGTGCGAGGAAGAGCCAGTTGCGATGAAGAGTCAGTTCTTGCGATGAAGAATCAGTTTTTTCGATGAAGTCAGTTCTTTTGATGAAGAGCAAATTCTTATTAAGAAGAGTCAGTTCTCATTATGAAGAGTGAGTTCTTGCGATGAATAGTCAGTTCTTGTGATGAGTCATTCTTGCGATGAAGAGCCAGTTCTTATGATGAAGAGTCGGTTCTTGCGATGAAGAGACAGTTATTGCGATGAAGAGTCTGTTCTTGTTATGAAGAGCCAGTTCTTGTGATGGAGAGTGAGTTCTGATGAAGAGCCAGTTCTCGTGGTGAAGGGTCATTTCTTGCGATGAAGAGTAAGTTTTAACGTTGAAGAGTCAGTCCTTTCGATGAAGAGTCAGTTCTTGTTATGAAGAGTCAATTCTTTTGATGAAGAGCCAGTTCTTGTGATGAGGAGTGAGTTCTTGTGATGAGGAGTCAGTTCTTATGAGGAAGAGTCAGTTCTTGTTATGAAGAGTCAGTTCTTGTCTTGAAGAGTCAGTTCTTGTCATAAGAGTCAGTCCTTGTGATGGAGAGTCAGTTCTTGTTAGGAAGAGCCAATTCTTGTGGTGAAGAGGTAGTTCTTGTGATGAACAGTCAGTTCTTGTTTTGATTAATCAGTTCTTGAAATGAAGAGTCAGCACTTGCGATGAAGAGTAAGTTCTTGTGATGAAGAGTCAGTTATTGAGATGAAGAGTCAGTTTTCGTGATGAAGAGTCAGTTCTGGCGAAGAGTCAGTTCTTGCGCTAGAGTCTGTTCTTGCTAAGAAAAGCCAGTTTTTGTGATGTAGAGTCAGTTGTTTGGATGAAGAGTCAGTTCTTGTGATGAAGGGTAACTTCTTGTTATGAAGAGTAAGTTATTTTTATGAAGAGTCATCATCATCATCATCATCATCATCAGCCTTACTACACCCACTGCAGGGCAAAGGCCTCTCCCATGTCTCTCCAATTAACCCTATCCTTTGCCAGCTGCATCCAACCTTTGCCTGCAAACTTCTTAATCTCATCCGCCCACCTAACCTTCTGCCACCCCCTGCTACGCTTACTTTCTCTTGGGACCCACTCCGTTACCCTCAAGGACCAGCGGTTATCTTGCCTTCGCATTACATGCCCTGCCCAAGCCCATTTCTTTCTCTTGATTTCGACTATAACGTCATTAACCCGTGTTTGTTCCCTCACCCACTCTGCCCGCTTCCGATCTCTTAACGTTACACCTATCATTTTTCTTTCCATGGCTCGCTGCGTTGTCCTTAACCTAAGCTGAACTCTTTTCGTTAGCCTCCACGTTTCTGCCCCGTAGGTGAGTACCGTTAAGATTATGCTGTTGTACACTTTCCTCTTGAGGGAAATTGGTAAACTGCCACTCATGATCTGCGAGAATTTGCCATATGCGCTCCAGCCCATTCTTATCCTTCTAGTTACCTCCCTCTCATGATCTGGATCAGCTGTCACTACCTGCCCTAAGTAGACGTAAGTAGACCCTAAGTAGACCTTCTATGATCAAACCAATTATGAAGAGTACGTTCTTGTTATGAAGAGTCAGATCTCTTGATGAAGAGTCAGTTCTTGTGAAGAAGAGTCATTCTTGCGATGAAGAGTCAGTTCTTATGAAGAAGAGTCAGTTCTTGTGATCAAGAGTCAGTTCTTGCTATGAAGAGTAAGTTCTTTTGATGAAGAGTCAGTTCCTCTGAAGAACAGTCAGTTCTTGCGATGAAGAGTCGGTTTTAGGCGATGAAGAGTCCGTTTTTGCGATGAAGAGTCAGTTCATGAGATGAAGTCAGTTCTTATGATGAAGAGTTAGTTCTTGTTTTGGAGAGTCAGTTCTTGTCAAGAAGAATCAGTTCTTTTCATAAGAGTCAGTTCTTGTGATGACGAGTCAGTTATTGTTAGGAAGAGCTAGTTGTGGGATAGAGCTAATTCTTGTGATGAACAGTCAGCTCTTGTTTTCAATAATCAGTTCTTGTGATGTAGAGTCATTTCTTGCGATGAAGAGTCAGTTCATGTTGTGAAGACTCAGTTCTTGTGATGAAGAATCAGTTCTTTTGATGAAGAGACCATTCTTGCGATGAAGAGTCAGTTCTTGTGATTAAAGTCATTTCTTTTGGTGAAGAGTTAGTTCTTGCGATGAAGAGTCTGTTCTTGTGTTGAAGAGTCAGTTCTTCTTTTGAACAGTGACTTCTTGCGATGAAGAAGCTGTTCTTTTGATGAAGAGACAGTTCTTGCAACGAAGAGTCTGTTCTTGTGATGAAGAGCCAGTTCGTGCGAAGAAGAGCAAATTGTGATGAAGAGTCAGTTCTTGCGATGAAGAATCAGGTTCTTCGATGAAGTCAGTGCTTGTGATGAAGAGTCAGTTCTCTTTATGAAGAGTCAGTTCTTATTATGAAGAGTCAGTTCTTGCAATGAAGAATCAGTTCTTGTGATGAAGAATCATTCTTGCGATGAAGAGTCAGTTCTTGTGAGGAAGATTTAGTTCTTGTGATGAACAGTCAGTTATTCTGATGAAGAGTCAGTTCTGGCGATGAAGAGTCGGTTCTGGCGATGAAGAGTCAGTTTTTGCAATGAAGAGTCAGTTCATGAGATGAAGTCAGTTCTTATGATGAAGAGTCAGTTCTTGTCATGAAGAGTGAGTTTTTGTCATAAGAGACTTATTGTGATGAAGAGACCGTTCTTGTAAGGAAGAGCCAGTTCATTTGGTGTAGAGTTAGTCCTTGTGATGAACAGTCAGTTCTTGTTATGAATAATCAGTTCTTGTGATGAAGAGTCAGTTCTTATGATGAAGAGTCAGTTATTGCGATGAAGTGTCAGTTCTTGTGATGAAGAGTCAGTTCTTTCGACGAAGAGTCAGTTCTTGCGATGAAGAGTCAGTTTTTGCGTTGAAGAGTCAGTCCTTGCGATGAAGAGTCAGTTCTTGTTATGAAGAGTCAGTTCTTTTGATGAAGTCAGTTCTTGTGATGATGAGTCAGTTCTTGTGACGAAGAGTTAGTTCTTGCGATGTATAGTCAGTTCTGGCGATGAAGAGCGATTCTTGCGATGAAGAGCGTTCTTGTGTTGAGAGCCAGTTCTTGTTTTGAAGAGTCAGTTCTTTCGATGAAGAATCAGTTCTTTTGATGAAGAGACAGTTTTGCGATGAAGAGTCAGTTCTTGCGATGAAGGGTCAGTATTTGCGATGAAGAGTCAGTTCATGAGATGAAGTCAGTTCTTTTGACGAAGAGTCAGTTCTTGTTATGAAGAGTCAGTTCATGTCATGAAGAGTCAGTTCAAGTCATTAGAGTAAGTCCTTGTGATGAAGAGTCAGTTCTTGTTAGGAAGAGCCAGTTCTTGTGGAGAAGAGTTAGTTCTTGTGATGAACAGTCAGTTCTTGTTTTGATTAATCAGTTCTTGTGATGAAGAGTCAGTTCTTGTGATGAAGAGTCAGTTCTTGTGATGAAGAGTCAGTTATTGAGATGAAGAGTCAGTTCTTGTGATGAAGAGTCAGTTCTTGCGAAGAGTCAGTTCTTGCGACGAAGAGTCAGTTTTTGCTATGAAGAGTCAGTTCTTTTGATGAAGAATAAGTTCTTGTGATGAAGAGTCAGTTCTTCTGATGAAGAGTCAGTTCTTGTGATGAAGAGTCTGTTCTTGCGATGAAGAGTCATTCCTGTGATGAGTCAGTTCTAGTTATGAAGATTCCGTTCTCGTTATGAAGAGTCAGTGCTTTTGATGAAGTCAGTTCTTGCGATGAAGCGTCAGTTCTTGTTATGATGAGTAAGTTCTTGGGATGAAGTCCGTTCTTTTGATGAAGAGTCAGTTCTTGTGATGAAGAGTCAGTTATTGCGATGAAGAGTCGATCATTTCTTGTGATGAAGAGTCAGTTCTTGCAAAGAAGAGTCAGTTCTTGCGACAAAGAGTCTATTCTTGTTATGAAGAGCGAATTCTTGTGATGAAGAGTCAGTTCTAATGAAGAGTCAGTTCTCGTAATGAAGAGTCAGTTCTTGCAATGAAGAGTCAATTTTTGTGTTGAAGAGTCAGTCCTTGCGATGAAGAGTCAGTTATTATTATGAAGAGTCAGTTCTTTTGGTGAAGAGTCTGTTCTTGTTATGAAAAACCAGTTCTTGTGATGAAGAGTCAGTTCCTGTGATGAAGAGTCAGTTATTGCGAGGAAGAGTCAGTCCTTGCGATGGAGAATCAGTTTTGTCGATGAAGTCAGTTCTTGTGATGAAGAGTCAGTTCTTATTATGAAGAGTCAGTTCTTATTATGAAGAGTCAGTTCTTGCAATGAAGAGTCAGTTCTTGTGATGAAGAGTCATTCTTGCGATGAAGAGCCAGTTCTTGCGATGAAGAGTGATTCTTTCGATGAAGAGTGTTCTTGTGTTGAGGAGCCAGTTCTTGTTTTGAAGAGTCAGTTATTTCGATGAAGAACCAGGTCTTTTAATGAAGAGACAGTTTTGCGATGAAGAGTCAGTTCTTGCGATGAAGAGAAGTTCTTGCAATGAAGAGTCATTTTTTGTGATGAAGAGCCGGTTCTTGCGATGAAGAGCAAGTTCTTGCGATGAAGAGTCAGTTCTTGCGATGAAGAATCAGTTCTTGTTATGAAGAGTAAGTTCTTTTGATGAACAGTCAGTTCTGATGAAAAGTCAGTTCTTGCGATGAAGAGTCGGTTCTGGCGATGAAGAGTCAGTTTTTGCGATGAAGTGTAAGTTCTTGAGATGAAGTTATTTCTTATGATGAAGAGTCAGTTCTAGTTAGGAAGAGTCAGTTCTTGTCATGAAGAGTAAGTTCTTGTGACAAGAGACAGTTCTTGTGATGAAGAGGCAGTTCTTGTTACGAAGAGCCAGTTCTTGTGGTGAACAGACAGTTCTTGTGATGAACAGCCAGTTCTTGTTTTGAGTAATCAGTTCTTGTGATGAAGAGTCAGTTCATGTGATGAAGACTCAGTTCATGTGATGAAGAGACAGTTCTTGTGATGAAGAGTCAGTTCTTGTTATGAAGGGTCAGTTCTTGCGAAGAAGAGGCAGTTCTTGCGACGAAGAGACAGTTCTAGTTATGAAGAGTGAGTTCTTGTTATGAAGAGTCAGTTGTTTTGATGAAGAGTAAGTTCTTGTGATGAAGAGTGAGTTCTTGCGATGAAGTGTCAGTTCTTGTTATGAAGAGTCAGGTCTTTGATGAAGAGACAGTTCTTGTGATCAAGAGTCAGTTCTTGTTATCGAGAGTCAGTTCTTGTGATTAAGAGTCAGTTCTTACGATGAATAATTAATTCTTTTAATGACGACACAGTTCTTGCGATGAAGAGTCAGTTCTTGCAATGAGCAGTCAGTTCTTGTGATGAAGAGTCAGTTATTGCGATGAAGAGTCTGTTCTTGATATGAAGAGCCAGTTCTTGTGACGGAGTCAGTTCTGATGAAGAGCCAGTTCTCGTGATGAAGAGTCAGTTCTTCCTGTGAAGAGTAAGTTTTTGCATTGAAGAGTCAGTTCTTGTTATGAAGAGTCAGTTCTTATGAATAGTAAGTTATCTTGATGAAGAGTCAGTTGTTATGAAGAGCCAGTTCTTGTGATGAAGAGTCAGTTCATATTGTGAAGAGTCAGTTTTTGCGATGAAGAAACAGTTCTTTCGATGAAGAAAATATTCTTGCGATGAAGAGTCTGTTCTTGTGTTGAAGAGTCAGTTCTTGTATCGAACAGTCAGTTCTTGCGATGAAGAAGCAGTTCTTTTGATGAAGAGACAGTTCTTCTAATGAAAAGTCAGTTCTTGCGATGAAGAGTCGTTCTGGCGATGAAGAGTCAGTTTTTGCGATGAAGTGTCAGTTCATGAGATGAAGTTAATTCTTATGATGAAGAGTCAGTTCTTGTTAGGAAGAGTCAGTTCTTGTCATGAAGAGTAAGTTCTTGTCATAAGAGACAGTTCTTGTGACGAAGAGGCAGTTCTTGTTGCGAAGAGCCAGTTCTTGTGGTGAAGAGATAGTTCTTGTGATGAACAGTCAGTTCTTGTTTTGAATAATCAGTACTTGTGATGAAGAGTCAATCCATGTGTTTCATGTGTCAGTTCATGTGTGTTTCAAATTTCCTTTCAGTGTTTTTTGTATATTCATGTTGCACTGTATTGCCCCTCCTGCTAGGACCCAGAAGGGCCTGCAGTACTCTGTAAATAAATAAATAATTAAATAAAATAAATAAATAAATAAATAAATAAGAGTCAGTTCTTGTAACGAAGAGTCAGTTCTTGTTATGAAGAGTCAGTTCTAGCGAAGAAGAGGCAGTTCTTGCGACGAAGAGTCTGTTCTTGTTATGAAGGGTCAGTTCTTTTGATGAAGAGTCAGTTCTTGTGGTGAAGAGTCAGTTCTTGCGATAAAGAGTCAGTTTTTGCGTTGAAGAGTCGGTTCGTGCGATGAAGTGTCAGTTCTTGTTATGAAGAGTCAGGTCGTTGATGAAGAGTCAGTTCTTGTGATGAAGAGTCTGTTCTTACGATGAATAATCAGTTTTTTCAATGACGACACAGTTCTTGCGATGAAGAGTCAGTTCTTGCAATAAGGAGTCAGTTCTTGTGTTGTGTTGTGTTGGGTTTAATGGCACATAAGCAGCTAAGGCTATCATGCGCCAGGCTCATCAGTTCTTGTGATGAAGATTCAGTTCTTGCGATGAAGAGCCAGTTATTATGGTGAAGAGTCAGTTCTTGTTATGAAGAGCCAGTTATTGCGACGAAGAGTCTGTTCTTGTTATGAAGAGCCAGTTCTTGTTATGAAGAGTCAGTTCTTATAATGAAGAGTCAGTTCTTGTGATGAGGAGTCAGTTGTTATGAGGAAGAGACAGTTCTTGTTATGAAGAGTCAGTTCTTGTCATGAAGAGTCAGTTCTTGTCATAAGAGTCAGTCCTTGTGATGAAGGGCCAGTTCTTGTAAGGAAGAGCCAATTCTTGTGGTGAAGAGTTAGTTCTTGTGATGAACAGTCAGTTCTTGTTTTGATTAATCAGTTCATGTGATCAAGAGTCAGTTCTTGTGATGAGTACTCAGTTATTGAGATGAAGAGTCAGTTCTTGTGATGAAGAGTCAATTCTGGCGAAGAGTCAGTTCTTGCGACAGAGTCTGTTCTTGTTATGAAAAGCCAGTTCTTTTGGTGTAGAGTCAGTTCTGATGGAGTCAGTTGTTTTGATGAAGAGTCAGTTCTTGTTATGAAGAGTTAGTTCTTGTGATGAAGGGTAAGTTCTTGTTATGAAGAGTCAGTTATTGGTTTGAAGAGTACGTTCTTGTTATGAAGAGTCAGTTCTTTTGAAGAAGAGTCAGTTCTTGTGATGAAGAGTCAGTTCTTGTGATGAAGAGTCAGTTATTGCGATGAAGAGTCAGTTCTTGTGATCAAGAGTCAGTTCTTGCAAAAAAGAGTCAGTTCTTGCGATGAAGAGTCTGTTCTTGTTATGAAGAGTCAGTTCTTATGAGGAAGCGTCAGTTCTTGCTATGATGAGTCTGTTCTTGCGATGAAGAGTGATTCTTGCGTTGAAGAGTGTTGTTGTGTTGAGGAGCCAGTTCTTGTTTTGAAGAGTCAGTTCTTTCGATGAAGAATCAGGTCTTTTAATGAAGAGACAGTTTTGCGATGAAGAGTCAGTTCTTGCGATGAAGAGTCAGTTTTTGCAATGAAGAGTCATTTCTTGTGAAGAAGAGCCGGTTCTTGCGATGCGATGAAGAGAAAGTTCTTGCGATGAAGAGTCAGTTCTTGCGATGAAAAATCAGTTCTTGATATGAATAGTAAGTTCTTTCGAAGAAGAGTGAGTTCTGATGAAAAGTCAGTTCTGGCGATGAAGAGTCGGTTCTGGCGATGAAGAGTCAGTTTTTGGATGAAGTGTAAGTTCATGAGATGAAGTTAGTTCTTATGATGAAGAGTCAGTTCTTGTGATGAAGAGGCAGTTCTTGTTACGAAGAGCCAGTTCTTGTGGTGAACAGATAGTTCTTGTGATGAACAGCCAGGTCTTGTTTTGAGTAATCAGTTCTTGTGATGAAGATTCAGTTCATGTGATGAAGGGTCAGTTCTTGCGAAGAAGAGGCAGTTCTTGCGACGAAGAGTCTGTTCTTGTTATGAAGAGTGAGTTCTTTTGATGAAGAGTCAGTTCTGGTGGTGAAGAGTAAGTTCTTGCAATGAATTGTCAGTTTTTGGGTTGAAGAGTCGGTTCGTGCGATGAAGTGTCAGTTCTTGATATGAAGAGTCAGGTCTTTGATGAAGAGTCAGTTCTTGTGATGAAGAGTCAGTTCATGTGATGGAGAGTCAGTTCTTGTGATTAAGAGTCAGTTCTTGCGATGAATAATCAGTTCTTTTATTGACGACACAGTTCTTGCGATGAAGAGTCAGTTCTTGCAATGAGGAGTCAGTTCGTGTGATGAAGAGCCAGTTCTTGCGATGAAGATCCAGCTCTTATGATGAAGAATCAGTTCTTGTGATGAAGAGCCAGTTATTGCTATGAAGAGTCTGCTCTTGTTAAGAAGAGCCAGTTCCTGTGATGGAGTCAGTTCTTGTTATAGAGAGTAAGTTCTTATGAATAGTAAGTTATCTTGATGAAGAGTCAGTTGTTATGAAGAGCCATTTGTAATGAAGAGTCAGTTCATGTTGTGAAGAGTCAGTTTTTGCGATGAAGAATCAGTTATTTTGATGAAGAAACCATTCTTGCGATGAAGAGTCAGTTCTTGTGATGAAAGTCAGTTCTTGTGGTGAAGAGTTAGTTTTTGCGATAAAGAGTCTGTTCTTGTGTTGAAGAGTCAGTTCTTGTTTTGAACAGATAGTTCTTGCGTCGAAGAAGCAGTTCTTTTGATGAAGAGACAGTTCTTGTTAGGAAGAGTCAGTTCTTGTCATAAGAGACAGTTCTTGTGATGAAGAGGCAGTTCTTGTTGCGAAGAGCCAGTTCTTGTGGTGAAGAGATAGTTCTTGTGATGAACAGACAGTTCTTGTTTTGAATAATCAGTTCTTGTGATGAAGAGTTAGTTCATGTGACGAAGAGTCAGTTCTTGTAATGAAGTGTCAGTTCTTGTTATGAAGAGTCAGTTCTTTTGATGAAGAGTCAGTTCTTGTGATGAAGAGTGAGTTCTTGCGATTAAGAGTCTTTTTTGCGTTGAAGAGTCGGTTCGTGCGATGAAGTGTCAGTTCTTGTTACGAATAGTCAGGTCTTTGATGAAGAGTCAGTTCTTGTGATGAAGAATCTGTACTTACGATGAATAATCAGTTCTTTTAATGAAGACACAGTTCTTGTGATGAAGAGTCAGTTCTTGCAATAAGGAGTCAGTTCTTGTGATGAAGAGCCAGTTCTTGCGATGAAGAGCCAGTTCTTATGATGAAGAGTCAGTTCTTGTTATGAAGAGCCAGTTATTGCGATGAAGAGTCTGTTCTTGTTATGAAGAGCCAGTTCTTGTGATGGAGCCAGTTCTGATAGAGAGCCGGTTCTTGTGATGAAGAGTCAGTTCTTGTTATGAAGAGTCAGTTCTTTTGATGAAGAGTCGGTTCTTATGATGAAGAGTCAGTTCTTGTGATGAGGAGTCAGTTCTTATGAGGAAGAGACAGTTCTTGTTATGAAGAGTGAGTTCTTGTTATGAAGAGTCAGTTCTTGTCATAAGAGTCAGTCGTTGTGATGAAGGGCCAGATCTTGTTAGGAAGAGCCAATTCTTGTGGTGAAGAGTTAGTTCTTGTGATGAACAGTCAGTTCTTGTTTTAATTAACTAGTTCTTGTGATGAAGAGTCAGTTCGTGTGATGATTAGTCAGTTATTGAGATGAAGAGTCAGTTCTTGTGATGAAGAGTCAGTTCTGGCGAAGAGTCAGTTCTTGCGACAGAGTCTGTTCTTGTTATGAAAAGCCAGTTCTTTTGGTGTAGAGTCAGTTCTGATGGAGTCAGTTGTTTTGATGAAGAGTCAGTTCTTGTTATGAATAGTTAGCTCTTGTGATGAAGGGTAAGTTCTTGTTATGAAGAGTCAGTTATTGTTATGAAGATTACGTTCTTGTTAAGAAGAGTCAGTTCTTTTGATGAAGAGTCAGTTCTTGTGATGAAGAGTCAGTTCTTGTGATGAAGAGTCAGTTATTGCGATGAAGAGTCAGTTCTTGTGTTCAGGAGTCACTTCTTGCGAAGAAGAGTCAGTTCTTGCGATGAAGAGTCTGTTCTTGTTATGAAGAGCCAGTTCTTATGATGAAGCATCAGTTATTGCTATGATGAGTCAGTTCTTGTGATGAAGAGTTAGTTCTTGCGATGTAGAGTCTGTTCTTGCGATGAAGAGTGATTCTTGCGTTGAAGAGTGTTCTTGTGTTGAGGAGCCAGTTCTTGTTTTGAAGAGTCAGTTCTTTCGATGAAGAATCAGGTCTTTTATTGAAGAGACAGTTTTGCGATGAAGAGTCAGTTCTTGCAATGAACAGTCATTTCTTGTGATGAAGAGCCGGTTCTTGCGATGAAGAGCAAGTTCTTGCGATGAAGAGTCAGTTCTTGCGATGAAGAATCAGTTCTTGTTATGAAGAGTAAGTTCTTTCGATGAAGAGTCAGTTCTGATGAAAAGTCAGTTCTTGCGATGAAGAGTCGGTTCTGGCGATGAAGAGTCAGTTTTTGCGATGAAGTGTAAGTTCATGAGATGAAGTTAGTTCTTATGATGAAGAGTCAGCTCTTGTCACAAGAGGCAGTTCTTGTGATGAAGAGGCAGTTCTTGTTACGAAGAGCCAGTTCTTGTGGTGAACAGATAGTTCTTGTGATGAACAGCCAGTTCTTGTTTTGGGTAATCATTTCTTGTGATGAAGATTCAGTTCATGTGATGAAAAGTCAGTTCATGTGATGAAGAGTCAGTTCTTGTTATGAAGAGTCAGTTCTTTTGATGAAGAGTCAGTTCTTGTGATGAAGAGTCAGTTCTTGCGATGAAGAGTCTGTTTTTGCGTTGAAGAGTCGGTTCGTGCGATGAAGTGTCAGTTCTTGTTATGAAGAGTCAGGTCATTGATGAAGAGTCAGTTCCTGTGATGAAGAGTCTGTTCTTACGATGAATAATCAGTTCTTTTAATGACGACACAGTTCTTGCGATGAAGAGTCAGTTCTTGCAACAAGGAGTCAGTTCTTGTGATGAAGAGCCAGTTCTTGCGATGAAGAGCCAGTTCTTATGATGAAGAGTCAGTTCTTGTTATGAAGAGCCAGTTATTGCAATGAAGAGTCTGTATTTGTTATGAAGGGCCAGTTCTTGTGATGGAGTCAGTTCTGATAAAGGGCCAGTTCTTGTGATGAAGAGTCAGTTCTTGCGATGAAGAGCAAGTTTTTCCATTGAAGAGCCAGTCCTTGTGATGAAGGGCCAGTTCTTGTTAGGAAGAGCCAATTCTTGTGGTGAAGAGTTTGTTCTTGTGATGAACAGTCAGTTCTTGTTTTGATTAATCAGATCTTGTAATGAAGTGTCAGTACTTGTGATGAAGAGTCAGTTCTTGTGATGAAAAGTCAGTTCTTGTTATGAAGGGTCAGTTCTTGCGAAGAAGAGGCAGTTCTTGCGACGAAGAGTCAGTTCTTGTTATGAAGAGTTAGCTCTTGTGATGAAGGTAAGTTCTTGTTATGAAGAGTCAGTTTTTGTTATGAAGAGTACGTTCTTGTTAAGAAGAGTCAGTTCTTTTGATGAAGAGTCAGTTCTTGTGATGAAGAGTCAGTTCTTGTGAGGAAGAGTCAGGTATTGCAATGAAGAGTCAGTCCTTATTATGAAGAGTCAGTTCTGGAGATGAAGAGTCATTCTTGCGATGAAGAGCCAGTTCTTGCGATGAAGAGTGATTCTTGCGATGAAGAGTGTTCGTGTCTTGAGGCGCCAGTTCTTGTTTTGAAGAGTCAGTTCTTTCGATGAAGGATCAGGTCTTTTAATGAAGAGACAGTTTTGCGATGAAGAGTCAGTTCTTGCGATGAAGAGAAGTTCTTGCGACAGAGTCTGTTCTTGTTATGAAAAGCCAGTTCTTTTGGTGTAGAGTCAGTTCTGATCGAGTCAGTTGTTTTGATGAAGAGTCAGTTCTTGTTATGAAGAGTTAGTTCTTGTGATGAAGGGTAAGTTCTTGTTATGAAGAGTCAGTTATTGGTTTGAAGAGTACGTTCTTGTTATGAAGAGTCAGTTCTTTTGATGAAGAGTCAGTTCTTGTGATGAAGAGTCAGTTCTTGCGATGAAGAGTCAGTTATTGCGATGAAGAGTCAGTTCTTGTGATCAAGAGTCAGTTCTTGCAAAAAAGAGTCAGTTCTTGCGATGAAGAGTCTGTTCTTGTTATGAAGAGTCAGTTCTTATGAGGAAGCGTCAGTTCTTGCTATGATGAGTCTGTTCTTGGGATGAAGAGTGATTCTTGCGTTGAAGAGTGTTGTTGTGTTGAGGAGCCAGTTCTTGTTTTGAAGAGTCAGTTCTTTCGATGAAGAATCAGGTCTTTTAATGAAGAGACAGTTTTGCGATGAAGAGTCAGTTCTTGCGATGAAGAGTCAGTTTTTGCAATGAAGAGTCATTTCTTGTGAAGAAGAGCCGGTTCTTGCGATGCGATGAAGAGAAAGTTCTTGCGATCAAGAGTCAGTTCTTGCGATGAAAAATCAGTTCTTGATAAGAATAGTAAGTTCTTTCGAAGAAGAGTGAGTTCTGATGAAAAGTCAGTTCTGGCGATGAAGAGTCGGTTCTGGCGATGAAGAGTCAGTTTTTGGATGAAGTGTAAGTTCATGAGATGAAGTTAGTTCTTATGATGAAGAGTCAGTTCTTGTGATGAAGAGGCAGTTCTTGTTACGAAGAGCCAGTTCTTGTGGTGAACAGATAGTTCTTGTGATGAACAGCCAGGTCTTGTTTTGAGTAATCAGTTCTTGTGATGAAGATTCAGTTCATGTGATGAAGGGTCAGTTCTTGCGACGAAGAGTCTGTTCTTGTTATGAAGAGTGAGTTCTTTTGATGAAGAGTCAGTTCTGGTGGTGAAGAGTAAGTTCTTGCAATGAATTGTCAGTTTTTGGGTTGAAGAGTCGGTTCGTGCGATGAAGTGTCAGTTCTTGATATGAAGAGTCAGGTCTTTGATGAAGAGTCAGTTCTTGTGATGAAGAGTCAGTTCTTGTGATGGAGAGTCAGTTCTTGTGATTAAGAGTCAGTTCTTGCGATGAATATTCAGTTCTTTTATTGACGACACAGTTCTTGCGATGAAGAGTCAGTTCTTGCAATGAGGAGTCAGTTCGTGTGATGAAGAGCCAGTTCTTGCGATGAAGATCCAGCTCTTATGATGAAGAATCAGTTCTTGTGATGAAGAGCCAGTTATTGCTATGAAGAGTCTGCTCTTGTTAAGAAGAGCCAGTTCCTGTGATGGAGTCAGTTCTGATGAAGAGCCAGTTCTCGTGATGAAGAGTCAGTTCTTGCGATGAAGAGTAAGTTTTTGCATTGAAAAGTCAGTCCTTGCGATGAAGTGTCAGTTCTTGTTATAGAGAGTAAGTTCTTATGAATAGTAAGTTATCTTGATGAAGAGTCAGTTGTTATGAAGAGCCATTTGTAATGAAGAGTCAGTTCATGTTGTGAAGAGTCAGTTTTTGCGATGAAGAATCAGTTATTTTGATGAAGAAACCATTCTTGCGATGAAGAGTCAGTTCTTGTGATGAAAGTCAGTTCTTGTGGTGAAGAGTTAGTTTTTGCGATAAAGAGTCTGTTCTTGTGTTGAAGAGTCAGTTCTTGTTTTGAACAGATAGTTCTTGCGTCGAAGAAGCAGTTCTTTTGATGAAGAGACAGTTCTTGTTAGGAAGAGTCAGTTCTTGTCATAAGAGACAGTTCTTGTGATGAAGAGGCAGTTCTTGTTGCGAAGAGCCAGTTCTTGTGGTGAAGAGATAGTTCTTGTGATGAACAGACAGTTCTTGTTTTGAATAATCAGTTCTTGTGATGAAGAGTTAGTTCATGTGACGAAGAGTCAGTTCTTGTAATGAAGTGTCAGTTCTTGTTATGAAGAGTCAGTTCTTTTGATGAAGAGTCAGTTCTTGTGATGAAGAGTGAGTTCTTGCGATTAAGAGTCTTTTTTGCGTTGAAGAGTCGGTTCGTGCGATGAAGTGTCAGTTCTTGTTACGAAGAGTCAGGTCTTTGATGAAGAGTCAGTTCTTATGATGAAGAATCTGTACTTACGATGAATAATCAGTTCTTTTAATGAAGACACAGTTCTTGTGATGAAGAGTCAGTTCTTGCAATAAGGAGTCAGTTCTTGTGATGAAGAGCCAGTTCTTGCGATGAAGAGCCAGTTCTTATGATGAAGAGTCAGTTCTTGTTATGAAGAGCCAGTTATTGCGATGAAGAGTCTGTTCTTGTTATGAAGAGCCAGTTCTTGTGATGGAGCCAGTTCTGATAGAGAGCCGGTTCTTGTGATGAAGAGTCAGTTCTTGTTATGAAGAGTCAGTTCTTTTGATGAAGAGTCGGTTCTTATGATGAAGAGTCAGTTCTTGTGATGAGGAGTCAGTTCTTATGAGGAAGAGACAGTTCTTGTTATGAAGAGTGAGTTCTTGTTATGAAGAGTCAGTTCTTGTCATAAGAGTCAGTCCTTGTGATGAAGGGCCAGTTCTTGTTAGGAAGAGCCAATTCTTGTGGTGAAGAGTTAGTTCTTGTGATGAACAGTCAGTTCTTGTTTTATTTACTAGTTCTTGTGATGAAGAGTCAGTTCGTGTGATGATTAGTCAGTTATTGAGATGAAGAGTCAGTTCTTGTGATGAAGAGTCAGTTCTGGCGAAGAGTCAGTTCTTGCGACAGAGTCTGTTCTTGTTATTAATAGCCAGTTCTTTTGGTGTAGAGTCAGTTCTGATGGAGTCAGTTGTTTTGATGAAGAGTCAGTTCTTGTTATGAATAGTTAGCTCTTGTGATGAAGGGTAAGTTCTTGTTATGAAGAGTCAGTTATTGTTATGAAGATTACGTTCTTGTTAAGAAGAGTCAGTTCTTTTGATGAAGAGTCAGTTCTTGTGATGAAGAGTCAGTTCTTGTGATGAAGAGTCAGTTATTGCGATGAAGAGTCAGTTCTTGTGTTCAGGAGTCACTTCTTGCGAAGAAGAGTCAGTTCTTGCGATGAAGAGTCTGTTCTTGTTATGAAGAGCCAGTTCTTATGATGAAGCATCAGTTATTGCTATGATGAGTCAGTTCTTGTGATGAAGAGTTAGTTCTTGCGATGTAGAGTCTGTTCTTGCGATGAAGAGTGATTCTTGCGTTGAAGAGTGTTCTTGTGTTGAGGAGCCAGTTCTTGTTTTGAAGAGTCAGTTCTTTCGATGAAGAATCAGGTCTTTTAATGAAGAGACAGTTTTGCGATGAAGAGTCAGTTCTTGCAATGAACAGTCATTTCTTGTGATGAAGAGCCGGTTCTTGCGATGAAGAGCAAGTTCTTGCGATGAAGAGTCAGTTCTTGCGATGAAGAATCAGTTCTTGTTATGAAGAGTAAGTTCTTTCGATGAAGAGTCAGTTCTGATGAAAAGTCAGTTCTTGCGATGAAGAGTCGGTTCTGGCGATGAAGAGTCAGTTTTTGCGATGAAGTGTAAGTTCATGAGATGAAGTTAGTTCTTATGATGAAGAGTCAGCTCTTGTCACAAGAGGCAGTTCTTGTGATGAAGAGGCAGTTCTTGTTACGAAGAGCCAGTTCTTGTGGTGAACAGATAGTTCTTGTGATGAACAGCCAGTTCTTGTTTTGGGTAATCATTTCTTGTGATGAAGATTCAGTTCATGTGATGAAGAGTCAGTTCATGTGATGAAGAGTCAGTTCTTGTTATGAAGAGTCAGTTCTTTTGATGAAGAGTCAGTTCTTGTGATGAAGAGTCAGTTCTTGCGATGAAGAGTCTGTTTTTGCGTTGAAGAGTCGGTTCGTGCGATGAAGTGTCAGTTCTTGTTATGAAGAGTCAGGTCTTTGATGAAGAGTCAGTTCCTGTGATGAAGAGTCTGTTCTTACGATGAATAATCAGTTCTTTTAACGACGACACAGTTCTTGCGATGAAGAGTCAGTTCTTGCAACAAGGAGTCAGTTCTTGTGATGAAGAGCCAGTTCTTGCGATGAAGAGCCAGTTCTTATGATGAAGAGTCAGTTCTTGTTATGAAGAGCCAGTTATTGCAATGAAGAGTCTGTTCTTGTTATGAAGTGCCAGTTCTTGTGATGGAGTCAGTTCTGATAAAGAGCCAGTTCTTGTGATGAAGAGTCAGTTCTTGCGATGAAGAGTAAGTTTTTGCATTGAAGAGCCAGTCCTTGTGATGAAGGGCCAGTTCTTGTTAGGAAGAGCCAATTCTTGTGGTGAAGAGTTAGTTCTTGTGATGAACAGTCAGTTCTTGTTTTGATTAATCAGTTCTTGTGATGAAGTGTCAGTACTTGTGATGAAGAGTCAGTTCTTGTGAAGAAGAGTCGGTTCTTGTTATGAAGGGTCAGTTCTTGCGAAGAAGAGGCAGTTGTTGAGACGAAGAGTCAGTTCTTGTTATGAAGAGTTAGCTCTTGTGATGAAGGGTAAGTTCTTGTTATGAAGAGTCAGTTTTTGTTATGAAGAGTACGTTCTTGTTAAGAAGAGTCAGTTCTTTTGATGAAGAGTCAGCTCTTGTGATGAAGAGTCAGTTCTTGTGATGAAGAGTCAGTTATTGCAATGAAGAGTCAGTCGTTATTATGAAGAGTCAGTTCTGGAGATGAAGAGTCATTCTTGCGATGAAGAGCCAGTTCTTGCGATGAAGAGTGATTCTTGCGATGAAGAGTGTTCGTGTGTTGAGGCGCCAGTTCTTGTTTTGAAGAGTCAGTTCTTTCGATGAAGAATCAGGTCTTTTAATGAAGAGGCAGTTTTGCGATGAAGAGTCAGTTCTTGCGATGAAGAGTAAGTTCTTGGAATGAAGAGTCATTTCTTGTGATGAAGAGCCGGTTCTTGCGATGAAGAGCAAGTTCTTGCGATGAAGAGTCAGTTCTTGCGATGAAGAATCAGTTCTTGTTATGAAGAGTAAGTTCTTTTGATGAAGAGTCAGTTCTGATGAAAAGTCAGTTCTTGTGATGAAGAGTCTTGTTCTGGCGATGAAGAGTCAGTTTTTGCGATGAAGTGTAAGTTCTTGAGATGAATTTAGTTCTTATGATGAAAAGTCAGTTCTTGTTAGGAAGAGTCAGTTCTTGTCGAGAAGAGTAAGTTCTTGTGACAAGAGACAGTTCGTGTGATGAAGAGGCAGTTCTTGTTACGAAGAGCCAGTTCTTGCGGTGAACAGATAGTTCTGGTGATGAACAGCCAGTTCTTGTTTTGAGTAATCAGTTCTTGTGATGAAGAGTCAGTTCATGTGATGAAGAGTCAGTTCATGTGATGAAGAGTCAGTTCTTGTTATGAAGAGTCAGTTCTTTTGATGAAGAATCAGTTCTTGTGATGAAGAGACAGTTTTTGCGATGAAGAGTCTGTTTTTGCGTTGAAGAATCGGTTCGTGCGATGAAGTGTCAGTTCTTGTTATGAAGAGTCAGGTCATTGATGAAGAGTCAGTTCCTGTGATGAAGAGTCTGTTCTTACGATGAATAATCAGTTCTTTTAATGACGACACAGTTCTTGCGATGAAGAGTCAGTTCTTGCAACAAGGAGTCAGTTCTTGTGATGAAGAGCCAGTTCTTGCGATGAAGAGCCAGTTCTTATGATGAAGAGTCAGTTCTTGTTATGAAGAGCCAGTTATTGCAATGAAGAGTCTGTATTTGTTATGAAGGGCCAGTTCTTGTGATGGAGTCAGTTCTGATAAAGGGCCAGTTCTTGTGATGAAGAGTCAGTTCTTGCGATGAAGAGCAAGTTTTTCCATTGAAGAGCCAGTCCTTGTGATGAAGGGCCAGTTCTTGTTAGGAAGAGCCAATTCTTGTGGTGAAGAGTTTGTTCTTGTGATGAACAGTCAGTTCTTGTTTTGATTAATCAGATCTTGTAATGAAGTGTCAGTACTTGTGATGAAGAGTCAGTTCTTGTGATGAAAAGTCAGTTCTTGTTATGAAGGGTCAGTTCTTGCGAAGAAGAGGCAGTTCTTGCGACGAAGAGTCAGTTCTTGTTATGAAGAGTTAGCTCTTGTGATGAAGGTAAGTTCTTGTTATGAAGAGTCAGTTTTTGTTATGAAGAGTACGTTCTTGTTAAGAAGAGTCAGTTCTTTTGATGAAGAGTCAGTTCTTGTGATGAAGAGTCAGTTCTTGTGAGGAAGAGTCAGGTATTGCAATGAAGAGTCAGTCCTTATTATGAAGAGTCAGTTCTGGAGATGAAGAGTCATTCTTGCGATGAAGAGCCAGTTCTTGCGATGAAGAGTGATTCTTGCGATGAAGAGTGTTCGTGTCTTGAGGCGCCAGTTCTTGTTTTGAAGAGTCAGTTCTTTCGATGAAGAATCAGGTCTTTTAATGAAGAGACAGTTTTGCGATGAAGAGTCAGTTCTTGCGATGAAGAGAAGTTCTTGCGACAGAGTCTGTTCTTGTTATGAAAAGCCAGTTCTTTTGGTGTAGAGTCAGTTCTGATCGAGTCAGTTGTTTTGATGAAGAGTCAGTTCTTGTTATGAAGAGTTAGTTCTTGTGATGAAGGGTAAGTTCTTGTTATGAAGAGTCAGTTATTGGTTTGAAGAGTACGTTCTTGTTATGAAGAGTCAGTTCTTTTGATGAAGAGTCAGTTCTTGTGATGAAGAGTCAGTTCTTGCGATGAAGAGTCAGTTATTGCGATGAAGAGTCAGTTCTTGTGATCAAGAGTCAGTTCTTGCAAAAAAGAGTCAGTTCTTGCGATGAAGAGTCTGTTCTTGTTATGAAGAGTCAGTTCTTATGAGGAAGCGTCAGTTCTTGCTATGATGAGTCTGTTCTTGGGATGAAGAGTGATTCTTGCGTTGAAGAGTGTTGTTGTGTTGAGGAGCCAGTTCTTGTTTTGAAGAGTCAGTTCTTTCGACGAAGAATCAGGTCTTTTAATGAAGAGACAGTTTTGCGATGAAGAGTCAGTTCTTGCGATGAAGAGTCAGTTTTTGCAATGAAGAGTCATTTCTTGTGAAGAAGAGCCGGTTCTTGCGATGCGATGAAGAGAAAGTTCTTGCGATCAAGAGTCAGTTCTTGCGATGAAAAATCAGTTCTTGATAAGAATAGTAAGTTCTTTCGAAGAAGAGTGAGTTCTGATGAAAAGTCAGTTCTGGCGATGAAGAGTCGGTTCTGGCGATGAAGAGTCAGTTTTTGGATGAAGTGTAAGTTCATGAGATGAAGTTAGTTCTTATGATGAAGAGTCAGTTCTTGTGATGAAGAGGCAGTTCTTGTTACGAAGAGCCAGTTCTTGTGGTGAACAGATAGTTCTTGTGATGAACAGCCAGGTCTTGTTTTGAGTAATCAGTTCTTGTGATGAAGATTCAGTTCATGTGATGAAGGGTCAGTTCTTGCGAAGAAGAGGCAGTTCTTGCGACGAAGAGTCTGTTCTTGTTATGAAGAGTGAGTTCTTTTGATGAAGAGTCAGTTCTGGTGGTGAAGAGTAAGTTCTTGCAATGAATTGTCAGTTTTTGGGTTGAAGAGTCGGTTCGTGCGATGAAGTGTCAGTTCTTGATATGAAGAGTCAGGTCTTTGATGAAGAGTCAGTTCTTGTGATGAAGAGTCAGTTCTTGTGATGGAGAGTCAGTTCTTGTGATTAAGAGTCAGTTCTTGCGATGAATATTCAGTTCTTTTATTGACGACACAGTTCTTGCGATGAAGAGTCAGTTCTTGCAATGAGGAGTCAGTTCGTGTGATGAAGAGCCAGTTCTTGCGATGAAGATCCAGCTCTTATGATGAAGAATCAGTTCTTGTGATGAAGAGCAAGTTATTGCTATGAAGAGTCTGCTCTTGTTAAGAAGAGCCAGTTCCTGTGATGGAGTCAGTTCTGATGAAGAGCCAGTTCTCGTGATGAAGAGTCAGTTCTTGCGATGAAGAGTAAGTTTTTGCATTGAAAAGTCAGTCCTTGCGATGAAGTGTCAGTTCTTGTTATAGAGAGTAAGTTCTTATGAATAGTAAGTTATCTTGATGAAGAGTCAGTTGTTATGAAGAGCCATTTGTAATGAAGAGTCAGTTCATGTTGTGAAGAGTCAGTTTTTGCGATGAAGAATCAGTTATTTTGATGAAGAAACCATTCTTGCGATGAAGAGTCAGTTCTTGTGATGAAAGTCAGTTCTTGTGGTGAAGAGTTAGTTTTTGCGATAAAGAGTCTGTTCTTGTGTTGAAGAGTCAGTTCTTGTTTTGAACAGATAGTTCTTGCGTCGAAGAAGCAGTTCTTTTGATGAAGAGACAGTTCTTGTTAGGAAGAGTCAGTTCTTGTCATAAGAGACAGTTCTTGTGATGAAGAGGCAGTTCTTGTTGCGAAGAGCCAGTTCTTGTGGTGAAGAGATAGTTCTTGTGATGAACAGACAGTTCTTGTTTTGAATAATCAGTTCTTGTGATGAACAGTTAGTTCATGTGACGAAGAGTCAGTTCTTGTAATGAAGTGTCAGTTCTTGTTATGAAGAGTCAGTTCTTTTGATGAAGAGTCAGTTCTTGTGATGAAGAGTGAGTTCTTGCGATTATGAGTCTTTTTTGCGTTGAAGAGTCGGTTCGTGCGATGAAGTGTCAGTTCTTGTTACGAAGAGTCAGGTCTTTGATGAAGAGTCAGTTCTTGTGATGAAGAATCTCTACTTACGATGAATAATCAGTTCTTTTAATGAAGACACAGTTCTTGTGATGAAGAGTCAGTTCTTGCAATAAGGAGTCAGTTCTTGTGATGAAGAGCCAGTTCTCGCGATGAAGAGCCAGTTCTTATGATGAAGAGTCAGTTCTTGTTATGAAGAGCCAGTTATTGCGATGAAGAGTCTGTTCTTGTTATGAAGAGCCAGTTCTTGTGATGGAGCCAGTTTTGATAGAGAGCCGGTTCTTGTGATGAAGAGTCAGTTCTTGTTATGAAGAGTCAGTTCCTATGAGGAAGAGACAGTTCTTGTTATGAAGAGTGAGTTCTTGTTATGAAGAGTCAGTTCTTGTCATAAGAGTCAGTCCTTGTGATGAAGGGCCAGTTCTTGTTAGGAAGAGCCAATTCTTGTGGTGAAGAGTTAGTTCTTGTGATGAACAGTCAGTTCTTGTTTTAATTAACTAGTTCTTGTGATGAAGAGTCAGTTCGTGTGATGATTAGTCAGCTATTGAGATGAAGAGTCAGTTCTTGTGATGAAGAGTCAGTTCTGGCGAAGAGTAAGTTCTTGCGACAGAGTCTGTTCTTGTTATGAAAAGCCAGTTCTTTTGGTGTAGAGTCAGTTCTGATGGAGTCAGTTGTTTTGATGAAGAGTCAGTTCTTGTTATGAATAGTTAGCTCTTGTGATGAAGGGTAAGTTCTTGTTATGAAGAGTCAGTTATTGATATGAAGATTACGTTCTTGTTAAGAAGAGTCAGTTCTTTTGATGAAGAGTCTGTTCTTGTGATGAAGAGTCAGTTCTTGTGATGAAGAGTCAGTTATTGCGATGAAGAGTCAGTTCTTGTGATCAAGAGTCAGTTCTTGCGAAGAAGAGTCAGTTCTTGCGATGAAGAGTCTGTTCTTGTTATGAAGAGCCAGTTCTTATGATGAAGCATCAGTTATTGCTATGATGAGTCAGTTCTTGTGATGAAGAGTTAGTTCTTGCGATGTAGAGTCTGTTCTTGCGATGAAGAGTGATTCTTGCGTTGAAGAGTGTTCTTGTGTTGAGGAGCCAGTTCTTGTTTTGAAGAGTCAGTTCTTTCGATGAAGAATCAGGTCTTTTAATGAAGAGACAGTTTTGCGATGAAGAGTCAGTTCTTGCGATGAAGAATCAGTTCTTGTTATGAAGAGTAAGTTCTTTCGATGAAGAGTCAGTTCTGATGAAAAGTCAGTTCTTGCGATGAAGAGTCGGTTCTGGCGATGAAGAGTCAGTTTTTGCGATGAAGTGTAAGTTCATGAGATGAAGTTAGTTCTTATGATGAAGCGTCAGCTCTTGTCACAAGAGGCAGTTCTTGTGATGAAGAGGCAGTTCTTGTTACGAATAGCCAGTTCTTGTGGTGAACAGATAGTTCTTGTCATGAACAGCCAGTTCTTGTTTTGGGTAATCATTTCTTGTGATGAAGATTCAGTTCATGTGATGAAGAGTCAGTTCTTGTTATGAAGAGTCAGTTCTTTTGATGAAGAGTCAGTTCTTGTGATGAAGAGTCAGTTCTTGCGATGAAGAGTCTGTTTTTGCGTTGAAGAGTCGGTTCGTGCGATGAAGTGTCAGTTCTTGTTATGAAGAGTCAGGTCTTTGATGAAGAGTCAGTTCCTGTGATGAAGAGTCTGTTCTTACGATGAATAATCAGTTCTTTTAATGACGACACAGTTCTTGCGATGAAGAGTCAGTTCTTGCAACAAGGAGTCAGTTCTTGTGATGAAGAGCCAGTTCTTGCGATGAAGAGCCAGTTCTTATGATGAAGTCAGTTCTTGTTATGAAGAGCCAGTTATTGCAATGAAGAGTCTGTTCTTGTTATGAAGTGCCAGTTCTTGTGATGGAGTCAGTTCTGATAAAGAGCCAGTTCTTGTGATGAAGAGTCAGTTCATGCGATGAAGAGTAAGTTTTTGCATTGAAGAGCCAGTCCTTGTGATGAAGGGCCAGTTCTTGTTAGGAAGAGCCAATTCTTGTGGTGAAGAGTTAGTTCTTGTGATGAACAGTCAGTTCTTGTTTTGATTAATCAGTTCTTGTGATGAAGTGTCAGTACTTGTGATGAAGAGTCAGTTCTTGTTATGAAGGGTCAGTTCTTGCGAAGAAGAGGCAGTTGTTGAGACGAAGAGTCAGTTCTTGTTATGAAGAGTTAGCTCTTGTGATGAAGGGTAAGTTCTTGTTATGAAGAGTCAGTTTTTGTTATGAAGAGTACGTTCTTGTTAAGAAGAGTCAGTTCTTTTGATGAAGAGTCAGCTCTTGTGATGAAGAGTCAGTCCTTGTGATGAAGAGTCAGTTATTGCAATGAAGAGTCAGTCGTTATTATGAAGAGTCAGTTCTGGAGATGAAGAGTCATTTTTGCGATGAAGAGCCAGTTCTTGCGATGAAGAGTGATTCTTGCGATGAAGAGTGTTCGTGTGTTGAGGCGCCAGTTCTTGTTTTGAAGAGTCAGTTCTTTCGATGAAGAATCAGGTCTTTTAATGAAGAGACAGTTTTGCGATGAAGAGTCAGTTCTTGCGATGAAGAGTAAGTTCTTGCAATGAAGAGTCATTTCTTGTGATGAAGAGCCGGTTCTTGCGATGAAGAGCAAGTTCTTGCGATGAAGAGTCAGTTCTTGCGATGAAGAATCAGTTCTTGTTATGAAGAGTAAGTTCTTTTGATGAAGAGTCAGTTCTGATGAAAAGTCAGTTCTTGTGATGAAGAGTCTTGTTCTGGCGATGAAGAGTCAGTTTTTGCGATGAAGTGTAAGTTCTTGAGATGAATTTAGTTCTTATGATGAAGAGTCAGTTCTTGTTAGGAAGAGTCAGTTCTTGTCGAGAAGAGTAAGTTCTTGTGACAAGAGACAGTTCGTGTGATGAAGAGGCAGTTCCTGTTACGAAGAGCCAGTTCTTGCGGTGAACAGATAGTTCTGGTGATGAACAGCCAGTTCTTGTTTTGAGTAATCAGTTCTTGTGATGAAGAGTCAGTTCATGTGATGAAGAGTCAGTTCATGTGATGAAGAGTCAGTTCTTGTTATGAAGAGTCAGTTCTTTTGATGAAGAATCAGTTCTTGTGATGAAGAGTCAGTTTTTGCGATGAAGAGTCTGTTTTTGCGTTGAAGAGTCGGTTCGTGCGATGAAGTGTCAGTTCTTGTTATGAAGAGTCAGGTCATTGATGAAGAGTCAGTTCCTGTGATGAAGAGTCTGTTCTTACGATGAAAAATCTGTTCTTTTAATGACGACACAGTTCTTGCGATGAAGAGTCAGTTCTTGCAACAAGGAGTCAGTTCTTGTGATGAAGAGCCAGTTCTTGCAATGAAGAGTCTGTTGTTGTTATGAAGTGCCAGTTCTTGTGATGGAGTCAGTTCTGATAAAGGGCCAGTTCTTGTGATGAAGAGCCAGTCCTTGTGATGAAGGGCCAGTTCTTGTTAGGAAGAGCCAATTCTTGTGGTGAAGAGTTAGTTCTTGTGATGAACAGTCAGTTCATGTTTTGATTAATCAGATCTTGTAATGAAGTGTCAGTACTTGTGATGAAGAGTCAGTTCTTGTGATGAAGAGTCAGTTCTTGTTATGAAGGGTCAGTTCTTGCGAAGAAGAGGCAGTTTTTGCGACGAAGAGTCAGTTCTTGTTATGAAGAGTTAGCTCTTGTGATGAAGGTAAGTTCTTGTTATGAAGAGCCAGTTTTTGTTATGAAGAGTACGTTCTTGTTAAGAAGAGTCAGTTCTTTTGATGAAGAGTCAGTTCTTGTGATGAAGAGTCAGTTCTTGTGAGGAAGAGTCAGTTATTGCAATGAAGAGTCAGTCCTTATTATGAAGAGTCAGTTCTGGAGATGAAGAGTCATTCTTGCGATGAAGAGCCAGTTCTTGCGTTGAAGAGTGATTCTTGCGATGAAGAGTGTTCGTGTGTTGAGGCGCCAGTTCTTGTTTTGAAGAGTCAGTTCTTTCGATGAAGAATCAGGTCTTTTAATGAAGAGACAGTTTTGCGATGAAGAGTCAGTTCTTGCGATGAAGAGTAAGTTCTTGCAATGAAGAGTCATTTCTTGTGATGAAGAGCCGGTTCTTGCGATGAAGAGCAAGTTCTTGCGATGAAGAATCAGTTCTTGCGATGAAGAATCAGTTCTTGTTATGAAGAGTAAGTTCTTTTGATGAAGAGTCAGTTCTGATGAAAAGTCAGTTCTTGTGATGAAGAGTCGGTTCTGGCGATGAAGAGTCAGTTTTTGCGATGAAGTGTAAGTTCTTGAGATGAATTTAGTCCTTGTGATGAAGGGCCAGTTCTTGTTAGGAAGAGCCAATTCTTGTGGTGAAGAGTTAGTACTTGTGATGAAGAGTCAGTTCTTGTGATGAAGAGTCGGTTCTTGTTATGAAGGGTCAGTTCTTGCGAAGAAGAGGCAGTTGTTGCGACGAAGAGTCAGTTCTTGTTATGAAGAGTTAGCTCTTGTGATGAAGGGTAAGTTCTTGTTATGAAGAGTCAGTTTTTGTTATGAAGAGTACGTTCTTGTTAAGAAGAGTCAGTTCTTTTGATGAAGAGTCAGCTCTTGTGATGAAGAGTCAGTTCTTGTGATGAAGAGTCAGTTATTGCAATGAAGAGTCAATCCTTATTATGAAGAGTCAGTTCTAGAGATGAAGAGTCATTCTTGCGATGAAGAGCCAGTTCTTGCGATGAAGAGTGATTCTTGCGATGAAGAGTGTTCGTGTGTTGAGGCGCCAGTTCTTGTTTTGAAGAGTCAGTTCTTTCGATGAAGAATCAGGTCTTTTAATGAAGAGACAGAAGATTCAGTTCTTGCGATGAAGAGTAAGTTCTTGCAATGAAGAGTCATTTCTTGTGATGAAGAGCCGGTTCTTGCGATGAAGTGTCAGTTCTTGCGATGAAGAATCAGTTCTTGTTATGAAGAGTAAGTTCTTTTGATGAAGAGTCAGTTCTGATGAAAAGTCAGTTCTTGTGATGAAGAGTCGGTTCTGGCGATGAAGAGTCAGTTTTTGCGATGAAGTGTAAGTTCTTGAGATGAATTTAGTTCTTATGATGAAGAGTCAGTTCTTGTTAGGAAGAGTCAGTTCTTGTCGAGAAGAGTAAGTTCTTGTGACAAGAGACAGTTCGTGTGATGAAGAGGCAGTTCTTGTTACGAAGAGCCAGTTCTTGCGGTGAACAGATAGTTCTGGTGATGAACAGCCAGTTCTTGTTTTGAGTAATCAGTTCTTGTGATGAAGAGTCAGTTCATGTGATGAAGATTCAGTTCATGTGATGAAGAGTCAGTTCTTGTTATGAAGAGTCAGTTCTTTTGATGAAGAGTCAGTTCTTGTGATGAACAGTCAGTTTTTGCGATGAAGAGTCGGTTCGTGCGATGAAGTGTCAGTTCTTGTTATGAAGAGTCAGGTCATTGATGAAGAGTCAGTTCCTGTGATGAAGAGTCTGTTCTTACGATGAATAATCAGTTCTTTTAATGACGACACAGTTCTTGCGATGAAGAGTCAGTTCTTGCAACAAGGAGTCAGTTCTTGTGATGAAGAGCCAGTTCTTGCGATGAAGAGCCAGTTCTTATGATGAAGAGTCAGTTCTTGTTATGAAGAGCCAGTTATTGCAATGAAGTCTGTTCTTGTTATGAAGTGCCAGTTCTTGTGATGGAGTCAGTTCTGATAAAGGGCCAGTTCTTGTGATGAAGAGTCAGTTCTTGCGATGAAGAGTAAGTTTTTGCATTGAAGAGCCAGTCCTTGTGATGAAGGGCCAGTTATTGTTAGGAAGAGCCAATTCTTGTGGTGAAGAGTTAGTTCTTGTGATTAACAGTCAGTTCTTGTTTTGATTAATCAGTTCTTGTAATGAAGTGTCAGTACTTGTGATGAAGAGTCAGTTCTTGTGATGAAGAGTCAGTTCTTGTTATGAAGGGTCAGTTCTTGCGAAGAAGAGGCAGTTCTTGCGACGAAGAGTCAGTTCTTGTTATGAAGAGTTATCTCTTGTGATCAAGGTGTGTTCTTGTTATGAAGAGTCAGTTCTTGTAATGAAGAGTCAGTTCTTGTTATGAAGAGTCAGTTCTAGCGAAGAAGAGTCTGTTCTTGTTATGAAGAGTGAGTTCTTGTTATGAAGGGTCAGTTCTTTTGATGAAGAGTCAGTTCTTGTGATGAAGAGTCAGTTCTTGCGATAAAGAGTCAGTTTTTGCGTTGAAGAGTCGGTTCGTGCGATGAAGTGTCAGTTCTTGTTATGAAGAGGCAGGTCTTTGATGAAGATTCAGTTCTTGTGATGAAAATCTGTTCTTACGATGAATAATCAGTTCTTTTAATGACGGCACAGTTCTTGCGATGAAGAGTCAGTTCTTGCAATAAGGAGACAGTTGTTGTGATGAACATCCAGTTCTTGCGATGAAGAGCCAGTTCTTATGATGAAGAGTCAGTTCTTGTTATGAAGAGCCAGTTCTTTTGATGAAGAGTCAGTTCTTATGATGAAGAATCAGTGCTTCTGATGAGGAGTCAGTTCTTATGAGGAAGAGACAGTCCTTGTGATGAAGGGCCAGTTCTTGTTAGGAAGAGCCAATTCTTGTGGTGAAGAGTTAGTTCTTGTGATGAACAGTCCTTGTTTTGATCAATCAGTTCTTGTGATGAAGACTCAGTTGTGATGATTAGTCAGTTATTGAGATGAAGAGTCAGTTCTTGTGATGAAGAGTCAGTTCTGGCGAAGAGTCAGTTCTTGCGACAGAGTCTGTTCTTGTTATGAAAAGCCAGTTCTTTTTGTGTAGAGTCAGTTCTGATGGAGTCAGTTGTTTTGAGGAAGAGTCAGTTCTTGTTATGAAGAGTTAGCTCTTGTGATGAAGGGTAAGTTCTTGTTATGAAGAGTCAGTTTTTGTTATGAAGAGTACGTTCTTGTTAAGAAGAGTCAGTTCTTTTGATGAAGAGTCAGTTCTTGTGATGAAGAGTCAGTTCTTGTGATGAAGAGTCAGTTATTGCGATGAAGAGTCAGTTCTTGTGATCGAGTCAGTTCTTGCGAAGAAGAGTCAGTTCTTGCGATGAAGAGACTGTTCTTGTTATGAAGAGCCAGTTCTTATGATGAAGCATCAGTTCTTGCTATGATGAGTCAGTTCTTGTAATGAAGAGTTAGTTCTTGCGATGTAGAGTCTGTTCTTGCGATGAAGAGTGATTCTTGCGTTGAAGAGTGTTCTTGTGTTGAGGAGCCAGTTCTTGTTTTGAAGAGTCAGTTCTTTCGATGAAGAATCAGGTCTTTTAATGAAGAGACAGTTTTGCGATGAAGACTCAGTTCTTGCGATGAAGAGTCATTTCTTGTGATGAAGAGCCGGTTCTTGCGATGAAGAGCAAGTTCTTGCGATGAAGAGTCAGTTCTTGCGATGAAGAATCAGTTCTTGTTATGAAGAGTAAGTTCTTTCGATGAAGAGTCAGTTCTGATGAAAAGTCAGTTCTTGCGATGAAGAGTCGGTTCTGGCGATGAAGAGTCAGTTTTTGCGATGAAGTGTAAGGTCAAGAGATGAAGTTAGTTCTTATGATGAAGAGTCAGTTCATGTCACAAAAGACAGTTCTTGTGATGAAGAGGCAGTTCTTGTTACGAAGAGCCTGTTCTTGTGGTGAACAGATAGTTCTTGTGATGAAGAGCCAGTTCTTGTTTTGGGTAATCATTTCTTGTGATGAAGATTCAGTTCATGTGATGAAGAGTCAGTTCTTGTGATGAAGAGTCAGTTCTTGTTATGAAGGGTCAGTTCTTTTGATGAAGAGTCAGTTCTTGTGATGAAGAGTCAGTTCTTGTTACGAAGAGCCTGTTCTTGTGGTGAACAGATAGTTCTTGTGATGAAGAGCCAGTTCTTGTTTTGGGTAATTATTTCTTGTGATGAAGATTCAGTTCATGTGATGAAGAGTCAGTTCTTGTGATGAAGAGTCAGTTCTTGTTATGAAGGGTCAGTTCTTTTGATGAAGAGTCAGTTCTTGTGATGAAGAGTCAGTTCCTGCGATGAAGAGTCAGTTTTTGCGTTGAAGAGCCGGTTCGTGCGACGAAGTGTCAGTTCTTGTTATGAAGAGTCAGTGCTTGTGATTAAGAGTCAGTTCTTGCGATGAATAATCAGTTCTTTTAATGACGACACAGTTCTTGCGATGAAGAGTCAGTTCTTGCAATGAGGAGTCAGTTCTTCTAATGAAGAGCCAGTTCTTGCGATGAAGATCCAGCTCTTATGATGAAGAGTCGGTTCTTGTGATGAAGAGCCAGTTATTGCTATGAAGAGTCTGTTCTTGTTATGAAGAGCCAGTTCTTGTGATGGAGTCAGTTCTGATGAAGAGCATGTTTTCGTGATGAAGAGTCAGTTCTTGCGATGAAGAGTAAGTTTTTGCATTGAAGAGTCAGTCATTGCAATGAAGGGTCAGTTCTTGTTATGAAGAGTAAGTTCTTATGAATAGTAAGTTATCTTGATGAAGAGTGAGTTGTTATGAAGAGCCAGTTGTGATGAAGAGTCAATTCATGTTGTGAAGAGTCAGTTTTTGCGATGAAGAATCAGTTATTTTGATGAAGAAACCATTCTTGCGATGAAGAGTCAGTTCTTGTGATGAAAGTCAGTTCTTGTGGTGAAGAGTTAGTTCTTGCGATGAAGAGTCTCTTCTTGTGCTGAAGAGTCAGTTTTTGTTTTGAACAGTCAGTTCTTGCGTCGAAGAAGCAGTTATTTGATGGAGAGAAAGTTCTTGTTAGGAAGAGTCAGTTCTTGTCATGAAGAGTAAGTTCTTGTCATAAGAGACAGTTCTTGTGATGAAGAGGCAGTTCTTGTTGCGAAGAGCCAGTTCTTGTGGTGAAGAGATAGTTCTTGTGATGACCAGTCAGTTCTTGTTTTGAATAATCAGTTCTTGTGATGAACAGTCAGTTCTTGTGACGAAGAGTCAGTTCTTGTATTGAAGAGTCAGTTCTTGTGATGAAGAGTCAGTTGTTGCGATGAAGAGTCTGTTTTTGCGTTAAAGAGTCGGTTCGTGCGATGAAGTGTCAGTTCTTGTTAGGAAGAGTCAGCTCTTTGATGAAGAGTCAGTTATTGTGATGAAGAGTGTGTTCTTACGATGAATAATCAGTTCTTTTATTGACGACACAGTTCTTGCGATGAAGAGTCAGTTCTTGCAATAGGGAGTCAGTTCTTGAGATGAAGAGCCAGTTCTTGCGATGAAGAGCCAGTTCTTATGATGACGATTCAGTTCTTGTTATGAAGAGCCAGTTATTGCGATGAAGAGTCTGTTCTTGTTATGAAGTGCCAGTTCTTGTGATGGAGTCAGTTCTGATAAAGAGCCAGTTCTTGTGATGAAGAGTCAGTTCTTGCGATGAAGAGTACGTTTTTCCATTGAAGAGTCAGTCCTTGCGATGAAGTCAGTTCTTGTTATGAAGAGTCAGTTCTTTTGATGAAGAGTCAGTTCTTGTTAGGAGGAGCCAATTCCTGTGGGGAAGAGTTAGTTCTTGTGATGAACAGTCAGTTCTTGTTTTGATTAATCAGTTCTTGTGATGAAGTGTCAGTACATGTGATGAAGAGTCAGTTCTTGTGATGAAGAGTCAGTTATTGAGATGAAGAGTCAGTTCTTGTGATGAAGAGTCAGTTCTGGCGAAGAGTCAGTTCTTGCGACAGAGTCTGTTCTTGTTATGAAAAGCCAGTTCATGTGGTGTAGAGTCAGTTCTGATGGAGTCATTTGTTTTGCTGAAGAATCAGTTCTTGTTATGAAGAGTTAGTTCTTGTGATGAAGGGTAAGTTCTCGTCATGAAGAGTCAGGTATTGTTATGAAGTGTATGTTCTTGTTATGAAGAGTCAGTTCTTGTGATGAAGAGTCAGTTATTGCGATGAAGCGTCAGTTCTTGCGATGAAGAGCAAGTTCTTGCGATGAAGAGTCAGTTCTTGCGATGAAGAATCATTTCTTTTGAATATATATGTTCTTGTGATGAAGAGTCAGTTCTTATTTTAAAGAGTCAGTTCTTGCCATGAAGAGTCAGCTCTAATTATTAGGAAGAATCAGTCATTGTGATCATGAGTCAGTTCTTGTTATGAAGAGTAAGTTCTTTTGATGAAGAGTCAGTTCTTCTGAAGAAAAGTCAGTTCTTGCGATGAAGAGTCAGTTCTGGCGATGAAGAGTCAGTTTTTACGATGAAGTGTAAATTCATGAGATGAAGTCAGTTCTTATTAGGAAGAGTCAGTTATTGTCATGAAATGTAAGTTCTTGTCACAAGAGACAGTTCTTGTGATGAAGAGGCAGTTCTTGTTATGAATAGCCAGTTCTGTGGTGAACAGATAGTTCTTGTGATGAACAGCCAGTTCTTGTTTTGAGTAATCGTTTCTTGTGATGAAGAGTCAGTTCATGTGATGAAGAGTCAGTTCTTGTGTTGAAGAGTCAGTCCTTATTATGAAGAGTGAGTTCTGGAGATGAAGAGTCATTCTTGCGATGAAGAGCCAGTTCTTGCGATGAAGAGTGATTCTTGCGATGAAGAGTGTTCGTGTGTTGAGGCGCCAGTTCTTGTTTTGAAGAGTCAGTTATTTCGATAAAGAATCAGGTCTTTTAATGAAGAGACAGTTTTGCGATGAAGAATCAGTTCTTGCGATGAAGAGTAAGTTCTTGCAATGAAGAGTCTTTTCTTGTGATGAAGAGCCGGTTCTTGCGATGAAGAGCAAGTTCTTGAGATGAATTTAGTTCTTATGATGAAGAGTCAGTTCTTGTTAGGAAGAGTCAGTTCTTGTCATGAAGAGTAAGTTCTTGTGACAAGAGACAGTTCGTGTGATGAAGAGGCAGTTCTTGTTACGAAGAGCCAGTTCTTGCGGTGAACAGATAGTTCATGTAATGAACAGCCAGTTCTTGTTTTGAGTAATCAGTTCTTGTGATGAAGAGTCAATTCATGTGATGAAGAGTCAGTTCATGTGATGAAGAGTCAGTTCTTGTGATGAAGAGTCAGTTCTTGTTATGAAGGGTCAGTTCTTGCGAGGAAGAGGCAGTTCTTGCGACGAAGAGTCTGTTCTTGTTATGAAGAGTGAATTCTTGTTATGAAGAGTCAGTTCTTTTGATGAAGAGTCAGTTCTTGTGATGGAGAGTCAGTTATTGCGATAAAGAGTCAGTTCTTGTGATCAAGAGTCAGTTCTTGCGAAGAAGAGTCAGTTCTTGCGATGAAGAGCCTGTTCTTGTTATGAAGAGTCAGTTCTTATAATGAAGCGTCAGTTCTTGTGATGAAGAGCCGGTTCTTGCGATGAAGAGCAAGTTCTTGCGATGAAGAGTCAGTTCTTGCGATGAAGATTCATTTCTTTTTAATAAGTCAGTTCTTGTGATGAAGACTCAGTTCTTATTATAGAGTCAGTTCTTGCGATGAAGAGTCAGCTCTAATTATTAAGAAGAATCAGTCATTATGATCAAGAGTCAGTTCTTGTTATGAAGAGTAAGTTCTTTTGATGAAGAGTCAGTTCTTCTGATGAAAAGTCAGTTCTTGCGATGAAGAGTCAGTTCTGGCGATGAAGAGTCAGGTATTGTCATGAAGAGTAAGTTCTTGTCACAAGAGACAGTTCATATGATGAAGGGGCAGTTCTTGTTACGAAGAGCCAGTTCTGTGGTGAACAGATAGTTCTTGCGATGAACAGCCAGTTCTTGTTTTGAGTAATCAGTTCTTGTGATGAAGAGTCAGTTCTTGTGATGAAGAGTGAGTTCTTGTTATGAAGGTTCAGTTCTTGCGAAGAAGAGGCAGTTCTTGCGACGAAGAGTCTGTTCTTGTTTTGAAGAGTGAGTTCTTGTTATGAAGAGCCAGTTCTTTTGATGAAGAAACAGTTCTTGTGATGAAGAGTCAGTTCTTGCGATGAAGAGTCAGTTTTTGCGTTGAAGAGTCGGTTCGTGCGATGAAGTATCAGTTCTTGTTATGAAGAGTCAGGTCTTTGATGAAGAGTCAGTTTTTGTGATGAAGAGTCGTTTCTTGTGATGAAGAGCCGGTTCTTGCGATGAAGAGCAAGTTCTTGCGATGAAGAGTCAGTTCTTGCGATGAAGAATCAGTTCTTGTTATGAAGAGTAAGTTCTTTTGATGAAGAGTCAGTTCTGATGAAAAGTCAGTTCTTGCGGTGAAGAGTCGGTTCTGGCAATGAAGAGTCAGTTTTTGCGATGAAGTGTAAGTTCTTGAGATGAAGTTAGTTCTTATGATGAAGAGTCAGTTCTTGTTAGGAAGAGTCAGTTGTTGAAATGAAGAGTAAGTTCTTGTGGCAAGAGACAGTTCTTGTGATGAAGAGGCAGTTCTTGTTACGAAGAGCCAGTTCTTGTGGTGAACAGATAGTTCTTGTGATGAACAGCCAGTTCTTGTTTTGAGTATTCAGTTCTTGTGATGAAGAGTCAGTTCTTGTTATGAAGAGTCAGTTCTTGCGATGAAGAGTCTGTTTTTGCGTTGAAGAGTCGGTTCGTGCGATGAAGAGTCAGTTCTTGTTATGAAGAGTCAGGTCTTTGATGAAGAGTCAGTTCTTGTGATGAAGAGTCTGTTCTTACGATGATTAATCAGTTCTTTTAATGACGACACAGTTCTTGCGATGAAGAGTCAGTTCTTGCAACAAGGAGTCAGTTCTTGTGATGAAGAGCCAGTTCTTGCGATGAAGAACCAGTTCTTATGATGAAGAGTCAGTTCTTGTTATGAAGAGCCAGTTATTGCAATGAAGAGTCTGTTCTTGTTATGAAGTGCCAGTTCTTGTGATGGAGTCAGTTCTGATAAAGAGCCAGTTCTTGTGATGAAGAGTCAGTTCTTGCGATGAAGAGTAAGTTTTTGCATTGAAGAGTCAGTCCTAGTGATGAAGGGCCAGTTCTTGTTAGGAAGAGCCAATTCTTGTGGTGAAGGGATAGTTCTTGTGATGAACAGTCAGTTCTTGTTTTGATTAATCAGTTCTTGTGATAAAGTGTCAGTACTTGTGATGAAGAGTCAGTTCTTGTGATGAAGAGTCAGTTATTGAGATGAAGAGTCAGTTCTTGTGATGAAGAGTCAGTTCTGGCGAAGAGTCAGTTCTTGCGACAGAGTCTGTTCTTGTTATGAAAAGCCAGTTCATGTGGTGTAGAGTCAGTTCTGATGGAGTCAGTTGTTTTGCTGAAGAGTCAGTTCTTGTGATGAAGGGTAAGTTCTCGTCATGAAGAGTCAGTTATTGTTATGAAGCGTACGTTCTTGTTATGAAGAGTCAGTTCTTGTGATGAAGAGTCAGTTATTGCGATGAAGCGTCAGTTCTTGCGATGAAGAGTCAGTTCTTGTGATGAAGAGCCGGTTCTTGCGATGAAGAGCAAGTTCTTGCGATGAAGAGTCAGTTCTTGCGATGAAGAATCATATCTTTTGAATATGTCAGTTCTTGTGATGAAGAGTCAGTTCTTATTATAAAGAGTCAGTTCTTGCCATGAAGAGTCAGCTCTAATTATTAAGAAGAATCAGTCATTGCGATCAAGAGTCAGTTCTTGTTATGAAGAGTAAGTTCTTTGGATGAAGAGTCAGTTCTTCTGATGAAAAGTCAGTTCTTGCGATGAAGAGTCAGTTCTGGCCTGGCGATGAAGAGTCAGTTTTTGCGATGAAGTGTAAATTCATGAGATGAAGTCAGGTCTTATGATGAAGAGTCAGTTCTTATTAGGAAGAGTCAGTTCTTGTTATGAAGAGTAAGTTCTTGTCACAAGAGACAGTTCTTGTTATGAAGAGCCAGTTCTGTGGTGAACAGATAGTTCTTGTGATGAACAGCCAGTTCTTGTTTTGAGTAATCAGTTCTTGAGATGAAGAGTCAGTTCATGTGATGAAGAGTCAGTTCTTGTGTTGAAGAGTCAGTTCTTGTTATGAAGGTTCAGTTCTTGCGAAGAAGAGGCAGTTCTTGCGACGAAGAGTCTGTTCTTGTTATGAAGAGTGAGTTCTTGTTATGAAGAGTCAGTTCTTATGATGAAGAGTCAGTTTTTGCTTTGAAGAGTCAGTTCTTGTGACGAAGAGTCAGTTCTTGTAACGAAGAGTCAGTTCTTGTTATGAAGAGTCAGTTCTTTTGATGAAGAGTCAGTTCTTGTGATGAAGAGTGTGTTCTTACGATGAATAATCAGTTCTTTTATTGACGACACAGTTCTTGCGATGAAGAGTCAGTTCTTGCAATAAGGAGTCAGTTCTTGAGATGAAGAGCCAGTTCTTGCGATGAAGAGCCAGTTCTTATGATGAAGAGTCAGTTCTTGTTATGAAGAGCCAGTTATTGCGATGAAGAGTCTGTTCTTGTTATGAAGTGCCAGTTCTTGTGATGGAGTCAGTTCTGATAAAGAGCCAGTTCTTGTGATGAAGAGTCAGTTCTTGCGATGAAGAGTAAGTTTTTGCATTGAAGAGTCAGTCCTTGCGATGAAGAGTCAGTTCTTGTTATGAAGAGTTAGTTCTTGTGATGAAGAGTCAGTTCTTGCAATGAAGAATCATTTCTTTTGAATAAGTCAGTTCTCGTCATGAAGAGTCTGTTATTGTTATGAAGAGTACGTTCTTGTTATGAAGAGTCAGGTCTTTTGATGAAGAGTCAGTTCTTGTGATGAAGAGTCAGTTATTGCGATGAAGAGTCAGTTCTTGTGATCAAGAGTCAGTTCTTGCAATGAAGAGTCAGTTCTTGTGATGAAGAGCCGGTTCTTGCGATGAAGAGCAAGTTCTTTCGATGAAGAGTCAGTTCTTGCGATGAAGAATCATTTCTTTAGAATAAGTCAGTTTTTGTGATGAAGAGTCAGCTCTTATTATAAAGAGTCAGTTCTTGCTATGAAGAGTCAGCTCTAATTATTAAGAAGAATCAGTCATTATGATCAAGAGTCAGTTCTTGTTATGAAGAGTAAGCTCTTTTGATGAAGAGTCAGTTCTTCTGATGAAAAGTCAGTTCTTGCGATGAAGAGTCAGTTCTGGCGATGAAGAGTCAGTTTTTGCGATGAAGAGTCAGTTCTTGTTAGGAAGAGTCAGTTATTGTCATGAAGAGTAAGTTCTTGTCACAAGAGACAGTTCATGTGATGAAGAGGCAGTTCTTGTTACGAAGAGCCAGTTCTGTGGTGAACAGATAGTTCTTGTGATGAACAGCCAGTTCTTCTTTTGAGTAATCAGTTCTTGTGATGAAGAGTCTCATCATGTGATGAAGAGTCAGTTCTTGTGATCAAGAGTGAGTTCTTGTTATGAAGGTTCAGTTCTTGCGAAGAAGAGGCAGTTCTTGCGACGAAGAGTCTGTTCTTGTTATGAAGAGTGAGTTCTTGTTATGAAGAACCAGTTCTTTTGATGAAGAAACAGTTCTTGTGATGAAGAGTCAGTTCTTGCGATGAAGAGTCAGTTTTTGCTTTGAAGAGTCGGTTCGTGCGATGAAGTATCAGTTCTCGTTATGAAGAGTCAGGTCTTTGATGAAGAGTCAGTTTTTGTGATGAAGAGTCGTTTCTTGTGATGAAGAGCCGGTTCTTGCGATGAAGAGCAAGTTCTTGCGATGAAGAGTCAGTTCTTGTGATGAAGAATCAGTTCTTGTTATGAAGAGTAAGTTCTTTTGATGCAGAGTCAGTTCTGATGAAAAGTCAGTTCTTGCGGTGAAGAGTAGGTTCTGGCAATGAAGAGTCAGGTTTTGCGATGAAGTGTAAGTTCTTGAGATGAAGTTAGTTCTTATGATGAAGAGTCAGTTCTTGTTAGGAAGAGTCAGTTCTTGAAATGAAGAGTAAGTTCTTGTGGCAAGAGACAGTTCTTGTGATGAGGAGGCAGTTCTTGTTACGAAGAGCCAGTTCTTGTGGTGAACAGATAGTTCTTGTGATGAACAGCCAGTTCTTGTTTTGAGTATTCAGTTCTTGTGATGAAGAGTCAGTTCATGTGATGAAGAGTCAGTTCATGTGATGAAGAGTCAGTTCTTGTTATGAAGAGTCAGTTCTTTTGATGAAGAGTCAGTTCTTGTTATGAAGAGTCAGTTCTTGCGATGAAGAGTCTGTTTTTGCGTTGAAGAGTCGGTTCGTGCGATGAAGAGTCAGTTCTTGTTATGAAGAGTCAGGTCTTTGATGAAGAGTCAGTTCTTGTGATGAAGAGTCTGTTCTTACGATGATTAATCAGTTTTTTTAATGACGACACAGTTCTTGCGATGAAGAGTCAGTTCATGCAACAAGGAGTCAGTTCTTCTGATGAAGAGCCAGTTCTTGCGATGAAGAACCAGTTCTTATGATGAAGAGTCAGTTCTTGTTATGAAGAGCCAGTTATTGCAATGAAGAGTCTGTTCTTGTTATGAAGTGCCAGTTCTTGTGATGGAGTCAGTTCTGATAAAGAGCCAGTTCTTGTGATGAAGAGTCAGTTCTTGCGATGAAGAGTAAGTTTTTGCATTGAAGAGCCAGTCCTAGTGATGAAGGGCCAGTTCTTGTTAGGAAGAGCCAATTCTTGTGGTGAAGAGATAGTTCTTGTGATGAACAGTCAGTTCTTGTTTTGATTAATCAGTTCTTGTGATGAAGAGTCAGTTCTTGTGATGAAGAGTCAGTTATTGAGATGAAGAGTCAGTTCTTGTTATGAAAAGCCAGTTCATGTGGTGTAGAGTCAGTTCTGATGGAGTCAGTTGTTTTGCTGAAGAGTCAGTTCTTGTTATGAAGAGTTAGTTCTTGTGATGAAGGGTAAGTTCTCGTCATGAAGAGTCAGTCATTGTTATGAAGAGTACGTTCTTGTTATGAAGAGTCAGTTCTTGTGATGAAGAGTCAGTTATTGCGATGAAGCGTCAGTTCTTGCGATGAAGAGTCAGTTCTTGTGATGAAGAGCCGGTTCTTGCGATGAAGAGCAAGTTCTTGCGATGAAGAGTCAGTTCTTGCGATGAAGAATCATTTCTTTTGAATATGTCAGTTCTTGTGATGAAGAGTCAGTTCTTATTATAAAGAGTCAGTTCTTGCCATGAAGAGTCAGCTCTAATTATTAAGAAGAATCAGTCATTGTGATCAAGAGTCAGTTCTTGTTATGAAGAGTAAGTTCTTTTGATGAAGAGTCAGTTGTTCTGATGAAAAGTCAGTTCTTGCGATGAAGAGTCAGTTCTGGCCTGGCGATGAAGAGTCAGTTTTTGCGATGAAGTATAAATTCATGAGATGAAGTCAGGTCTTATGATGAAGAGTCAGTTCTTATTAGGAAGAGTCAGTTCTTGTTATGAAGAGTAAGTTCTTGTCACAAGAGACAGTTCTTGTTATGAAGAGCCAGTTCTGTGGTGAACAGATAGTTCTTGTGATGAACAGCCAGTTCTTGTTTTGAGTAATCAGTTCTTGAGATGAAGAGTCAGTTCATGTGATGAAGAGTCAGTTCTTGTGTTGAAGAGTCAGTTCTTGTTATGAAGGTTCAGTTCTTGCGAAGAAGAGGCAGTTCTTGCGACGAAGAGTCTGTTCTTGTTATGAAGAGTGAGTTCTTGTTATGAAGAGTCAGTTCTTATGATGAAGAGTCAGTTTTTGCTTTGAAGAGTCAGTTCTTGTAACGAAGAGTCAGTTCTTGTTATGAAGAGTCAGTTCTTTTGAGGAAGAGTCAGTTCTTGTGATGAAGAGTGTGTTCTTACGATGAATAATCAGTTCTTTTAATGACGACACAGTTCTTGCGATGAAGAGTCAGTTCTTGCAATAAGGAGTCAGTTTTTGAGATGAAGAGCCAGTTATTGCGATGAAGAGCCAGTTCTTATGATGAAGAGTCAGTTCTTGTTATGAAGAGCCAGTTATTGCGATGAAGAGTCTGTTCTTGTTATGAAGTGCCAGTTCTTGTGATGGAGTCAGTTCTGATAAAGAGCCAGTTCTTGTGATGAAGAGTCAGTTCTTGCGATGAAGAGTAAGTTTTTGCATTGAAGAGTCAGTCCTTGCGATGAAGAGTCAGTTCTTGCGATGAAGAATCATTTCTTTTGAATAAGTCAGTTCTCGTCATGAAGAGTCTGTTATTGTTATGAAGAGTACGTTCTTGTTATGAAGAGTCAGGTTTTTTGATGAAGAGTCAGTTCTTGTGATGAAGAGTCAGTTATTGCGATGAAGAGTCAGTTCTTGTGATCAAGAGTCAGTTCTTGCGAAGAAGAGTCAGTACTTGCGATGAAGAGCCTGTTCTTGTTATGAAGAGTCAGTTCTTATGATGAAGCGTCAGTTCTTGCAATGAAGAGTCAGTTCTTGTGATGAAGAGCCGGTTCTTGCGCTGAAGAGCAAGTTCTTTCGATGAAGAGTCAGTTCTTGCGATAAGGAGGCAGTTCTTGCGACGAAGAGTCTGTTCTTGTTATGAAGAGTGAGTTCTTGTTATGAAGAGCCAGTTATTTTGATGAAGAAACAGTTCTTGTGATGAAGAGTCAGTTCTTGCGATGAAGAGTCAGTTTTTGCGTTGAAGAGTCGGTTCGTGCGATGAAGTATCAGTTCTTGTTATGAAGAGTCAGGTCTTTGATGAAGAGTCAGTTTTTGTGATGAAGAGTCGTTTCTTGTGATGAAGAGCCGGTTCTTGCGATGAAGAGCAAGTTCTTGCGATGAAGAGTCAGTTCTTGCGATGAAGAATCAGTTCTTGTTATGAAGAGTAAGTTCTTTTGATGAAGAGTCACTTCTGATGAAAAGTCAGTTCTTGCGGTGAAGAGTAGGTTCTGGCAATGAAGAGTCAGTTTTTGCGATGAAGTGTAAGTTCTTGAGATGAAGTTAGTTCTTATGATGAAGAGTCAGTTCTTGTTAGGAAGAGTCAGTTCTTGAAATGAAGAGTAAGTTCTTGTGGCAAGAGACAGTTCTTGTGATGAAGAGGCAGTTCTTGTTACGAAGAGCCAGTTCTTGTGGTAATCAGATAGTTCTTGTGATGAACAGCCAGTTCTTGTTTTGAGTATTCAGTTCTTGTGATGAAGAGTCTCATCATGTGATGAAGAGTCAGTTCTTGTGATGAAGAGTGAGTTCTTGTTATGAAGGTTCAGTTCTTTTGATGAAGAGACAGTTCTTGTGATGAAGAGTCAGTTCTTGCGATTAAGAGTCAGTTTTTGCGTTGAAGAGCCGGTTCGTGCGATGAAGTATCAGTTCTTGTTATGAAGAGTCAGGTCTTTGATGAAGAGTCAGTTTTTGTGATGAAGAGTCAGTTCTTGTAATTAAGAGTCAGTTCTTATGATGAATAATCAGTACTTTTATTGACGACACAGTTCTTGCAATGAAGAGTCAGTTCTTGCAATGAGGAGACAGTTCTTGTTATGAAGAGTGAGTTCTTGTTATGAAGAGCCAGTTCTTGCGATGAAGAGTAAGTTCTTGCACTGAAGAGTCGTTTCTTGTGATGAAGAGCCGGTTCTTGCGATGAGCAAGTTCTTGCGATGAAGAGTCAGTTCTTGCGATGAAGAATCAGTTCTTGTTATGAAGAGTAAGTTCTTTTGATGAAGAGTCAGTTCTAATGAAAAGTCAGTTCTTGCGGAGAAGAATCGGTTCTGGCAATGAAGAGTCAGTTTTTGCGATGAAGTGTAAGTTCTTGAGATGAAGTTAGTTCTTATGATGAAGAGTCAGTTCTTGTTAGTAAGAGTCAGTTCTTGTCATCAAGAGTAAGTTCTTGTGGCAAGAGACAGTTCTTGTGATGAAGAGGCAGTTCTTGTTACGAAGAGCCAGTTCTTGTGGTGAACAGATAGTTCTTGCGATAAACAGCCAGTTCTTGTTTTGAGTATTCAGTCTTGTGATGCAGAGTCAGTTCTTGTGATGAAGAGTCGGTTCGTGCGATGAAGTGTCAGTTCTTGTTATGAAGAGTCAGGTCTTTGATGAAGAGTCAGTTCTTGTGATGAAGGGTCTGTTCTTACGATGATTAATCAGTTCTTTTAATGACGACACGGTTCTTGCAATGAAGAGCCAGTTCTTGCAACAAGGAGTCAGTTCTTGTGATGAAAAGCCAGTTCTTGCGATGAAGAGTCAGTTCTTGTTACGAAGAGCCAGTTATTGCAATGAAGAGTCTGTTCTTGTTATCAAGTGCCAGTTCTTGTGATGTTGTCAGTTCTGATAAACAGCCAGTTCTTGTGATGACGAGTCAGTTCTTGCGATGAAGAGTAAGTTTTTGCAATGAAGAGTCAGTCCTAGTGATGAAGGGCCAGTTCTTGTTAGGAAGAGCCAATTTTTGTGGTGAAGAGTTAGTTCTTGTGATGAACAGTCAGTTCTTGTTTTGATTAATCAGTTCTTGTGATGAAGTGTCAGTACATGTGATGAAGAGTCAGTTCTTGTGATGAAGAGTCAGTTATTGAGATAAAGAGTGAGTTCTTGTGATGAAGATTCAGTTCTGGCGAAGAGTCAGTTCTTGCGACAGAGTCTGTTCTTGTTATGAAAAGCCAGTTCATGTGGTGTAGAGTCAGTTCTGATGGAGTCATTTGTTTTGCTGAAGAGTCAGTTCTTGTTATGAAGAGTAAGTTCTTTTGATGAAGAGTCAGTTGTTCTGATGAAAAGTCAGTTCTTGCGATGAAGAGTCAGTTCTGGCCTGGCGATGAAGAGTCAGTTTTTGCGATGAAGTATAAATTCATGAGATGAAGTCAGTTCTTATGATGAAGAGTCAGTTCTTATTAGGAAGAGTCAGTTCTTGTTATGAAGAGTAAGTTCTTGTCACAAGAGACAGTTCTTGTTATGAAGAGCCAGTTCTGTGGTGAACAGATAGTTCTTGTGATGAACAGCCAGTTCTTGTTTTGAGTAATCAGTTCTTGAGATGAAGAGTCAGTTCATGTGATGAAGAGTCAGTTCTTGTGTTGAAGAGTCAGTTCTTGTTATGAAGGTTCAGTTCTTGCGAAGAAGAGGCAGTTCTTGCGACGAAGAGTCTGTTCTTGTTATGAAGAGTGAGTTCTTGTTATGAAGAGTCAGTTCTTATGATGAAGAGTCAGTTTTTGCTTTGAAGAGTCAGTTCTTGTAACGAAGAGTCAGTTCTTGTTATGAAGAGTCAGTTCTTTTGAGGAAGAGTCAGTTCTTGTGATGAAGAGTGTGTTCTTACGATGAATAATCAGTTCTTTTAATGACGACACAGTTCTTGCGATGAAGAGTCAGTTCTTGCAATAAGGAGTCAGTTTTTGAGATGAAGAGCCAGTTCTTGCGATGAAGAGCCAGTTCTTATGATGAAGAGTCAGTTCTTGTTATGAAGAGCCAGTTATTGCGATGAAGAGTCTGTTCTTGTTATGAAGTGCCAGTTCTTGTGATGGAGTCAGTTCTGATAAAGAGCCAGTTCTTGTGATGAAGAGTCAGTTCTTGCGATGAAGAGTAAGTTTTTGCATTGAAGAGTCAGTCCTTGCGATGAAGAGTCAGTTCTTGTTATGAAGAGTTAGTTCTTGTGATGAAGAGTCAGTTCTTGCGATGAAGAATCATTTCTTTTGAATAAGTCAGTTCTCGTCATGAAGAGTCTGTTATTGTTATGAAGAGTACGTTCTTGTTATGAAGAGTCAGGTCTTTTGATGAAGAGTCAGTTCTTGTGATGAAGAGTCAGTTATTGCGATGAAGAGTCAGTTCTTGTGATCAAGAGTCAGTTCTTGCGAAGAAGAGTCAGTTCTTGCGATGAAGAGCCTGTTCTTGTTATGAAGAGTCAGTTCTTATGATGAAGCGTCAGTTCTTGCAATGAAGAGTCAGTTCTTGTGATGAAGAGCCGGTTCTTGCGCTGAAGAGCAAGTTCTTTCGATGAAGAGTCAGTTCTTGCGATAAGGAGGCAGTTCTTGCGACGAAGAGTCTGTTCTTGTTATGAAGAGTGAGTTCTTGTTATGAAGAGCCAGTTATTTTGATGAAGAAACAGTTCTTGTGATGAAGAGTCAGTTCTTGCGATGAAGAGTCAGTTTTTGCGTTGAAGAGTCGGTTCGTGCGATGAAGTATCAGTTCTTGTTATGAAGAGTCAGGTCTTTGATGAAGAGTCAGTTTTTGTGATGAAGAGTCGTTTCTTGTGATGAAGAGCCGGTTCTTGCGATGAAGAGCAAGTTCTTGCGATGAAGAGTCAGTTCTTGCGATGAAGAATCAGTTCTTGTTATGAAGAGTAAGTTCTTTTGATGAAGAGTCAGTTCTAATGAAAAGTCAGTTCTTGCGGAGAAGAATCGGTTCTGGCAATGAAGAGTCAGTTTTTGCGATGAAGTGTAAGTTCTTGAGATGAAGTTAGTTCTTATGATGAAGAGTCAGTTCTTGTTAGTAAGAGTCAGTTCTTGTCATCAAGAGTAAGTTCTTGTGGCAAGAGACAGTTCTTGTGATGAAGAGGCAGTTCTTGTTACGAAGAGCCAGTTCTTGTGGTGAACAGATAGTTCTTGCGATAAACAGCCAGTTCTTGTTTTGAGTATTCAGTCTTGTGATGCAGAGTCAGTTCTTGTGATGAAGAGTCGGTTCGTGCGATGAAGTGTCAGTTCTTGTTATGAAGAGTCAGGTCTTTGATGAAGAGTCAGTTCTTGTGATGAAGGGTCTGTTCTTACGATGATTAATCAGTTCTTTTAATGACGACACGGTCTTGCAATGAAGAGCCAGTTCTTGCAACAAGGAGTCAGTTCTTGTGATGAAAAGCCAGTTCTTGCGATGAAGAGTCAGTTCTTGTTACGAAGAGCCAGTTATTGCAATGAAGAGTCTGTTCTTGTTATCAAGTGCCAGTTCTTGTGATGTTGTCAGTTCTGATAAACAGCCAGTTCTTGTGATGACGAGTCAGTTCTTGCGATGAAGAGTAAGTTTTTGCAATGAAGAGTCAGTCCTAGTGATGAAGGGCCAGTTCTTGTTAGGAAGAGCCAATTTTTGTGGTGAAGAGTTAGTTCTTGTGATGAACAGTCAGTTCTTGTTTTGATTAATCAGTTCTTGTGATGAAGTGTCAGTACATGTGATGAAGAGTCAGTTCTTGTGATGAAGAGTCAGTTATTGAGATAAAGAGTGAGTTCTTGTGATGAAGATTCAGTTCTGGCGAAGAGTCAGTTCTTGCGACAGAGTCTGTTCTTGTTATGAAAAGCCAGTTCATGTGGTGTAGAGTCAGTTCTGATGGAGTCATTTGTTTTGCTGAAGAGTCAGTTCTTGTTATGAAGAGTAAGTTCTTTTGATGAAGAGTCAGTTGTTCTGATGAAAAGTCAGTTCTTGCGATGAAGAGTCAGTTCTGGCCTGGCGATGAAGAGTCAGTTTTTGCGATGAAGTATAAATTCATGAGATGAAGTCAGTTCTTATGATGAAGAGTCAGTTCTTATTATGAAGAGTCAGTTCTTGTTATGAAGAGTAAGTTCTTGTCACAAGAGACAGTTCTTGTTATGAAGAGCCAGTTCTGTGGTGAACAGATAGTTCTTGTGATGAACAGCCAGTTCTTGTTTTGAGTAATCAGTTCTTGAGATGAAGAGTCAGTTCATGTGATGAAGAGTCAGTTCTTGTGTTGAAGAGTCAGTTCTTGTTATGAAGGTTCAGTTCTTGCGAAGAAGAGGCAGTTCTTGCGACGAAGAGTCTGTTCTTGTTATGAAGAGTGAGTTCTTGTTATGAAGAGTCAGTTCTTATGATGAAGAGTCAGTTTTTGCTTTGAAGAGTCAGTTCTTGTAACGAAGAGTCAGTTCTTGTTATGAAGAGTCAGTTCTTTTGAGGAAGAGTCAGTTCTTGTGATGAAGAGTGTGTTCTTACGATGAATAATCAGTTCTTTTAATGACGACACAGTTCTTGCGATGAAGAGTCAGTTCTTGCAATAAGGAGTCAGTTTTTGAGATGAAGAGCCAGTTCTTGCGATGAAGAGCCAGTTCTTATGATGAAGAGTCAGTTCTTGTTATGAAGAGCCAGTTATTGCGATGAAGAGTCTGTTCTTGTTATGAAGTGCCAGTTCTTGTGATGGAGTCAGTTCTGATAAAGAGCCAGTTCTTGTGATGAAGAGTCAGTTCTTGCGATGAAGAGTAAGTTTTTGCATTGAAGAGTCAGTCCTTGCGATGAAGAGTCAGTTCTTGTTATGAAGAGTTAGTTCTTGTGATGAAGAGTCAGTTCTTGCGATGAAGAATCATTTCTTTTGAATAAGTCAGTTCTCGTCATGAAGAGTCTGTTATTGTTATGAAGAGTACGTTCTTGTTATGAAGAGTCAGGTCTTTTGATGAAGAGTCAGTTCTTGTGATGAAGAGTCAGTTATTGCGATGAAGAGTCAGTTCTTGTGATCAAGAGTCAGTTCTTGCGAAGAAGAGTCAGTTCTTGCGATGAAGAGCCTGTTCTTGTTATGAAGAGTCAGTTCTTATGATGAAGCGTCAGTTCTTGCAATGAAGAGTCAGTTCTTGTGATGAAGAGCCGGTTCTTGCGCTGAAGAGCAAGTTCTTTCGATGAAGAGTCAGTTCTTGCGATAAGGAGGCAGTTCTTGCGACGAAGAGTCTGTTCTTGTTATGAAGAGTGAGTTCTTGTTATGAAGAGCCAGTTATTTTGATGAAGAAACAGTTCTTGTGATGAAGAGTCAGTTCTTGCGATGAAGAGTCAGTTTTTGCGTTGAAGAGTCGGTTCGTGCGATGAAGTATCAGTTCTTGTTATGAAGAGTCAGGTCTTTGATGAAGAGTCAGTTTTTGTGATGAAGAGTCGTTTCTTGTGATGAAGAGCCGGTTCTTGCGATGAAGAGCAAGTTCTTGCGATGAAGAGTCAGTTCTTGCGATGAAGAATCAGTTCTTGTTATGAAGAGTAAGTTCTTTTGATGAAGAGTCACTTCTGATGAAAAGTCAGTTCTTGCGGTGAAGAGTAGGTTCTGGCAATGAAGAGTCAGTTTTTGCGATGAAGTGTAAGTTCTTGAGATGAAGTTAGTTCTTATGATGAAGAGTCAGTTCTTGTTAGGAAGAGTCAGTTCTTGAAATGAAGAGTAAGTTCTTGTGGCAAGAGACAGTTCTTGTGATGAAGAGGCAGTTCTTGTTACGAAGAGCCAGTTCTTGTGGTAATCAGATAGTTCTTGTGATGAACAGCCAGTTCTTGTTTTGAGTATTCAGTTCTTGTGATGAAGAGTCTCATCATGTGATGAAGAGTCAGTTCTTGTGATGGAGAGTGAGTTCTTGTTATGAAGGTTCAGTTCTTTTGATGAAGAGACAGTTCTTGTGATGAAGAGTCAGTTCTTGCGATTAAGAGTCAGTTTTTGCGTTGAAGAGCCGGTTCGTGCGATGAAGTATCAGTTCTTGTTATGAAGAGTCAGGTCTTTGATGAAGAGTCAGTTTTTGTGATGAAAAAGCAGTTCTTGTAATTAAGAGTCAGTTCTTATGATGAATAATCAGTACTTTTATTGACGACACAGTTCTTGCAATGAAGAGTCAGTTCTTGCAATGAGGAGACAGTTCTTGTTATGAAGAGTGAGTTCTTGTTATGAAGAGCCAGTTCTTGCGATGAAGAGTAAGTTCTTGCACTGAAGAGTCGTTTCTTGTGATGAAGAGCCGGTTCTTGCGATGAGCAAGTTCTTGCGATGAAGAGTCAGTTCTTGCGATGAAGAATCAGTTCTTGTTATGAAGAGTAAGTTCTTTTGATGAAGAGTCAGTTCTAATGAAAAGTCAGTTCTTGCGGAGAAGAATCGGTTCTGGCAATGAAGAGTCAGTTTTTGCGATGAAGTGTAAGTTCTTGAGATGAAGTTAGTTCTTATGATGAAGAGTCAGTTCTTGTTAGTAAGAGTCAGTTCTTGTCATCAAGAGTAAGTTCTTGTGGCAAGAGACAGTTCTTGTGATGAAGAGGCAGTTCTTGTTACGAAGAGCCAGTTCTTGTGGTGAACAGATAGTTCTTGCGATAAACAGCCAGTTCTTGTTTTGAGTATTCAGTCTTGTGATGCAGAGTCAGTTCTTGTGATGAAGAGTCGGTTCGTGCGATGAAGTGTCAGTTCTTGTTATGAAGAGTCAGGTCTTTGATGAAGAGTCAGTTCTTGTGATGAAGGGTCAGTTCTTACGATGATTAATCAGTTCTTTTAATGACGACACGGTTCTTGCAATGAAGAGCCAGTTCTTGCAACAAGGAGTCAGTTCTTGTGATGAAAAGCCAGTTCTTGCGATGAAGAGCCAGTTCTTATGATGAAGAGTCAGTTCTTGTTATGAAGAGCCAGTTATTGCAATGAAGAGTCTGTTCTTGTTATCAAGTGCCAGTTCTTGTGATGTTGTCAGTTCTGATAAACAGCCAGTTCTTGTGATGACGAGTCAGTTCTTGCGATGAAGAGTAAGTTTTTGCAATGAAGAGTCAGTCCTAGTGATGAAGGGCCAGTTCTTGTTAGGAAGAGCCAATTTTTGTGGTGAAGAGTTAGTTCTTGTGATGAACAGTCAGTTCTTGTTTTGATTAATCAGTTCTTGTGATGAAGTGTCAGTACATGTGATGAAGAGTCAGTTCTTGTGATGAAGAGTCAGTTATTGAGATAAAGAGTGAGTTCTTGTGATGAAGATTCAGTTCTGGCGAAGAGTCAGTTCTTGCGACAGAGTCTGTTCTTGTTATGAAAAGCCAGTTCATGTGGTGTAGAGTCAGTTCTGATGGAGTCATTTGTTTTGCTGAAGAGTCAGTTCTTGTTATGAAGAGTTAGTTCTTGTGATGAAGGGTAAGTTCTCGTCATGAAGAGTCAGTTATTGTTATGAAGAGTACGTTCTTGTTATGAAGAGTCAGTTCTTGTGATGAAGAGTCAGTTATTGCGATGAAGCGTCAGTTCTTGCGATGAAGAGTCAGTTCTTGCGATGAAGAATCATTTCTTTTGAATATGTCAGTTCTTGTGATGAAGAGTCAGTTCTTATTATAAAGAGTCAGTTCTTGCCATGAAGAGTCAGCTCTAATTATTAAGAAGAATCAGTCATTGTGATCAAGAGTCAGTTCTTGTTATGAAGAGTAAGTTCTTTTGATGAAGAGTCAGTTCTTCTGATGAAAAGTCAGTTCTTGCAATGAAGAGTCAGTTCTGGCGATGAAGAGTCAGTTTTTGCGATGAAGTGTAAATTCATGAGATGAAGTCAGTTCTTATGATGAAGAGTCAGTTCTTATTAGGAAGAGTCAGTTCTTGTCATGAAGAGTAAGTTCTTGTCACAAGAGACATTTCTTGTGATGAAGAGGCAGTTCATGTTATGAATAACCAGTTCTGTGGTGAACAGATAGTTCTTGTGATGAACAACCAGTTCTTGTTTTGAGTAATCTGTTCTTGTGATGAAGAGTCAGTTCTTGCGATGAAGAATCATTTCTTTTGAATAAGTCAGTTCTCGTCATGAAGAGTCTGTTATTGTTATGAAGAGTACGTTCTTGTTATGAAGAGTCAGGTCTTTTGATGAAGAGTCAGTTCTTGTGATGGAGAGTCAGTTATTGCGATGAAGAGTCAGTTCTTGTGATCAAGAGTCAGTTCTTGCGAAGAAGCGTCAGTTCTTGCAATGAAGAGTCAGTTCCCTATGATGAAGAGCCGGTTCTTGCGATGAAGAGCAAGTTCTTTCGATGAAGAGTCAGTTCTTGCGATGAAGAATCATTTCGTTTGAATAAGTCAGTTTTTGTGATGAAGAGTCAGCTCTTATTATAAAGAGTCAGTTCTTGCTATGAAGAGTCAGCTCTAATTATAAAGAAGAATCAGTCATTATGATCAAGAGTTAGTTCTTGTTATGAAGAGTAAGTTCTTTTGATGAAGAGACAGTTCATGTGATGAAGAGGCAGTTGTTGTTACGAAGAGCCAGTTCTGTGGTGAACAGATAGTTCTTGTGATGAACAGCCAGTTCTTCTTTTGAGTAATCAGTTCTTGTGATGAAGAGTCTCATCATGTGATGAAGAGTCAGTTCTTGTGATGAAGAGTGAGTTCTTGTTATGAAGGTTCAGTTCTTTTGATGTAGAGACAGTTCTTGTGATGAAGAGTCAGTTCTTGCGATGAAGAGTCAGTTTTTGCGTTGAAGAGTCGGTTCGTGCGATGAAGTATCAGTTCTTGTTATGAAGAGTCAGGTCTTTGATGAAGAGTCAGTTTTTGTGATGAAGAGTCAGTTCTTGTAATTAAGAGTCAGTTCTTACGATGAATAATCAGTACTTTTATTGACGACATAGTTCTTGCAATGAAGAGTCAGTTCTTGCAATGAGGAGACAGTTCTTGTTACGAAGAGTGAGTTCTTGTTATGAAGAGCCAGTTCTTGCGAAGAAGAGGCAGTTCTTGCGACGAAGAGTCTGTTCTTGTTATGAAGAGGTAGTTCTTGCGACGAAGAGTCTGTTCTTGTTATGAAGAGTGAGTTCTTGTTATGAAGAGTCAGTTGTTATGATGAAGAGTCAGTATTTGCGTTGAAGAGTCGGTTCGTGCGATGAAGTGTCAGTTCTTGTTATGAAGAGTCAGGTCTTTGATGAAGAGTCAGTTCTTGTGATGAAGAGTCAGTTCTTGTGATTAAGAGTCAGTTCTTACGATGAATAATCAGTTCTTTTATTGACGACACAGTTCTTGCGATGAATCGTCAGCTCTTGCAATGAGGAGTTAGTTCTTGTGATGAAGAGCCAGTTCATGCAATGAAGAGCCAGTTCTTATGATGAAGAGTCAGTTCTTGTGATGAAGAGCCAGTTATTGCGATGAAGATTCTGTTCTTGTTATGAAGAGCCAGTTCTTGTGATGGAGTCAGTTCTGATGGAGAGCCAGTTCTCGTGATGAAGAGTCAGTTCTTGCGATGAAGAGTAAGTTTTTGCATTGAAGAGTCAGTCCTTGCGATGAAGAGTCAGTTCTTGTGATGAGGAGTCAGTTCTTATGAGGAAGAGACAGTTTTTGTTATGAAGAGTCAGTTCTTGTGATGAACAGTCAGTTCTTGTTCTGATTAATGAGTTCTTGTGATGAAGAGCCAGTTATTGCGATGAAGAGTCTGTTCTTGTTATGAAGAGCCAGTTCTTGTGATGGAGAGTCAGTTCTGATGAGGAGTCAGTTCTCGTAATGAAGAGTCAGTTCTTGCAATGAAGAGTCAATTTTTGTGTTGAAGAGTCAGTCCTTGCGATGAAGAGTCAGTTCTTTTCATGAAGAATCTGTTCTTGTTATGAAAAACCAGTTCTTGTGATGAAGTGTCAGTTCTTGTGATGAAGAGTGAGTTATTGCAATGAAGAGTCATTCCTTATTATGAAGAGTCAGTTCTGGAGATGAAGAGTCATTCTTGCGATGAAGAGCCAGTTCTTGCGATGATGAGTGATTCTTGCGATGAAGAGTGTTCGTGTGTTGAGGCGCCAGTTCTTGTTTTGAAGAGTCAGTTATTTCGATGAAGAATCAGGTCTTTTAATGAAGAGACAGTTTTGCGATGAAGAGTCAGTTCTTGCGATGAAGAGTAAGTTCTTGCAATGAAGAGTCATTTCTTGTGATGAAGAGCCGGTTCTTGCGATGAAGAGCAAGTTCTTGCGATGCAGAGTCAGTTCTTGCGATGAAGAATCAGTTCTTGTTATGGAGAGTAAGTTCTTTTGATGAAGAGTCAGTTCTGACAAAAAGTCAGTTCTTGTGATGAAGAGTCGGTACTGGCGATGAAGAGTCAGTTTTTGCGATGAAGTGTAAGTTCTTGAGATGAATTTAGTTCTTATGATGAAGAGTCAGTTCTTGTTAGGAAGAGTCAGGTCTTGTCATGAAGAGTAAGTTCTTGTGACAAGAGACAGTTCGTGTGATGAAGAGGCAGTTCTTGTTACGAAGAGCCAGTTCTTGCGGTGAACAGATAGTTCTTGTAATGAACAGCCAGTTCTTGTTTTGAGTAATCAGTTCTTGTGATGAAGAGTCAGTTCATGTGATGAAGAGTCAGTTCATGTGATGAAGAGTCAGTTCTTGTGATGAAGAGTCAGTTCTTGTTATGAAGGGTCAGTTCTTGCGAAGAAGAGGCAGTTCTTGCGACGATGAGTCTGTTCTTGTTATGAAGAGTGAATTCTTGTTACGAAGAGTCAGTTCTTTTGATGAAGAGTCAGTTCTTGTGATGGAGAGTCAGTTATTGCGATGAAGAGTCAGTTCTTGTGATCAAGAGTCAGTTCTTGCGAAGAAGAGTCAGTTCTTGCGATGAAGAGCCTGTTCTTGTTATGAAGAGTCAGTTCTTATGATGAAGCGTCAGTTCTTGTGATGAAGAGCCGGTTCTTGCGAAGAAGAGCAAGTTCTTGCGATGAAGAGTCAGTTCTTGCGATGAAGAATCATTTCTTTTGAATAAGTCAGTTCTTGTGATGAAGTGTCAGTTCTTATTAGGAAGAGTCAGTTCTTGTCATGAAGAGTAAGTTCTTGTCACAAGAGACAGTTCTTGTGATGAAGAGGCAGTTCATGTTATGAATAGCCAGTTCTGTGGTGAACAGATAGTTCTTGTGATGAACAACCAGTTCTTGTTTTGAGTAATCTGTTCTTGTGATGAAGAGTCAGTTCATGTGATGAAGAGTCAGTTCTTGTGTTGAAGAGTCAGTTCTTGTTATGAAGGTTCAGTTCTTGCGAAGAAGAGGCAGTTCTTGCGACGAAGAGTCTGTTCTTGTTATGAAGAGTGAGTTCTTGTTATGAAGAGTCAGTTGTTGTGATGAAGAGTCAGTTTTTGCGTTGAAGAGTGGGTTCGTGCGATGAAGTGTCAGTTCTTGTTATGAAGAGTCAGGTCTTTGATGAAGAGTCAGTTCTTGTGATGAAGAGTCAGTTCTTGTGATTGAGAGTCAGTTCCTACGATGAATAATCAGTTCTTTTATTGACGACACAGTTCTTGCAATGAATCGTCAGCTCTTGCAATGAGGAGTCAGTTCTTGTGATGAAGAGCCAGTTCTTGCAATGAAGAGCCAGTTCTTATGATGAAGAGTCAGTTCTTGTGATGAAGAGCCAGTTATTGCGATGAAGAGTCTGTTCTTGTTATGAAGAGCCAGTTCTTGTGATGGAGTCAGTTCTGATGAAGAGCCAGTTCTCATGATGAAGAGTCAGTTCTTGCGATGGAGAGTAAGTTTTTGCATTGAAGAGTCAGTCCTTGCGATGAAGAGTCAGTTCTTGTTAAGAAGAGTCAGTTCTTTTGATGAAGAGTCAGTTCTTATGATGAAGAGTCAGTTCTTATGAGGAAGAGAGAGTTCTTGTTATGAAGGGTCAGTTCTTGTGATGAACAGTCAGTTCTTGTTCTGATTAATGAGTTCTTGTGATGAAGAGCCAGTTATTGCGATGAAGAGTCTGTTCTTGTTATGAAAAGCCAGTTCTTGTGATGGAGAGTCATTTCTCATGAAGAGTCAGTTCTCGTAATGAAGAGTCAGTTCTTGCAATGAAGAGTCAATTTTTGTGTTGAAGAGTCAGTCCTTGCGATGAAGAGTCAGTTCTTTTGATGAAGAGTCTGTTCTTGTTATGAAAAACCAGTTCTTGTGATGAAGTGTCAGTTCTTGTGATGAAGTGTGAGTTATTGCAATGAAGAGTCAGTCCTTATTATGAAGAGTCAGTTCTGGAGATGAAGAGTCATTCTTGCGATGAAGAGCCAGTTCTTGCGATGAAGAGTGATTCTTGCGATGAAGAGTGTTCGTGTGTTGAGGCGCCAGTTCTTGTTTTGAAGAGTCAGTTATTTCGATGAAGAATCAGGTCTTTTAATGAAGAGACAGTTTTGTGATGAAGAGTCAGTTCTTGCGACGAAGAGTAAGTTCTTGCAATGAAGAGTCATTTCTTGTGATGAAGAGCCGGTTCTTGCGATGAAGAGCAAGTTCTTGCGATGAAGAGTCAGTTCTTGCGATGAAGAATCAGTTCTTGTTATGAAGAGTAAGTTCTTTTGATGAAGAGTCAGTTCTGATGAAAAGTCAGTTCTTGTGATGAAGAGTCGGTTCTGGCGATGAAGAGTCAGTTTTTGCGATGAAGTGTAAGTTCTTGAGATGAATTTAGTTCTTATGATGAAGAGTCAGTTCTTGTTAGGAAGAGTCAGTTCTTGTCATGAAGAGTAAGTTCTTGTGACAAGAGACAGTTCGTGTGATGAAGAGGCAGTTCTTGTTACGAAGAGCCAGTTCTTGCGGTGAACAGATAGTTCTTGTAATGAACAGCCAGTTCTTGTGATGAAGAGTCAGTTCATGTGATGAAGAGTCAGTTCATGTGATGAAGAGTCAGTTCTTGTGATGAAGAGTCAGTTCTTGTTATGAAGGGTCAGTTCTTGCGAAGAAGAGGCAGTTCTTGCAACGAAGAGTCTGTTCTTGTTATGAAGAGTGAATTCTTGTTATGAAGAGTCAGTTCTTTTGATGAAGAGTCAGTTCTTGTGATGGAGAGTCAGTTTTTGCGATGAAGTGTAAGTTCTTGAGATGAATTTAGTTCTTATGATGAAGAGTCAGTTCTTGTTAGGAAGAGTCAGGTCTTGTCATGAAGAGTAAGTTCTTGTGACAAGAGACAGTTCGTGTGATGAAGAGGCAGTTCTTGTTACGAAGAGCCAGTTCTTGCGGTGAACAGATAGTTCTTGTAATGAACAGCCAGTTCTTGTTTTGAGTAATCAGTTCTTGTGATGAAGAGTCAGTTCATGTGATGAAGAGTCAGTTCATGTGATGAAGAGTCAGTTCTTGTGATGAAGAGTCAGTTCTTGTTATGAAGGGTCAGTTCTTGCGAAGAAGAGGCAGTTCTTGCGACGATGAGTCTGTTCTTTTAATGACGACACGGTTCTTGCAATGAAGAGCCAGTTCTTGCAACAAGGAGTCAGTTCTTGTGATGAAAAGCCAGTTCTTGCGATGAAGAGCCAGTTCTTATGATGAAGAGTCAGTTCTTGTTATGAAGAGCCAGTTATTGCAATGAAGAGTCTGTTCTTGTTATCAAGTGCCAGTTCTTGTGATGTTGTCAGTTCTGATAAACAGCCAGTTCTTGTGATGACGAGTCAGTTCTTGCGATGAAGAGTAAGTTTTTGCAATGAAGAGTCAGTCCTAGTGATGAAGGGCCAGTTCTTGTTAGGAAGAGCCAATTTTTGTGGTGAAGAGTTAGTTCTTGTGATGAACAGTCAGTTCTTGTTTTGATTAATCAGTTCTTGTGATGAAGTGTCAGTACATGTGATGAAGAGTCAGTTCTTGTGATGAAGAGTCAGTTATTGAGATAAAGAGTGAGTTCTTGTGATGAAGATTCAGTTCTGGCGAAGAGTCAGTTCTTGCGACAGAGTCTGTTCTTGTTATGAAAAGCCAGTTCATGTGGTGTAGAGTCAGTTCTGATGGAGTCATTTGTTTTGCTGAAGAGTCAGTTCTTGTTATGAAGAGTTAGTTCTTGTGATGAAGGGTAAGTTCTCGTCATGAAGAGTCAGTTATTGTTATGAAGAGTACGTTCTTGTTATGAAGAGTCAGTTCTTGTGATGAAGAGTCAGTTATTGCGATGAAGCGTCAGTTCTTGCGATGAAGAGTCAGTTCTTGCGATGAAGAATCATTTCTTTTGAATATGTCAGTTCTTGTGATGAAGAGTCAGTTCTTATTATAAAGAGTCAGTTCTTGCCATGAAGAGTCAGCTCTAATTATTAAGAAGAATCAGTCATTGTGATCAAGAGTCAGTTCTTGTTATGAAGAGTAAGTTCTTTTGATGAAGAGTCAGTTCTTCTGATGAAAAGTCAGTTCTTGCAATGAAGAGTCAGTTCTGGCGATGAAGAGTCAGTTTTTGCGATGAAGTGTAAATTCATGAGATGAAGTCAGTTCTTATGATGAAGAGTCAGTTCTTATTAGGAAGAGTCAGTTCTTGTCATGAAGAGTAAGTTCTTGTCACAAGAGACATTTCTTGTGATGAAGAGGCAGTTCATGTTATGAATAACCAGTTCTGTGGTGAACAGATAGTTCTTGTGATGAACAACCAGTTCTTGTTTTGAGTAATCTGTTCTTGTGATGAAGAGTCAGTTCTTGCGATGAAGAATCATTTCTTTTGAATAAGTCAGTTCTCGTCATGAAGAGTCTGTTATTGTTATGAAGAGTACGTTCTTGTTATGAAGAGTCAGGTCTTTTGATGAAGAGTCAGTTCTTGTGATGGAGAGTCAGTTATTGCGATGAAGAGTCAGTTCTTGTGATCAAGAGTCAGTTCTTGCGAAGAAGCGTCAGTTCTTGCAATGAAGAGTCAGTTCCCTATGATGAAGAGCCGGTTCTTGCGATGAAGAGCAAGTTCTTTCGATGAAGAGTCAGTTCTTGCGATGAAGAATCATTTCGTTTGAATAAGTCAGTTTTTGTGATGAAGAGTCAGCTCTTATTATAAAGAGTCAGTTCTTGCTATGAAGAGTCAGCTCTAATTATTAAGAAGAATCAGTCATTATGATCAAGAGTTAGTTCTTGTTATGAAGAGTAAGTTCTTTTGATGAAGAGACAGTTCATGTGATGAAGAGGCAGTTGTTGTTACGAAGAGCCAGTTCTGTGGTGAACAGATAGTTCTTGTGATGAACAGCCAGTTCTTCTTTTGAGTAATCAGTTCTTGTGATGAAGAGTCTCATCATGTGATGAAGAGTCAGTTCTTGTGATGAAGAGTGAGTTCTTGTTATGAAGGTTCAGTTCTTTTGATGTAGAGACAGTTCTTGTGATGAAGAGTCAGTTCTTGCGATGAAGAGTCAGTTTTTGCGTTGAAGAGTCGGTTCGTGCGATGAAGTATCAGTTCTTGTTATGAAGAGTCAGGTCTTTGATGAAGAGTCAGTTTTTGTGATGAAGAGTCAGTTCTTGTAATTAAGAGTCAGTTCTTACGATGAATAATCAGTACTTTTATTGACGACATAGTTCTTGCAATGAAGAGTCAGTTCTTGCAATGAGGAGACAGTTCTTGTTACGAAGAGTGAGTTCTTGTTATGAAGAGCCAGTTCTTGCGAAGAAGAGGCAGTTCTTGCGACGAAGAGTCTGTTCTTGTTATGAAGAGGTAGTTCTTGCGACGAAGAGTCTGTTCTTGTTATGAAGAGTGAGTTCTTGTTATGAAGAGTCAGTTGTTATGATGAAGAGTCAGTTTTTGCGTTGAAGAGTCGGTTCGTGCGATGAAGTGTCAGTTCTTGTTATGAAGAGTCAGGTCTTTGATGAAGAGTCAGTTCTTGTGATGAAGAGTCAGTTCTTGTGATTAAGAGTCAGTTCTTACGATGAATAATCAGTTCTTTTATTGACGACACAGTTCTTGCGATGAATCGTCAGCTCTTGCAATGAGGAGTCAGTTCTTGTGATGAAGAGCCAGTTCATGCAATGAAGAGCCAGTTCTTATGATGAAGAGTCAGTTCTTGTGATGAAGAGCCAGTTATTGCGATGAAGAGTCTGTTCTTGTTATGAAGAGCCAGTTCTTGTGATGGAGTCAGTTCTGATGAAGAGCCAGTTCTCGTGATGAAGAGTCAGTTCTTGCGATGAAGAGTAAGTTTTTGCATTGAAGAGTCAGTCCTTGCGATGAAGAGTCAGTTCTTGTGATGAGGAGTCAGTTCTTATGAGGAAGAGACAGTTTTTGTTATGAAGAGTCAGTTCTTGTGATGAACAGTCAGTTCTTGTTCTGATTAATGAGTTCTTGTGATGAAGAGCCAGTTATTGCGATGAAGAGTCTGTTCTTGTTATGAAGAGCCAGTTCTTGTGATGGAGAGTCAGTTCTGATGAGGAGTCAGTTCTCGTAATGAAGAGTCAGTTCTTGCAATGAAGAGTCAATTTTTGTGTTGAAGAGTCAGTCCTTGCGATGAAGAGTCAGTTCTTTTGATGAAGAATCTGTTCTTGTTATGAAAAACCAGTTCTTGTGATGAAGTGTCAGTTCTTGTGATGAAGAGTGAGTTATTGCAATGAAGAGTCATTCCTTATTATGAAGAGTCAGTTCTGGAGATGAAGAGTCATTCTTGCGATGAAGAGCCAGTTCTTGCGATGATGAGTGATTCTTGCGATGAAGAGTGTTCGTGTGTTGAGGCGCCAGTTCTTGTTTTGAAGAGTCAGTTATTTCGATGAAGAATCAGGTCTTTTAATGAAGAGACAGTTTTGCGATGAAGAGTCAGTTCTTGCGATGAAGAGTAAGTTCTTGCAATGAAGAGTCATTTCTTGTGATGAAGAGCCGGTTCTTGCGATGAAGAGCAAGTTCTTGCGATGCAGAGTCAGTTCTTGCGATGAAGAATCAGTTCTTGTTATGGAGAGTAAGTTCTTTTGATGAAGAGTCAGTTCTGACAAAAAGTCAGTTCTTGTGATGAAGAGTCGGTACTGGCGATGAAGAGTCAGTTTTTGCGATGAAGTGTAAGTTCTTGAGATGAATTTAGTTCTTATGATGAAGAGTCAGTTCTTGTTAGGAAGAGTCAGGTCTTGTCATGAAGAGTAAGTTCTTGTGACAAGAGACAGTTCGTGTGATGAAGAGGCAGTTCTTGTTACGAAGAGCCAGTTCTTGCGGTGAACAGATAGTTCTTGTAATGAACAGCCAGTTCTTGTTTTGAGTAATCAGTTCTTGTGATGAAGAGTCAGTTCATGTGATGAAGAGTCAGTTCATGTGATGAAGAGTCAGTTCTTGTGATGAAGAGTCAGTTCTTGTTATGAAGGGTCAGTTCTTGCGAAGAAGAGGCAGTTCTTGCGACGATGAGTCTGTTCTTGTTATGAAGAGTGAATTCTTGTTACGAAGAGTCAGTTCTTTTGATGAAGAGTCAGTTCTTGTGATGGAGAGTCAGTTATTGCGATGAAGAGTCAGTTCTTGTGATCAAGAGTCAGTTCTTGCGAAGAAGAGTCAGTTCTTGCGATGAAGAGCCTGTTCTTGTTATGAAGAGTCAGTTCTTATGATGAAGCGTCAGTTCTTGTGATGAAGAGCCGGTTCTTGCGAAGAAGAGCAAGTTCTTGCGATGAAGAGTCAGTTCTTGCGATGAAGAATCATTTCTTTTGAATAAGTCAGTTCTTGTGATGAAGTGTCAGTTCTTATTAGGAAGAGTCAGTTCTTGTCATGAAGAGTAAGTTCTTGTCACAAGAGACAGTTCTTGTGATGAAGAGGCAGTTCATGTTATGAATAGCCAGTTCTGTGGTGAACAGATAGTTCTTGTGATGAACAACCAGTTCTTGTTTTGAGTAATCTGTTCTTGTGATGAAGAGTCAGTTCATGTGATGAAGAGTCAGTTCTTGTGTTGAAGAGTCAGTTCTTGTTATGAAGGTTCAGTTCTTGCGAAGAAGAGGCAGTTCTTGCGACGAAGAGTCTGTTCTTGTTATGAAGAGTGAGTTCTTGTTATGAAGAGTCAGTTGTTGTGATGAAGAGTCAGTTTTTGCGTTGAAGAGTGGGTTCGTGCGATGAAGTGTCAGTTCTTGTTATGAAGAGTCAGGTCTTTGATGAAGAGTCAGTTCTTGTGATGAAGAGTCAGTTCTTGTGATTGAGAGTCAGTTCCTACGATGAATAATCAGTTCTTTTATTGACGACACAGTTCTTGCAATGAATCGTCAGCTCTTGCAATGAGGAGTCAGTTCTTGTGATGAAGAGCCAGTTCTTGCAATGAAGAGCCAGTTCTTATGATGAAGAGTCAGTTCTTGTGATGAAGAGCCAGTTATTGCGATGAAGAGTCTGTTCTTGTTATGAAGAGCCAGTTCTTGTGATGGAGTCAGTTCTGATGAAGAGCCAGTTCTCATGATGAAGAGTCAGTTCTTGCGATGGAGAGTAAGTTTTTGCATTGAAGAGTCAGTCCTTGCGATGAAGAGTCAGTTCTTGTTAAGAAGAGTCAGTTCTTTTGATGAAGAGTCAGTTCTTATGATGAAGAGTCAGTTCTTATGAGGAAGAGAGAGTTCTTGTTATGAAGGGTCAGTTCTTGTGATGAACAGTCAGTTCTTGTTCTGATTAATGAGTTCTTGTGATGAAGAGCCAGTTATTGCGATGAAGAGTCTGTTCTTGTTATGAAGAGCCAGTTCTTGTGATGGAGAGTCATTTCTCATGAAGAGTCAGTTCTCGTAATGAAGAGTCAGTTCTTGCAATGAAGAGTCAATTTTTGTGTTGAAGAGTCAGTCCTTGCGATGAAGAGTCAGTTCTTTTGATGAAGAGTCTGTTCTTGTTATGAAAAACCAGTTCTTGTGATGAAGTGTCAGTTCTTGTGATGAAGTGTGAGTTATTGCAATGAAGAGTCAGTCCTTATTATGAAGAGTCAGTTCTGGAGATGAAGAGTCATTCTTGCGATGAAGAGCCAGTTCTTGCGATGAAGAGTGATTCTTGCGATGAAGAGTGTTCGTGTGTTGAGGCGCCAGTTCTTGTTTTGAAGAGTCAGTTATTTCGATGAAGAATCAGGTCTTTTAATGAAGAGACAGTTTTGTGATGAAGAGTCAGTTCTTGCGATGAAGAGTAAGTTCTTGCAATGAAGAGTCATTTCTTGTGATGAAGAGCCGGTTCTTGCGATGAAGAGCAAGTTCTTGCGATGAAGAGTCAGTTCTTGCGATGAAGAATCAGTTCTTGTTATGAAGAGTAAGTTCTTTTGATGAAGAGTCAGTTCTGATGAAAAGTCAGTTCTTGTGATGAAGAGTCGGTTCTGGCGATGAAGAGTCAGTTTTTGCGATGAAGTGTAAGTTCTTGAGATGAATTTAGTTCTTATGATGAAGAGTCAGTTCTTGTTAGGAAGAGTCAGTTCTTGTCATGAAGAGTAAGTTCTTGTGACAAGAGACAGTTCGTGTGATGAAGAGGCAGTTCTTGTTACGAAGAGCCAGTTCTTGCGGTGAACAGATAGTTCTTGTAATGAACAGCCAGTTCTTGTTTTGAGTAATCAGTTCTTGTGATGAAGAGTCAGTTCATGTGATGAAGAGTCAGTTCATGTGATGAAGAGTCAGTTCTTGTGATGAAGAGTCAGTTCTTGTTATGAAGGGTCAGTTCTTGCGAAGAAGAGGCAGTTCTTGCAACGAAGAGTCTCTTCTTGTTATGCAGAGTGAATTCTTGTTATGAAGAGTCAGTTCTTTTGATGAAGAGTCAGTTCTTGTGATGGAGAGTCAGTTTTTGCGATGAAGTGTAAGTTCTTGAGATGAATTTAGTTCTTATGATGAAGAGTCAGTTCTTGTTAGGAAGAGTCAGGTCTTGTCATGAAGAGTAAGTTCTTGTGACAAGAGACAGTTCGTGTGATGAAGAGGCAGTTCTTGTTACGAAGAGCCAGTTCTTGCGGTGAACAGATAGTTCTTGTAATGAACAGCCAGTTCTTGTTTTGAGTAATCAGTTCTTGTGATGAAGAGTCAGTTCATGTGATGAAGAGTCAGTTCATGTGATGAAGAGTCAGTTCTTGTGATGAAGAGTCAGTTCTTGTTATGAAGGGTCAGTTCTTGCGAAGAAGAGGCAGTTCTTGCGACGATGAGTCTGTTCTTGTTATGAAGAGTGAATTCTTGTTATGAAGAGTCAGTTCTTTTGATGAAGAGTCAGTTCTTGTGATGGAGAGTCAGTTATTGCGATGAAGAGTCAGTTCTTGTGATCAAGAGTCAGTTCTTGCGAAGAAGAGTCAGTTCTTGCGATGAAGAGCCTGTTCTTGTTATGAAGAGTCAGTTCTTATGATGAAGCGTCAGTTCTTGTGATGAAGAGCCGGTTCTTGCGAAGAAGAGCAAGTTCTTGCGATGAAGAGTCAGTTCTTGCGATGAAGAATAATTTCTTTTGAATAAGTCAGTTCTTGTGATGAAGTGTCAGTTCTTATTAGGAAGAGTCAGTTCTTGTCATGAAGAGTAAGTTCTTGTCACAAGAGACAGTTCTTGTGATGAAGAGGCAGTTCATGTTATGAATAGCCAGTTCTGTGGTGAACAGATAGTTCTTGTGATGAACAACCAGTTCTTGTTTTGAGTAATCTGTTCTTGTGATGAAGAGTCAGTTCATGTGATGAAGAGTCAGTTCTTGTGTTGAAGAGTCAGTTCTTGTTATGAAGGTTCAGTTCTTGCGAAGAAGAGGCAGTTCTTGCGACGAAGAGTCTGTTCTTGTTATGAAGAGTGAGTTCTTGTTATGAAGAGTCAGTTGTTGTGATGAAGAGTCAGTTTTTGCGTTGAAGAGTGGGTTCGTGCGATGAAGTGTCAGTTTTTGTTATGAAGAGTCAGGTCTTTGATGAAGAGTCAGTTCTTGTGATGAAGAGTCAGTTCTTGTGATTGAGAGTCAGTTCTTACGATGAATAATCAGTTCTTTTATTGACGACACAGTTCTTGCAATGAATCGTCAGCTCTTGCAATGAGGAGTCAGTTCTTGTGATGAAGAGCCAGTTCTTGCAATGAAGAGCCAGTTCTTATGATGAAGAGTCAGTTCTTGTGATGAAGAGCCAGTTATTGCGATGAAGAGTCTGTTCTTGTCATGAAGAGCCAGTTCTTGTGATGGAGTCAGTTCTGATGAAGAGCCAGTTCTCATGATGAAGAGTCAGTTCTTGCGATGAAGAGTAAGTTTTTGCATTGAAGAGTCAGTCCTTGCGATGAAGAGTCAGTTCTTGTTAAGAAGAGTCAGTTCTTTTGATGAAGAGTCAGTTCTTATGATGAAGAGTCAGTTCTTATGAGGAAGAGAGAGTTCTTGTTATGAAGGGTCAGTTCTTGTGATGAACAGTCAGTTCTTGTTCTGATTAATGAGTTCTTGTGATGAAGAGCCAGTTATTGCGATGAAGAGTCTGTTCTTGTTATGAAGAGCCAGTTCTTGTGATGGAGAGTCATTTCTCATGAAGAGTCAGTTCTCGTAATGAAGAGTCAGTTCTTTTGATGAAGAGTCTGTTCTTGTTATGAAAAACCAGTTCTTGTGATGAAGTGTCAGTTCTTGTGATGAAGTGTGAGTTATTGCAATGAAGAGTCAGTCCTTATTATGAAGAGTCAGTTCTGGAGATGAAGAGTCATTCTTGCGATGAAGAGCCAGTTCTTGCGATGAAGAGTGATTCTTGCGATGAAGAGTGTTCGTGTGTTGAGGCGCCAGTTCTTGTTTTGAAGAGTCAGTTATTTCGATGAAGAATCAGGTCTTTTAATGAAGAGACAGTTTTGTGATGAAGAGTCAGTTCTTGCGATGAAGAGTAAGTTCTTGCAATGAAGAGTCATTTCTTGTGATGAAGAGCCGGTTCTTGCGATGAAGAGCAAGTTCTTGCGATGGAGAGTCAGTTCTTGCGATGAAGAATCAGTTCTTGTTATGAAGAGTAAGTTCTTTGGATGAAGAGTCAGTTCTGATGAAAAGTCAGTTCTTGTGATGAAGAGTCGGTTCTGGCGATGAAGAGTCAGTTTTTGCGATGAAGTGTAAGTTCTTGAGATGAATTTAGTTCTTATGATGAAGAGTCAGTTCTTGTTAGGAAGAGTCAGTTCTTGTCATGAAGAGTAAGTTCTTGTGACAAGACACAGTTTTTGTGATGAAGATGCAGTTCTTGTTACGAAGAGCCAGTTCTTGCGGTGAACAGATAGTTCTTGTAATGAACAGCCAGTTCTTGTTTTGAGTAATCAGTTCTTGTGATGAAGAGTCAGTTCATGTGATGAAGAGTCAGTTCATGTGATGAAGAGTCAGTTCTTGTGATGAAGAGTCAGTTCTTGTTATGAAGGGTCAGTTCTTGCGAAGAAGAGGCAGTTCTTGCAACGAAGAGTCTGTTCTTGTTATGAAGAGTGAATTCTTGTTATGAAGAGTCAGTTCTTTTGATGAAGAGTCAGTTCTTGTGATGGAGAGTCAGTTATTGCGATGAAGAGTCAGTTGATGTGATCAAGAGTCAGTTATTGCGAAGAAGAGTCAGTTCCTGCGATGAAGAGCCTGTTCTTGTTATGAAGAGTCAGTTCTTATGATGAAGCGTCAGTTCTTGTGATGAAGAGCCGGTTCTTGCGATGAAGAGCAAGTTCTTGCGATGAAGAGTCAGTTCTTGCGATGAAGAATCATTTCTTTTGAATAAGTCAGTTCTTGTGATGAAGTGTCAGTTCTTATTAGGAAGAGTCAGTTCTTGTCATGAAGAGTAAGTTCTTGTCACAAGAGACAGTTCTTGTGATGAAGAGGCACACTCTAAAAAAAGGTAGTTGCAGTTACTAACTTTTAGGGTAGTAACTGCTTGTCACATATGTTACTACCTTGGTAGTAACTGTAGGTAGTAACTGCAAGGTAGTGGTTGTTACTACCTCCAGAGAGGTAGTAACAGGAACTACCCTATGTAACAGTTACTACCCTTGGGGTAGCAAGTATAGCTACCTTTAATGTAGTAACCGCAACTACCTATAGTGGCATTTACTACCTCTGGAGGTAGTAACAGGTACTACCCTAAGTAACAGGTACTACCCTTGGGGTAGTAAGTAGAGCTACCTTTATTGTAGTAACGGCAACTACCTATAGTGGCATTTACTACCTCTGGAGGTAGTAAGTAGAGCTACCTTTAATGTAGTAACGGCAACTACCTATAGTGGCATTTACTACCTCTGGAGGTAGTATCGGGAACTAATTTTAGGAATACTTACTATACCCTGGATAGTAGTGATCGCAACCACCTTTTGCAAGCAGCTCTGCTTTGTTGTTGATGAGGCAACCACCAGCCTGAATGTTGGCTAACAAAAGTTACAAGCAATATGAAGCAGTGGGCTTATATGGCTGCTCCAAAAAGAACCAGACAAACAAATTGTCTTGAAACGATGCAATGTTTATTTCTTGCTGGAATGGCTTAATTGGCTTTTTCCAGCAAAGCAATCGCCCGCAGCGTGACTGGCTTCAGGGGCTTTGATTTTAGGCCACAGAAATGCTCTAAAACAACAAAGGTGTTCTTGTTTTTTTGGAGTATTCGATGTTCATGTCCCAATATATTTCCATGACTGTGGCGAATCCACTTATCACATTTATTGCTTCCACTTTTATGTTTTCGAATGTTGCACACACATTTGTTGCAGTATGCGGCTTGTCATTCATGACAATGCAAGGGTAGCTGTCCTGTAATCAAATGGAATTTATAGAAAACAAGGCACTTTCAAGCAAGCCAAAAACCAAACAGGAAATCAAGTAAAATCTTACCGGTCCTCTTAGGTAGAATGCCTCCTCTTTCACCAAGTGTGGTAGGAGTTGAAGTACGCCAACAGCAAAGCAATCTGTGCGCAAGGAAAAGGAAATTCGTAGAAGCGGACAATTACAGAAACAAGAAAATAAAATGCATGAAATTAGAATGAATAAACAATTTCTCAAAACGTACATTTCTTTGCGTCACCTTCACTGTCAGCAATTGCCTTTTGTACCTCGCTGAAAATTTTTTGTGCTGTGCGTGATGTTTTAAGGATGCTGAACAATCTTTGTCCATGACCATTTATGAAGCCAAGTAACTTTCGTTCGAAGTCAACCTTGCAGATTTCCATGAACTCCTGGTGAATCTGAAAATTATGAATGAAAACGTAGCCACAAGTTAACAGTACAGTCTCAACGGATTGACAATTCAAAGCAAGCAGAGAGAGAACCTAATCAAATAAAACACCGGTGCTACAAAATTCAACACTGGGATATTTAGTCACTGTAATAATACATCACCATCACAACACTAACACAGCGTTATAATCATCAAACTATGCCCACTGCAGAATAAAGGAGTCTCCCACTGACTGTGTGACCATTGTCCTTTGCCAACAGTGGACACCCCATAACCAAACACAGTAACACCTCGTTAATTTAGATTTCACGAGATTGGAGGAAATGCCCATTATAATTATGTGTCAGAATTAATGGCAGGGAGAATCAATGAAAATTGTAACGCAGTGTCTCCATCAACATGCTTTTATGTAATGAAAAACTCTATAAACACCGATTGCTTTGTGTGACAAATTTCAGTGAAATAACCATGCAGTGCCTGTGATTTTTTGCTTCTGCCCCCAGTGTGTACGATACGTGCTCTTTAAGTGTGTGAAAACAGGCGTGGGGAAAGTGTCGTAGCAAGATGACCATTAAAGTTCATATGACAATGCATTTCCACTGCTCCACCATTCAGCAGAACTGCTAAATATGGTGACTGGTTTATGAGAGTTTAATGTCCAGAAGCAACTCGGGTATAAGGGGCGCGCCATAGTGGAAGGCTCTGGATAATTTCAACCAACTGGGATTCGTTAACATGCACAGACAACACGCAGTACACATGCGTCTTGTTTCGCCTCCCCTGATATGCAAGACACCTGTGTACAGTGCACTGTACACTCCCCCTCCCTGCTCATTTTGTTTTGTTTTCAAAAATGCAACCTTCTACAATTTATCTCCACAACCTGGTTAGTGCAAGCACTGCTTATGTTTCAACTGAATCTAATGCTTTCTCAATTTATTTAGTCTCTTACAGCAGCTGGTTGTATTTTTCATGTCTCTGAAACCTGAAGGATGGAATGAGTATTACTGCTTGTTGAAAACCTTTTCAGTAAACCAGCCTGATGCTCAACTTTTTTGAAGCTTACCATTTCCCGAAGTGTCAGGGCTGGATACTTGTCCAGCAGTTCCTCCGTTGATGGACTGTTTATTTTTATCCATTTTCTCCTTTAGGGGAGAGTTGTCTGCATGGAAACTTTCAATTTTTGTATATCTGGATTGCACCGCTTCATTTCCTTTGCCATGAAGTCTACATGAGCAGCTACGACTCCATCAACTTCTTCTACTGTAGTTTCCAAGGTGTCTCTTGGCTTGCAACGAAAATATTGAAAACATTAATACGGTTGAGCACAATATCACGAGTAAGGCCTAGCATAATTTAGGTAACACAGACCTGCTCTTCTAAAATCCTGATTATGATCTATAACCTCGGCAAAACTTGACAACTGGATATCAGTCTGTCTTGTCAGCACTCTGCAGCTTTTGTATTGAGCTTTATGAAGTGCTCTTTCTTTAGTCAAAGCCTAATTCCCTAGAGTACCTCCAATGCATGCCTTTGTAGCTATTGTAATTAACTGCCTAGTCCACAGTTTCCGACCTTGATAGCTTTGGGGAACCGCCCAGAGTTTTTGAAAGGTGCTGCAAGACCTTGTGTTTTTGTTTCTGTCTTATTTTGCTTGATGTGTGCAAAGTACAGAACCATGCATATGCAGGTCCCTTCAAGAAATCCAGAAATAGATCGATGACTGTTGAATATCAGCAGTTACATTGCTGCAGTATGATATGTGCCAAAAAAGTGATTACCTACAGGTCACTGAGCAACCACTGGGCTCGATAGAACTAATTTTGAGAAACTATTTGCTACATATGAATGGTGCAAAGGAACACACACAGGAAGACAATGGAACAGGAAGAGCGTCCCCTTGTTTTCCTGTCTTTGTTCCTTTGTGCCATTTAAATATAGTATGAACAAGCTAGCCAAACAGCAAGTACTTCTTAAATAGACTCCAGTGCATAGGCTGATGGGGCCCTTATATAAATGAAGGGTCCTCCTTCAAAGAACGCTAACGGGGAATATTAAGTTAAGCTATACAGATAAGCTAGCGTTACCTTATAGAAAGTGTTATTTTTACCACACACACAAAAATATTTTATAACCCACAATATTGTGCAAAAGCAGAGCACCCTTGGTGCCACTACTAAGAAAGACCAGCTGCCATGGGTGATGTCAGTACAAGCTTTCTTAAGGAATGCTATATCGCTCTCTTGAAGTGCGATCACCATCAAAATAAGAGGAAAGCAGCATAGCGGGCATAGGCAAGAATATGAAGAGTCCTGTACTTGGCTAGATGCGAACACGAGCACTGAATTGTTCACCTTGCATTCTGTGCACTCAGGCTGCATGTAAGTGTTGCAAGCTCGCAACAGCATTCACGCTCTGCTCGATTTGCTGGGTGCTAGGTGGCCAGTGAAGCGGTTTCCCACTGAAGGTAGCGCATTATATACAGCTGCAACGTGGTGAATCTTGACAAAAAATTCAATATGCGCATGCCCAAAACTGATCAAAAATGCAATTAACTATGATGGAAGAATGCGTTTTTTTATCTGATGTTCCAGCATACCTCTAATCCACAAAGCTCATTTAAAAACTGAATGGTTCTGTTAACTCTATTTCATGTACATTTTTGCTAAAACAGACTCAGCACAGCCAATGGGACAGTTGCACTGCTAATGAATCCCTCCTATACAGGCTATGTAAGGAAGGTGGCATACCAGGCCCCACAAACCGGTGGCAAAATATATGTGGAACAGGCGAAACACCTACTAGCACGTCAAGTGACCACCTAGGTACACATTGCCAGGATTGTGGTGGTGTTTCAAGCCTAGCAAAGGTACTCCATGACATGGTTCACATGGCCACGAGTGTATAACCTCAGTAGTTGTAATAACAGTCATCGTTTGGCTCTTATTTTTTGCTATCTTGTGTGCAAGGTTTCAAATTAAGCATGAAACACCAACTTGCATCAAATGCAGCTATTTTACAGCTTTGACGTTATTGTAATTTAAGTCTAAGTCAGGTCTGCTCGTTATATTTTTTTTACTCATTTCATTTAGAGATGCATGCCCAACTAGTGGTCTGCACTGATTTGAAGCCCTCCAATTACTTTCATGGCTATGTTTTTTTGTTTCGTTAGTAAAATAAGGTGGTAGAAATTTTTTCTTGTTATAAAAGATCTTTACGGGGGCCAATATTGTTACTTCATTACAAAGCCTAATTATTATAATTTTCTTGCCCACTTGTGTGCAATGATCACAGTAAATTTTAACATGCAACTCCCCTTCGCAAACTCAGCGCAACAGAATACTTTACTTTTCAGAGTGTTTTAAATACTAATGTTTAGCTGTAGTTTCACTTAACACGCGGCATTGCTTCTTCAGACCACTTTTGTCTTGGAAGTTCCCCTTCCTTCCAAACTTCTTCCTCGCCTCTTCAACATTAGGATCATTGTCCACGGATTTTCGGATATTGCCCATTTTGTACTTAAATGCAACCCTCCATGAATCCTGTAAAACAGTGCCACTGCATTATAAATTCAAACTGACCGAAATGGCCACCTAGCAGCCATCAGTCACAAATACAGATTTGCCTTGGAGAAAGGGATGCAAGAGGGCATAGGTTCCACATATGCCTGTGCAGTGGCCACTTGTGCTTACTGTAGGAAAAGTTAAAAGCAGCACTGCCTTGTTCTAGCCAAAGCAGATATGCATGAGCAATCCGAACGCACCTGCTGCCCAGTGCATTATTAGCACTGTACTTAATGCCTGACTCAAGGATGTTTGTGAACAATACGCAGTGCGCTTGATTGATGCTTGTGCATGAGGGGCCCTCAAGCACGCCTGTACGGGCACAAGAAAGTTTACTTCCGCACTTTTAAGAGGCTCTGAAAGGGGCTCTAATAAAGTTGAGATATGCCTGGAATGTTAAAGCACCCCACACCACGAATAATGTCCAGCAAGAATTTTTTTAATGCATTTCACGAAAGCTGAGTTACCTGTAGTCAAAATTTTAATTTCAGCATCTTCGCGCTTTTCCCTCTCCTCTCAGCCCTTTTTGCATGCTGGAAGGTAGGCGCTCCTCCGATTCCTTACCCAGAGCAACGCGGCTTATTGGCCGTGGCCATAGCTGCCTGACGTCTGAAAGAATCTAACCAATAACCATCTCCCAACTGCTATGCGCAGGTGCAAGTGACAGAGTACGGTGCGGGCATGGAAAATTCGCTGGAAAGGGCTTACCAGCTTTGGTGCGTGATTGTGGATTCTCTGCTGCATGTAGAAGTGAATTATTTTGGTCAGGTTTTATTGCTAATAAAAACACAATGCAGTGGTTGGGTGAGTTTGTGTAATCAAGGCGGAAAGCTGGGCTAGTTGGTGTTTCATCATGAATTAAAAGACTAGCGCATAGTCTTTATATGCGCTAGTCTTTTAATTCATGAGTTTGTGTGCTGTCCTCGGGAGGTGTTTCAGAGCCCCTTTAACTATGGTAGTGCATTTACCATCAATGGCCAAGAAAATTTTGTTCATGAATAAGTGCAGCAACCTGACACCTCACAATACACTTACACAGAACACTCTGGTATGTCAATTTGTCCATGAGCATGCACAGCAGTGACGTTGCACACGAGAACAAAACCATCCAAGATAAGGGTACCTCAAGAAAATGAGCCACCTGACAAGAAAGAAAGCAGCAAGGGAAATATATCTTGCTAGATAATCCATGAAATGCATGAAAAATATGTAGCAAAAGCAGAAAAAACAAATGCTGACATGACGAAGAAATGAACGCAAACCTGTGCATTGCATGCATTGTGCTCCGCCGGTCATTTTATCGCAAATGAATATTTCTCTCTGGTTTTCAGAAAAAAATGGTAATCTACGAACCACAAAGCATTTACTAATTTTTTTTTTGTTTGAGAAGATGGTTCACTTTATAAATTTATAGTAGGCATCATTTTCCAAAGTGTTTTTGTGTGCCAATATTACCAATTCCTCATTTAGAGTGACTAGCAAGCAAGCATGGCGATTCATGTACTTACATAACCTGTCCCAATCGTATCCCTGAGGACAGGATACTTCAGAACAAGAGCCTTGGCCGCAGGCTCGTAGAATTTTCCAGGGTACCTGTGAGCACATTGCAGGCGTAGCATCAGAAATCGCGCACGCAACAATACTAGGCAATACTTACCAGTCAATTGTCAGCAAATGTGCCGTGATCCAAGACACTATACGGTTTTTCGTACGACTCGACACTTCTCCTAATGTTGTACCCTCAATGTCTGCCTTGATATCCAGTGGAATAGGAGGCAGTTCATACAGCGGTTGCTGAACAGTGAACAGGCGCTTGTCTGGCTCACTACAACTGGGAGCCAACACCAATGGTCCATCATCAGTACTAAAAAAAAAGAAGACAGGGGACAGAATTTGGTGCAACATCAGTGCATTACTACAATGTACCACGTAATAGTTCTAGCATTTAAAGCTGGCCTACTCACCCAGTTTCGAGTGGAAAGTTTTGTTCATCACTGCTGCTACTGCCAACGAGGTTTATTTTATCTCCATCAGAAAATGTGTGCCCCTCTGGAACATCGACATATGTGTCGAAACGTGAGTTGTAGACCTACAACAAAAATTACCTTGTGAATCAGAAGCCACAAACACATGAAAGTGAAGACAACTAATTACACAAATTATTTCACTGCGGGCACGCTGAAACCTTTTAGTTTACCATCTGTTTGGAAGACTGTCCTGGGCATAAAATGAATTAACTTTTGTAACACAGGCAAAACCCATGTTAACAGAACCTTTCCAGAAGTAACACTAACGAGTGAAAGGCTGCAGATGCCCAAATTCTGAAGGTTGAACAATGCCTGACCCCAGATGAGCATCATATATACTGCAGTTAACAGCATGACAGACATCGTTGTTGCAGGCTCATCTTTTGCTCACAACTAAGATACATGCTCTAATAATTGGGTAATTCTAGGCAAAACGTCTCAGATGCTGTGCTCTACAATATCTGATTTGTTCAAAAGAATTCATGGAAACTCATCCGAATGTGCATAATAGAAGACGAAAATATTTTTGCCAAAAAAATTTATTTGTAGGTGAGCGCAGAAAGATAAGAAACCAGACACTGCTCAATAGTTAACAAACAGTCCAAATTTTTAGTAGTCACTCCAGAAATTTTTAAGCGACATTTGCAGATTCCGGCTTTTTATCAGATTCGGAGCATTTATGCCATACAAAACTGTATGTTTAGAATCTTATTGAAAGCCAGAATCTGTGCAAATGTCATTTAAAAATTACTGCAGTGGTTTCTAAAAATCTGGATTTTTAATAATTATTGAGCAGGGCCTGGCTTCTCACCTTTTCGAATGTTGAAACTGCGCTCAATAAATTTTTTTGACAAAAATAATGTAAGCTTTGCTTGCGCACACTGAAATTAGTTTCTATGGATTTTTCCGAACAAATAGGAGATGGTCGAGCGCAACATCTGGGACGTTTGGCGTGGAATGACCCAAATACATTTGGCGCCTGTGTCTCAAGGTTAGAAAGCAAATTTTCGACACAGCCTAAAGCCTGTTTCACATGCGAGCGAAAATGCTAGCCAATCCTGCCGCCGCGGCGGAAAAACCTGTTGCGAGTCGTCGAGGCGAAGAGCGGCGAGGTTCCAACAAGTTGTAAATTTTCGCTGCGACGCGCCGCTCAGTCGCCTGCATGTGAACCAGTCACGATATTATGTTGCCCTTGCGCGCATAACCAACTACGGCCGCGACCGCGTGCGCGCGAGGAAGAGCCCCGAAAGCACCGAGCGATTAAAATAGCAGCAATATTTGATGGGAATAACGCGCTACACAAGAAAAAAGACAACTGAAACGTGTCCGCTTCTGTGTGTAGCGCGTTATCCCAATCAAATGTACAACCAACTAGCCCACATTGCTGCCTTGTTAGCAGCAATATATCGTATGAAAATAAAATGCACGCACCTCTATTCGGTCGCACTGCAACGAAACCCATGAATCTGCTAGCATGGCAGCATTGATTACATCTGACTTCTTGCGGTCTCCACCGACGAAGAGAACCTGTTTTCAGCCTTCCCAGGTCACAAGGCATTCTATAGGCGCCGATGACATTGCGTATCGCAGGGTAAAGGACAGTAGGCAGTTCGAAATGACGGCTGAGGTAAACAGTCGTACTCAACAGCAAAAACGAGTCAAAGCACACAGCGAAGCCTTTTTACCATCGCACGCAGGCTGCGGGCGCGCTCTTATTCTCGACACCAGCCGCGATCTGTCGGCGCGCGCGGCGCGGTGGACGGCGGGTCGCGCCGGCGCCGCGCACTCCGACCCCATGTAATTCTTGTGTGAAAACAAGGCCGCCTCTTGCAAGCTCTCGCGAGACGAGCGTTTGCGAATGGTCCGAGACTCAAATGGCTGGCCTCTTAGTGTGACGGCGACGTAGGCCATCCGCAAGTACATGCTTCAAGATGATTCATAGGTGTCCGCGTTGTCCCTTTTCATCAAAGAGGTTTTGCAAAGTGGTATGGCACATCAGGGACCACCGCTACGATAACAATTTTTCTGTGATGTGCGGTGTGGAAGGCTGCGCGAATACGTACCGGCAGTTTGAGTCTTACCGGAGGCACCTCTATCGTCAGCACCGAAGTTATATGGACCTCGACACATCTGGCGATGCCGCTGTCACTCAACAAAACAGTCCTGTTGTGCTGCGGTCGGATGCTTCGGCAAGTGAGTTGCGGCCGGACGCTTCGGCGGGTGTTGACATGGCGGAAGGCGATGTTTTGAGTGAAAGTGAACTGCTGAGCTCTAGCCTTCTCATGGACGATACCGATGGCGAACAAGAGGTCGTTTCCAGTAGTGCTTTTCCAGTTGGTAGTGCAGCTCTCGACTTCAAGGCGCAAATGAAGAAGCACCTGTGCTTACTTTTCTTCCGCATGACAGAAGTGCACAAGTTGCCACACCTCACAATGGAAAGCATCATTGGTCATATCAAAGTGGGTTTCCGCGATATGTTTCACCTGTTTGCTGCTAAGATTCAGGAAGACATCCATCCTCTGCAGTTCGGAAAGGACATGCACTCGTTGCTTACCTGTGACTTCCTAGACGAGATTTTTGAACATGTGCTGAGCAAGCACAAGCGAGAGCAGTTCGCCAAAGAATGCCTTCCGTATACAAAACCTGAAGAGCATGTCTTGACTGCTGGAGACACGTTCCAGTACGTACCTGTCACTGGTGTTTTGCGTAACCTTATGCTTTCCGAATCCTTTCGCAGTCATTTAAATCCAGACTCATTAACTGCACAATCATCTAAAATATTGCGCAGCTTTTGTGATGGCCTGATGTACAAGGAAAAGTTGTCGGCCCTCATACAAGATGGATCTCAGTTCACACTGTTCCTTGTTTTTTATTCAGATGAGGTTGAGGTTGTGAACCCGATAGGGCCAAAGCGCGGTGTGCACAAGATGCTTGTTGTGTACTTCAGTGTGTTGAATATTCATGCGCGATACAGGTCCCAGCTTAGTGCTATATATGTAGCAATTATTGCACAGTACAAACTTGTTGGTAAGCATGGAATTGATGCGATTTTGGGCCCACTTCTCACTGAGTTGTCAGCTTTAAGCACATCTGGTTTTACTGTGCAGCTGTCTACTACCACTGTGAGAGTCAGAGCTTTCCTTGTGGCCTTCTGTGGCGATAACCTGTCCATGAACAGGTTAGGTGGTTTTACTTGTTGTTTCAATAGAGGGCACCCATGCCGTTTTTGCACCGTGGCATTCTCGGAGATGGATACAGTTTTCCACGAAAAAGATGTACAGATACGGGATGCCAGTTTGCACAAAAGGCATGTTGAACTTGCAGCTGTAAATCAACCACTAAGTACGGCACTTCATGGGGTGAAAAGTATGTCAACATTGTCAGGTATCAGTTACTTTGATGTGACACAGCAACTGCCGCCTGACATCATGCATGATTTGCTTGAAGGATCCATGACTCATGTTCTAAGACAGGTCTTGCAAGGCCTCATCAGTTCTAACGTAATTAGCTACTCAGATCTTGATAGAGTTACTTTGTTTGAGTTTGGGCCACAAGACAGGAAAAACAAACCTGAAGCACTCGAAAAATGCTTTGTGAAGGGGGAAGCGGCTTATAAGGGCACTGCGTCACAGAAGTGGTGCTTGTTCCGTTTCTTTTCACTTATATTTGGGGACATTGTTCCGGACTCCAATGAGCACTGGGAAGTGTACCTTCAGCTAAAGAGGGTCGTTGACATAATATTTGCCGACGAAATACCACATGACCACCTTGCATTCCTTCAAGATGAAATTCGGTTTTTCTTGACTAATTTTGTGGCCCTTTATCCTGAAAAAATGACCCCAAAGCTTCATTTCTTGTTGCATTACCCAAGACTGATCAACCAGCTAGGCCCACTGAAGCAATACTGGTGTGTGCGTTACGAAGCAAAACATCAGTATGTGAAAATGATAGCGTCTCGCAACAGAAATTTCAGAAATATTTCGAATTCAATTGCAGAACGGCACCAATTGCTTCAGAGCTTCCAGCTGTTTGGAGATGAATTAGACGTGGGCATTCAGACAACAAAGGCCAAGCCTCTCAGACAGGAGGACTTAGCCCCATGCACTCATGAAGTCTTCTGTGAAGGTGTTCCTGTCTGGGGAGTTTCTTCTGCTATTGTTGGAAAGTGTAAATACAAAGTGTTAGATGTAGTGGTCTTGGAGAAAGCCCTGCTGCCCGTTTTTGGACAGATTGTGGGTCTGTATGTGTACTGTGGATCTCTCTTCATTTATGCGAATGTTCTTAGGACTGTGTCATTTCAGCGACACCGCTGGTCTTATGCTGTTTCCAAGACGGCACAAGAGAGAGTTGTACAGCCTGCAGAACTGCAGTCATCCGAAGTCCTAGACATGTATTTTGGAAGTGAGCTAGTACTGAGGCCAGAAATAATGATCACAGATTGAACTTGCAGCATCATTTGCAGGCTGGCTGTATTTTTTGGTTGGAAATGTGTAGTCTTTCTGACTTCTGAAATAAAGATTAATGTTGCCTGCATATTGCATTTTCTTAACCACATTTTTTTTATTCAAGCATACTGCGGTAGCCTCTGAAGAGGCTGTGGCAGGCATTGGGACACAATGCACAGCAGTCAAAACGACCACTCACAGATTATCCGGAGCCCTCCACTACTGCACCTGTCATAGCCCGAGTCGCTTTGGGATGTTAAAGTCTGTAAACCATAATAACCACAAGATGGATTTGCAAAAAACTACAATAGTATGTGCAAAAAAATACCACATAAGGAAAAAAATTGTGCACAGATGCATCTTCAGTAACGCCAGAAGCACAAGATGAGTAGAAGTCAGGCGCAATAGCTTGAAGTCGGTAAAAAAGTGCAATAAATATAATAACAAGCACATTTCTTGAACATGCGGTATACACAAATAAATTCCATTCAGGTTATTCAAGAAGCAATATCAGTGCCAATGCAAAATACAGTCCTAAAGGAAAACAACCAAGTCATACAAATATTCTCTAAGAGCATGGCATTTTACAAAATCATCAGGCAGCGCATTCACCTCTCATAGGTTAGGGAAAGAAAGGGAACCTAAATGTGTTTTTCTTAAACTGATATTCTGTTAAGTGTCTAGTGGATTTCATTTTTGTGGGTGCATTTTAAAAGGGAATAGATACTTACTGGTGTCAATTGGAAAACTACAGCTCAGCAAAAGGAAAAGAAACTTAGTGTGCTAGAATTGTGCTCTTTTGCTCATTATTGGGAGACCGACTTTATTAAGAGCTCGTTCAGTAAGTCATTGCGACTGTACTTATTGTAAATAAATGTCAACACCTTTCGTTGCACGCTTTTAATAGCTTGAGTTTTCTTTTCATATGGGAACCATATGATGACAACATGCTCTAGGACAGAAAGTGTCATATATGCGAGCAGTTTAATCAGTGGGGAAACAAACCTAAGGCTGCATCAAAGGGTGCAAGGTACGGAGAGTGCCTTAGATGTAATATATAATATATAAAAACATAATCTGTACAAATGTCATTGAAAATTTTCTGGAATGATTTCTAAAAATTCTGAATTTTTAATAATTACCGAGCAGAGCCTTGTTTCTCACCTACTCAAAATGTTCAAACTGCGCTCACCTCAAGAATAATTTTTTTTTTCAGCATAATATTTTAGGCTTTGATTACGCACATTGGGATTAGTTTCCATTAATTTTTTTGAACAAATTTGAAATTGCCGAGCGTAAAACCTGGGACATTTGGAGTGGAATGCCCCAGAAGCACTATATAGTGTTTGTTTTTTATCTTGCTGCATGTATGTACTTTAGAGAGGCCTTTGTATCATAAAACATATGGAATCGAGCAGCAAAGCCATCAGGAGTGTTATATATACTATCATTCCGTGGTCGTGCATGATATTGGGCATTTTCTGTTCAAAGTAGTAACGTTTACTACCTAAGCCATGTTAGTTGCACCCGCATTTACTACCTACGCTTTTTCTGAGGTAGTAGAAAGGTAGTAACAAACGAAAAAGGTAGTAACGGCAGCAGTTACTACCTATTTACTACCTCTTTCTTCTTTGAGGTAGTAACTAGGTAGTGAAAAGGTAGTACAAAGGTAGTAACAGTGAAAAAAGGGTTGTAACTGCAGCAGTTACCACCTTTTTACTACCTTTTTTCTAAGAGTGCAGTTCATGTTATGAATAGCCAGTTCTGTGGTGAACAGATAGTTCTTGTCATGAGCAACCAGTTCTTGTTTTGAGTAATCTGTTCTTGTGATGAGTCAGTTCATGTGATGAAGAGTCAGTTCTTGTGTTGAAGAGTCAGTTCTTGTTATGAAGGTTCAGTTCTTGCGAAGAAGAGGCAGTTCTTGCGACGAAGAGTCTGTTCTTGTTATGAAGAGTGAGTTCTTGTTATGAAGAGTCAGTTGTTGTGATGAAGAGTAAGTTTTTCCGTTGAAGAGTCGGTTCGTGCGATGAAGTGTCAGTTCTTATTATGAAGAGTCAGGTCTTTGATGAAGAGTCAGTTCTTGTGATGAAGAGTCAGTTCTTGTGATTAAGAGTCAGTTCTTACGATGAATAATCAGTTCTTTTATTGACGACACAGTTCTTGCAATGAATCGTCAGCTCTTGCAATGAGGAGTCAGTTCTTGTGATGAAGAGCCAGTTCTTCCAATGAAGAGCCAGTTCTTATGATGAAGAGTCAGTTCTTGTGATGAAGAGCCAGTTATTGCGATGAAGAGTCTGTTCTTGTTATGAAGAGCCAGTTCTTGTGATGGAGTCAGTTCTGATGAAGAGCCAGTTCTCGTGATGAAGAGTCAGTTCTTGCGATGAAGAGTAAGTTTTTGCATTGAAGAGTCAGTCCTTGTGATGAAGAGTCAGTTCTTGTTAAGAAGAGTCAGTTCTTTTGATGAAGAGTCAGTTCTTATGATGAAGAATCAGTTCTTATGAGGAAGAGACAGTTCTTGTTATGAAGGGTCAGTTCTTGTGATGAACAGTCAGTTCTTGTTCTGAATAATGAGTTCTTGTGATGAAGAGCCAGTTATAGCGATGAAGAGTCTGTTCTTGTTATGAAGAGCCAGTTCTTGTGATGGAGAGTCATTTCTCATGAAGAGTCAGTTCTCGTAATGAAGAGTCAGTTCTTGCAATGAAGAGTCAATTTTTGTGTTGAAGAGTCAGTCCTTGCGATGAAGAGTCAGTTCTTTTGATGAAGAGTCTGTTCTTGTTATGAAAAACCAGTTCTTGTGATGAAGTGTCAGTTCTTGTGATGAAGAGTGAGTTATTGCAATGAAGAGTCAGTCCTTATTATGAAGAGTCAGTTCTGGAGATGAAGAGTCATTCTTGCGATGAAAAGCCAGTTCTTGCGATGAAGAGTGATTCTTGCGATGAAGAGTGTTCGTGTGTTGAGGCGCCAGTTCTTGTTTTGAAGAGTCAGTTATTTCGATGAAGAATCAGGTCTTTTAATGAAGAGACAGTTTTGTGATGAAGAGTCAGTTCTTGCGATGAAGAGTAAGTTCTTGCAATGAAGAGTCATTTCTTGTGATGAAGAGCCGGTTCTTGCGATGAAGAGCAAGTTCTTGCGATGAAGAGTCAGTTCTTGCGATGAAGAATCAGTTCTTGTTATGAAGAGTAAGTTCTTTTAATGAAGAGTCAGTTCTGATGAAAAGTCAGTTCTTGTGATGAAGAGTCGGTTCTGGCGATGAAGAGTCAGTTTTTGCGATGAAGTGTAAGTTCTTGAGATGAATTTAGTTCTTATGATGAAGAGTGAGTTCTTGTTAGGAGGAGTCAGTTCTTGTCATGAAGAGTAAGTTCTTGTGACAAGAGACAGTTCGTGTGATGAAGATGCAGTTCTTGTTACGAAGAGCCAGTTCTTGCGGTGAACACATAGTTCTTGTAATGAACAGCCAGTTCTTGTTTTGAGTAATCAGTTCTTGTGATGAAGAGTCAGTTCATGTGATGAAGAGTCAGTTCATGTGATGAAGAGTCAGTTCTTGTGATGAAGAGTCAGTTCTTGTTATGAAGGGTCAGTTCTTGCGAAGAAGAGGCAGTTCTTGCGACGAAGAGTCTGTTCTTGTTATGAGGAGTGAATTCTTGTTATGAAGAGTCAGTTCTTTTGATGAAGAGTCAGTTCTTGTGATGTAGAGTCAGTTCTTGTGATGAAGAGCCGGTTCTTGCGATGAAGAGCAAGTTCTTGCGATGAAGAGTCAGTTCTTGCGATGAAGAATCATTTCTTTTGAATAAGTCAGTTCTTGTGATGAAGAGTCAGTTCTTATTATAAAGAGTCAGTTCTTGCGATGAAGAGTCAGCTCTAATTATTAAGAAGAATCAGTCATTATGATCAAGAGTCAGTTCTTGTTATGAAGAGTAAGTTCTTTTGATGAAGAGTCAGTTCTTCTGATGAAAGGTCAGTTCTTGCGATGAAGAGTCAGTTCTGGCGATGAAGAGTCAGTTATTGTCATGAAGAGTAAGTTCTTGTCACAAGAGACAGTTCATGTGATGAAGAGGCAGTTCTTGTTACGAAGAGCCAGTTCTTTGGTGAACAGATAGTTCTTGTGATGAACAGCCAGTTCTTGTTTTGAGTAATCAGATCTTGTGATGAAGAGTCTCATCATGTGATGAAGAGTCAGTTCTTGTGATGAAGAGTGAGTCCTTGTTATGAAGGTTCAGTTCTTGCGAAGAAGAGGCAGTTCTTGCGACGAAGAGTCTGTTCTTGTTATGAAGAGTGAGTTCTTGTTATCAAGAGCCAGTTCTTTTGATGAAGAGACAGTTCTTGTGATGAAGAGTCAGTTCTTGCGATGAAGAGTCAGTTTTTGCGTTGAAGAGTCGGTTCGTGCGATGAAGTATCAGTTCTTGTTATGAAGAGTCAGGTCTTTGATGAAGAGTCAGTTTTTGTGATGAAGAGTCGTTTCTTGTGATGAAGAGCCGGTTCTGCGATGAAGAGCAAGTTCTTGCGATGAAGAGTCAGTTCTTGCGATGAAGAATCAGTTCTTGCTATGAAGAGTAAGTTCTTTTGATGAAGAGTCAGTTCTGATGAAAAGTCACTTCTTGCGGTGAAGAGTCGGTTCTGGCAATGAAGAGTCAGTTTTTGCGATGCAGTGTAAGTTCTTGAGATGAAGTTAGTTCTTATGATGAAGAGTCAGTTCTTGTTAGGAAGAGTCAGTTCTTGTCATGAAGAGTAAGTTCTTGTGGCAAGAGACAGTTCTTGTGATGAAGAGGCAGTTCATGTTACGAAGAGCCAGTTGTTGTGGTGAACAGATAGTTCTTGTGATGAACAGCCAGTTCTTGTTTTGAGTATTCAGTTCTTGTGATGAAGAGTCAGTTCATGTGATGAAGAGTCAGTTCATGTGATGAAGAGTCAGTTCTTGTTATGAAGAGTCAGTTCTTTTGATGAAGAGTCAGTTCTTGTGATGAAGACTCAGTTCTTGCGATGAAGAGTCTGTTTTTGCGTTGAAGAGTCGGTTCGTGTGATGAAGAGTCAGTTCTTGTTATGAAGAGTCAGGTCTTTGATGAAGAGTCAGTTCTTGTGATGAAGAATCTGTTCTTACGATGATTAATCAGTTCTTTTAATGACGACACAGTTTTTGCATTGAAGAGTCAGTCCTAGTGATGAAGGGCCAGTTCTTGTTAGGAAGAGCCAATTCTTGTGGTGAAGAGTTAGTTCTTGTGATGAACAGTCAGTTCTTGTTTTGATTAATCAGTTCTTGTCATGAAGTGTCAGTACTTGTGATGAAGAGTCAGTTCTTGTGATGAAGAGTCAGTTATTGAGATGAAGAGTCAGTTCTCGTCATGAAGAGTCAGTTATGGTTATGAAGAGTACGTTCTTGTTATGAAGAGTCAGTTCTTGTGATGAAGAGTCAGTTATTGCGATGAAGCGTCAGTTCTTGCGATGAAGAGTCAGTTCTTGTGATGAAGAGCCGGTTCTTGCGATGAAGAGCAAGTTCTTGCGATGAAGAGTCAGTTATGCGATGAAGAATCATTTCTTTTGAATATGTCAGTTCTTGTGATGAAGAGTCAGTTCTTATTATAAAGAGTCAGTTCTTGCCATGAAGAGTCAGCTCTAATTATTAGGAAGAATCAGTCATTGTGATCAAGAGTCAGTTCTTGTTATGAAGAGTAAGTTCTTTTGATGAAGAGTCAGTTCTTCTGATGAAAAGTCAGTTCTTGCGATGAAGAGTCAGTTCTGGCCTGGCGATGAAGAGTCAGTTTTTGCGATGAAGTGTAAATTCATGAGATGAAGTCAGGTCTTATGATGAAGAGTCAGTTCTTATTAGGAAGAGTCAGTTCTTGTTATGAAGAGTAAGTTCTTGTCACAAGAGACAGTTCTTGTTATGAAGAGCCAGTTCTGTGGTGAACAGATAGTTCTTGTGATGAACAGCCAGTTCTTGTTTTGAGTAATCAGTTCTTGTGATGAAGAGCCAGTTCATGTGATGAAGAGTCAGTTCTTGTGTTGAAGAGTCAGTTCTTGTTATGAAGGTTCAGTTCTTGCGACGAAGAGTCTGTTCTTGTTATGAAGAGTGAGTTCTTGTTATGAAGAGTCAGTTCTTATGATGAATGTTCAGTTTTTGCTTTGAAGAGTCAGTTCTTGTGACGAAGAGTCAGTTCTTGTAACGAAGAGTCAGTTCTTGTTATGAAGAGTCAGTTCTTTTGATGAAGAGTCAGTTCTTGTGATGAAGAGTGTGTTCTTACGATGAATAATCAGTTCTTTTAATGACGACACAGTTCTTGCGATGAAGAGTCAGTTCTTGCAATAAGGAGTCAGTTCTTGAGATGAAGAGCCAGTTCTTGCGATGAAGAGCCAGTTCCTATGATGAAGAGTCAGTTCTTGTTATGAAGAGCCAGTTATTGCGATGAAGAGTCTGTTCTTGTTATGAAGTGCCAGTTCTTGTGATGGAGTCAGTTCTGATAAAGAGCCAGTTCTTGTGATGAAGAGTCAGTTCTTGCGGTGAAGAGAAAGTTTTTGCATTGAAGAGTCAGTCCTTGCGATGAAGAGTCAGTTCTTGTTATGAAGAGTCAGTTCTTTTGATGAAGAGTCAGTTCTTGTGATGGAGAGTCAGTTATTGCGATGAAGAGTCAGTTCTTGTGATCAAGAGTCAGTTCTTGCGAAGAAGAGTCAGTTCTTGCGATGAAGAGCCTGTTCTTGTTATGAATAGTCAGTTCTTATGATGAAGCGTCAGTTCTTGTGATGAAGAGCCGGTTCTTGCGATGAAGAGCAAGTTCTTGCGATGAAGAATCATTTCTTTTGAATAAGTCAGTTCTTGTGATGAAGAGTCAGTTCTTATTATAAAGAGTCAGTTCTTGCGATGAAGAGTCAGCTCTAATTATTAAGAAGAATCAGTCATTATGATCAAGAGTCAGTTCTTGTTATGAAGAGTAAGTTCTTTTGATGAAGAGTCAGTTCTTCTGATGAAAAGTCAGTTCTTGCGATGAAGAGTCATTTCTGGCGATGAAGAGTCAGTTATTGTCATGAAGAGTAAGTTCTTGTCACAAGAGACAGTTCATGTGATGAAGAGGCAGTTCTTGTTACGAAGAGCCAGTTCTGTGGTGAACAGATAGTTCTTGTGATGAACAGCCAGTTCTTGTTTTGAGTAATCAGTTCTTGTGATGAAGAGTCTCATCATGTGATGAAGAGTCAGTTCTTGTGATGAAGCATGAGTTCTTGTTATGAAGGTTCAGTTCTTGCGATGAAGAGGCAGTTCTTGCGACGAAGAGTCTGTTCTTGTTATGAAGAGTGAGTTCTTGTTATGAAGAGCCAGTTCTTTTGATGAAGAGACAGTTCTTGTGATGAAGAGTCAGTTCTTGCGATGAAGAGTCAGTTTTTGCGTTGAAGAGTCGGTTCGTGCGATGAAGTATCAGTTCTTGTTATGAAGAGTCAGGTCTTTGATGAAGAGTCAGTTTTTGTGATGAAGAGTCGTTTCTTGTGATGAAGAGCCGGTTCTTGCGATGAAGAGCAAGTTCTTGCGATGAAGAGTCAGTTCTTGCGATGAAGAATCAGTTCTTGTTATGCAGAGTAAGTTCTTTTGATGAAGAGTCAGTTCTTGCGGTGAAGAGTCGGTTCTGGCAATGAAGAGTCAGTTTTTGCGATGAAGTGTAAGTTCTTGAGATGAAGTTAGTTCTTATGATGAAGAGTCAGTTCTTGTTAGGAATAGTCAGTTCTTGTCATGAAGAGTAAGTTCTTGTGGCAAGAGACAGTTCTTGTTATGAAGAGGCAGTTCTTGTTACGAAGAGCCAGTTCTTGTGGTGAACAGATAGTTCTTGTGATGAACAGCCAGTTCTTGTGATGAAGAGTGAGTTCATGTGATGAAGAGTCAGTTCATGTGATGAAGAGTCAGTTCTTGTTATGAAGAGTCAGTTCTTTTGATGAAGAGTCAGTTCTTGTGATGAAGAATCAGTTCTTGCGATGAAGAGCCTGTTTTTGCGTTGAAGAGTCGGTTCGTGCGATGAAGAGTCAGTTCTTGTTATGAAGAGTCAGGTCTTTGATGAAGAGTCAGTTCTTGTGATGAAGAGTCTGTTCTTACGATGATTAATCAGTTCTTTTAATGACGACACAGTTCTTGCGATGAAGAGTCAGTTCTTGCAACAAGGAGTCAGTTCTTGTGATGAAGAGCCAGTTTTTGCGATGAAGAACCAGTTCTTATAATGAAGAGTCAGTTCTTGTTATGAAGAGCCAGTTATTGCAATGAAGAGTCTGTTCTTGTTATGAAGTGCCAGTTCTTGTGATGGAGTCAGTTCTGATAAAGAGCCAGTTCTTGTGATGAAGAGTCAGTTCTTGCGATGAAGAGTAAGTTTTTGCATTGAAGAGTCAGTCCTAGTGATGAAGGGCCAGTTCTTGTTAGGAAGAGCCATTTCTTGTGGCGAAGAGTTAGTTCTTGTGATGAACAGTCAGTTCTTGTTTTGATTAATCAGTTCTTGTGATGAAGTGTCAGTACTTGTGATGAAGAGTCAGTTCTTGTGATGAAGAGTCAGTTATTGAGATGAAGAGTCAGTTCTCGTCATGAAGAGTCAGTTATTGTTATGAAGAGAACGTTCTTGTTATGAAGAGTCAGTTCTTGTGATGAAGAGTCAGTTATTGCGATGAAGCGTCAGTTCTTGCGATGAAGAGCAAGTTCTTGCGATGAAGAGTCAGTTCTTGCGATGAAGAATCATTTCTTTTGAATATGTCAGTTCTTGTGATGAAGAGTCAGTTCTTATTATAAAGAGTCAGTTCTTGCCATGAAGTGTCAGCTCTAATTATTAAGAAGAATCAGTCATTGTGATCAAGAGTCAGTTCTTGTTATGAAGAGTAAGTTCTTTTGATGAAGAGTCAGTTCTTCTGATGAAAATTCAGTTCTTGCGATGAAGGGTCAGTTCTGGCCTGGCGATGAAGAGTCAGTTTTTGCGATGAAGTGTAAATTCATGAGATGAAGTCAGGTCTTATGATGAAGAGTCAGTTCTTATTAGGAAGAGTCAGTTCTTGTTATGAAGAGTAAGTTCTTGTCACAAGAGACAGTTCTTGTTATGAAGAGCCAGTTCTGTGGTGAACAGATAGTTCTTGTGATGAACAGCCAGTTCTTGTTTTGAGTAATCAGTTCTTGTGATGAAGAGCCAGTTCATGTGATGAAGAGTCAGTTCTTGTGTTGAAGAGTCAGTTCTTGTTATGAAGGTTCAGTTCTTGCGAAGAAGAGGCAGTTCTTGCGACGAAGAGTGTGTTCTTGTTATGAAGAGTGAGTTCTTGTTATGAAGAGTCAGTTCTTATGATGAAGAGTCAGTTTTTGCTTTGAAGAGTCAGTTCTTGTGACGAAGAGTCAGTTCTTGTAACGAAGAGTCAGTTCTTGTTATGAAGAGTCCTTTCTTTTGATGAAGTGTCAGTTCTTGTGATGAAGAGTGTGTTCTTACGATGAATAATCAGTTCTTTTAATGACGACACAGTTCTTGCGATGAAGAGTCAGTTCTTGCAATAAGGAGTCAGTTCTTGAGATGAACAGCCAGTTCTTGCGATGAAGAGTCTGTTCTTGTTATGAAGTGCCAGTTCTTGTGATGGAGTCAGTTCTAATAAAGAGCCAGTTCTTGTGATGAAGAGTCAGTTCTTGCGATGAAGAGTAAGTTTTTACATTGAAGAGTCAGTCCTTGCGATGAAGAGTCAGTTCTTGTTATGAAGAGTCAGTTCTTTTGATGAAGAGTCAGTTCTTATGATGAAGAGTCAGTTCTTGTTATGAAGAGTCAGTTCTTGTCATAAGAGTCAGTCCTTGTGATGAAGGGCCTGTTCTTGTTAGGAGGAGCCAATTCTTGTGGTGAAGAGTTAGTTCTTGTGATGAACAGTCAGTTCTTGTTTTGATTAATCAATTCTTGTGATGAAGTGTCAGTACTTGTGATGAAGAGTCAGTTCTTGTGATGAAGAGTCAGTTATTGAGATGGAGAGTCAGTTCTTGTGATGAAGAGTCAGTTCTGGCGAAGAGTCAGTTGTTGCGACAGAGTCTGTTCTTGCTATGAAAGCCAGTTCTTGTGGTGTAGAGTCAGTTCTGATGGAGTCAGTTGTTTTGATGAAGAGTCAGTTCTTGTTATGAAGAGTTAGTTCTTGTGATGAAGAGTCAGTTCTTGCGATGAAGAATCATTTCTTTTGAATAAGTCAGTTCTCGTCATGAAGAGGCAGTTATTGTTATGAAGAGTACGTTCTTGTTATGAAGAGTCAGGTCTTTTGATGAAGACTCAGTTCTTGTGATGGAGAGTCAGTTATTGCGATGAAGAGTCAGTTCTTGTGATCAAGAGTCAGTTCTTGCGATGAAGAGCCTGTTCTTGTTATGAAGAGTCAGTTCTTATGATGAAGCGTCAGTTCTTGCAATGAAGAGTCAGTTCTTGTGATGAAGAGCCGGTTCTTGCGATGAAGAGCCAGTTCTAGCGATGAAGAGCCAGTTCTTGCGATGAAGAGTCAGTTCTTGCGATGAAGAATCAGTTCTTGTTATGAAGAGTAAGTTCTTTTGATGAAGAGTCAGTTCTGATGAAAAGTCAGTTCTTGCGGTGAAGAGTCGGTTCTGGCAATGAAGAGTCAGTTTTTGCGATGAAGTGTAAGTTCTTGAGATGAAGTTAGTTCTTATGATGAAGAGTCAGTTCTTGTTAGGAATAGTCAGTTCTTGTCATGAAGAGTAAGTTCTTGTGGCAAGAGACAGTTCTTGTTATGAAGAGGCAGTTCTTGTTACGAAGAGCCAGTTCTTGTGGTGAACAGATAGTTCTTGTGATGAACAGCCAGTTCTTGTGATGAAGAGTCAGTTCATGTGATGAAGAGTCAGTTCATGTGATGAAGAGTCAGTTCTTGTTATGAAGAGTCAGTTCTTTTGATGAAGAGTCAGTTCTTGTGATGAAGAGTCAGTTCTTGCGATGAAGAGTCTGTTTTTGCGTTGAAGAGTCGGTTCGTGCGATGAAGAGTCAGTTCTTGTTATGAAGAGTCAGGTCTTTGATGAAGAGTCAGTTCTTGTGATGAAGAGTCTGTTCTTACGATGATTAATCAGTTCTTTTATTGACGACACAGTTCTTGCGATGAAGAGTCAGTTCTTGCAACAAGGAGTCAGTTCTTGTGATGAAGAGCCAGTTTTTGCGATGAAGAACCAGTTCTTATGATGAAGAGTTAGTTCTTGTTATGAAGAGCCAGTTATTGCAATGAAGAGTCTGTTCTTGTTATGAAGTGCCAGTTCTTGTGATGGAGTCAGTTCTGATAAAGAGCCAGTTCTTGTGATGAAGAGTCAGTTCTTGCGATGAAGAGTAAGTTTTTGCATTGAAGAGTCAGTCCTAGTGATGAAGGGCCAGTTCTTGTTAGGAAGAGCCAATTCTTGTGGTGAAGAGTTAGTTCTTGTGATGAACAGTCAGTTCTTGTTTTGATTAATCAGTTCTTGTGATGAAGTGTCAGTACTTGTGATGAAGAGTAAGTTCTTGTGATGAAGAGTCAGTTATTGAGATGAAGAGTCAGTTCTCGTCATGAAGAGTCAGTTATTGTTATGAAGAGTACGTTCTTGTTATGAAGAGTCAGTTCTTGTGATGAAGAGTCAGTTATTGCGATGAAGCGTCAGTTCTTGCGATGAAGAGCAAGTTCTTGCGTCGAAGAGTCAGTTCTTGCGATGAAGAATCATTTCTTTTGAATATGTCAGTTCTTGTGATGAAGAGTCAGTTCTTATTATAAAGAGTCCATTCTTGCCATGAAGTGTCAGCTCTAATTATTAGGAAGAATCAGTCATTGTGATCAAGAGTCAGTTCTTGTTATGAAGAGTAAGTTCCTTTGATGAAGAGTCAGTTCTTCTGATGAAAATTCAGTTCTTGCGATGAAGAGTCAGTTCTGGCCTGGCGATGAAGAGTCAGTTTTTGCGATGAAGTGTAAATTCATGAGATGAAGTCAGGTCTTATGATGAAGAGTCAGTTCTTATTAGGAAGAGTCAGTTCTTGTTATGAAGAGTAAGTTCTTGTCACAAGAGACAGTTCTTGTTATGAAGAGCCAGTTCATGTGATGAAGAGTCATTTCTTGTTATGAAGGTTCAGTTCTTGCGAAGAAGAGGCAGTTCTTGCGACTAAGAGTCTGTTCTTGTTATGAAGAGTGAGTTCTTGTTATGAAGAGTCAGTTTTTATGATGAAGAGTCAGTTTTTGCTTTGAAGAGTCAGTTCTTGTGACGAAGAGTCAGTTCTTGTAACGAAGAGTCAGTTCTTGTTATGAAGAGTCAGTTCTTTTGATGAAGCGTCAGTTCTTGTGATGAAGAGTGTGTTCTTACGATGAATAATCAGTTCTTTTAATGACGACACAGTTCTTGCGATGAAGAGTCAGTTCTTGCAATAAGGAGTCAGTTCTTGAGATGAAGAGCCAGTTCTTGCGATGAAGAGCCAGTTCTTATGATGAAGAGTCAGTTCTTGTTATGAAGAGCCAGTTATTGCGATGAAGAGTCTGTTCTTGTTATGAAGTGCCAGTTCTTGTGATGGAGTCAGTTCTGATAAAGAGCCAGTTCTTGTGATGAAGAGTCAGTCCTTGCGATGAAGAGTCAGTTCTTGTTATGAAGAGTCAGTTCTTTTGATGAAGAGTCAGTTCTTATGATGAAGAGTCAGTTCTTGTTATGAAGAGTCAGTTCTTGTCATAAGAGTCAGTCCTTGTGATGAAGGGCCAGTTCTTGTTAGGAGGAGCCAATTCTTGTGGTGAAGAGTTAGTTCTTGTGATGAACAGTCAGTTCTTGTTTTGATTAATCAATTCTCGTGATGAAGTGTCAGTACTTGTGATGAAGAGTCAGTTCTTGTGATGAAGAGTCAGTTATTGAGATGGAGAGTCAGTTCTTGTGATGAAGAGTCAGTTCTGGCGAAGAGTCAGTTGTTGCGACAGAGTCTGTTCTTGCTATGAAAGCCAGTTCTTGTGGTGTAGAGTCAGTTCTGATGGAGTCAGTTGTTTTGATGAAGAGTCAGTTCTTGTTATGAAGAGTTAGTTCTTGTGATGAAGAGTCAGTTCTTGCGATGAAGAATCATTTCTTTTGAATAAGTCAGTTCTCGTCATGAAGAGTCAGTTATTGTTATGAAGAGTACGTTCTTGTTATGAAGAGTCAGGTCTTTTGATGAAGAGTCAGTTCTTGTGATGGAGAGTCAGTTATTGCGATGAAGAGTCAGTTCTTGTGATCAAGAGTCAGTTCTTACGAAGAAGAGTCAGTTCTTGCGATGAAGAGCCTGTTCTTGTTATGAAGAGTCAGTTCTTATGATGAAGCGTCAGTTCTTGCAATGAAGAGTCAGTTCTTGTGATGAAGAGCCGGTTCTTGCGATGAAGAGCCAGTTCTTGCGATGAAGAGCCAGTTCTTGCGATGAAGAGTCAGTTCTTGCGATGAAGAATCATTTCTTTTGAATAAGTCAGTTCTTGTGATGAAGAGTCAGTTCTTATTATAAAGAGTCAGTTCTTGCTATGAAGAGTCAGCTCTAATTATTAAGAAGCATCAGTCATTATGATCAAGAGTCAGTTCTTGTTATGAAGAGTAAGTTCTTTTGATGAAGAGTCAGTTCTTCTGATGAAAAGTGAGTTCTTGCGATGAAGAGTCAGTTCTGGCGATGAAGAGTCAGTTTTTGCGATGAAGTGTAAGATCATAAGCTGAAGTCAGTTCTTATGATGAAGAGTCAGTTCTTGTTAGGAAGAGTCAGTTATTGTCATGAAGAGTAAGTTCTTGTCACAAGAGACAGTTCATGTGATGAAGAGGCAGTTCTTGTTACGAAGAGCCAGTTCTGTGGTGAACAGATAGTTCTTGTGATGAACAGCCAGTTCTTCTTTTGAGTAATCAGTTCTTGTGATGAAGAGTCTCATCATGTGATGAAGAGTCAGTTCTTGTGATGAAGAGTGAGTTCTTGTTATGAAGGTTCAGTTCTTTTGATGAAGAGACAGTTCTTGTGATGAAGAGTCAGTTCTTGCGATGAAGAGTCAGTTTTTGCGTTGAAGAGTCGGTTCGTGCGATGAAGTATCAGTTCTTGTGATTAAGAGTCAGTTCTTACGATGAATAATCAGTACTTTTATTGACGACACAGTTCTTGCAATGAAGTCAGTTCTTGCAATGAGGAGTCTGTTCTTGTTATGAAGAGTGAGTTCCTGTTATGAAGAGCCAGTTCTTGCGATGAAGAGTAAGTTCTTGCAATGAAGAGTCGTTTCTTGTGATGAAGAGCCGGTTCTTGCGATGAGCAAGTTCTTGCGATGAAGAGTCAGTTCTTGCGATGAAGAATCAGTTCTTGTTATGAAGAGTAAGTTCTTTTGATGAAGAGTCAGTTCTAATGAAAAGTCAGTTCTTGTGGAGAAGATTTGGTTCTGGCAATGAAGAGTCAGTTTTTCGATGAAGTGTAAGTTCTTGAGATGAAGTTAGTGCTTATGATGAAGAGTCAGTTCTTGTTAGGAAGAGTCAGTTCTTGTCATGAAGAGTAAGTTCTTGTGGCAAGAGCCAGTTCTTGTGGTGAACAGATAGTTCTTGTGATAAACAGCCAGTTCTTGTTTTGAGTATTCAGTTCTTGTGATGCAGAGTCAGTTCATGTGATGAAGAGTCAGTTCATGTGATGAAGAGTCAGTTCTTGTTATGAAGAGTCAGTTCTTTTGATGAAGAGTCAGTTCTTGGGATGAAGAGTCAGTTCTTGCGATGAAGAGTCTGTTTTTGCGTTGAAGAGTCGGTTCGTGCGATGAAGTGTCAGTTCTTGTTATGAAGAGTCAGGTCTTTGATGAAGAGTCAGTTCTTGTGATGAAGGGTCTGTTCTTACGATGATTAATCAGTTCTTTTAATGACGACACGGTTCTTGCGATGAAGAGTCAGTTCTTGCAACAAGGAGTCAGTTATTGTGATGAAGAGCCAGTTCTTGCGATGAAGAGCCAGTTCTTATGATGAAGAGTCAGTTCTTGTTATGAAGAGCCAGTTATTGCAATGAAGAGTCTGTTCTTGTTATCAAGTGCCAGTTCTTGTGATGAAGAGTCAGTTCTTGCGATGAAGAGTAAGTTTTTGCATTGAAGAGTCAGTCCTAGTGAGGAAAGGCCAGTTCTTGTTAGGAAGAGCCAATTCTTGTGGTGAAGAGTTAGTTCTTGTGATGAACAGTCAGTTCTTGTTTTGATTAATCAGTTCTTGTGATGAAGTGTCAGTACATGTGATGAAGAGTCAGTTTTTGTGATGAAGAGTCAGCTATTGAGATGAAGAGTCAGTTCTTGTGATGAAGAGTCAGTTCTGGCGAAGAGTCAGTTCTTGCGACAGTCTGTTCTTGTTATGAAAAGCCAGTTCATGTGGTGTAGAGTCAGTTCTGATGGAGTCATTTGTTTTGCTGAAGAGTCAGTTCTTGTTATGAAGAGTTAGTTCTTGTGATGAAGGGTAAGTTCTCGTCATGAAGAGTCAGTTATTGTTATGGAGAGTACGTTCTTGTTTTGAAGAGTCAGTTCTTGTGAAGAAGAGTCATTTATTGCGATGAAGCGTCAGTTCTTGCGATGAAGAGCCGGTTCTTGTGATGAAGAGCCGGTTCTTGCGATGAAGAGTCAGTTCTTGCGATGAAGAATCATTTCTTTTGAATATGTCAGTTCTTGTTATGAAGAGTCAGGTCTTTGATGAAGAGTCAGTTCTTGTGATGAAGAGTCTGTTCTTACGATGATTAATCAGTTCTTTTAATGACGACACAGTTCTTGCGATGAAGAGTCAGTTCTTGCAACAAGGAGTCAGTTCTTGTGATGAAGAGCCAGTTTTTGCGATGAAGAACCAGTTCTTATAATGAAGAGTCAGTTCTTGTTATGAAGAGCCAGTTATTGCAATGAAGAGTCTGTTCTTGTTATGAAGTGCCAGTTCTTGTGATGGAGTCAGTTCTGATAAAGAGCCAGTTCTTGTGATGAAGAGTCAGTTCTTGCGATGAAGAGTAAGTTTTTGCATTGAAGAGTCAGTCCTAGTGATGAAGGGCCAGTTCTTGTTAGGAAGAGCCAATTCTTGTGGTGAAGAGTTAGTTCTTGTGATGAACAGTCAGTTCTTGTTTTGATTAATCAGTTCTTGTGATGAAGTGTCAGTACTTGTGATGAAGAGTCAGTTCTTGTGATGAAGAGTCAGTTATTGAGATGAAGAGTCAGTTCTCGTCATGAAGAGTCAGTTATTGTTATGAAGAGAACGTTCTTGTTATGAAGAGTCAGTTCTTGTGATGAAGAGTCAGTTATTGCGATGAAGCGTCAGTTCTTGCGATGAAGAGCAAGTTCTTGCGATGAAGAGTCAGTTCTTGCGATGAAGAATCATTTCTTTTGAATATGTCAGTTCTTGTGATGAAGAGTCAGTTCTTATTATAAAGAGTCAGTTCTTGCCATGAAGTGTCAGCTCTAATTATTAAGAAGAATCAGTCATTGTGATCAAGAGTCAGTTCTTTTGATGAAGAGTCAGTTCTTCTGATGAAAATTCAGTTCTTGCGATGAAGAGTCAGTTCTGGCCTGGCGATGAAGAGTCAGTTTTTGCGATGAAGTGTAAATTCATGAGATGAAGTCAGGTCTTATGATGAAGAGTCAGTTCTTATTAGGAAGAGTCAGTTCTTGTTATGAAGAGTAAGTTCTTGTCACAAGAGACAGTTCTTGTTATGAAGAGCCAGTTCTGTGGTGAACAGATAGTTCTTGTGATGAACAGCCAGTTCTTGTTTTGAGTAATCAGTTCTTGTGATGAAGAGCCAGTTCATGTGATGAAGAGTCAGTTCTTGTGTTGAAGAGTCAGTTCTTGTTATGAAGGTTCAGTTCTTGCGAAGAAGAGGCAGTTCTTGCGACGAAGAGTCTGTTCTTGTTATGAAGAGTGAGTTCTTGTTATGAAGAGTCAGTTCTTATGATGAAGAGTCAGTTTTTGCTTTGAAGAGTCAGTTCTTGTGACGAAGAGTCAGTTCTTGTAACGAAGAGTCAGTTCTTGTTATGAAGAGTCCTTTCTTTTGATGAAGTGTCAGTTCTTGTGATGAAGAGTGTGTTCTTACGATGAATAATCAGTTCTTTTAATGACGACACAGTTCTTGCGATGAAGAGTCAGTTCTTGCAATAAGGAGTCAGTTCTTGAGATGAAGAGCCAGTTCTTGCGATGAAGAGCCAGTTCTTATGATGAAGAGTCAGTTTTTGTTATGAAGAGCCAGTTATTGCGATGAAGAGTCTGTTCTTGTTATGAAGTGCCAGTTCTTGTGATGGAGTCAGTTCTAATAAAGAGCCAGTTCTTGTGATGAAGAGTCAGTTCTTGCGATGAAGAGTAAGTTTTTGCATTGAAGAGTCAGTCCTTGCGATGAAGAGTCAGTTCTTGTTATGAAGAGTCAGTTCTTTTGATGAAGAGTCAGTTCTTATGATGAAGAGTCAGTTCTTGTTATGAAGAGTCAGTTCTTGTCATAAGAGTCAGTCCTTGTGATGAAGGGCCTGTTCTTGTTAGGAGGAGCCAATTCTTGTGGTGAAGAGTTAGTTCTTGTGATGAACAGTCAGTTCTTGTTTTGATTAATCAATTCTTGTGATGAAGTGTCAGTACTTGTGATGAAGAGTCAGTTCTTGTGATGAAGAGTCAGTTATTGAGATGGAGAGTCAGTTCTTGTGATGAAGAGTCAGTTCTGGCGAAGAGTCAGTTGTTGCGACAGAGTCTGTTCTTGCTATGAAAGCCAGTTCTTGTGGTGTAGAGTCAGTTCTGATGGAGTCAGTTCTTGTTATGAAGAGTTAGTTCTTGTGATTAAGAGTCAGTTCTTGCGATGAAGAATCATTTCTTTTGAATAAGTCAGTTCTCGTCATGAAGAGTCAGTTATTGTTATGAAGAGTACGTTCTTGTTATGAAGAGTCAGGTCTTTTGATGAAGAGTCAGTTCTTGTGATGGAGAGTCAGTTATTGCTATGAAGAGTCAGTTCTTGTGATCAAGAGTCAGTTCTTGCGATGAAGAGCCTGTTCTTGTTATGAAGAGTCAGTTCTTATGATGAAGCGTCAGTTCTTGCAATGAAGAGTCAGTTCTTGTGATGAAGAGCCGGTTCTTGCGATGAAGAGCCAGTTCTAGCGATGAAGAGCCAGTTCTTGCGATGAAGAGTCAGTTCTTGCGATGAAGAATCAGTTCTTGTTATGAAGAGTAAGTTCTTTTGATGAAGAGTCAGTTCTGATGAAAAGTCAGTTCTTGCGGTGAAGAGTCGGTTCTGGCAATGAAGAGTCAGTTTTTGCGATGAAGTGTAAGTTCTTGAGATGAAGTTAGTTCTTATGATGAAGAGTCAGTTCTTGTTAGGAATAGTCAGTTCTTGTCATGAAGAGTAAGTTCTTGTGGCAAGAGACAGTTCTTGTTATGAAGAGGCAGTTCTTGTTACGAAGAGCCAGTTCTTGTGGTGAACAGATAGTTCTTGTGATGAACAGCCAGTTCTTGTGATGAAGAGTCAGTTCATGTGATGAAGAGTCAGTTCATGTGATGAAGAGTCAGTTCTTGTTATGAAGAGTCAGTTCTTTTGATGAAGAGTCAGTTCTTGTGATGAAGAGTCAGTTCTTGCGATGAAGAGTCTGTTTTTGCGTTGAAGAGTCGGTTCGTGCGATGAAGAGTCAGTTCTTGTTATGAAGAGTCAGGTCTTTGATGAAGAGTCAGTTCTTGTGATGAAGAGTCTGTTCTTACGATGATTAATCAGTTCTTTTATTGACGACACAGTTCTTGCGATGAAGAGTCAGTTCTTGCAACAAGGAGTCAGTTCTTGTGATGAAGAGCCAGTTTTTGCGATGAAGAACCAGTTCTTATGATGAAGAGTCAGTTCTTGTTATGAGGAGCCAGTTATTGCAATGAAGAGTCTGTTCTTGTTATGAAGTGCCAGTTCTTGTGATGGAGTCAGTTCTGATAAAGAGCCAGTTCTTGTGATGAAGAGTCAGTTCTTGCGATGAAGAGTAAGTTTTTGCATTGAAGAGTCAGTCCTAGTGATGAAGGGCCAGTTCTTGTTAGGAAGAGCCAATTCTTGTGGTGAAGAGTTAGTTCTTGTGATGAACAGTCAGTTCTTGTTTTGATTAATCAGTTCTTGTGATGAAGTGTCAGTACTTGTGATGAAGAGTCAGTTCTTGTGATGAAGAGTCAGTTATTGAGATGAAGAGTCAGTTCTCGTCATGAAGAGTCAGTTATTGTTATGAAGAGTACGTTATTGTTATGAAGAGTCAGTTCTTGTGATGAAGAGTCAGTTATTGCGATGAAGCGTCAGTTCTTGCGATGAAGAGCAAGTTCTTGCGTCGAAGAGTCAGTTCTTGCGATGAAGAATCATTTCTTTTGAATATGTCAGTTCTTGTGATGAAGAGTCAGTTCTTATTATAAAGAGTCCATTCTTGCCATGAAGTGTCAGCTCTAATTATTAGGAAGAATCAGTCATTGTGATCAAGAGTCAGTTCTTGTTATGAAGAGTAAGTTCTTTTGATGAAGAGTCAGTTCTTCTGATGAAAATTCAGTTCTTGCGATGAAGAGTCAGTTCTGGCCTGGCGATGAAGAGTCAGTTTTTGCGATGAAGTGTAAATTCATGAGATGAAGTCAGGTCTTATGATGAAGAGTCAGTTCTTATTAGGAAGAGTCAGTTCTTGTTATGAAGAGTAAGTTCTTGTCACAAGAGACAGTTCTTGTTATGAAGAGCCAGTTCATGTGATGAAGAGTCAGTTCTTGTGTTGAAGAGTCATTTCTTGTTATGAAGGTTCAGTTCTTGCGAAGAAGAGGCAGTTCTTGCGACTAAGAGTCTGTTCTTGTTATGAAGAGTGAGTTCTTGTTATGAAGAGTCAGTTTTTATGATGAAGAGTCAGTTTTTGCTTTGAAGAGTCAGTTCTTGTGACGAAGAGTCAGTTCTTGTAACGAAGAGTCAGTTCTTGTTATGAAGAGTCAGTTCTTTTGATGAAGCGTCAGTTCTTGTGATGAAGAGTGTGTTCTTACGATGAATAATCAGTTCTTTTAATGACGACACAGTTCTTGCGATGAAGAGTCAGTTCTTGCAATAAGGAGTCAGTTCTTGAGATGAAGAGCCAGTTCTTGCGATGAAGAGCCAGTTCTTATGATGAAGAGTCAGTTCTTGTTATGAAGAGCCAGTTATTGCGATGAAGAGTCTGTTCTTGTTATGAAGTGCCAGTTCTTGTGATGGAGTCAGTTCTGATAAAGAGCCAGTTCTTGTGATGAAGAGTCAGTTCTTGCGATGAAGAGTAAGTTTTTGCATTGAAGAGTCAGTCCTTGCGATGAAGAGTCAGTTCTTGTTATGAAGAGTCAGTTCTTTTGATGAAGAGTCAGTTCTTATGATGAAGAGTCAGTTCTTGTTATGAAGAGTCAGTTCTTGTCATAAGAGTCAGTCCTTGTGATGAAGGGCCAGTTCTTGTTAGGAGGAGCCAATTCTTGTGGTGAAGAGTTAGTTCTTGTGATGAACAGTCAGTTCTTGTTTTGATTAATCAATTCTCGTGATGAAGTGTCAGTACTTGTGATGAAGAGTCAGTTCTTGTGATGAAGAGTCAGTTATTGAGATGGAGAGTCAGTTCTTGTGATGAAGAGTCAGTTCTGGTGAAGAGTCAGTTGTTGCGACAGAGTCTGTTCTTGCTATGAAAGCCAGTTCTTGTGGTGTAGAGTCAGTTCTGATGGAGTCAGTTGTTTTGATGAAGAGTCAGTTCTTGTTATGAAGAGTTAGTTCTTGTGATGAAGAGTCAGTTCTTGCGATGAAGAATCATTTCTTTTGAATAAGTCAGTTCTCGTCATGAAGAGTCAGTTATTGTTATGAAGAGTACGTTCTTGTTATGAAGAGTCAGGTCTTTTGATGAAGAGTCAGTTCTTGTGATGGAGAGTCAGTTATTGCGATGAAGAGTCAGTTCTTGTGATCAAGAGTCAGTTCTTGCGATGAAGAGCCAGTTCTTATGATGAAGAGTCAGTTCTTGTTATGAAGAGCCAGTTATTGCAATGAAGAGTCTGTTCTTGTTATCAAGTGCCAGTTCTTGTGATGAAGAGTCAGTTCTTGCGATGAAGAGTAAGTTTTTGCATTGAAGAGTCAGTCCTAGTGAGGAAAGGCCAGTTCTTGTTAGGAAGAGCCAATTCTTGTGGTGAAGAGTTGGTTCTTGTGATGAACAGTCAGTTCTTGTTTTGATTAATCAGTTCTTGTGATGAAGTGTCAGTACATGTGATGAAGAGTCAGTTTTTGTGATGAAGAGTCAGTTATTGAGATGAAGAGTCAGTTCTTGTGATGAAGAGTCAGTTCTGGCGAAGAGTCAGTTCTTGCGACAGTCTGTTCTTGTTATGAAAAGCCAGTTCATGTGGTGTAGAGTCAGTTCTGATGGAGTCATTTGTTTTGCTGAAGAGTCAGTTCTTGTGATGAAGAGCCAGTTTTTGCGATGAAGAACCAGTTCTTATAATGAAGAGTCAGTTCTTGTTATGAAGAGCCAGTTATTGCAATGAAGAGTCTGTTCTTGTCATGAAGTGCCAGTTCTTGTGATGGAGTCAGTTCTGATAAAGAGCCAGTTCTTGTGATGAAGAGTCAGTTCTTGCGATGAAGAGTAAGTTTTTGCATTGAAGAGTCAGTCCTAGTGATGAAGGGCCAGTTCTTGTTAGGAAGAGCCAATTCTTGTGGTGAAGAGTTAGTTCTTGTGATGAACAGTAAGTTCTTGTTTTGATTAATCAGTTCTTGTGATGAAGTGTCAGTACTTGTGATGAAGAGTCAGTTCTTGTGATGAAGAGTCAGTTATTGAGATGAAGAGTCAGTTCTCGTCATGAAGAGTCAGTTATTGTTATGAAGAGAACGTTCTTGTTATGAAGAGTCAGTTCTTGTGATGAAGAGTCAGTTATTGCGATGAAGCGTCAGTTCTTGCGATGAAGAGCAAGTTCTTGCGATGAAGAGTCAGTTCTTGCGATGAAGAATCATTTCTTTTGAATATGTCAGTTCTTGTGATGAAGAGTCAGTTCTTATTATAAAGTGTCAGTTCTTGCCATGAAGTGTCAGCTCTAATTATTAAGAAGAATCAGTCATTGTGATCAAGAGTCAGTTCTTGTTATGAAGAGTAAGTTCTTTTGATGAAGAGTCAGTTCTTCTGATGAAAATTCAGTTCTTGCGATGAAGAGTCAGTTCTGGCCTGGCGATGAAGAGTCAGTTTTTGCGATGAAGTGTAAATTCATGAGATGAAGTCAGGTCTTATGATGAAGAGTCAGTTCTTATTAGGAAGAGTCAGTTCTTGTTATGAAGAGTAAGTTCTTGTCACAAGAGACAGTTCTTGTTATGAAGAGCCAGTTCTGTGGTGAACAGATAGTTCTTGTGATGAACAGCCAGTTCTTGTTTTGAGTAATCAGTTCTTGTGATGAAGAGCCAGTTCATGTGATGAAGAGTCAGTTCTTGTGTTGAAGAGTCAGTTCTTGTTATGAAGGTTCAGTTCTTGCGAAGAAGAGGCAGTTCTTGCGACGAAGAGTCTGTTCTTGTTATGAAGAGTGAGTTCTTGTTATGAAGAGTCAGTTCTTATGATGAAGAGTCAGTTTTTGCTTTGAAGAGTCAGTTCTTGTGACGAAGAGTCAGTTCTTGTAACGAAGAGTCAGTTCTTGTTATGAAGAGTCCTTTCTTTTGATGAAGTGTCAGTTCTTGTGATGAAGAGTGTGTTCTTACGATGAATAATCAGTTCTTTTAATGACGACACAGTTCTTGCGATGAAGAGTCAGTTCTTGCAATAAGGAGTCAGTTCTTGAGATGAAGAGCCAGTTCTTGCGATGAAGAGCCAGTTCTTATGATGAAGAGTCAGTTCTTGTTATGAAGAGCCAGTTATTGCGATGAAGAGTCTGTTCTTGTTATGAAGTGCCAGTTCTTGTGATGGAGTCAGTTCTAATAAAGAGCCAGTTCTTGTGATGAAGAGTCAGTTCTTGCGATGAAGAGTAAGTTTTTGCATTGAAGAGTCAATCCTTGCGATGAAGAGTCAGTTCTTGTTATGAAGAGTCAGTTCTTTTGATGAAGAGTCAGTTCTTATGATGAAGAGTCAGTTCTTGTTATGAAGAGTCAGTTCTTGTCATAAGAGTCAGTCCTTGTGATGAAGGGCCTGTTCTTGTTAGGAGGAGCCAATTCTTGTGGTGAAGAGTTAGTTCTTGTGATGAACAGTCAGTTCTTGTTTTGATTAATCAATTCTTGTGATGAAGTGTCAGTACTTGTGATGAAGAGTCAGTTCTTGTGATGAAGAGTCAGTTATTGAGATGGAGAGTCAGTTCTTGTGATGAAGAGTCAGTTCTGGCGAAGAGTCAGTTGTTGCGACAGAGTCTGTTCTTGCTATGAAAGCCAGTTCTTGTGGTGTAGAGTCAGTTCTGATGGAGTCAGTTGTTTTGATGAAGAGTCAGTTCTTGTTATGAAGAGTTAGTTCTTGTGATGAAGAGTCAGTTCTTGCGATGAAGAATCATTTCTTTTGAATAAGTCAGTTCTCGTCATGAAGAGTCAGTTATTGTTATGAAGAGTACGTTCTTGTTATGAAGAGTCAGGTCTTTTGATGAAGAGTCAGTTCTTGTGATGGAGAGTCAGTTATTGCTATGAAGAGTCAGTTCTTGTGATCAAGAGTCAGTTCTTGCGATGAAGAGCCTGTTCTTGTTATGAAGAGTCAGTTCTTATGATGAAGCGTCAGTTCTTGCAATGAAGAGTCAGTTCTTGTGATGAAGAGCCGGTTCTTGCGATGAAGAGCCAGTTCTAGCGATGAAGAGCCAGTTCTTGCGATGAAGAGTCAGTTCTTGCGATGAAGAATCAGTTCTTGTTATGAAGAGTAAGTTCTTTTGATGAAGAGTCAGTTCTGATGAAAAGTCAGTTCTTGCGGTGAAGAGTCGGTTCTGGCAATGAAGAGTCAGTTTTTGCGATGAAGTGTAAGTTCTTGAGATGAAGTTAGTTCTTATGATGAAGAGTCAGTTCTTGTTAGGAATAGTCAGTTCTTGTCATGAAGAGTAAGTTCTTGTGGCAAGAGACAGTTCTTGTTATGAAGAGGCAGTTCTTGTTACGAAGAGCCAGTTCTTGTGGTGAACAGATAGTTCTTGTGATGAACAGCCAGTTCTTGTGATGAAGAGTCAGTTCATGTGATGAAGAGTCAGTTCATGTGATGAAGAGTCAGTTCTTGTTATGAAGAGTCAGTTCTTTTGATGAAGAGTCAGTTCTTGTGATGAAGAGTCAGTTCTTGCGATGAAGAGTCTGTTTTTGCGTTGAAGAGTCGGTTCGTGCGATGAAGAGTCAGTTTTTGTTATGAAGAGTCAGGTCTTTGATGAAGAGTCAGTTCTTGTGATGAAGAGTCTGTTCTTACGATGATTAATCAGTTCTTTTATTGACGACACAGTTCTTGCGATGAAGAGTCAGTTCTTGCAACAAGGAGTCAGTTCTTGTGATGAAGAGCCAGTTTTTGCGATGAAGAACCAGTTCTTATGATGAAGAGTCAGTTCTTGTTATGAGGAGCCAGTTATTGCAATGAAGAGTCTGTTCTTGTTATGAAGTGCCAGTTCTTGTGATGGAGTCAGTTCTGATAAAGAGCCAGTTCTTGTGATGAAGAGTCAGTTCTTGCGATGAAGAGTAAGTTTTTGCATTGAAGAGTCAGTCCTAGTGAGGAAAGGCCAGTTCTTGTTAGGAAGAGCCAATTCTTGTGGTGAAGAGTTAGTTCTTGTGATGAACAGTCAGTTCTTGTTTTGATTAATCAGTTCTTGTGATGAAGTGTCAGTACATGTGATGAAGAGTCAGTTTTTGTGATGAAGAGTCAGTTATTGAGATGAAGAGTCAGTTCTTGTGATGAAGAGTCAGTTCTGGCGAAGAGTCAGTTCTTGCGACAGTCTGTTCTTGTTATGAAAAGCCAGTTCATGTGGTGTAGAGTCAGTTCTGATGGAGTCATTTGTTTTGCTGAAGAGTCAGTTCTTGCGATGAAGAATCATTTCTTTTGAATATGTCAGTTCTTGTGATGAAGAGTCAGTTCTTATTATAAAGAGTCAGTTCTTGCCATGAAGAGTCAGCTCTAATTATTAAGAAGAATCAGTCATTGTGATCAAGAGTCAGTTCTTGTTATGAAGAGTAAGTTCTTTTGATGAAGAGTCAGTTCTTCTGATGAAAAGTCAGTTCTTGCGATGAAGAGTCAGTTCTGGCGATGAAGAGTCAGTTTTTGCGATGAAGTGTAAATTCATGAGATGAAGTCAGTTCTTATGATGAAGAGTCAGTTCTTATTAGGAAGAGTCAGTTCTTGTCATGAAGAGTAAGTTCTTGTCACAAGAGACAGTTCTTGTGATGAAGAGGCAGTTCTTGTTATGAATAGCCAGTTCTGTGGTGAACAGATAGTTCTTGTGATGAACAACCAGTTCTTGTTTTGAGTAATCTGTTCTTGTGATGAAGAGTCAGTTCATGTGATGAAGAGTCAGTTCTTGTGTTGAAGAGTCAGTTCTTGTTATAAAGGTTCAGTTCTTGCGAAGAAGAGGCAGTTCTTGCGACGAAGAGTCTGTTCTTGTTATGAAGAGTGAGTTCTTGTTATGAAGAGTCAGTTGTTATGGTGAAGAGTCAGTTTTTGCGTTGAAGAGTCGGTTCGTGCGATGAAGTGTCAGTTCTTGTTATGAAGAGTCAGGTCTTTGATGAAGAGTCAGTTCTTGTGATGAAGAGTCAGTTCTTGTGATTAAGAGTCAGTTCTTACGATGAATAATCAGTTCTTTTATTGACGACACAGTTCTTGCGATGTAGCGTCAGCTCTTGCAATGAGGAGTCAGTTCTTGTGATGAAGAGCCAGTTCTTGCAATGAAGAGCCAGTTCTTTTGATGAAGAGTCAGTTCTTGTGATGAAGAGCCAGTTATTGCGATGAAGAGTCTGTTCTTGTTATTAAGAGCCAGTTCTCGTGATGAAGAGTCAGTTCTTGCGATGAAGAGTCAGTTCTTGTTAAGAAGAGTCAGTTCTTTTGATGAAGAGTCAGTTCTTATGATGAAGAGTCAGTTCTTGTGATGAGGAGTCAGTTCTTATAAGGAAGAGACAGTTCTTGTTATGAAGAGCCAGTTCTTGTGATGAACAGTCAGTTCTTGTTCTGATTAATGAGTTCTTGTGATGAAGAGCCAGTTATTGCGATGAAGAGTCTGTTCTTGTTATGAAGAGCCAGTTCTTGTAATGGAGAGTCAGTTCTGATGAAGAGTCAGTTCTCGTAATGAAGAGTCAGTCCTTGCGATGAAGAGTCATTTCTTTTGATGAAGAGTCTGTTCTTGTTATGAAAAACCAGTTCTTGTGATGAAGTGTCAGTTCTTGTGATGAATTGTGAGTTATTGCAATGAAGAGTCAGTCCTTATTATGAAGAGTCAGTTCTAGAGATGAAGAGTCATTCTTGCGATGAAGAGCCAGTTCTTGCGATGAAGAGTGATTCTTGCGTGGAAGAGTGTTCGTGTGTTGAGGCGCCAGTTCTTGTTTTGAAGAGTCAGTTATTTCGATGAAGAATCAGGTCTTTTAATGAAGAGACAGTTTTGCGATGAAGAGTCAGTTCTTGCGATGAAGAGTAAGTTCTTGCAATGAAGAGTCATTTCTTGTGATGAAGAGCCGGTTCTTGCGATGAAGAGCAAGTTCTTGCGATGAAGAGTCAGTTCTTGCGATGAAGAATCAGTTCTTGTTATGAGGAGTAAGTTCTTTTGATGAAGAGTCAGTTCTGATGAAAAGTCAGTTCTTGTGATGAAGAGTCGGTTCTGGCGATGAAGAGTCAGTTTTTGCGATGAAGTGTAAGTTCTTGAGATGAATTTAGTTCTTATGATGACGAGTCAGTTCTTGTTAGGAAGAGTCAGTTCTTGTCATGAAGAGTAAGTCTTGTGACAAGAGACAGTTCGTGTAATGAAGAGGCAGTTCTTGTTACGAAGAGCCAGTTCTTGCGGTGAACAGATAGTTCTTGTAATGAACAGCCAGTTCTTGTTTTGAGTAATCAGTTCTTGTGATGAAGAGTCAGTTCATGTGATGAAGAGTCAGTTCATGTGATGAAGAGTCAGTTCTTGCGAAGAAGAGGCAGTTCTTGCGACGAAGAGTCTGTTCTTGTTATGAAGAGTGAATTCTTGTTATGAAGATTCAGTTCTTTTGATGAAGAGTCGGTTCTGGCAATGAAGAGTCAGTTTTTGCGATGAAGTGTAAGTTCTTGAGATGAAGTTAGTGCTTATGATGAAGAGTCAGTTCTTGTTAGGAAGAGTCAGTTCTTGTCATGAAGAGTAAGTTCTTGTGGCAAGAGCCAGTTCTTGTGGTGAACAGATAGTTCTTGTGATAAACAGCCAGTTCTTGTTTTGAGTATTCAGTTCTTGTGATGCAGAGTCAGTTCATGTGATGTACTTGTGATGTCAGTACTTGTGATGAAGAGTCAGTTCTTGTGATGAAGAGTCAGTTATTGAGATGAAGAGTCAGTTCTCGTCATGAAGAGTCAGTTATTGTTATGAAGAGAACGTTCTTGTTATGAAGAGTCAGTTCTTGTGATGAAGAGTCAGTTATTGCGATGAAGCGTCAGTTCTTGCGATGAAGAGCAAGTTCTTGCGATGAAGAGTCAGTTCTTGCGATGAAGAATCATTTCTTTTGAATATGTCAGTTCTTGTGATGAAGAGTCAGTTCTTATTATAAAGAGTCAGTTCTTGCCATGAAGTGTCAGCTCTAATTATTAAGAAGAATCAGTCATTGTGATCAAGAGTCAGTTCTTGTTATGAAGAGTAAGTTCTTTTGATGAAGAGTCAGTTCTTCTGATGAAAATTCAGTTCTTGCGATGAAGAGTCAGTTCTGGCCTGGCGATGAAGAGTCAGTTTTTTCGATGAAGTGTAAATTCATGAGATGAAGTCAGGTCTTATGATGAAGAGTCAGTTCTTATTAGGAAGAGTCAGTTCTTGTTATGAAGAGTAAGTTCTTGTCACAAGAGACAGTTCTTGTTATGAAGAGCCAGTTCTGTGGTGAACAGATAGTTCTTGTGATGAACAGCCAGTTCTTGTTTTGAGTAATCAGTTCTTGTGATGAAGAGTCAGTTCTTGTGTTGAAGAGTCAGTTCTTGTTATGAAGGTTCAGTTCTTGCGAAGAAGAGGCAGTTCTTGCGACGAAGAATCTGTTCTTGTTATGAAGAGTGAGTTCTTGTTATGAAGAGTCAGTTCTTATGATGAAGAGTCAGTTTTTGCTTTGAAGAGTCAGTTCTTGTGACGAAGAGTCAGTTCCTGTAACGAAGAGTCAGTTCTTGTTATGAAGAGTCCTTTCTTTTGATGAAGTGTCAGTTCTTGTGATGAAGAGTGTGTTCTTACGATGAATAATCAGTTCTTTTAATGACGACACAGTTCTTGCGATGAAGAGTCAGTTCTTGCAATAAGGAGTCAGTTCTTGAGATGAAGAGCCAGTTCTTGCGATGAAGAGCCAGTTCTTATGATGAAGAGTCAGTTCTTGTTATGAAGAGCCAGTTATTGCGATGAAGAGTCTGTTCTTGTTATGAAGTGCCAGTTCTTGTGATGGAGTCAGTTCTAATAAAGAGCCAGTTCTTGTGATGAAGAGTCAGTTCTTGCGATGAAGAGTCAGTTCTTGTCATAAGAGTCAGTCCTTGTGATGAAGGGCCTGTTCTTGTTAGGAGGAGCCAATTCTTGTGGTGAAGAGTTAGTTCTTGTGATGAACAGTCAGTTCTTGTGATGAAGAGTCAGTTATTGAGATGGAGAGTCAGTTCTTGTGATGAAGAGTCAGTTCTGGCGAAGAGTCAGTTGTTGCGACAGAGTCTGTTCTTGCTATGAAAGCCAGTTCTTGTGGTGTAGAGTCAGTTCTGATGGAGTCAGTTGTTTTGATGAAGAGTCAGTTCTTGTTATGAAGAGTTAGTTCTTGTGATGAAGAGTCAGTTCTTGCGATGAAGAATCATTTCTTTTGAATAAGTCAGTTCTCGTCATGAAGAGTCAGTTATTGTTATGAAGAGTACGTTCTTGTTATGAAGAGTCAGGTCTTTTGATGAAGAGTCAGTTCTTGTGATGGAGAGTCAGTTATTGCTATGAAGAGTCAGTTCTTGTGATCAAGAGTCAGTTCTTGCGATGAAGAGCCTGTTCTTGTTATGAAGATTCAGTTCTTATGATGAAGCGTCAGTTCTTGCAATGAAGAGTCAGTTCTTGTGATGAAGAGCCGGTTCTTGCGATGAAGAGCCAGTTCTAGCGATGAAGAGCCAGTTCTTGCGATGAAGAGTCAGTTCTTGCGATGAAGAATCAGTTCTTGTTATGAAGAGTAAGTTCTTTTGATGAAGAGTCAGTTCTGATGAAAAGTCAGTTCTTGCGGTGAAGAGTCGGTTCTGGCAATGAAGAGTCAGTTTTTGCGATGAAGTGTAAGTTCTTGAGATGAAGTTAGTTCTTATGATGAGGAGTCAGTTCTTGTTAGGAATAGTCAGTTCTTGTCATGAAGAGTAAGTTCTTGTGGCAAGAGACAGTTCTTGTTATGAAGAGGCAGTTCTTGTTACGAAGAGCCAGTTCTTGTGGTGAACAGATAGTTCTTGTGATGAACAGCCAGTTCTTGTGATGAAGAGTCAGTTCATGTGATGAAGAGTCAGTTCATGTGATGAAGAGTCAGTTCTTGTTATGAAGAGTCAGTTCTTTTGATGAAGAGTCAGTTCTTGTGATGAAGAGTCAGTTCTTGCGATGAAGAGTCTGTTTTTGCGTTGAAGAGTCGGTTCGTGCGATGAAGAGTCAGTTCTTGTTATGAAGAGTCAGGTCTTTGATGAAGAGTCAGTTCTTGTGATGAAGAGTCTGTTCTTACGATGATTAATCAGTTCTTTTATTGACGACACAGTTCTTGCGATGAAGAGTCAGTTCTTGCAACAAGGAGTCAGTTCTTGTGATGAAGAGCCAGTTTTTGCGATGAAGAACCAGTTCTTATGATGAAGAGTCAGTTCTTGTTATGAGGAGCCAGTTATTGCAATGAAGAGTCTGTTCTTGTTATGAAGTGCCAGTTCTTGTGATGGAGTCAGTTCTGATAAAGAGCCAGTTCTTGTGATGAAGAGTCAGTTCTTGCGATGAAGAGTAAGTTTTTGCATTGAAGAGTCAGTCCTAGTGATGAAGGGCCAGTTCTTGTTAGGAAGAGCCAATTCTTGTGGTGAAGAGTTAGTTCTTGTGATGAACAGTCAGTTCTTGTTTTGATTAATCAGTTCTTGTGATGAAGTGTCAGTACTTGTGATGAAGAGTCAGTTCTTGTGATGAAGAGTCAGTTATTGAGATGAAGAGTCAGTTCTCGTCATGAAGAGTCAGTTATTGTTATGAAGAGTACGTTATTGTTATGAAGAGTCAGTTCTTGTGATGAAGAGTCAGTTATTGCGATGAAGCGTCAGTTCTTGCGATGAAGAGCAAGTTCTTGCGTCGAAGAGTCAGTTCTTGCGATGAAGAATCATTTCTTTTGAATATGTCAGTTCTTGTGATGAAGAGTCAGTTCTTATTATAAAGAGTCCATTCTTGCCATGAAGTGTCAGCTCTAATTATTAGGAAGAATCAGTCATTGTGATCAAGAGTCAGTTCTTGTTATGAAGAGTAAGTTCTTTTGATGAAGAGTCAGTTCTTCTGATGAAAATTCAGTTCTTGCGATGAAGAGTCAGTTCTGGCCTGGCGATGAAGAGTCAGTTTTTGCGATGAAGTGTAAATTCATGAGATGAAGTCAGGTCTTATGATGAAGAGTCAGTTCTTATTAGGAAGAGTCAGTTCTTGTTATGAAGAGTAAGTTCTTGTCACAAGAGACAGTTCTTGTTATGAAGAGCCAGTTCATGTGATGAAGAGTCAGTTCTTGTGTTGAAGAGTCATTTCTTGTTATGAAGGTTCAGTTCTTGCGAAGAAGAGGCAGTTCTTGCGACTAAGAGTCTGTTCTTGTTATGAAGAGTGAGTTCTTGTTATGAAGAGTCAGTTTTTATGATGAAGAGTCAGTTTTTGCTTTCAAGAGTCAGTTCTTGTGACGAAGAGTCAGTTCTTGTAACGAAGAGTCAGTTCTTGTTATGAAGAGTCAGTTCTTTTGATGAAGCGTCAGTTCTTGTGATGAAGAGTGTGTTCTTACGATGAATAATCAGTTCTTTTAATGACGACACAGTTCTTGCGATGAAGAGTCAGTTCTTGCAATAAGGAGTCAGTTCTTGAGATGAAGAGCCAGTTCTTGCGATGAAGAGCCAGTTCTTATGATGAAGAGTCAGTTCTTGTTATGAAGAGCCAGTTATTGCGATGAAGAGTCTGTTCTTGTTATGAAGTGCCAGTTCTTGTGATGGAGTCAGTTCTGATAAAGAGCCAGTTCTTGTGATGAAGAGTCAGTTCTTGCGATGAAGAGTAAGTTTTTGCATTGAAGAGTCAGTCCTTGCGATGAAGAGTCAGTTCTTGTTATGAAGAGTCAGTTCTTTTGATGAAGAGTCAGTTCTTATGATGAAGAGTCAGTTCTTGTTATGAAGAGTCAGTTCTTGTCATAAGAGTCAGTCCTTGTGATGAAGGGCCAGTTCTTGTTAGGAGGAGCCAATTCTTGTGGTGAAGAGTTAGTTCTTGTGATGAACAGTCAGTTCTTGTTTTGATTAATCAATTCTCGTGATGAAGTGTCAGTACTTGTGATGAAGAGTCAGTTCTTGTGATGAAGAGTCAGGTCTGGCGAAGAGTCAGTTGTTGCGACAGAGTCTGTTCTTGCTATGAAAGCCAGTTCTTGTGGTGTAGAGTCAGTTCTGATGGAGTCAGTTGTTTTGATGAAGAGTCAGTTCTTGTTATGAAGAGTTAGTTCTTGTGATGAAGAGTCAGTTCTTGCGATGAAGAATCATTTCTTTTGAATAAGTCAGTTCTCGTCATGAAGAGTCAGTTATTGTTATGAAGAGTACGTTCTTGTTATGAAGAGTCAGGTCTTTTGATGAAGAGTCAGTTCTTGTGATGGAGAGTCAGTTATTGCGATGAAGAGTCAGTTCTTGTGATCAAGAGTCAGTTCTTACGAAGAAGAGTCAGTTCTTGCGATGAAGAGCATGTTCTTGTTATGAAGAGTCAGTTCTTATGATGAAGCGTCAGTTCTTGCAATGAAGAGTCAGTTCTTGTGATGAAGAGCCGGTTCTTGCGATGAAGAGCCAGTTCTTGCGATGAAGAGTCAGTTCTTGCGATGAAGAATCATTTCTTTTGAATAAGTCAGTTCTTGTGATGAAGAGTCAGTTCTTATTATAAAGAGTCAGTTCTTGCTATGAAGAGTCAGCTCTAATTATTAAGAAGCATCAGTCATTATGATCAAGAGTCAGTTCTTGTTATGAAGAGTAAGTTCTTTTGATGAAGAGTCAGTTCTTCTGATGAAAAGTGAGTTCTTGCGATGAAGAGTCAGTTCTGGCGATGAAGAGTCAGTTTTTGCGATGAAGTGTAAGATCATAAGCTGAAGTCAGTTCTTATGATGAAGAGTCAGTTCTTGTTAGGAAGAGTCAGTTATTGTCATGAAGAGTAAGTTCTTGTCACAAGAGACAGTTCATGTGATGAAGAGGCAGTTCTTGTTACGAAGAGCCAGTTCTGTGGTGAACAGATAGTTCTTGTGATGAACAGCCAGTTCTTCTTTTGAGTAATCAGTTCTTGTGATGAAGAGTCTCATCATGTGATGAAGAGTCAGTTCTTGTGATGAAGAGTGAGTTCTTGTTATGAAGGTTCAGTTCTTTTGATGAAGAGACAGTTCTTGTGATGAAGAGTCAGTTCTTGCGATGAAGAGTCAGTTTTTGCGTTGAAGAGTCGGTTCGTGCGATGAAGTATCAGTTCTTGTGATTAAGAGTCAGTTCTTACGATGAATAATCAGTACTTTTATTGACGACACAGTTCTTGCAATGAAGTCAGTTCTTGCAATGAGGAGTCTGTTCTTGTTATGAAGAGTGAGTTCCTGTTATGAAGAGCCAGTTCTTGCGATGAAGAGTAAGTTCTTGCAATGAAGAGTCGTTTCTTGTGATGAAGAGCCGGTTCTTGCGATGAGCAAGTTCTTGCGATGAAGAGTCAGTTCTTGCGATGAAGAATCAGTTCTTGTTATGAAGAGTAAGTTCTTTTGATGAAGAGTCAGTTCTAATGAAAAGTCAGTTCTTGTGGAGAAGATTTGGTTCTGGCAATGAAGAGTCAGTTTTTCGATGAAGTGTAAGTTCTTGAGATGAAGTTAGTGCTTATGATGAAGAGTCAGTTCTTGTTAGGAAGAGTCAGTTCTTGTCATGAAGAGTAAGTTCTTGTGGCAAGAGCCAGTTCTTGTGGTGAACAGATAGTTCTTGTGATAAACAGCCAGTTCTTGTTTTGAGTATTCAGTTCTTGTGATGCAGAGTCAGTTCATGTGATGAAGAGTCAGTTCATGTGATGAAGAGTCAGTTCTTGTTATGAAGAGTCAGTTCTTTTGATGAAGAGTCAGTTCTTGGGATGAAGAGTCAGTTCTTGCGATGAAGAGTCTGTTTTTGCGTTGAAGAGTCGGTTCGTGCGATGAAGTGTCAGTTCTTGTTATGAAGAGTCAGGTCTTTGATGAAGACTCAGTTCTTGTGATGAAGGGTCTGTTCTTACGATGATTAATCAGTTCTTTTAATGACGACACGGTTCTTGCGATGAAGAGTCAGTTCTTGCAACAAGGAGTCAGTTATTGTGATGAAGAGCCAGTTCTTGCGATGAAGAGCCAGTTCTTATGATGAAGAGTCAGTTCTTGTTATGAAGAGCCAGTTATTGCAATGAAGAGTCTGTTCTTGTTATCAAGTGCCAGTTCTTGTGATGAAGAGTCAGTTCTTGCGATGAAGAGTAAGTTTTTGCATTGAAGAGTCAGTCCTAGTGAGGAAAGGCCAGTTCTTGTTAGGAAGAGCCAATTCTTGTGGTGAAGAGTTAGTTCTTGTGATGAACAGTCAGTTCTTGTTTTGATTAATCAGTTCTTGTGATGAAGTGTCAGTACATGTGATGAAGAGTCAGTTTTTGTGATGAAGAGTCAGTTATTGAGATGAAGAGTCAGTTCTTGTGATGAAGAGTCAGTTCTGGCGAAGAGTCAGTTCTTGCGACAGTCTGTTCTTGTTATGAAAAGCCAGTTCATGTGGTGTAGAGTCAGTTCTGATGGAGTCATTTGTTTTGCTGAAGAGTCAGTTCTTGTTATGAAGAGTTAGTTCTTGTGATGAAGGGTAAGTTCTCGTCATGAAGAGTCAGTTATTGTTATGGAGAGTACGTTCTTGTTTTGAAGAGTCAGTTCTTGTGAAGAAGAGTCATTTATTGCGATGAAGCGTCAGTTCTTGCGATGAAGAGCCGGTTCTTGTGATGAAGAGCCGGTTCTTGCGATGAAGAGTCAGTTCTTGCGATGAAGAATCATTTCTTTTGAATATGTCAGTTCTTGTGATGAAGAGTCAGTTCTTATTATAAAGAGTCAGTTCTTGCCATGAAGAGTCAGCTCTAATTATTAAGAAGAATCAGTCATTGTGATCAAGAGTCAGTTCTTGTTATGAAGAGTAAGTTCTTTTGATGAAGAGTCAGTTCTGATGAAAAGTCAGTTCTTGCGATGAAGAGTCAGTTCTGGCGATGAAGAGTCAGTTTTTGCGATGAAGTGTAAATTCATGAGATGAAGTCAGTTCTTATGATGAAGAGTCAGTTCTTATTAGGAAGAGTCAGTTCTTGTCATGAAGAGTAAGTTCTTGTCACATGAGACAGTTCTTGTGATGAAGAGGCAGTTCTTGTTATGAATAGCCAGTTCTGTGGTGAACAGATAGTTCTTGTGATGAACAACCAGTTCTTGTTTTGAGTAATCTGTTCTTGTGATGAAGAGTCAGTTCATGTGATGAAGAGTCAGTTCTTGTGTTGAAGAGTCAGTTCTTGTTATAAAGGTTCAGTTCTTGCGAAGAAGAGGCAGTTCTTGCGACGAAGAGTCTGTTCTTGTTATGAAGAGTGAGTTCTTGTTATGAAGAGTCAGTTGTTATGGTGAAGAGTCAGTTTTTGCGTTGAAGAGTCGGTTCGTGCGATGAAGTGTCAGTTCTTGTTATGAAGAGTCAGGTCTTTGATGAAGAGTCAGTTCTCGTGATGAAGAGTCAGTTCTTGTGATTAAGAGTCAGTTCTTACGATGAATAATCAGTTCTTTTATTGACGACACAGTTCTTGCGATGTAGCGTCAGCTCTTGCAATGAGGAGTCAGTTCTTGTGATGAAGAGCCAGTTCTTGCAATGAAGAGCCAGTTCTTATGATGAAGAGTCAGTTCTTGTGATGAAGAGCCAGTTATTGCGATGAAGAGTCTGTTCTTGTTATGAAGAGCCAGTTCTTGTGATGGAGTCAGTTCTGATGAAGAGCCAGTTCTCGTGATGAATAGTCAGTTCTTGCGATGAAGAGTAAGTTTTTGCATTGAAGAATCAGTCCTTGCGATGAAGAGTCAGTTCTTGTTAAGAGTCAGTTCTTTTGATGAAGAGTCAGTTCTTATGATGAAGAGTCAGTTCTTGTGATGAGGAGTCAGTTCTTATAAGTAAGAGACAGTTCTTGTTATGAAGAGTCAGTTCTTGTGATGAACAGTCAGTTCTTGTTCTGATTAATGAGTTCTTGTGATGAAGAGCCAGTTATTGCGATGAAGAGTCTGTTCTTGTTATGAAGAGCCAGTTCTTGCGATGAAGAGTAAGTTCTTGCAATGAAGAGTCGTTTCTTGTGATGAAGAGCCGGTTCTTGCGATGAGCAAGTTCTTGCGATGAAGAGTCAGTTCTTGCGATGAAGAATCAGTTCTTGTTATGACGAGTAAGTTCTTTTGATGAAGAGTCAGTTCTAATGAAAAGTCAGTTCTTGTGGAGAAGAGTCGGTTCTGGCAATGAAGAGTCAGTTTTTGCGATGAAGTGTAAGTTCTTGAGATGAAGTTAGTGCTTATGATGAAGAGTCAGTTCTTGTTAGGAAGAGTCAGTTCTTGTCATGAAGAGTAGGTTCTTGAGGCAAGAGCCAGTTCTTGTGGTGAACAGATAGTTCTTGTGATAAACAGCCAGTTCTTGTTTTGAGTATTCAGTTCTTGTGATGCAGAGTCAGTTCACGTGATGAAGAGTCAGTTGATGTGATGAAGAGTCAGTTCTTGTTATGAAGAGTCAGTTATTTTGATGAAGAGTCAGTTCTTGGGATGAAGAGTCAGTTCTTGCGATGAAGAGTGTTTTTGCGTTGAAGAGTCGGTTCGTGCGATGAAGTGTCAGTTCTTGTTATGAAGAGTCAGGTCTTTGATGAAGAGTCAGTTCTTGTGATGAAGGGTCTGTTCTTGTTACGAAGAGCCAGTTCTGTGGTGAACAGATAGTTCTTGTGATGAACAGCCAGTTCTTCTTTTGAGTAATCAGTTCTTGTGATGAAGAGTCTCATCATGTGATGAAGAGTCAGTTCTTGTGATGAAGAGTGAGTTCTTGTTATGAAGGTTCAGTTCTTTTGATGAAGAGACAGTTCTTGTGATGAAGAGTCAGTTCTTGCGATGAAGAGTCAGTTTTTGCGTTGAAGAGTCGGTTCGTGCGATGAAGTATCAGTTCTTGTTATGAAGAGTCAGGTCTTTGATGAAGAGTCAGTTTTTGTGATGAAGAGTCAGTTCTTGTGATTAAGAGTCAGTTCTTACGATGAATAATCAGTACTTTTATTGACGACACAGTTCTTGCAATGAAGTCAGTTCTTGCAATGAGGAGTCTGTTCTTGTTATGAAGAGTGAGTTCCTGTTATGAAGAGCCAGTTCTTGCGATGAAGAGTAAGTTCTTGCAATGAAGAGTCGTTTCTTGTGATGAAGAGCCGGTTCTTGCGATGAGCAAGTTCTTGCGATGAGCAAGTTCTTGCGATGAAGAGTCAGTTCTTGCGATGAAGAATCAGTTCTTGTTATGAAGAGTAAGTTCTTTTGATGAAGAGTCAGTTCTAATGAAAAGTCAGTTCTTGTGGAGAAGATTTGGTTCTGGCAATGAAGAGTCAGTTTTTCGATGAAGTGTAAGTTCTTGAGATGAAGTTAGTGCTTATGATGAAGAGTCAGTTCTTGTTAGGAAGAGTCAGTTCTTGTCATGAAGAGTAAGTTCTTGTGGCAAGAGCCAGTTCTTGTGGTGAACAGATAGTTCTTGTGATAAACAGCCAGTTCTTGTTTTGAGTATTCAGTTCTTGTGATGCAGAGTCAGTTCATGTGATGAAGAGTCAGTTCATGTGATGAAGAGTCAGTTCTTGTTATGAAGAGTCAGTTCTTTTGATGAAGAGTCAGTTCTTGGGATGAAGAGTCAGTTCTTGCGATGAAGAGTCTGTTTTTGCGTTGCAGAGTCGGTTCATGCGATGAAGTGTCAGTTCTTGTTATGAAGAGTCAGGTCTTTGATGAAGAGTCAGTTCCTGTGATGAAGGGTCTGTTCTTACGATGATTAATCAGTTCTTTTAATGACGACACGGTTCTTGCGATGAAGAGTCAGTTCTTGCAACAAGGAGTCAGTTATTGTGATGAAGAGCCAGTTCTTGCGATGAAGAGCCAGTTCTTATGATGAAGAGTCAGCTCTTGTTATGAAGAGCCAGTTATTGCAATGAAGAGTCTGTTCTTGTTATCAAGTGCCAGTTCTTGTGATGGAGTCAGTTCTGATAAAGGGCCAGTTCTTGTGATGAAGAGTCAGTTCTTGCGATGAAGAGTAAGTTTTTGCATTGAAGAGTCAGTCCTAGTGAGGAAAGGCCAGTTCTTGTTAGGAAGAGCCAATTCTTGTGGTGAAGAGTTAGTTCTTGTGATGAACAGTCAGTTCTTGTTTTGATTAATCAGTTCTTGTGATGAAGTGTCAGTACATGTGATGAAGAGTCAGTTTTTGTGATGAAGAGTCAGTTATTGAGATGAAGAGTCAGTTCTTGTGATGAAGAGTCAGTTCTGGCGAAGAGTCAGTTCTTGCGACAGTCTGTTCTTGTTATGAAAAGCCAGTTCATGTGGTGTAGAGTCAGTTCTGATGGAGTCATTTGTTTTGCTGAAGAGTCAGTTCTTGCGATGAAGAATCATTTCTTTTGAATATGTCAGTTCTTGTGATGAAGAGTCAGTTCTTATTATAAAGAGTCAGTTCTTGCCATGAAGAGTCAGCTCTAATTATTAAGAAGAATCAGTCATTGTGATCAAGAGTCAGTTCTTGTTATGAAGAGTAAGTTCTTTTGATGAAGAGCCAGTTCTTCTGATGAAAAGTCAGTTCTTGCGATGAAGAGTCAGTTCTGGCGATGAAGAGTCAGTTTTTGCGATGAAGTGTAAATTCATGAGATGAAGTCAGTTCTTATGATGAAGAGTCAGTTCTTATTAGGAAGAGTCAGTTCTTGTCATGAAGAGTAAGTTCTTGTCACAAGAGACAGTTCTTGTGATGAAGAGGCAGTTCTTGTTATGAATAGCCAGTTCTGTGGTGAACAGATAGTTCTTGTGATGAACAACCAGTTCTTGTTTTGAGTAATCTGTTCTTGTGATGAAGAGTCAGTTCATGTGATGAAGAGTCAGTTCTTGTGTTGAAGAGTCAGTTCTTGTTATAAAGGTTCAGTTCTTGCGAAGAAGAGGCAGTTCTTGCGACGAAGAGTCTGTTCTTGTTATGAAGAGTGAGTTCTTGTTATGAAGAGTCAGTTGTTATGGTGAAGAGTCAGTTTTTGCGTTGAAGAGTCGGTTCGTGCGATGAAGTGTCAGTTCTTGTTATGAAGAGTCAGGTCTTTGATGAAGAGTCAGTTCTTGTGATGAAGAGTCAGTTCTTGTGATTAAGAGTCAGTTCTTACGATGAATAATCAGTTCTTTTATTGACGACACAGTTCTTGCGATGTAGCGTCAGCTCTTGCAATGAGGAGTCAGTTCTTGTGATGAAGAGCCAGTTCTTGCAATGAAGAGCCAGTTCTTATGATGAAGAGTCAGTTCTTGTGATGAAGAGCCAGTTATTGCGATGAAGAGTCTGTTCTTGTTATGAAGAGCCAGTTCTCGTGATGAAGAGTCAGTTCTTGCGATGAAGAGTCAGTTCTTGTTAAGAAGAGTCAGTTCTTTTGATGAAGAGTCAGTTCTTATGATGAAGAGTCAGTTCTTGTGATGAGGAGTCAGTTCTTATAAGGAAGAGACAGTTCTTGTTATGAAGAGTCAGTTCTTGTGATGAACAGTCAGTTCTTGTTCTGATTAATGAGTTCTTGTGATGAAGAGCCAGTTATTGCGATGAAGAGTCTGTTCTTGTTATGAAGAGCCAGTTCTTGTAATGGAGAGTCAGTTCTGATGAAGAGTCAGTTCTCGTAATGAAGAGTCAGTCCTTGCGATGAAGAGTCATTTCTTTTGATGAAGAGTCTGTTCTTGTTATGAAAAACCAGTTCTTGTGATGAAGTGTCAGTTCTTGTGATGAATTGTGAGTTATTGCAATGAAGAGTCAGTCCTTATTATGAAGAGTCAGTTCTAGAGATGAAGAGTCATTCTTGCGATGAAGAGCCAGTTCTTGCGATGAAGAGTGATTCTTGCGTGGAAGAGTGTTCGTGTGTTGAGGCGCCAGTTCTTGTTTTGAAGAGTCAGTTATTTCGATGAAGAATCAGGTCTTTTAATGAAGAGACAGTTTTGCGATGAAGAGTCAGTTCTTGCGATGAAGAGTAAGTTCTTGCAATGAAGAGTCATTTCTTGTGATGAAGAGCCGGTTCTTGCGATGAAGAGCAAGTTCTTGCGATGAAGAGTCAGTTCTTGCGATGAAAAGTCAGTTCTTGTGATGAAGAGTCGGTTCTGGCGATGAAGAGTCAGTTTTTGCAATGAAGTGTAAGTTCTTGAGATGAATTTAGTTCTTATGATGAAGAGTCAGTTCTTGTTAGGAAGAGTCAGTTCTTGTCATGAAGAGTAAGTTCTTGTGACAAGAGACAGTTCGTGTAATGAAGAGGCAGTTCTTGTTACGAAGAGCCAGTTCTTGCGGTGAACAGATAGTTCTTGTAATGAACAGCCAGTTCTTGTTTTGAGTAATCAGTTCTTGTGATGAAGAGTCAGTTCATGTGATGAAGAGTCAGTTCATGTGATGAAGAGTCAGTTCTTGCGAAGAAGAGGCAGTTCTTGCGACGAAGAGTCTGTTCTTGTTATGAAGAGTGAATTCTTGTTATGAAGATTCAGTTCTTTTGATGAAGAGTCGGTTCTGGCAATGAAGAGTCAGTTTTTGCGATGAAGTGTAAGTTCTTGAGATGAAGTTAGTGCTTATGATGAAGAGTCAGTTCTTGTTAGGAAGAGTCAGTTCTTGTCATGAAGAGTAAGTTCTTGTGGCAAGAGCCAGTTCTTGTGGTGAACAGATAGTTCTTGTAATAAACAGCCAGTTCTTGTTTTGAGTATTCAGTTCTTGTGATGCAGAGTCAGTTCATGTGATGAAGAGTCAGTTCATGTGATGAAGAGTCAGTTCTTGTTATGAAGAGTCAGTTCTTTTGATGAAGAGTCAGTTCTTGCGATGAAGAGTAAGTTTTTGCATTGAAGAGTCAGTCCTTGCGATGAAGAGTCAGTTCTTGTTATGAAGAGTCAGTTCTTTTGATGAAGAGTCAGTTCTTATGATGAAGAGTCAGTTCTTGTTATGAAGAGTCAGTTCTTGTCATAAGAGTCAGTCCTTGTGATGAAGGGCCAGTTCTTGTTAGGAGGAGCCAATTCTTGTGGTGAAGAGTTAGTTCTTGTGATGAACAGTCAGTTCTTGTTTTGATTATTCAATTGTTGTGATGAAGTGTCAGTACTTGTGATGAAGAGTCAGTTCTGGCGAAGAGTCAGTTGTTGCGACAGAGTCTGTTCTTGCTATGAAAGCCAGTTCTTGTGGTGTAGAGTCAGTTCTGATGGAGTCAGTTGTTTTGATGAAGAGTCAGTTCTTGTTATGAAGAGTTAGTTCTTGTGATGAAGGGTAAGTTCTCGTCATGAAGAGTCAGTTATTGTTATGAAGAGTACGTTCTTGTTATGAAGAGTCAGTTCTTGTGATGAAGAGTCATTTATTGCGATGAAGCGTCAGTTCTTGCGATGAAGAGCCGGTTCTTGTGATGAAGAGCAAGTTCTTGCGATGAAGAGTCAGTTCTTGCGATGAAGAATCATTTCTTTTGAATATGTCAGTTCTTGTGATGAAGAGTCAGTTCTTATTATAAAGATTCAGTTCTTGCCATGAAGAGTCAGCTCTAATTATTAAGAAGAATCAGTCATTGTGATCAAGAGTCAGTTCTTGTTATGAAGAGTAAGTTCTTTTGATGAAGAGTCAGTTCTTCTGATGAAAAGCCAGTTCTTGCGATGAAGAGTCAGTTCTGGCGATGAAGAGTCAGTTTTTGCGATGAAGTGTAAATTCATGAGATGAAGTCAGTTCTTATGATGAAGAGTCATTTCTTATTAGGAAGAGTCAGTTCTTGTCATGAAGAGTAAGTTCTTGTCACAAGAGACAGTTCTTGTGATGAAGAGGCAGTTCTTGTTATGAATAGCCAGTTCTGTGGTGAACAGATAGTTCTTGTGATGAACAACCAGTTCTTGTTTTGAGTAATCTGTTCTTGTGATGAAGAGTCAGTTCTTGTGTTGAAGAGTCAGTTCTTGTTATAAAGGTTCAGTTCTTGCGAAGAAGAGGCAGTTTTTGCGACGAAGAGTCTGTTCTTGTTATGAAGAGTGAGTTCTTGTTATGAAGAGTCAGTTGTTATGGTGAAGAGTCAGTTTTTGCGTTGAAGAGTCGGTTCGTGCGATGAAGTGTCAGTTCTTGTTATGAAGAGTCAGGTCTTTGATGAAGAGTCAGTTCTTGTGATGAAGAGTCAGTTCTTGTGATTAAGAGTCAGTTCTTACGATGAATAATCAGTTCTTTTATTGACGACACAGTTCTTGCGATGTAGCGTCAGCTCTTGCAATGAGGAGTCAGTTCTTGTGATGAAGAGCCAGTTCTTGCAATGAAGAGCCAGTTCTTATGATGAAGAGTCAGTTCTTGTGATGAAGAGCCAGTTATTGCGATGAAGAGTCTGTTCTTGTTATGAAGAGCCAGTTCTTGTGATGGAGTCAGTTCTGATGAAGAGCCAGTTCTCGTGATGAAGAGTCAGTTCTTGCGATGAAGAGTAAGTTTTTGCATTGAAGAATCGGTCCTTGCGATGAAGAGTCAGTTCTTGTTAAGAAGAGTCAGTTCTTTTGATGAAGAGTCAGTTCTTATGATGAAGAGTCAGTTCTTGTGATGAGGAGTCAGTTCTTATAAGGAAGAGACAGTTCTTGTTATGAAGAGTCAGTTCTTGTGATGAACAGTCAGTTCTTGTTCTGATTAATGAGTTCTTGTGATGAAGAGCCAGTTATTGCGATGAAGAGTCTGTTCTTGTTATGAAGAGCCAGTTCTTGCGATGAAGAGTAAGTTCTTGTAATGAAGAGTCGTTTCTTGTGACGAAGAGCCGGTTCTTGCGATGAGCAAGTTCCTGCGATGAAGAATCAGTTCTTGTTATGAAGAGTAAGTTCTTTTGATGAAGAGTCAGTTCTAATGAAAAGTCAGTTCTTGTGGAGAAGAGTCGGTTCTGGCAATGAAGAGTCAGTTTTTGCGATGAAGTGTAAGTTCTTGAGATGAAGTTAGTGCTTATGATGAAGAGTCAGTTCTTGTTAGGAAGAGTCAGTTCTTGTCATGAAGAGCAAGTTCTTGTGGCAAGAGCCAGTTCTTGTGGTGAACAGATAGTTCTTGCGATAAACAGCCAGTTCTTGTTTTGAGTATTCAGTGCTTGTGATGCAGAGTCAGTTCATGTGATGAAGAGTCAGTTCATGTGATGAAGAGTCAGTACTTGTTATGAAGAGTCAGTTCTTTTGATGAAGAGTCAGTGCTTGGGATGAAGAGTCAGTTCTTGCGATGAAGAGTCTGTTTTTGCGTTGAAGAGTCGGTTCGTGCGATGAAGTGTCAGTTCTTGTTATGAAGAGTCAGGTCTTTGATGAAGAGTCAGTTCTTGTGATGAAGGGTCTGTTCTTACGATGAATAATCAGTTCTTTTAATGACGACACGGTTCTTGCGATGAAGAGTCAGTTCTTGCAACAAGGAGTCAGTTATTGTGATGAAGAGCCAGTTCTTGCGATGAAGAGCCAGTTCTTATGATGAAGAGTCAGTTCTTGTTATGAAGAGCCAGTTATTGCAATGAAGAGTCTGTTCTTGTTATCAAGTGCCAGTTCTTGTGATGAAGAGTCAGTTCTTGCGATGAAGAGTAAGTTTTTGCATTGAAGAGTCAGTCCTAGTGAGGAAAGGCCAGTTCTTGTTAGGAAGAGCCAATTCCTGTGGTGAAGAGTTAGTTCTTGTGATGAACAGTCAGTTCTTGTTTTGATTAATCAGTTCTTGTGATGAAGTGTCAGTACATGTGATGAAGAGTCAGTTCTTGTGATGAAGAGTCAGTTATTGAGATGAAGAGTCAGTTCTTGTGATGAAGAGTCAGTTCTGGCGAAGAGTCAGTTCTTGCGACAGTCTGTTCTTGTTATGAAAAGCCAGTTCATGTGGTGTAGAGTCAGTTCTGATGGAGTCATTTGTTTTGCTGAAGAGTCAGTTCTTGTTATGAAGAGTACGTTCTTGTTATGAAGAGTCAGTTCTTGTGATTAAGAGTCATTTATTGCGATGAAGCGTCAGTTCTTGCGATGAAGAGCCGGTTCTTGTGATGAAGAGCCGGTTCTTGCGATGAAGAGCAAGTTCTTGCGATGAAGAGTCAGTTCTTGCGATGAAGAATCATTTCTTTTGAATATGTCAGTTCTTGTGATGAAGAGTCAGTTCTTATTATAAAGAGTCAGTTCTTGCCATGAAAAGTCAGCTCTAATTATTAAGAAGAATCAGTCATTGTGATCAAGAGTCAGTTCTTGTTATGAAGAGTAAGTTCTTTTGATGAAGAGTCAGTTCTTCTGATGAAAAGTCAGTTCTTGCGATGAAGAGTCAGTTCTGGCGATGAAGAGTCAGTTTTTGCGATGAAGTGTAAATTCATGAGATGAAGTCAGTTCTTATTAGGAAGAGTCAGTTCTTGTCATGAAGAGTAAGTTCTTGTCACAAGAGACAGTTCTTGTGATGACGAGGCAGTTCTTGTTATGAATAGCCAGTTCTGTGGTGAACAGATAGTTCTTGTGATGAACAACTAGTTCTTGTTTTGAGTAATCTGTTCTTGTGATGAAGAGTCAGTTCATGTGATGAAGAGTCAGTTCTTGTGTTGAAGAGTCAGTTCTTGTTATAAAGGTTCAGTTCTTGCGAAGAAGAGGCAGTTCTTGCGACGAAGAGTCTGTTCTTGTTATGAAGAGTGAGTTCTTGTTATGAAGAGTCAGTTGTTATGGTGAAGAGTCAGTTTTTGCGTTGAAGAGTCGGTTCGTGCGGTGAAGTGTCAGTTCTTGTTATGAAGAGTCAGGTCTTTGATGAAGAGTCAGTTCTTGTGATGAAGAGTCAGTTCTTGTGATTAAGAGTCAGTTCTTACTATGAATAATCAGTTCTTTTATTGACGACACAGTTCTTGCGATGTAGCGTCAGCTTTTGCAATGAGGAGTCAGTTCTTGTGATGAAGAGCCAGTTCTTGCAATGAAGAGCCAGTTCTTATGATGAAGAGTCAGTTCTTGTGATGAAGAGCCAGTTATTGCGATGAAGAGTGTGTTCTTGTTATAAAGAGCCAGTTCTTGTGATGGAGTCAGTTCTGATGAAGAGCCAGTTCTCGTGATGAAGAGTCAGTTCTTGCGATGAAGAGTAAGGATTTTGCATTTAAGAATCAGTCCTTGCGATGAAGAGTCAGTTCTTGTTAAGAAGAGTCAGTTCTTTTGATGAAGAGTCAGTTCTTATGATGAAGGGTCAGTTCTTGTGATGAGGAGTCAGTTCTTGTGATTAAGAGTCAGTTCTTACGATGAATAATCAGTTCTTTTATTGACGACACAGTTCTTGCGATGAAGCGTCAGCTCTTGCAATGAGGAGTCAGTTCTTGTGATGAAGAGCCAGTTCTTGCAATGAAGAGCCAGTTCTTATGATGAAGAGTCAGTTCTTGTGATGAAGAGCCAGTTATTGCGATGAAGAGTGTGTTCTTGTTATGAAGAGCCAGTTCTTGTGATGGAGTCAGTTCTGATGAAGAGCCAGTTCTCGTGATGAAGATTCAGTTCTTATTAGGAAGAGTCAGTTCTTGTTATGAAGAGTAAGTTCTTGTCACAAGAGACAGTTCTTGTTATGAAGAGCCAGTTCTGTGGTGAACAGATAGTTCTTGTGATGAACAGCCAGTTCTTGTTTTGAGTAATCAGTTCTTGCGATGAAGAGTCAGTTCATGTGATGAAGAGTCAGTTCTTGTGTTGAAGAGTCAGTTCTTGTTATGAAGGTTCAGTTCTTGCGAAGAAGAGTCAGTTCTTGTTATGAAGAGTCAGGTCTTTGATGAAGAGTCAGTTCTTGTGATGAAGAGTCTGTTCTTACGATGATTAATCAGTTCTTTTATTGACGACACAGTTCTTGCGATGAAGAGTCAGTTCTTGCAACAAGGAGTCAGTTCTTGTGATGAAGAGCCAGTTCTTGCGATGAAGAACCAGTTCTTATGATGAAGAGTCAGTTCTTGTTATGAAGAGCCAGTTATTGCAATGAAGAGTCTGTTCTTGTTATGAAGTGCCAGTTCTTGTGATGGAGTCAGTTCTGATAAAGAGCCAGTTCTTGTGATGAAGAGTCAGTTCTTGCGATGAAGAGTAAGTTTTTGCATTGAAGAGTCAGTCCTAGTGATGAAGGGCCAGTTCTTGTTAGGAAGAGCCAATTCTTGTGGTGAAGAGTTAGTTCTTGTGATGAGCAGTCAGTTCTTGTTTTGATTAATCAGTGCTTGTGATGAAGTGTCAGTACTTGTGATGAAGAGTCAGTTCTTGTGATGAAGAGTAAGTTAATGAGATGAAGAGTCAGTTCTTGTGATGAAGAGTCAGTTCTGGCGAAGAGTCAGTTCTTGCGACAGAGTCTGTTCTTGTTATGAAAAGCCATTTCATGTGGTGTAGAGTCAGTTCTGATAGAGTCAGTTGTTTTGCTGAAGAGTCAGTTCTTGTTATGAAGAGTTAGTTCTTGTGATGAAGGGTAAGTTCTCGTCAAGAAGAGTCAGTTATTGTTATGAAGAGTACGTTCTTGTTATGGAGAGTCAGTTCTTGTGATGAAGAGTCAGTTATTGAGATGGAGAGTCAGTTCTTGTGATGAAGAGTCAGTTCTGGAGAAGAGTCAGTTCTTGCGACAGAGTCTGTTCTTGCTATGAAAGCCAGTTCTTGTGGTGTAGAGTCAGTTCTGATGGAGTCAGTTGTTTTGATGAAGAGTCAGTTCTTGTTATGAAGAGTTAGTTCTTGTGATGAAGGGTAAGTTCTCGTCATGAAGAGTCAGTTATTGTTATGAAGAGTACGTTCTTGTTATGAAGAGTCAGGTCTTTTGATGAAGAGTCAGTTCTTGTGATGGAGAGTCAGTTATTGCGATGAAGAGTCAGTTCTTGTGATCAAGAGTCAGTTCTTGCGGAGAAGAGTCAGTTCTTGCGATGAAGAGCCTGTTCTTGTTATGAAGAGTCAGTTCTTAAGATGAAGCGTCAGTTCTTGCAATGAAGAGTCAGTTCTTGTGATGAAGAGCCGGTTCTTGCGATGAAGAGCAAGTTCTTGCGTTGAAGAGTCAGTTCTTGCGATGAACAATCATTTCTTTTGAATAAGTCAGTTCTTGTGATGAAGAGTCAGTTCTTATTATAAAGAGTCAGTTCTTGCTATGAAGAGTCAGCTCTAATTATTAAGAAGAATCAGTCATTATGATCAAGAGTCAGTTCTTGTTATGAAGAGTAAGTTCTTTTGATAAAGAGTCAGTTCTTCTGAGTAAAAGTCAGTTCTTGCGATGAAGAGTCAGTTCTGGCGATGAAGAGTCAGTTTTTGCGATGAAGTGTAAGATCATGAGATGAAGTCAGTTCTTATGATGAAGGGTCAGTTCTTGTTAGGAAGAGTCAGTTATTGTCATGAAGAGTAAGTTCTTGTCACAAGAGACAGTTCGTGTGATGGAGAGGCAGTTCTTGTTACGAAGAGCCAGTTCTGTGGTGAACAGATAGTTCTTGTGCTGAACAGCCAGTTCTTCTTTTGAGTAATCAGTTCTTGTGATGAAGAGTCTCATCATGTAATGAAGAGTCAGTTCTTGTGATGAAGAGTGAGTTCTTGTTATGAAGGTTCAGTTCTTTTGATGAAGAGACAGTTCTTGTGATGAAGAGTCAGTTCTTGCGATGAAGATTCAGTTTTTGCGTTGAAGAGTCGGTTCGTGCGATGAAGTATCAGTTCTTGTTATGAAGAGTCAGGTCTTTGATGAAGAGTCAGTTTTTGTGACGAAGAGTCAGTTCTTGTTATGAAGAGTGAGTTCTTGGTATGAAGAGCCAGTTCTTGCGATGGAGAGTAAGTTCTTGCAATGAAGAGTCGTTTCTTGTGATGAAGAGCCGGTTCTTGCGATGAGCAAGTTCTTGCGATGAAGACTCAGTTCTTGCGATGAAGAATCAGTTCTTGTTATGAAGAGTAAGTTCTTTTGATGAAGAGTCAGTTCTAATGAAAAGTCAGTTCTTGCGGAGAAGAGTCGGTTCTGGCAATGAAGAGTCAGTTTTTGCGATGAAGTGTAAGTTCTTGAGATGAAGTTAGTTCTTATGATGAAGAGTCAGTTCTTGTTAGGAAGAGTCAGTTCTTGTCATGAAGAGTAAGTTCTTGTGGCAAGACACAGTTCTTGTGATGAAGAGGCAGTTCTTGTTACGAAGAGCAGGTTCTTCTGGTGAACAGATAGTTCTTGTGATAAACAGCCAGTTCTTGTTTTGAGTATTCAGTTCTTGTGATGCAGAGTCAGTTCATGTGATGAAGAGTCAGTTCATATGATCAAGAGTCAGTTCTTGTTATGAAGAGTCAGTTCTTTTGATGAAGAGTCAGTTCTTGTGATGAAGAGTCAGTGCTTGCGATGAAGAGTCTGTTTTTGCGTTGAAGAGTCGGTTCGTGCGATGAAGTGTCAGTTCTTGTTATGAAGAGTCAGGTCTTTGATGAAGAGTCAGTTCTTGTGATGAAGCATCTGTTCTTACGATGATTAATCAGTTCTTTTAATGACGACACGGTTCTTGCGATGAAGAGTCAGTTCTTGCAACAAGGAGTGAGTTCTTGTGATGAAAAGCCAGTTCTTGCGATGAAGAGCCAGTTCTTATGATGAAGAGTCAGTTCTTGTTATGAAGAGCCAGTTATTGCAATGAAGAGTCTGTTCTTGTTATCAAGTGCCAGTTCTTGTGATGAAGAGTCAGTTCTTGCGATGAAGAGTAAGTTTTTGCATTGAAGAGTCAGTCCTAGTGATGAAGGGCCAGTTCTTGTTAGGAAGAGGCAATTCTTGTGGTGAAGAGTTAGTTCTTGTGATGAACAGACAGTTCTTGTTTTGGTTAATCAGTTCTTGTGATGAAGTGTCAGTACATGTGATGAAGAGTCAGTTCTTGTGATGAAGAGTCAGTTATTGAGATGAAGAGTCAGTTCTTGTGATGAAGAGTCAGTTCTGGCGAAGAGTCAGTTCTTGCGAAAGAGTCTGTTCTTTTTATGAAAAGCCAGTTCATGTGGTGTAGAGTCAGTTCTGATGGAGTCATTTGTTTTGCTGAAGAGTCAGTTCTTGTTATGAAGAGTTAGTTCTTGTGATGAAGGTTAAGTTCTTGTCATGAAGAGTCAGTTATTGTTATGAAGAGTACGTTCTTGTTATGAAGAGTCAGTTCTTGTGATGAAGAGTCAGTTATTGCGATGAAGCGTCAGTTCTTGCGATGAAGAGCCGGTTCTTGCGATGAAGAGCAAGTTCTTGCGATGAAGAGTCAGTTCTTGCGATGAAGAATCATTTCTTTTGAATATGTCAGTTCTTGTGATGAAGAGTCAGTTCTTATTATAAAGAGTCAGTTCTTGCCATGAAGAGTCAGCTCCAATTATTAAGAAGAATCAGTCATTGTGATCAAGAGTCAGTTCTTGTTATGAAGAGTAAGTTCTTTTGATGAAGAGTCAGTTCTTCTGATGAAAAGTCAGTTCTTGCGATGAAGAGTCAGTTCTGGCGATGAAGAGTCAGTTTTTGCGATGAAGTGTAAATTCATGAGATGAAGTCAGTTCTTATGATGAAGAGTCAGTTCTTATTAGGAAGAGTCAGTTCTTGTCATGAAGAGTAAGTTCTTGTCACAAGAGACAGTTCTTGTGATGAAGAGGCAGTTCTTGTTATGAATAGCCAGTTCTGTGGTGAACAGATAGTTCTTGTGATGAACAACCAGTTCTTGTTTTGAGTAATCTGTTCTTGTGATGAAGGGTCAGTTCATGTGACGAAGAGTCAGTTCTTGTGTTGAAGAGTCAGTTCTTGTTATGAAGGTTCAGTTCTTGCGAAGAAGAGGCAGTTCTTGCGACGAAGAGTTTGTTCTTGTTATGAACAGTGAGTTCTTGTTATGAAGAGTCAGTTGTTATGATGAACAGTCAGTTTTTGCGTTGAAGAGTCGGTTCGTGCGATGAAGTGTCAGTTCTTGTTATGAAGAGTCAGGTCTTTGATAAAGAGTCAGTTCTTGTGATGAAGAGTCAGTTCTTGTGATTAAGAGTCAGTTCTTATGATGAATAATCAGTTCATTTATTGACGACACAGTTCTTGCGATGAAGCGTCAGCTCTTGCAATGAGGAGTCAGTTCTTGTGATGAAGAGCCAGTTCTTGCAATGAAGAGCCAGTTCTTATGATGAAGAGTCAGTTCTTGTGATGAAGAGCCAGTTATTGCGATGAAGAGTGTGTTCTTGTTATAAAGAGCCAGTTCTTGTGATGGAGTCAGTTCTGATGAAGAGCCAGTTCTCGTGATGAAGAGTCAGTTCTTGCGATGAAGAGTAAGGATTTTGCATTGAAGAATCAGTCCTTGCGATGAAGAGTCAGTTCTTGTTAAGAAGAGTCAGTTCTTTTGATGAAGAGTCAGTTCTTATGATGAAGAGTCAGCTCTTGGAATGAGGAGTCAGTTCTTGTGATGAAGAGCCAGTTCTTGCAATGAAGAGCCAGTTCTTATGATGAAGAGTCAGTTCTTGTGATGAAGAGCCAGGTATTGCGATGAAGAGTGTGTTCTTGTTATGAAGAGCCAGTTCTTGTGATGGAGTCAGTTCTGATGAAGAGCCAGTTCTCGTGATGAAGATTCAGTTCTTATTAGGAAGAGTCAGTTCTTGTTATGAAGAGTAAGTTCTTGTCACAAGAGACAGTTCTTGTTATGAAGAGCCAGTTCTGTGGTGAACAGATAGTTATTGTGATGAACAGCCAGTTCTTGTTTTGAGTAATCAGTTCTTGCGATGAAGAGTCAGTTCATGTGATGAAGAGTCAGTTCTTGTGTTGAAGAGTCAGTTCTTGTTATGAAGGTTCAGTTCTTGCGAAGAAGAGTCAGTTCTTGTTATGAAGAGTCAGGTCTTTGATGAAGAGTCAGTTCTTGTGATGAAGAGTCTGTTCTTACGATGATTAATCATTTCTTTTATTGACGACACAGTTCTTGCGATGAAGAGTCAGTTCTTGCAACAAGGAGTCAGTTCTTGTGATGAAGAGCCAGTTCTTGCGATGAAGAACCAGTTCTTATGATGAAGAGTCAGTTCTTGTTATGAAGAACCAGTTATTGCAATGAAGAGTCTGTTCTTGTTATGAAGTGCCAGTTCTTGTGATGGAGTCAGTTCTGATAAAGAGCCAGTTCTTGTGATGAAGAGTCAGTTCTTGCGATGAAGAGTAAGTTTTTGCATTGAAGAGTCAGTCCTAGTGATGAAGGGCCAGTTCTTGTTAGGAAGAGCCAATTCTTGTGGTGAAGAGTTAGTTCTTGTGATGAACAGTCAGTTCTTGTTTTGATTAATCAGTGCTTGTGATGAAGTGTCAGTACTTGTGATGAAGAGTCAGTTCTTGTGATGAAGAGTAAGTTATTGAGATGAAGAGTCAGTTCTTGTGATGAAGAGTCAGTTCTGGCGAAGAGTCAGTTCTTGCGACAGAGTCTGTTCTTGTTATGAAAAGCCATTTCATGTGGTGTAGAGTCAGTTCTGATAGAGTCAGTTGTTTTGCTGAAGAGTCAGTTCTTGTTATGAAGAGTTAGTTCTTGTGATGAAGGGTAAGTTCTCGTCATGAAGAGTCAGTTATTGTTATGAAGAGTACGTTCTTGTTATGGAGAGTCAGTTCTTGTGATGAAGAGTCAGTTATTGCGATGAAGCCTCAGTTCTTGCGATGAAGAGTCAGTTCTTGTGATGAAGAGCCGGTTCTTGCGATGAAGAGCAAGTTCTTGCGATGAAGAGTCAGTCCTTGCGATGAAGAATCATTCCTTTTGAATATGTCAGTTCTTGTGATGAAGAGTCAGTTCTTATTATAAAGAGTCAGCTCTTGTTATGAAGAGTAAGTTCTTTTGATGAAGAGTCAGTTCTTCTGATGAAAAGTCAGTTCTTGCGATGAAGAGTCAGTTCTGGCCTCGCAATGAAGAGTCAGTTTTTGCGATGAAGTGTAAATTCATGAGATGAAGTCAGGTCTTATGATGAAGAGTCAGTTCTTATTAGGAAGAGTCAGTTCTTGTTATGAAGAGTAAGTTCTTGTCACAAGAGACAGTTCTTGTTATGAAGAGCCAGTTCTGTGGTGAACAGATAGTTCTTGTGATGAACAGCCAGTTCTTGTTTTGAGTAATCAGTTCTTGTGATGAAGAGTCAGTTCATGTGATGAAGAGTCAGTTCTTGTGTTGAAGAGTCAGTTCTTGTTATGAAGGCTCAGTTCTTGCGAAGAAGAGGCAGTTCTTGCGACGAAGAGTCTGTTCTTGTTATGAAGAGTGAGTTCTTGTTATGAAGAGTCAGTTCTTATGATGAAGAGTCAGTTTTTGCTTTGAAGAGTCAGTTCTTGTGACGAAGAGTCAGTTCTTGTAAAGAAGAGTCAGTTCTTGTTATGAAGAGTCATTTCTTTTGATGAAGAGTCAGTTCTTGTGATGAAGAGTGTGTTCTTACGATGAATAATCAGTTCTTTTAATGACGACACAGTTCTTGCGATGAAGAGTCAGTTCTTGCAATAAGGAGTCAGTTCTTGAGATGAAGAGCCAGTTCTTGCGATGAAGAGCCAGTTCTTATGATGAAGAGTCAGTTCTTGTTATGAAGAGTCAGTTCTTTTGATGAAGAGTCAGTTCTTGTGATGAAGAGTCAGTGCTTCCGATGAAGAGTCTGTTTTTGCGTTGAAGAGTCGGTTCGTGCGATGAAGTGTCAGTTCTTGTTATGAAGAGTCAGGTCTTTGATGAAGAGTCAGTTCTTGTGATGAAGCATCTGTTCTTACGATGATTAATCAGTTCTTTTAATGACGACACGGTTCTTGCGATGAAGAGTCAGTTCTTGCAACAAGGAGTGAGTTCTTGTGATGAAAAGCCAGTTCTTGCGATGAAGAGCCAGTTCTTATGATGAAGAGTCAGTTCTTGTTATGAAGAGCCAGTTATTGCAATGAAGAGTCTGTTCTTGTTATCAAGTGTCAGTTCTTGTGATGGAGTCAGTTCTGATAAAGAGCCAGTTCTTGCGATGAAGAGTAAGTTTTTGCATTGAAGAGTCAGTCCTAGTGATGAAGGGCCAGTTCTTGTTAGGAAGAGGCAATTCTTGTGGTGAAGAGTTAGGTCTTGTGATGAACAGACAGTTCTTGTTTTGGTTAATCAGTTCTTGTGATGAAGTGTCAGTACATGTGATGAAGAGTCAGTTCTTGTGATGAAGAGTCAGTTATTGAGATGAAGAGTCAGTTCTTGTGATGAAGAGTCAGTTCTGGCGAAGAGTCAGTTCTTGCGAAAGAGTCTGTTCTTTTTATGAAAAGCCAGTTCATGTGGTGTAGAGTCAGTTCTGATGGAGTCATTTGTTTTGCTGAAGAGTCAGTTCTTGTTATGAAGAGTTAGTTCTTGTGATGAAGGTTAAGTTCTTGTCATGAAGAGTCAGTTATTGTTATGAAGAGTACGTTCTTGTTATGAAGAGTCAGTTCCTGTGATGAAGAGTCAGTTATTGCGATGAAGCGTCAGTTCTTGCGATGAAGAGCCGGTTCTTGCGATGAAGAGCAAGTTCTTGCGATGAAGAGTCAGTTCTTGCGATGAAGAATCATTTCTTTTGAATATGTCAGTTCTTGTGATGAAGAGTCAGTTCTTGCCATGAAGAGTCAGCTCCAATTATTAAGAAGAATCAGTCATTGTGATCAAGAGTCAGTTCTTGTTATGAAGAGTAAGTTCTTTTGATGAAGAGTCAGTTCTTCTGATGAAAAGCCAGTTCTTGCGATGAAGAGTCAGTTCTGGCGATGAAGAGTCAGTTTTTGCGATGAAGTGTAAATTCATGAGATGAAGTCAGTTCTTATGATGAAGAGTCATTTCTTATTAGGAAGAGTCAGTTCTTGTCATGAAGAGTAAGTTCTTGTCACAAGAGACAGTTCTTGTGATGAAGAGGCAGTTCTTGTTATGAATAGCCAGTTCTGTGGTGAACAGATAGTTCTTGTGATGAACAACCAGTTCTTGTTTTGAGTAATCTGTTCTTGTGATGAAGAGTCAGTTCTTGTGTTGAAGAGTCAGTTCTTGTTATAAAGGTTCAGTTCTTGCGAAGAAGAGGCAGTTCTTGCGACGAAGAGTCTGTTCTTGTTATGAAGAGTGAGTTCTTGTTATGAAGAGTCAGTTGTTATGGTGAAGAGTCAGTTTTTGCGTTGAAGAGTCGGTTCGTGCGATGAAGTGTCAGTTCTTGTTATGAAGAGTCAGGTCTTTGATGAAGAGTCAGTTCTTGTGATGAAGAGTCAGTTCTTGTGATTAAGAGTCAGTTCTTACGATGAATAATCAGTTCTTTTATTGACGACACAGTTCTTGCGATGTAGGGTCAGCTCTTGCAATGAGGAGTCAGTTCTTGTGATGAAGAGCCAGTTCTTGCAATGAAGAGCCAGTTCTTATGATGAAGAGTCAGTTCTTGTGATGAAGAGCCAGTTATTGCGATGAAGAGTCTGTTCTTGTTATGAAGAGCCAGTTCTTGTGATGGAGTCAGTTCTGATGAAGAGCCAGTTCTCGTGATGAAGAGTCAGTTCTTGCGATGAAGAGTAAGTTTTTGCATTGAAGAATCAGTCCTTGCGATGAAGAGTCAGTTCTTGTTAAGAAGAGTCAGTTCTTTTGATGAAGAGTCAGTTCTTATGATGAAGAGTCAGTTCTTGTGATGAGGAGTCAGTTCTTATAAGGAAGAGACAGTTCTTGTTATGAAGAGTCAGTTCTTGTGATGAACAGTCAGTTCTTGTTCTGATTAATGAGTTCTTGTGATGAAGAGCCAGTTATTGCGATGAAGAGTCTGTTCTTGTTATGAAGAGCCAGTTCTTGCGATGAAGAGTAAGTTCTTGTAATGAAGAGTCGTTTCTTGTGACGAAGAGCCGGTTCTTGCGATGAGCAAGTTCCTGCGATGAAGAATCAGTTCTTGTTATGAAGAGTAAGTTCTTTTAATGAAGAGTCAGTTCTAATGAAAAGTCAGTTCTTGTGGAGAAGAGTCGGTTCTGGCAATGAAGAGTCAGTTTTTGCGATGAAGTGTAAGTTCTTGAGATGAAGTTAGTGCTTATGATGAAGAGTCAGTTCTTGTTAGGAAGAGTCAGTTCTTGTCATGAAGAGCAAGTTCTTGTGGCAAGAGCCAGTTCTTGTGGTGAACAGATAGTTCTTGTGATAAACAGCCAGTTCTTGTTTTGAGTATTCAGTGCTTGTGATGCAGAGTCAGTTCATGTGATGAAGAGTCAGTACTTGTTATGAAGAGTCAGTTCTTTTGATGAAGAGTCAGTTCTTGGGATGAAGAGTCAGTTCTTGCGATGAAGAGTCTGTTTTTGCGTTGAAGACTCGGTTCGTGCGATGAAGTGTCAGTTCTTGTTATGAAGAGTCAGGTCTTTGATGAAGAGTCAGTTCTTGTGATGAAGGGTCTGTTCTTACGATGATTAATCAGTTCTTTTAATGACGACACGGTTCTTGCGATGAAGAGTCAGTTCTTGCAACAAGGAGTCAGTTCTTGTGATGAAGAGCCAGTTCTTGCGATGAAGAACCAGTTCTTATGATGAAGAGTCAGTTCTTGTTATGAAGAGCCAGTTATTGCAATGAAGAGTCTGTTCTTGTTATGAAGTGCCAGTTCTTGTGATGGAGTCAGTTCTGATAAAGAGCCAGTTCTTGTGATGAAGAGTCAGTTCTTGCGATGAAGAGTAAGTTTTTGCATTGAAGAGTCAGTCCTAGTGATGAAGGGCCAGTTCTTGTTAGGAAGAGCCAATTCTTGTGGTGAAGAGTTAGTTCTTGTGATGAACAGTCAGTTCTTGTTTTGATTAATCAGTGCTTGTGATGAAGTGTCAGTACTTGTGATGAAGAGTCAGTTCTTGTGATGAAGAGTAAGTTATTGAGATGAAGAGTCAGTTCTTGTGATGAAGAGTCAGTTCTGGCGAAGAGTCAGTTCTTGCGACAGAGTCTGTTCTTGTTATGAAAAGCCATTTCATGTGGTGTAGAGTCAGTTCTGATAGAGTCAGTTGTTTTGCTGAAGAGTCAGTTCTTGTTATGAAGAGTTAGTTCTTGTGATGAAGGGTAAGTTCTCGTCATGAAGAGTCAGTTATTGTTATGAAGAGTACGTTCTTGTTATGGAGAGTCAGTTCTTGTGATGAAGAGTCAGTTATTGCGATGAAGCCTCAGTTCTTGCGATGAAGAGTCAGTTCTTGTGATGAAGAGCCGGTTCTTGCGATGAAGAGCAAGTTCTTGCGATGAAGAGTCAGTCCTTGCGATGAAGAATCATTCCTTTTGAATATGTCAGTTCTTGTGATGAAGAGTCAGTTCTTATTATAAAGAGTCAGCTCTTGTTATGAAGAGTAAGTTCTTTTGATGAAGAGTCAGTTCTTCTGATGAAAAGTCAGTTCTTGCGATGAAGAGTCAGTTCTGGCCTCGCGATGAAGAGTCAGTTTTTGCGATGAAGTGTAAATTCATGAGATGAAGTCAGGTCTTATGATGAAGAGTCAGTTCTTATTAGGAAGAGTCAGTTCTTGTTATGAAGAGTAAGTTCTTGTCACAAGAGACAGTTCTTGTTATGAAGAGCCAGTTCTGTGGTGAACAGATAGTTCTTGTGATGAACAGCCAGTTCTTGTTTTGAGTAATCAGTTCTTGTGATGAAGAGTCAGTTCATGTGATGAAGAGTCAGTTCTTGTGTTGAAGAGTCAGTTCTTGTTATGAAGGCTCAGTTCTTGCGAAGAAGAGGCAGTTCTTGCGACGAAGAGTCTGTTCTTGTTATGAAGAGTGAGTTCTTGTTATGAAGAGTCAGTTCTTATGATGAAGAGTCAGTTTTTGCTTTGAAGAGTCAGTTCTTGTGACGAAGAGTCAGTTCTTGTAAAGAAGAGTCAGTTCTTGTTATGAAGAGTCATTTCTTTTGATGAAGAGTCAGTTCTTGTGATGAAGAGTGTGTTCTTACGATGAATAATCAGTTCTTTTAATGACGACACAGTTCTTGCGATGAAGAGTCAGTTCTTGCAATAAGGAGTCAGTTCTTGAGATGAAGAGCCAGTTCTTGCGATGAAGAGCCAGTTCTTATGATGAAGAGTCAGTTCTTGTTATGAAGAGTCAGTTCTTTTGATGAAGAGTCAGTTCTTGTGATGAAGAGTCAGTGCTTCCGATGAAGAGTCTGTTTTTGCGTTGAAGAGTCGGTTCGTGCGATGAAGTGTCAGTTCTTGTTATGAAGAGTCAGGTCTTTGATGAAGAATCAGTTCTTGTGATGAAACAACAGGACTTGTCGGGCTAGTTGGTTGATCATAATGCAAAAAAGACGAACTGCGCAACAAGAACACGGACGAAAGGGAGGCAGACACACACTAACGTTAGTGTGTGTCTGCCTCCCTTTCGTCCGTGTTCTTGTTGCGCAGTTCGTCTTTTTTGCTTGTGATGAAGCATCTGTTCTTACGATGATTAATCAGTTCTTTTAATGACGACACGGTTCTTGCGATGAAGAGTCAGTTCTTGCAACAAGGAGTGAGTTCTTGTGATGAAAAGCCAGTTCTTGCGATGAAGAGCCAGTTCTTATGATGAAGAGTCAGTTCTTGTTATGAAGAGCCAGTTATTGCAATGAAGAGTCTGTTCTTGTTATCAAGTGTCAGTTCTTGTGATGGAGTCAGTTCTGATAAAGAGCCAGTTCTTGCGATGAAGAGTAAGTTTTTGCATTGAAGAGTCAGTCCTAGTGATGAAGGGCCAGTTCTTGTTAGGAAGAGGCAATTCTTGTGGTGAAGAGTTAGGTCTTGTGATGAACAGACAGTTCTTGTTTTGGTTAATCAGTTCTTGTGATGAAGTGTCAGTACATGTGATGAAGAGTCAGTTCTTGTGATGAAGAGTCAGTTATTGAGATGAAGAGTCAGTTCTTGTGATGAAGAGTCAGTTCTGGCGAAGAGTCAGTTCTTGCGAAAGAGTCTGTTCTTTTTATGAAAAGCCAGTTCATGTGGTGTAGAGTCAGTTCTGATGGAGTCATTTGTTTTGCTGAAGAGTCAGTTCTTGTTATGAAGAGTTAGTTCTTGTGATGAAGGTTAATTTCTTGTCATGAAGAGTCAGTTATTGTTATGAAGAGTACGTTCTTGTTATGAAGAGTCAGTTCCTGTGATGAAGAGTCAGTTATTGCGATGAAGCGTCAGTTCTTGCGATGAAGAGCCGGTTCTTGCGATGAAGAGCAAGTTCTTGCGATGAAGAGTCAGTTCTTGCGATGAAGAATCATTTCTTTTGAATATGTCAGTTCTTGTGATGAAGAGTCAGTTCTTATTATAAAGAGTCAGTTCTTGCCATGAAGAGTCAGCTCCAATTATTAAGAAGAATCAGTCATTGTGATCAAGAGTCAGTTCTTGTTATGAAGAGTAAGTTCTTTTGATGAAGAGTCAGTTCTTCTGATGAAAAGCCAGTTCTTGCGATGAAGAGTCAGTTCTGGCGATGAAGAGTCAGTTTTTGCGATGAAGTGTAAATTCATGAGATGAAGTCAGTTCTTATGATGAAGAGTCATTTCTTATTAGGAAGAGTCAGTTCTTGTCATGAAGAGTAAGTTCTTGTCACAAGAGACAGTTCTTGTGATGAAGAGGCAGTTCTTGTTATGAATAGCCAGTTCTGTGGTGAACAGATAGTTCTTGTGATGAACAACCAGTTCTTGTTTTGAGTAATCTGTTCTTGTGATGAAGAGTCAGTTCTTGTGTTGAAGAGTCAGTTCTTGTTATAAAGGTTCAGTTCTTGCGAAGAAGAGGCAGTTCTTGCGACGAAGAGTCTGTTCTTGTTATGAAGAGTGAGTTCTTGTTATGAAGAGTCAGTTGTTATGGTGAAGAGTCAGTTTTTGCGTTGAAGAGTCGGTTCGTGCGATGAAGTGTCAGTTCTTGTTATGAAGAGTCAGGTCTTTGATGAAGAGTCAGTTCTTGTGATGAAGAGTCAGTTCTTGTGATTAAGAGTCAGTTCTTACGATGAATAATCAGTTCTTTTATTGACGACACAGTTCTTGCGATGTAGCGTCAGCTCTTGCAATGAGGAGTCAGTTCTTGTGATGAAGAGCCAGTTCTTGCAATGAAGAGCCAGTTCTTATGATGAAGAGTCAGTTCTTGTGATGAAGAGCCAGTTATTGCGATGAAGAGTCTGTTCTTGTTATGAAGAGCCAGTTCTTGTGATGGAGTCAGTTCTGATGAAGAGCCAGTTCTCGTGATGAAGAGTCAGTTCTTGCGATGAAGAGTAAGTTTTTGCATTGAAGAATCAGTCCTTGCGATGAAGAGTCAGTTCTTGTTAAGAAGAGTCAGTTCTTTTGATGAAGAGTCAGTTCTTATGATGAAGAGTCAGTTCTTGTGATGAGGAGTCAGTTCTTATAAGGAAGAGACAGTTCTTGTTATGAAGAGTCAGTTCTTGTGATGAACAGTCAGTTCTTGTTCTGATTAATGAGTTCTTGTGATGAAGAGCCAGTTATTGCGATGAAGAGTCTGTTCTTGTTATGAAGAGCCAGTTCTTGCGATGAAGAGTAAGTTCTTGTAATGAAGAGTCGTTTCTTGTGACGAAGAGCCGGTTCTTGCGATGAGCAAGTTCCTGCGATGAAGAATCAGTTCTTGTTATGAAGAGTAAGTTCTTTTAATGAAGAGTCAGTTCTAATGAAAAGTCAGTTCTTGTGGAGAAGAGTCGGTTCTGGCAATGAAGAGTCAGTTTTTGCGATGAAGTGTAAGTTCTTGAGATGAAGTTAGTGCTTATGATGAAGAGTCAGTTCTTGTTAGGAAGAGTCAGTTCTTGTCATGAAGAGCAAGTTCTTGTGGCAAGAGCCAGTTCTTGTGGTGAACAGATAGTTCTTGTGATAAACAGCCAGTTCTTGTTTTGAGTATTCAGTGCTTGTGATGCAGAGTCAGTTCATGTGATGAAGAGTCAGTTCATGTGATGAAGAGTCAGTACTTGTTATGAAGAGTCAGTTCTTTTGATGAAGAGTCAGTTCTTGGGATGAAGAGTCAGTTCTTGCGATGAAGAGTCTGTTTGTGCGTTGAAGAGTCGGTTCGTGCGATGAAGTGTCAGTTCTTGTTATGAAGAGTCAGGTCTTTGATGAAGAGTCAGTTCTTGTGATGAAGGGTCTGTTCTTACGATGATTAATCAGTTCTTTTAATGACGACACGGTTCTTGCGATGAAGAGTCAGTTCTTGCAACAAGGAGTCAGTTATTGTGATGAAGAGCCAGTTCTTGCGATGAAGAGCCAGTTCTTATGATGAAGAGTCAGTTCTTGTTATGAAGAGCCAGTTATTGCAATGAAGAGTCTGTTCTTGTTATCAAGTGCCAGTTCTTGTGATGAAGAGTCAGTTCTTGCGATGAAGAGTAAGTTTTTGCATTGAAGAGTCAGTCCTAGTGAGGAAAGGCCAGTTCTTGTTAGGAAGAGCCAATTCCTGTGGTGAAGAGTTAGTTCTTGTGATGAACAGTCAGTTCTTGTTTTGATTAATCAGTTCTTGTGATGAAGTGTCAGTACATGTGATGAAGAGTCAGTTCTTGTGATGAAGAGTCAGTTATTGAGATGAAGAGTCAGTTCTTGTGATGAAGAGTCAGCTCTGGCGAAGAGTCAGTTCTTGCGACAGTCTGTTCTTGTTATGAAAAGCCAGTTCATGTGGTGTAGAGTCAGTTCTGATGGAGTCATTTGTTTTGCTGAAGAGTCAGTTCTTGTTATGAAGAGTTAGTTCTTGTGATGAAGGGTAAGTTCTCGTCATGAAGAGTCATTTATTGTTATGAAGAGTACGTTCTTGTTATGAAGAGTCAGTTCTTGTGATTAAGAGTCATTTATTGCGATGAAGCGTCAGTTCTTGCGATGAAGAGCCGGTTCTTGTGATGAAGAGCCGGTTCTTGCAATGAAGAGCAAGTTCTTGCGATGAAGAGTCAGTTCTTGCGATGAAGAATCATTTCTTTTGAATATGTCAGTTCTTGTGATGAAGAGTCAGTTCTTATTATAAAGAGTCAGTTCTTGCCATGAAGAGTCAGCTCTAATTATTAAGAAGAATCAGTCATTGTGATCAAGAGTCAGTTCTTGTTATGAAGAGTAAGTTCTTTTGATGAAGAGTCAGTTCTTCTGATGAAAAGTCAGTTCTTGCGATGAAGAGTCAGTTCTGGCGATGAAGAGTCAGTTTTTGCGATGAAGTGTAAATTCATGAGATGAAGTCAGTTCTTATTAGGAAGAGTCAGTTCTTGTCATGAAGAGTAAGTTCTTGTCACAAGAGACAGTTCTTGTGATGACGAGGCAGTTCTTGTTATGAATAGCCAGTTCTGTGGTGAACAGATAGTTCTTGTGATGAACAACTAGTTCTTGTTTTGAGTAATCTGTTCTTGTGATGAAGAGTCAGTTCATGTGATGAAGAGTCAGTTCTTGTGTTGAAGAGTCAGTTCTTGTTATAAAGGTTCAGTTCTTGCGAAGAAGAGGCAGTTCTTGCGACGAAGAGTCTGTTCTTGTTATGAAGAGTGAGTTCTTGTTATGAAGAGTCAGTTGTTATGGTGAAGAGTCAGTTTTTGCGTTGAAGAGTCGGTTCGTGCGATGAAGTGTCAGTTCTTGTTATGAAGAGTCAGGTCTTTGATGAAGAGTCAGTTCTTGTGATGAAGAGTCAGTTCTTGTGATTAAGAGTCAGTTCTTACGATGAATAATCAGTTCTTTTATTGACGACACAGTTCTTGCGATGTAGCGTCAGCTCTTGCAATGAGGAGTCAGTTCTTGTGATGAAGAGCCAGTTCTTGCAATGAAGAGCCAGTTCTTATGATGAAGAGTCAGTTCTTGTGATGAAGAGCCAGTTATTGCGATGAAGAGTGTGTTCTTGTTATAAAGAGCCAGTTCTTGTGATGGAGTCAGTTCTGATGAAGAGCCAGTTCTCGTGATGAAGAGTCAGTTCTTGCGATGAAGAGTAAGGATTTTGCATTGAAGAATCAGTCCTTGCGATGAAGAGTCAGTTCTTGTTAAGAAGAGTCAGTTCTTTTGATGAAGAGTCAGTTCTTATGATGAAGGGTCAGTTCTTGTGATGAGGAGTCAGTTCGTGTGATTAAGAGTCAGTTCTTACGATGAATAATCAGTTCTTTTATTGACGACACAGTTCTTGCGATGAAGCGTCAGCTCTTGCAATGAGGAGTCAGTTCTTGTGATGAAGAGCCAGTTCTTGCAATGAAGAGCCAGTTCTTATGATGAAGAGTCAGTTCTTGTGATGAAGAGCCAGTTATTGCGATGAAGAGTGTGTTCTTGTTATGAAGAGCCAGTTCTTGTGATGGAGTCAGTTCTGATGAAGAGCCAGTTCTCGTGATGAAGATTCAGTTCTTATTAGGAAGAGTCAGTTCTTGTTATGAAGAGTAAGTTCTTGTCACAAGAGACAGTTCTTGTTATGAAGAGCCAGTTCTGTGGTGAACAGATAGTTCTTGTGATGAACAGCCAGTTCTTGTTTTGAGTAATCAGTTCTTGCGATGAAGAGTCAGTTCATGTGATGAAGAGTCAGTTCTTGTGTTGAAGAGTCAGTTCTTGTTATGAAGGTTCAGTTCTTGCGAAGAAGAGTCAGTTCTTGTTATGAAGAGTCAGGTCTTTGATGAAGAGTCAGTTCTTGTGATGAAGAGTCTGTTCTTACGATGATTAATCAGTTCTTTTATTGACGACACAGTTCTTGCGATGAAGAGTCAGTTCTTGCAACAAGGAGTCAGTTCTTGTGATGAAGAGCCAGTTCTTGCGATGAAGAACCAGTTCTTATGATGAAGAGTCAGTTCTTGTTATGAAGAGCCAGTTATTGCAATGAAGAGTCTGTTCTTGTTATGAAGTGCCAGTTCTTGTGATGGAGTCAGTTCTGATAAAGAGCCAGTTCTTGCGATGAAGAGTCAGTTCTTGCGATGAAGAGTAAGTTTTTGCATTGAAAAGTCAGTCCTAGTGATGAAGGGCCAGTTCTTGTTAGGAAGAGCCAATTCTTGTGGTGAAGAGTTAGTTCTTGTGATGAGCAGTCAGTTCTTGTTTTGATTAATCAGTGCTTGTGATGAAGTGTCAGTACTTGTGATGAAGAGTCAGTTCTTGTGATGAAGAGTAAGTTAATGAGATGAAGAGTCAGTTCTTGTGATGAAGAGTCAGTTCTGGCGAAGAGTCAGTTCTTGCGACAGAGTCTGTTCTTGTTATGAAAAGCCATTTCATGTGGTGTAGAGTCAGTTCTCATAGAGTCAGTTGTTTTGCTGAAGAGTCAGTTCTTGTTATGAAGAGTTAGTTCTTGTGATGAAGGGTAAGTTCTCGTCAAGAAGACTCAGTTATTGTTATGAAGAGTACGTTCTTGTTATGGAGAGTCAGTTCTTGTGATGAAGAGTCAGTTATTGAGATGGAGAGTCAGTTCTTGTGATGAAGAGTCAGTTCTGGAGAAGAGTCAGTTCTTGCGACAGAGTCTGTTCTTGCTATGAAAGCCAGTTCTTGTGGTGTAGAGTCAGTTCTGATGGAGTCAGTTGTTTTGATGAAGAGTCAGTTCTTGTTATGAAGAGTTAGTTTTTGTGATGAAGGGTAAGTTCTCGTCATGAAGAGTCAGTTATTGTTATGAAGAGTACGTTCTTGTTATGAAGAGTCAGGTCTTTTGATGAAGAGTCAGTTCTTGTGATGGAGAGTCAGTTATTGCGATGAAGAGTCAGTTCTTGTGATCAAGAGTCAGTTCTTGCGGAGAAGAGTCAGTTCTTGCGATGAAGAGCCTGTTCTTGTTATGAAGAGTCAGTTCTTAAGATGAAGCGTCAGTTCTTGCAATGAAGAGTCAGTTCTTGTGATGAAGAGCCGGTTCTTGCGATGAAGAGCAAGTTCTTGCGTTGAAGAGTCAGTTCTTGCGATGAACAATCATTTCTTTTGAATAAGTCAGTTCTTATTATAAAGAGTCAGTTCTTGCTATGAAGAGTCAGCTCTAATTATTAAGAAGAATCAGTCATTATGATCAAGAGTCAGTTCTTGTTATGAAGAGTAAGTTCTTTTGATAAAGAGGCAGTTCTTCTGAGTAAAAGTCAGTTCTTGCGATGAAGAGTCAGTTCTGGCGATGAAGAGTCAGTTTTTGCGATGAAGTGTAAGATCATGAGATGAAGTCAGTTCTTATGGTGAAGGGTCAGTTCTTGTTAGGAAGAGTCAGTTATTGTCATGAAGAGTAAGTTCTTGTGGCAAGACACAGTTCTTGTGATGAAGAGGCAGTTCTTGTTACGAAGAGCCAGTTCTTCTGGTGAACAGATAGTTCTTGTGATAAACAGCCAGTTCTTGTTTTGAGTATTCAGTTCTTGTGATGCAGAGTCAGTTCATGTGATGAAGAGTCAGTTCATGTGATCAAGAGTCAGTTCTTGTTATGAAGAGTCAGTTCTTTTGATGAAGAGTCAGTTCTTGTGATGAAGAGTCAGTGCTTGCGATGAAGAGTCTGTTTTTGCGTTGAAGAGTCGGTTCGTGCGATGAAGTGTCAGTTCTTGTTATGAAGAGTCAGGTCTTTGATGAAGAGTCAGTTCTTGTGATGAAGCATCTGTTCTTACGATGATTAATCAGTTCTTTTAATGACGACACGGTTCTTGCGATGAAGAGTCAGTTCTTGCAACAAGGAGTGAGTTCTTGTGATGAAAAGCCAGTTCTTGCGATGAAGAGCCAGTTCTTATGATGAAGAGTCAGTTCTTGTTATGAAGAGCCAGTTATTGCAATGAAGAGTCTGTTCTTGTTATCAAGTGCCAGTTCTTGTGATGGAGTCAGTTCTGATAAAGAGCCAGTTCTTGTGATGAAGAGTCAGTTCTTGCGATGAAGAGTAAGTTTTTGCATTGAAGAGTCAGTCCTAGTGATGAAGGGCCAGTTCTTGTTAGGAAGAGGCAATTCTTGTGGTGAAGAGTTAGTTCTTGTGATGAACAGACAGTTCTTGTTTTGGTTAATCAGTTCTTGTGATGAAGTGTCAGTACATGTGATGAAGAGTCAGTTCTTGTGATGAAGAGTCAGTTATTGAGATGAAGAGTCAGTTCTTGTGATGAAGAGTCAGTTCTGGCGAAGAGTCAGTTCTTGCGAAAGAGTCTGTTCTTTTTATGAAAAGCCAGTTCATGTGGTGTAGAGTCAGTTCTGATGGAGTCATTTGTTTTGCTGAAGAGTCAGTTCTTGTTATGAAGAGTTAGTTCTTGTGATGAAGGTTAAGTTCTTGTCATGAAGAGTCAGTTATTGTTATGAAGAGTACGTTCTTGTTATGAAGAGTCAGTTCTTGTGATGAAGAGTCAGTTATTGCGATGAAGAGTCAGTTCTTCTGATGAAAAGTCAGTTCTTGCGATGAAGAGTCAGTTCTGGCGATGAAGAGTCAGTTTTTGCGATGAAGTGTAAATTCATGAGATGAAGTCAGTTCTTATGATGAAGAGTCAGTTCTTATTAGGAAGAGTCAGTTCTTGTCATGAAGAGTAAGTTCTTGTCACAAGAGACAGTTCTTGTGATGAAGAGGCAGTTCTTGTTATGAATAGCCAGTTCTGTGGTGAACAGATAGTTCTTGTGATGAACAACCAGTTCTTGTTTTGAGTAATCTGTTCTTGTGATGAAGGGTCAGTTCATGTGACGAAGAGTCAGTTCTTGTGTTGAAGAGTCAGTTCTTGTTATGAAGGTTCAGTTCTTGCGAAGAAGAGGCAGTTCTTGCGACGAAGAGTTTGTTCTTGTTATGAACAGTGAGTTCTTGTTATGAAGAGTCAGTTGTTATGATGAACAGTCAGTTTTTGCGTTGAAGAGTCGGTTCGTGCGATGAAGTGTCAGTTCTTGTTATGAAGAGTCAGGTCTTTGATAAAGAGTCAGTTCTTGTGATGAAGAGTCAGTTCTTGTGATTAAGAGTCAGTTCTTATGATGAATAATCAGTTCTTTTATTGACGACACAGTTCTTGCGATGAAGCGTCAGCTCTTGCAATGAGGAGTCAGTTCTTGTGATGAAGAGCCAGTTCTTGCAATGAAGAGCCAGTTCTTATGATGAAGAGTCAGTTCTTGTGATGAAGAGCCAGTTATTGCGATGAAGAGTGTGTTCTTGTTATAAAGAGCCAGTTCTTGTGATGGAGTCAGTTCTGAGGAAGAGCCAGTTCTCGTGATGAAGAGTCAGTTCTTGCGATGAAGAGTAAGGATTTTGCATTGAAGAATCAGTCCTTGCGATGAAGAGTCAGTTCTTGTTAAGAAGAGTCAGTTCTTTTGATGAAGAGTCAGTTCTTATGATGAAGAGTCAGCTCTTGGAATGAGGAGTCAGTTCTTGTGATGAAGAGCCAGTTCTTGCAATGAAGAGCCAGTTCTTATGATGAAGAGTCAGTTCTTGTGATGAAGAGCCAGGTATTGCGATGAAGAGTGTGTTCTTGTTATGAAGAGCCAGTTCTTGTGATGGAGTCAGTTCTGATGAAGAGCCAGTTCTCGTGATGAAGATTCAGTTCTTTTTAGGAAGAGTCAGTTCTTGTTATGAAGAGTAAGTTCTTGTCACAAGAGACAGTTCTTGTTATGAAGAGCCAGTTCTGTGGTGAACAGATAGTTCTTGTGATGAACAGCCAGTTCTTGTTTTGAGTAATCAGTTCTTGCGATGAAGAGTCAGTTCATGTGATGAAGTCAGTTCTTGTGTTGAAGAGTCAGTTCTTGTTATGAAGGTTCAGTTCTTGCGAAGAAGAGTCAGTTCTTGTTATGAAGAGTCAGGTCTTTGATGAAGAGTCAGTTCTTGTGATGAAGAGTCTGTTCTTACGATGATTAATCAGTTCTTTTATTGACGACACAGTTCTTGCGATGAAGAGTCAGTTCTTGCAACAAGGAGTCAGTTCTTGTGATGAAGAGCCAGTTCTTGCGATGAAGAACCAGTTCTTATGATGAAGAGTCAGTTCTTGTTATGAAGAGCCAGTTATTGCAATGAAGAGTCTGTTCTTGTTATGAAGTGCCAGTTCTTGTGATGGAGTCAGTTCTGATAAAGAGCCAGTTCTTGTGATGAAGAGTCAGTTCTTGCGATGAAGAGTAAGTTTTTGCATTGAAGAGTCAGTCCTAGTGATGAAGGGCCAGTTCTTGTTAGGAAGAGCCAATTCTTGTGGTGAAGAGTTAGTTCTTGTGATGAACAGTCAGTTCTTGTTTTGATTAATCAGTGCTTGTGATGAAGTGTCAGTACTTGTGATGAAGAGTCAGTTCTTGTGATGAAGAGTAAGTTATTGAGATGAAGAGTCAGTTCTTGTGATGAAGAGTCAGTTCTGGCGAAGAGTCAGTTCTTGCGACAGAGTCTGTTCTTGTTATGAAAAGCCATTTCATATGGTGTAGAGTCAGTTCTGATAGAGTCAGTTGTTTTGCTGAAGAGTCAGTTCTTGTTATGAAGAGTTAGTTCTTGTGATGAAGGGTAAGTTCTCGTCATGAAGAGTCAGTTATTGTTATGAAGAGTACGTTCTTGTTATGGAGAGTCAGTTCTTGTGATGAAGAGTCAGTTATTGCGATGAAGCCTCAGTTCTTGCGATGAAGAGTCAGTTCTTGTGATGAAGAGCCGGTTCTTGCGATGAAGAGCAAGTTCTTGCGATGAAGAGTCAGTCCTTGCGATGAAGAATCATTCCTTTTGAATATGTCAGTTCTTGTGATGAAGAGTCAGTTCTTATTATAAAGAGTCAGCTCTTGTTATGAAGAGTAAGTTCTTTTGATGAAGAGTCAGTTCTTCTGATGAAAAGTCAGTTCTTGCGATGAAGAGTCAGTTCTGGCCTCGCGATGAAGAGTCAGTTTTTGCGATGAAGTGTAAATTCATGAGATGAAGTCAGGTCTTATGATGAAGAGTCAGTTCTTATTAGGAAGAGTCAGTTCTTGTTATGAAGAGTAAGTTCTTGTCACAAGAGACAGTTCTTGTTATGAAGAGCCAGTTCTGTGGTGAACAGATAGTTCTTGTGATGAACAGCCAGTTCTTGTTTTGAGTAATCAGTTCTTGTGATGAAGAGTCAGTTCATGTGATGAAGAGTCAGTTCTTGTGTTGAAGAGTCAGTTCTTGTTATGAAGGCTCAGTTCTTGCGAAGAAGAGGCAGTTCTTGCGACGAAGAGTCTGTTCTTGTTATGAAGAGTGAGTTCTTGTTATGAAGAGTCAGTTCTTATGATGAAGAGTCAGTTTTTGCTTTGAAGAGTCAGTTCTTGTGACGAAGAGTCAGTTCTTGTAAAGAAGAGTCAGTTCTTGTTATGAAGAGTCATTTTTTTTTATGAAGAGTCAGTTCTTGTGATGAAGAGTGTGTTCTTACGATGAATAATCAGTTCTTTTAATGACGACACAGTTCTTGCGATGAAGAGTCAGTTCTTGCAATAAGGAGTCAGTTCTTGAGATGAAGAGCCAGTTCTTGCGATGAAGAGCCAGTTCTTATGATGAAGAGTCAGTTCTTGTTATGAAAAGCCAGTTATTGCGATGAAGAATCTGTTCTTGTTATGAAGTGCCAGTTCTTGTGATGGAGTCAGTTCTGATAAAGAGCCAGTTCTTGTGATGAAGAGTCAGTTCTTGCGATGAAGAGTAAGTTTTTGCATTGAAGAGTCAGTCCTTGCGATGAAGAGTCAGTTCTTGTTTTGATTAATCAATTCTTGTGATGAAGTGTCAGTACTTGTGATGAAGAGTCAGTTCTTGTGATGAAAAGTCAGTTATTGAGATGGAGAGTCAGTTCTTGTGATGAAGAGTCAGTTCTGGCGAAGAGTCAGTTCTTGCGACAGAGTCTGTTCTTGCTATGAAAGCCAGTTCTTGTGGTGTAGAGTCAGTTCTGATGGAGTCAGTTGTTTTGATGAAGAGTCAGTTCTTGTTATGAAGAGTTAGTTCTTGTGATGAAGGGTAAGTTCTCGTCATGAAGAGTCAGTTATTGTTATGAAGAGTACGTTCTTGTTATGAAGAGTCAGGTCTTTTGATGAACAGTCAGTTCTTGTGATGGAGAGTCAGTTATTGCGATGAAGTGTCAGTTCTTGTGATCAAGAGTCAGTTCTTGCGATGAAGAGTAAGTTTTTGCAATGAAGAGTCAGTCCTAGTGATGAAGGGCCAGTTCTTGTTAGGAAGAGCCAATTCTTGCGGTGAAGAGTTAGTTCTTGTGATGAACAGTCAGTTCTTTTTTTGATTAATCAGTTCTTGTGGTGAAGTGTCAGTACATGTGATGAAGAGTCAGTTTTTGTGATGAAGAGTCAGTTCTGGCGAAGAGTCAGTTCTTGCGATAGTCTGTTCTTGTTATGAAAAGCCAGTTCATGTGGTGTAGAGTCAGTTCTGATGGAGTCATTTGTTTTGCTGAAGAGTCAGTTCTTGTTATGAAGAGTTAGTTCTTGTGATGAAGGGTAAGTTCTCGTCATGAAGGGTCAGTTATTGTTATGAAGAGTACGTTCTTGTTATGAAGAGCCAGTTCTTGTGATGAAGAGTCATTTATTGCGATGAAGCGTCAGTTCTTGCGATGAAGAGTTAGTTCTTGTGATGAAGAGCCGGTTCTTGCGATGAAGAATCATTTCTTTTGAATATGTCAGTTCTTGTGATGAAGAGTCAGTTCTTATTATAAGGAGTCAGTTCTTGCCATGAAGAGTCAGCTCTAATTATTAAGAAGAATCAGTCATTGTGATCAAGAGTCAGTTCTTGTTATGAAGAGTAAGTTCTTTTGATGAAGAGTCAGTTCTTCTTATGAAAAGTCAGTTCTTGCGAAGAAGAGTCAGTTCTGGCGATGAAGACTCAGTTTTTGCGATGAAGTGTAAATTCATGAGATGAAGTCAGTTCTTATGATGAAGAGTCAGTTCTTATTAGGAAGAGTCAGTTCTTGTCATGAAGAGTAAGTTCTTGTCACAAGAGACAGTTCTTGTGATGAAGAGGCAGTTCTTGTTATGAATAGCCAGTTCTGTGGTGAACAGATAGTTCTTGTGATGAACAACCAGTTCTTGTTTTGAGTAATCTGTTCTTGTGATGGAGAGTCAGTTCATGTGATGAAGAGTCAGTTCTTGTGTTGAACAGTCAGTTCTTGTTATGAAGGTGCAGTTCTTGCGAAGAAGAGGCAGTTCTTGCGACGAAGAGTCTGTTCTTGTTATGAAGAGTGAGTTCTTGTTATGAAGAGTCAGTTGTTATGATGAAGAGTAAGTTTTTCCGTTGAAGAGTCGGTTCGTGCGATGAAGTGTCAGTTCTTATTATGAAGAGTCAGGTCTTTGATGAAGAGTCAGTTCTTGTGATGAAGAGTCAGTTCTTGTGATTAAGAGTCAGTTCTTACGATGAATAATCAGTTCTTTTATTGACGACACAGTTCTTGCGATGTAGCGTCAGCTCTTGCAATGAGGAGTCAGTTCTTGTGATGAAGAGCCAGTTCTTGCAATGAAGAGCCAGTTCTTATGATGAAGAGTCTGTTCTTGTGATGAAGAGCCAGTTATTGCGATGAAGAGTTTGTTCTTGTTATCAAGAGCCAGTTCTTGTGATGGAGTCAGTTCTGATGAAGAGCCAGTTCTCGTGATGAAGAGTCAGTTCTTGCGATGAAGAGTAAGTTTTTGCATTGAAGAGTCAGTCCTTGCGATGAAGAGTCAGTTCTTGTTAAGAAGAGTCAGTTCTTATGAGGAAGAGACAGTTCTGGTTATGAAGAGTCAGTTCTTGTGATGAACAGTCAGTTCTTGTTCTGATTAATGATTTCTTGTGATGAAGAGCCAGTAATTGCGATGAAGAGTCTGTTCTTGTTATGAAGAGCCAGTTCTTGTGATGGAGAGTCAGTTCTGATGAAGAGTCAGTTCTCGTAATGAAGAATCAGTCCTTGCGATGAAGAGTCAGTTCTTTTGATGAAGAGTCTGTTCTTGTTATGAAAAACCAGTTCTTGTGATGAAGTGTCAGTTCTTGTGATGAAGAGTGAGTTATTGCAATGAAGAGTCAGTCCTTATTATGAAGAGTCAGTTCTGGAGATAAAGAGTCAGTTCTAATGAAAAGTCAGTTCTTGCGGAGAAGAGTCGGTTCTGGCAATGAAGAGTCAGTTTTTGCGATGAAGTGTAAGTTCTTGAGATGAAGTTAGTTCTTATGATGAAGAGTCAGTTCTTGTTAGGAAGAGTCAGTTCTTGTCATGAAGAGTAAGTTCTTGTGGCAAGAGACAGTTGTTGTGATGAAGAGGCAGTTCTTGTTACGAAGAGCCAGTTCTTGTGGTGAACAGACAGTTCTTGTGATGAACAGCCAGTTCTTGTTTTGAGTAATCAGTTCTTGTGATGAAGAGTCAGTTCATGTGATGAAGACTCAGTTCATGTGATGAAGAGACAGTTCTTGTGATGAAGAGTCAGTTCTTGTTATGAAGGGTCAGTTCTTGCGAAGAAGAGGCAGTTATTGCGACGAAGAGACAGTTCTAGTTATGAAGAGTGAGTTCTTGTTATGAAGAGTCAGGTCTTTGATGAAGAGACAGTTCTTGTGATCAAGAGTCAGTTGTTGTTATCGAGAGTCAGTTCTTGTGATTAAGAGTCAGTTCTTACGATGAATAAATAATTCTTTTAATGACGACACAGTTCTTGCGATGAAGAGTCAGTTCTTGCAATGAGGAGTCAGTTCTTGTGATGAAGAATCAGTTCTTGCGATGAAGAGCCAGTTCTTATGATGAAGAGTCAGTTGTTGTGATGAAGAGCCAGTTATTGCGATGAAGAGTCTGTTCTTGATATGAAGAGCCAGTTCTTGTGATGGAGTCAGTTCTGATGAAGAGCCAGTTCTCGTGATGAAGAGTCAGTTCTTGCGGTGAAGAGTAAGTTTTTGCATTGAAGAGTTAGTTCTTGTTATGAAGAGTCAGTTCTTATGAATAGTAAGTTATCTTGATGAAGAGTCAGTTGTTATGAAGAGCCAGTTCTTGTGATGAAGAGTCCGTTCATATTGTGAAGAGTCAGTTTTTGCGATGAAGAAACAGTTCTTTCGATGAAGAAAATATTTTTGCGATGAAGAGTCAGTTCTTGTGATGAAAGTCAGTTCTTATGGTGAAGAGTTTGTTCTTGCGATGAAGAGTCTGTTCTTGTGTTGAAGAGTCAGTTCTTGTATCGAACAGTCAGTTCTTGCGATGAAGAAGCAGTTCTTTTGATGAAGAGACAGTTCTTCTAATGAAAAGTCAGTTCTTGCGATGAAGAGTCGTTCTGGCGATGAAGAGTCAGTTTTTGCGATGAAGTGTCAGTTCATGAGATGAAGTGAATTCTTATGATGAAGAGTCAGTTCTTGTTAGGAAGAGTCAGTTCTTGTCATGAAGAGTAAGTTCTTGTCATAAGAGACAGTTCTTGTGACGAAGAGGCAGTTCTTGTTGCGAAGAGCCAGTTCTTGTGGTGAAGAGATAGTTCTTGTGATGAACAGTCAGTTCTTGTTTTGAATAATTAGTACTTGTGATGAAGAGTCAATCCATGTGTTTCATGTGTCAGTTCATGTGTGTTTCAAATTTCCTTTCAGTGTTTTTTTGTATATTCATGTTGCACTGTATTGCCCCTCCTGCTAGGGCCCGGAAGGGCCTGCAGTATTCTGTAAATAAATAAATAAATAAATAAATAAATAAATAAATAAATAAATAAATAAATAAATAAATAAATAAATAAATAAATAAATAAGAGTCAGTGCTTGTAATGAAGAGTCAGTTCTTGTTATGAAGAGTTAGTTCTAGCGAAGAAGAGGCAGTTCTTGCGACGAAGACTCTGTTCTTGTCATGAAGGGTCACTTCTTTTGATGAAGAGTCAGTTCTTGTGGTGAAGAGTCAGTTCTTGCGATAAAGAGTCAGTTTTTGCGTTGAAGAGTCGGTTCGTGCGATGAAGTGTCAGTTCTTGTTATGAAGAGTCAGGTCGTTGATGAAGAGTCAGTTCTTGTGATGAAGAGTCTGTTCTTACGTTGAATAATCAGTTTTTTTATTGAAGACTCAGTTCTTGCGATGAAGAGCCAGTTATTATGGTGAAGAGTCAGTTCTTGTTATGAAGAGCCAGTTATTGCGACGAAGAGTCTGTTCTTGTTATGAAGAGCCAGTTCTTGTTATGAAGAGTCAGTTCTTATGATTAAGAGTCAGTTCTTGTCATGAAGAGTCAGTTCTTGTCATAAGAGTCAGTCCTTGTGATGAAGGGCCAGTTCTTGTGATGAAGGGCCAGTTCTTGTAAGGAAGAGCCAATTCTTGTGGTGAAGAGTTAGTTCTTGTGATGAACAGTCAGTTCTTGTTTTGATTAATCAGTTCATGTGATCAAGAGTCAGTTCTTGTGATGAGTACTCAGTTATTGAGATGAAGAGTCAGTTCTTGTGATGAAGAGTCAATTCTGGCGAAGAGTCAGTTCTTGCGAAAGAGTCTGTTCTTTTTATGAAAAGCCAGTTCTTTTGGTGTAGAGTCAGTTCTGATGGAGTCAGTTGTTTTGATGAAGAGTCAGTTCTTGTTATGAAGAGTTAGTTCTTGTGATGAAGGGTAAGTTCTTGTTATGAAGAGTCAGTTATTGGTTTGAAGAGTACGTTCTTGTTATGAAGAGTCAGTTCTTGTTATGAAGAGTCAGTTCTTATGAGGAAGCGTCAGTTCTTGCTATGATGAGTCTGTTCTTGCGATGAAGAGTGATTCTTGCGTTGAAGAGTGTTGTTGTGTTGAGGAGCCAGTTCTTGTTTTGAAGAGTCAGTTCTTGCGATGAAGAGTCAGTTTTTGGATGAAGTGTGTGTTCATGAGATGAAGTTAGTTCTTATGATGAAGAGTCAGTTCTTGTGATGAAGAGGCAGTTCTTGTTACGAAGAGCCAGTTCTTGTGGTGAACAGATAGTTCTTGTGATGAACAGCCAGCTCTTGTTTTGAGTAATCAGTTCTTGTGATGAAGATTCAGTTCATATGATGTAGGGTCAGTTCTTGCGAAGAAGAGGCAGTTCTTGCGACGAAGAGTCTGTTCTTGTTATGAAGAGTGAGTTCTTGTTATGAAGAGTGAGTTCTTTTGATGAAGAGTCAGTTCTGGTTGGGAAGAGTCAGTTCTTGCGAAGAATTGTCAGTTTTTGGGTTGAAGAGTCGGTTCGTGCGATGAAGTGTCAGTTCTTGATATGAAGAGTCAGGTCTTTGATGAAGAGTCAGTTCTTGTGATGGAGAGTCAGTTCTTGTGATTAAGAGTCAGTTCTTGCGATGAATAATCAGTTCTTTTATTGACGGCACAGTTCTTGCGATGAAGAGTCAGTTCTTGCAATGAGGAGTCAGTTCGTGTGATGAAGAGCCAGTTCTTGCGATGAAGAGTCTGTTCTTGTTAAGAAGAGCCAGTTTCTGTGATGGAGTCAGTTCTGATGAAGAGCCAGTTCTCGTGATGAAGAGTCAGTTCTTGCGATGAAGAGTAAGTTTTTGCATTGAAAAGTCAGTCCTTGCGATGAAGTGTCAGTTCTTGCTATAGAGAGTAAGTTCTTATGAATAGTAAGTTATCTTGATGAAGAGTCAGTTGTTATGAAGAGCCATTTGTAATGAAGAGTCAGTTCATGTTGTGAAGAGTCAGTTTTTGCGATGAAGAATCAGTTATTTTGATGAAGAAACCATTCTTGCGATGAAGAGTCAGTTCTTGTGATGAAAGTCAGTTCTTGTGGTGAAGAGTTAGTTTTTGCGATAAAGAGTCTGTTCTTGTGTTGAAGAGTCAGTTCTTGTTTTGAACAGATAGTTCTTGCGTCGAAGAAGCAGTTCTTTTGATGAAGAGACAGTTCTTGTTAGGAAGAGTCAGTTCTTGTCATAAGAGACAGTTCTTGTGATGAAGAGGCAGTTCTTGTTGCGAAGAGCCAGTTCTTGTGGTGAAGAGATAGTTCTTGTGATGAACAGACAGTTCTTGTTTTGAATAATCAGTTCTTGTGATGAAGAGTTAGTTCATGTGACGAAGAGTCAGTTCTTGTAATGAAGTGTCAGTTCTTGTTATGAAGAGTCAGTTCTTTTGATGAAGAGTCAGTTCTTGTGATGAAGAGCGAGTTCTTGCGATTAAGAGTCTTTTTTGCGTTGAAGAGTCGGTTCGTGCGATGAAGTGTCAGTTCTTGTTACGAAGAGTCAGGTCTTTGATGAAGAGTCAGTTCTTGTGATGAAGAATCTGTACTTACGATGAATAATCAGTTCTTTTAATGAAGACACAGTTCTTGTGATGAAGAGTCAGTTATTGCAATAAGGAGTCAGTTCTTGTGATGAAGAGCCAGTTCTTGCGATGAAGAGCCAGTTCTTATGATGAAGAGTCAGTTCTTGTTATGAAGAGCCAGTTATTGCGATGAAGAGTCTGTTCTTGTTATGAAGAGCCAGTTCTTGTGATGGAGTCAGTTCTGATAGAGAGCCGGTTCTTGTGATGAAGAGTCAGTTCTTGTTATGAAGAGTCAGTTCTTTTGATGAAGAGTCAGTTCTTATGATGAAGAGTCAGTTCTTGTGATGAGGAGTCAGTTCTTATGAGGAAGAGACAGTTCTTGTTATGAAGAGTGAGTTCTTGTTATGAAGAGTCAGTTCTTGTCATAAGAGTCAGTCCTTGTGATGAAGGGCCAGTTCTTGTTAGGAAGAGCCAATTCTTGTGGTGAAGAGTTAGTTCTTGTGATGAACAGTCAGTTCTTGTTTTAATTAACTAGTTCTTGTGATGAAGAGTCAGTTCGTGTGATGATTAGTCAGTTATTGAGATGAAGAGTCAGTTCTTGTGATGAAGAGTCAGTTCTGGCGAAGAGTCAGTTCTTGCGACAGAGTCTGTTCTTGTTATGAAAAGCCAGTTCTTTTGGTGTAGAGTCAGTTCTGATGGAGTCAGTTGTTTTGATGAAGAGTCAGTTCTTGTTATGAATAGTTAGCTCTTGTGATGAAGGGTAAGTTCTTGTTATGAAGAGTCAGTTATTGTTATGAAGATTACGTTCTTGTTAAGAAGAGTCAGTTCTTTTGATGAAGAGTCAGTTCTTGTGATGAAGAGTCAGTTCTTGTGATGAAGAGTCAGTTATTGCGATGAAGAGTCAGTTCTTGTGATCAAGAGTCAGTTCTTGCGAAGAAGAGTCAGTTCTTGCGATGAAGAGTCTGTTCTTGTTATGAAGAGCCAGTTCTTATGATGAAGCATCAGTTATTGCTATGATGAGTCAGTTCTTGTGATGAAGAGTTAGTTCTTGCGATGTAGAGTCTGTTCTTGCGATGAAGAGTGATTCTTGCGTTGAAGAGTGTTCTTGTGTTGAGGAGCCAGTTCTTGTTTTGAAGAGTCAGTTCTTTCGATGAAGAATCAGGTCTTTTATTGAAGAGACAGTTTTGCGATGAAGAGTCAGTTCTTGCAATGAACAGTCATTTCTTGTGATGAAGAGCCGGTTCTTGCGATGAAGAGCAAGTTCTTGCGATGAAGAGTCAGTTCTTGCGATGAAGAATCAGTTCTTGTTATGAAGAGTAAGTTCTTTCGATGAAGAGTCAGTTCTGATGAAAAGTCAGTTCTTGCGATGAAGAGTCGGTTCTGGCGATGAAGAGTCAGTTTTTGCGATGAAGTGTAAGTTCATGAGATGAAGTTAGTTCTTATGATGAAGAGTCAGCTCTTGTCACAAGAGGCAGTTCTTGTGATGAAGAGGCAGTTCTTGTTACGAAGAGCCAGTTCTTGTGGTGAACAGATAGTTCTTGTGATGAACAGCCAGTTCTTGTTTTGGGTAATCATTTCTTGTGATGAAGATTCAGTTCATGTGATGAAGAGTCAGTTCATGTGATGAAGAGTCAGTTCTTGTTATGAAGAGTCAGTTCTTTTGATGAAGAGTCAGTTCTTGTGATGAAGAGTCAGTTCTTGCGATGAAGAGTCTGTTTTTGCGTTGAAGAGTCGGTTCGTGCGATGAAGTGTCAGTTCTTGTTATGAAGAGTCAGGTCTTTGATGAAGAGTCAGTTCCTGTGATGAAGAGTCTGTTCTTACGATGAATAATCAGTTCTTTTAATGACGACACAGTTCTTGCGATGAAGAGTCAGTTCTTGCAACAAGGAGTCAGTTCTTGTGATGAAGAGCCAGTTCTTGCGAAGAAGAGCCAGTTCTTATGATGAAGAGTCAGTTCTTGTTATGAAGAGCCAGTTATTGCAATGAAGAGCCTGTTCTTGTTATGAAGTGCCAGTTCTTGTGATAGAGTCAATTCTGATAAAGAGCCAGTTCTTGTGATGAAGAGTCAGTTCTTTTTAGGAAGAGCCAATTCTTGTGGTGAAGAGTTAGTTCTTGTGATGAACAGTCAGTTCTTGTTTTGATTAATCAGTTCTTGTGATGAAGTGTCAGTACTTGTGATGAAGAGTCAGTTCTTGTGATGAAGAGTCGGTTCTTGTTATGAAGGGTCAGTTCTTGTTATGAAGAGTCAGTTTTTGTTATGAAGGGTACGTTCTTGTTAAGAAGAGTCAGTTCTTTTGATGAAGAGTCAGCTCTTGTGATGAAGAGTCAGTTCTTGTGATGAAGAGTCAGTTATTGCAATGAAGAGTCAGTCCTTATTATGAAGAGCCAGTTCTAAATATGAAGAGCCAGTTCTTGCGATGAAGAGTGATTCTTGCGATGAAGAGTGTTCGTGTGTTGAGGCGCCAGTTCTTGTTTTGAAGAGTCAGTTCTTTCGATGAAGAATCAGGTCTTTTAATGAAGAGACAATTTGCGATGAAGAGTCAGTTCTTGCGATGAAGAGTAAGTTCTTGCAATGAAGAGTCATTTCTTGTGATGAAGAGCCGGTTCTTGCGATGAAGAGCAAGTTCTTGCGATGAAGAGTCAGTTCTTGCGATGAAGAATCAGTTCTTGTTATGAAGAGTAAGTTCTTTTGATGAAGAGTCAGTTCTGATGAAAAGTCAGTTCTTGTGATGAAGAGTCGGTTCTGGCGATGAAGAGTCAGTTTTTGCGATGAAGTGTAAGTTCTTGAGATGAATTTAGTTCTTATGATGAAGAGTCAGTTCTTGTTAGGAAGAGTCAGTTCTTGTCGAGAAGAGTAAGTTCTTGTGACAAGAGACAGTTCGTGTGATGAAGAGGCAGTTCTTGTTACGAAGAGCCAGTTCTTGCGGTGAACAGATAGTTCTGATGATGAACAGCCAGTTGTTGTTTTGAGTAATCAGTTCTTGTGATGAAGAGTCAGTTCATGTGATGAAGAGTCAGTTCATGTGATGAAGAGTCAGTTCTTGTTATGAAGAGTCAGTTCTTTTGATGAAGAGTCAGTTCTTGTGATGAAGAGTCAGTTTTTGCGATGAAGAGTCTGTTTTTGCGTTGAAGAGTCGGTTCGTGCGATGAAGTGTCAGTTCTTGTTATGAAGAGTCAAGTCATTGATGAAGAGTCAGTTCCTGTGATGAAGAGTCTGTTCTTACGATGAATAATCAGTTCTTTTAATGACGACACAGTTCTTGCGATGAAGAGTCAGTTCTTGCAACAAGGAGTCAGTTCTTGTGATGAAGGGCCAGTTCTTGCGATGAAGAGCCAGTTCTTATGATGAAGAGTCAGTTCTTGTTATGAAGAGCCAGTTATTGCAATGAAGAGTCTGTTCTTGTTATGAAGTGCCAGTTCTTGTGATGGAGTCAGTTCTGATAAAGGGCCAGTTCTTGTGATGAAGAGTCAGTTCTTGCGATGAAGAGTAAGTTTTTCCATTGAAGAGCCAGTCCTTGTGATGAAGGGCCAGTTCTTGTTAGGAAGAGCCAATTCTTGTGGTGAAGAGTTAGTTCTTGTGATGAACAGTCAGTTCTTGTTTTGATTATTCAGATCTTGTAATGAAGTGTCAGTACTTGTGATGAAGAGTCAGTTCTTGTGATGAAGAGTCAGTTCTTGTTATGAAGGGTCAGTTCTTGCGAAGAAGAGGCAGTTCTTGCGATGAAGAGTCAGTTCTTGTTATGAAGAGTTAGCTCTTGTGATGAAGGTAAGTTCTTGTTATGAAGAGTCAGTTTTTGTTATGAAGAGTACGTTCTTGTTAAGAAGAGTCAGTTCTTTTGATGAAGAGTCAGTTCTTGTGATGAAGAGTCAGTTCTTGTGAGGAAGAGTCAGTTATTGCAATGAAGAGTCAGTCCTTATTATGAAGAGTCAGTTCTGGAGATGAAGAGTCATTCTTGCGATGAAGAGCCAGTTCTTGCGTTGAAGAGTGATTCTTGCGATGAAGAGTGTTCGTGTGTTGAGGCGCCAGTTCTTGTTTTGAAGAGTCAGTTCTTTCGATGAAGAATCAGGTCTTTTAATGAAGAGACAGTTTTGCGATGAAGAGTCAGTTCTTGCGATGAAGAGTAAATTCTTGCAATGAAGAGTCATTTCTTGTGATGAAGAGCCGGTTCTTGCGATGAAGAGCAAGTTCTTGCGATGAAGAATCAGTTCTTGCGATGAGAATCAGTTCTTGTTATGAAGAGTAAGTTCTTTTGATGAAGAGTCAGTTCTGATGAAAAGTCAGTTCTTGTGATGAAGAGTCGGTTCTGGCGATGAAGAGTCAGTTTTTGCGATGAAGTGTAAGTTCTTGAGATGAATTTAGTTCTTATGATGAAGAGTCAGTTCTTGTTAGGAAGAGTCAGTTCTTGTCGAGAAGAGTAAGTTCTTGTGACAAGAGACAGTTCGTGTGATGAAGAGGCAGTTCTTGTTTCGAAGAGCCAGTTCTTGCGGTGAACAGATAGTTCTTGTGATGAACAGCTAGTTCTTGTTTTGAGTTATCAGTTCTTGTGATGAAGAGTCAGTTCATGTGATGAAGAGTCAGTTCATGTGATGAAGAGTCAGTTCTTGTTATGAAGAGTCAGTTCTTTTGATGAAGAGTCAGTTCTTGTGATGAAGAGTCAGTTCTTGCGATGAAGAGTCTGTTTTTGCGTTGAAGAGTCGGTTCGTGCGATGAAGTGTCAGTTCTTGTTATGAAGAGTCAGGTCTTTGATGAAGAGTCAGTTCCTGTGATGAAGAGTCTGTTCTTACGATGAATAATCAGTTCTTTTAATGACGACACAGTTCTTGCGATGAATAGTCAGTTCTTGCAACAAGGAGTCAGTTCTTGTGATGAAGAGCCAGTTCTTGCGATGAAGAGCCAGTTCTTATGATGAAGAGTCAGTTCTTGTTATGAAGAGCCAGTTATTGCAATGAAGAGTCTGTTCTTGTTATGAAGTGCCAGTTCTTGTGATGGAGTCAGTTCTGATAAAGAGCCAGTTCTTGTGATGAAGAGTCAGTTCTTGCGATGAAGAGTAAGTTTTTGCATTGAAGAGCCAGTCCTTGTAATGAAGGGCCAGTTCTTGTTAGGAAGAGCCAATTCTTGTGGTGAAGAGTTAGTTCTTGTGATGAACAGTCAGTTCTTGTTTTGATTAATCAGTTCTTGTGATGAAGTGTCAGTACTTGTGATGAAGAGTCAGTTCTTGTGATGAAGAGTCGGTTCTTGTTATGAAGGGTCAGTTCTTGCGAAGAAGAGGCAGTTGTTGCGACGAAGAGTCAGTTCTTGTTATGAAGAGTTAGCTCTTGTGATGAAGGGTAAGTTCTTGTTATGAAGAGTCAGTTTTTGTTATGAAGAGTACGTTCTTGTTAAGAAGAGTCAGTTCTTTTGATGAAGAGTCAGCTCTTGTGATGAAGTGTCAGTTCTTGTGATGAAGAGTCAGTTATTGCAATGAAGAGTCAGTCCTTATTATGAAGAGCCAGTTCTAAAGATGAAGAGCCAGTTCTTGCGATGAAGAGTGATTCTTGCGATGAAGAGTGTTCGTGTGTTGAGGCGCCAGTTCTTGTTTTGAAGAGTCAGTTCTTTCGATGAAGAATCAGGTCTTTTATAGAAGAGACAGTTTTGCGATGAAGAGTCAGTTCTTGCGATGAAGAGTAAGTTCTTGCAATGAAGAGTCATTTCTTGTGATGAAGAGCCGGTTCTTGCGATGAAGTGCAAGTTCTTGCGATGAAGAGTCAGTTCTTGCGATGAAGAATCAGTTCTTGTTATGAAGAGTAAGTTCTTTTGATGAAGAGTCAGTTCTGATGAAAAGTCAGTTCTTGTGATGAAGAGTCGGTTCTGGCGATGAAGAGTCAGTTTTTGCGATGAAGTGTAAGTTCTTGAGATGAAGTTAGTTCTTATGATGAAGAGTCAGTTCTTGTTAGGAAGAGTCAGTTCTTGTCGAGAAGAGTAAGTTCTTGTGACAAGAGACAGTTCGTGTGATGAAGAGGCAGTTCTTGTTACGAAGAGCCAGTTCTTGCGGTGAACAGATAGTTCTGGTGATGAACAGCCAGTTCTTGTTTTGAGTAATCAGTTCTTGTGATGAAGAGTCAGTTCATGTGATGAAGAGTCAGTTCATGTGATGAAGAGTCAGTTCTTGTTATGAAGAGTCAGTTCTTTTGATGAAGAGTCAGTTCTTGTGATGAAGAGTCAGTTCTTGCGATGAAGAGTCTGTTTTTGCGTTGAAGAGTCGGTTCGTGCGATGAAGTGTCAGTTCTTGTTATGAAGAGTCAGGTCTTTGATGAAGAGTCAGTTCCTGTGATGAAGAGTCTGTTCTTACAATGAATAATCAGTTCTTTTAATGACGACACAGTTCTTGCGATGAATAGTCAGTTCTTGCAACAAGGAGTCAGTTCTTGTGATGAAGAGCCAGTTCTTGCGATGAAGAGCCAGTTCTTATGATGAAGAGTCAGTTCTTGTTATGAAGAGCCAGTTATTGCAATGAAGAGTCTGTTCTTGTTATGAAGTGCCAGTTCTTGTGATGGAGTCAGTTCTGATAAAGAGCCAGTTCTTGTGATGAAGAGTCAGTTCTTGCGATGAAGAGTAAGTTTTTGCATTGAAGAGCCAGTCCTTGTGATGAAGGGCCAGTTCTTGTTAGGAAGAGCCAATTCTTGTGGTGAAGAGTTAGTTCTTGTGATGAACAGTCAGTTCTTGTTTTGATTAATCAGTTCTTGTGATGAAGTGTCAGTACTTGTGATGAAGAGTCAGTTCTTGTGATGAAGAGTCGGTTCTTGTTATGAAGGGTCAGTTCTTTCGAAGAAGAGGCAGTTGTTGCGACGAAGAGTCAGTTCTTGTTATGAAGAGTTAGCTCTTGTGATGAAGGGTAAGTTCTTGTTATGAAGAGTCAGTTTTTGTTATGAAGAGTACGTTCTTGTTAAGAAGAGTCAGTTCTTTTGATGAAGAGTCAGCTCTTGTGATGAAGAGTCAGTTCTTGTGATGAAGAGTCAGTTATTGCAATGAAGAGTCAGTCCTTATTATGAAGAGTCAGTTCTAGAGATGAAGAGTCATTCTTGCGATGAAGAGCCAGTTCTTGCGATGAAGAGTGATTCTTGCGATGAAGAGTGTTCGTGTGTTGAGGCGCCAGTTCTTGTTTTGAAGAGTCAGTTCTTTCGATGAAGAATCAGGTCTTTTAATGAAGAGACAGTTTTGCGATGAAGAGTCAGTTCTTGCGATGAAGAGTAAGTTCTTGCAATGAAGAGTCATTTCTTGTGATGAAGAGCCAGTTCTTGCGATGAAGAATCAGTTCTTGTTATGAAGAGTAAGTTCTTTTGATGAAGAGTCAGTTCTGATGAAAAGTCAGTTCTTGTGATGAAGAGTCGGTTCTGGCGATGAAGAGTCAGTTTTTGCGATGAAGTGTAAGTTCTTGAGATGAATTTAGTTCTTATGATGAAGAGTCAGTTCTTGTCGAGAAGAGTAAGTTCTTGTGACAAGAGACAGCTCGTGTGATGAAGAGGCAGTTCTTGTTACGAAGAGCCAGTTCTTGCGGTGAACAGATAGTTCTGGTGATGAACAGCCAGTTCTTGTTTTGAGTAATCAGTTCTTGTGATGAAGAGTCAGTTCATGTGATGAAGAGTCAGTTCATGTGATGAAGAGTCATTCTTGCGATGAAGAGCCAGTTCTTGCGTTGAAGAGTGATTCTTGCGATGAAGAGTGTTCGTGTGTTGAGGCGCCAGTTCTTGTTTTGAAGAGTCAGTTCTTTCGATGAAGAATCAGGTCTTTTAATGAAGAGACAATTTGCGATGAAGAGTCAGTTCTTGCGATGAAGAGTAAGTTCTTGCAATGAAGAGTCATTTCTTGTGATGAAGAGCCGGTTCTTGCGATGAAGAGCAAGTTCTTGCGATGAAGAGTCAGTTCTTGCGATGAAGAATCAGTTCTTGTTATGAAGAGTAAGTTCTTTTGATGAAGAGTCAGTTCTGATGAAAAGTCAGTTCTTGTGATGAAGAGTCGGTTCTGGCGATGAAGAGTCAGTTTTTGCGATGAAGTGTAAGTTCTTGAGATGAATTTAGTTCTTATGATGAAGAGTCAGTTCTTGTTAGGAAGAGTCAGTTCTTGTCGAGAAGAGTAAGTTCTTGTGACAAGAGACAGTTTGTGTGATGAAGAGGCAGTTCTTGTTACGAAGAGCCAGTTCTTGCGGTGAACAGATAGTTCTGGTGATGAACAGCCAGTTGTTGTTTTGAGTAATCAGTTCTTGTGATGAAGAGTCAGTTCATGTGATGAAGAGTCAGTTCATGTGATGAAGAGTCAGTTCTTGTTATGAAGAGTCAGTTCTTTTGATGAAGAGTCAGTTCTTGTGATGAAGAGTCAGTTTTTGCGATGAAGAGTCTGTTTTTGCGTTGAAGAGTCGGTTCGTGCGATGAAGTGTCAGTTCTTGTTATGAAGAGTCAAGTCATTGATGAAGAGTCAGTTCCTGTGATGAAGAGTCTGTTCTTACGATGAATAATCAGTTCTTTTAATGACGACACAGTTCTTGCGATGAAGAGTCAGTTCTTGCAACAAGGAGTCAGTTCTTGTGATGAAGGGCCAGTTCTTGCGATGAAGAGCCAGTTCTTATGATGAAGAGTCAGTTCTTGTTATGAAGAGCCAGTTATTGCAATGAAGAGTCTGTTCTTGTTATGAAGTGCCAGTTCTTGTGATGGAGTCAGTTCTGATAAAGGGCCAGTTCTTGTGATGAAGAGTCAGTTCTTGCGATGAAGAGTAAGTTTTTCCATTGAAGAGCCAGTCCTTGTGATGAAGGGCCAGTTCTTGTTAGGAAGAGCCAATTCTTGTGGTGAAGAGTTAGTTCTTGTGATGAACAGTCAGTTCTTGTTTTGATTATTCAGATCTTGTAATGAAGTGTCAGTACTTGTGATGAAGAGTCAGTTCTTGTGATGAAGAGTCAGTTCTTGTTATGAAGGGTCAGTTCTTGCGAAGAAGAGGCAGTTCTTGCGATGAAGAGTCAGTTCTTGTTATGAAGAGTTAGCTCTTGTGATGAAGGTAAGTTCTTGTTATGAAGAGTCAGTTTTTGTTATGAAGAGTACGTTCTTGTTAAGAAGAGTCAGTTCTTTTGATGAAGAGTCAGCTCTTGTGATGAAGTGTCAGTTCTTGTGATGAAGAGTCAGTTATTGCAATGAAGAGTCAGTCCTTATTATGAAGAGCCAGTTCTAAAGATGAAGAGCCAGTTCTTGCGATGAAGAGTGATTCTTGCGATGAAGAGTGTTCGTGTGTTGAGGCGCCAGTTCTTGTTTTGAAGAGTCAGTTCTTTCGATGAAGAATCAGGTCTTTTATAGAAGAGACAGTTTTGCGATGAAGAGTCAGTTCTTGCGATGAAGAGTAAGTTCTTGCAATGAAGAGTCATTTCTTGTGATGAAGAGCCGGTTCTTGCGATGAAGTGCAAGTTCTTGCGATGAAGAGTCAGTTCTTGCGATGAAGAATCAGTTCTTGTTATGAAGAGTAAGCTCTTTTGATGAAGAGTCAGTTCTGATGAAAAGTCAGTTCTTGTGATGAAGAGTCGGTTCTGGCGATGAAGAGTCAGTTTTTGCGATGAAGTGTAAGTTCTTGAGATGAATTTAGTTCTTATGATGAAGAGTCAGTTCTTGTTAGGAAGAGTCAGTTCTTGTCGAGAAGAGTAAGTTCTTGTGACAAGAGACAGTTCGTGTGATGAAGAGGCAGTTCTTGTTGCGAAGAGCCAGTTCTTGCGGTGAACAGATAGTTCTGGTGATGAACAGCCAGTTCTTGTTTTGAGTAATCAGTTCTTGTGATGAAGAGTCAGTTCATGTGATGAAGAGTCAGTTCATGTGATGAAGAGTCAGTTCTTGTTATGAAGAGTCAGTTCTTTTGATGAAGAGTCAGTTCTTGTGATGAAGAGTCAGTTTTTGCGATGAAGAGTCTGTTTTTGCGTTGAAGAGTCGGTTCGTGCGATGAAGTGTCAGTTCTTGTTATGAAGAGTCAGGTCATTGATGAAGAGTCAGTTCCTGTGATGAAGAGTCTGTTCTTACGATGAATAATCAGTTCTTTTAATGACGACACAGTTCTTGCAATGAAGAGTCAGTTCTTGCAACAAGGAGTCAGTTCTTGTGATGAAGAGCCAGTTCTTGCGATGAAGAGCCATTTCTTATGATGAACAGTCAGTTCTTGTTATGAAGAGCCAGTTATTGCAATGAAGAGTCTGTTCTTGTTATGAAGTGCCAGTTCTTGTGATGGAGTCAGTTCTGATAAAGGGCCAGTTCTTGTGATGAAGAGTCAGTTCTTGCGATGAAGAGTAAGTTTTTGCATTGAAGAGCCAGATGAAGGGCCAGTTCTTGTTAGGAAGAGCCAATTCTTGTGGTGAAGAGTTAGTTCTTGTGATGAACAGTCAGTTCTTGTTTTGATTAATCAGTTCTTGTAATGAAGTGTCAGTACTTGTGATGAAGAGTCAGTTCTTGTGATGAAGAGTCAGTTCTTGTTATGAAGGGTCAGTTCTTGCGAAGAAGAGGCAGTTGTTGCGACGAAGAGTCAGTTCTTGTTATGAAAAGTTAGCTCTTGTGATGAAGGTAAGTTCTTGTTATGAAGAGTCAGTTTTTGTTATGAAGAGTACGTTCTTGTTAAGAAGAGTCAGTTCTTTTGATGAAGAGTCAGCTGTTGTGATGAAGAGTCAGTTCTTGTGATGAAGAGTCAGTTATTGCAATGAAGAGTCAGTCCTTATTATGAAGAGTCAGTTCTAGAGATGAAGAGTCATTCTTGCGATGAAGAGCCAGTTCTTGCGATGAAGAGTGATTCTTGCGATGAAGAGTGTTCGTGTGTTGAGGCGCCAGTTCTTGTTTTGAAGAGTCAGTTCTTTCGATGAAGAATCAGGTCTTTTAATGAAGAGACAGTTTTGCGATGAAGAGTCAGTTCTTGCGATGAAGAGTAAGTTCTTGCAATGAAGAGTCATTTTTTGTGATGAAGAGCCGGTTCTTGCGATGAAGAGCAAGTTCTTAAGATGAAGAGTCAGTTCTTGCGATGAAGAATCAGTTCTTGTTATGAAGAGTAAGTTCTTGTTATGAAGAGTAAGTTCTTTTGATGAAGAGTCAGTTCTGATGAAAAGTCAGTTCTTGTGATGAAGAGTCAGTTTTTGCGATGAAGTGTAAGTTCTTGAGATGAATTTAGTTCTTATGATGAAGAGTCAGTTCTTGTTAGGAAGAGTCAGTTCTTGTCGAGAAGAGTAAGTTCTTGTGACAAGAGACAGTTCGTGTGATGAAGAGGCAGTTCTTGTTACGAAGAGCCAGTTCTTGCGGTGAACAGATAGTTCTGGTGATGAACAGCCAGTTCTTGTTTTGAGTAATCAGTTCTTGTGATGAAGAGTCAGTTCATGTGATGAAGAGTCAGTTCATGTGATGAAGAGTCAGTTCTTGTTATGAAGAGTCAGTTCTTTTGATGAAGAGTCAGTTCTTGTGATGAAGAGTCAGTTTTTGCGATGAAGAGTCTGTTTTTGCGTTGAAGAGTCGGTTCGTGCGATGAAGTGTCAGTTCTTGTTATGAAGAGTCAGGTCATTGATGAAGAGTCAGTTCCTGTGATGAAGAGTCTGTTCTTACGATGAATAATCAGTTCTTTTAATGACGACACACTTCTTGCGATGAAGAGTCAGTTCTTGCAACAAGGAGTCAGTTCTTGTGATGAAGAGCCAGTTCTTGCGATGAAGAGCCAGTTCTTATGATGAAGAGTCAGTTCTTGTTATGAAGAGCCAGTTATTGCAATGAAGAGTCTGTTCTTGTTATGAAGTCCAGTTCTTGTGATGGAGTCAGTTCTGATAAAGGGCCAGTTCTTGTGATGAAGAGTCAGTTCTTGCGATGAAGAGTAAGTTTTTCCATTGAAGAGCCAGTCCTTGTGATGAAGGGCCAGTTCTTGTTAGGAAGAGCCAATTCTTGTGGTGAAGAGTTAGTTCTTGTGATGAACAGTCAGTTCTTGTTTTGATTAATCAGATCTTGTAATGAAGTGTCAGTACTTGTGATGAAGAGTCAGTTCTTGTGATGAAGAGTCAGTTCTTGTTATGAAGGGTCAGTTCTTGCGAAGAAGAGGCAGTTCTTGCGACGAAGAGTCAGTTCTTGTTATGAAGAGTTAGCTCTTGTGATGAAGGTAAGTTCTTGTTATGAAGAGTCAGTTTTTGTTATGAAGAGTACGTTCTTGTTAAGAAGAGTCAGTTCTTTTGATGAAGAGTCAGTTCTTGTGATGAAGAGTCAGTTCTTGTGAGGAAGAGTCAGTTATTGCAATGAAGAGTCAGTCCTTATTATGAAGAGTCAGTTCTGGAGATGAAGAGTCATTCTTGCGATGAAGAGCCAGTTCTTGCGTTGAACAGTGATTCTTGCGATGAAGAGTGTTTGTGTGTTGAGGCGCCAGTTCTTGTTTTGAAGAGTCAGTTCTTTCGATGAAGAATCAGGTCTTTTAATGAAGAGACAGTTTTGCGATGAAGAGTCAGTTCTTGCGATGAAGAGTAAGTTCTTGCAATGAAGAGTCATTTCTTGTGATGAAGAGCCGGTTCTTGCGATGAAGAGCAAGTTCTTGCAATGAAGAATCAGTTCTTGCGATGAAGAATCAGTTCTTGTTATGAAGAGTAAGTTCTTTTGATGAAGAGTCAGTTCTGATGAAAAGTCAGTTCTTGTGATGAAGAGTCGGTTCTGGCAATGAAGAGTCAGTTTTTGCGATGAAGTGTAAGTTCTTGAGATGAATTTAGTTCTTATGATGAAGAGTCAGTTCTTGTTAGGAAGAGTCAGTTCTTGTCGAGAAGAGTAAGTTCTTGTGACAAGAGACAGTTCGTGTGATGAAGAGGCAGTTCTTGTTGCGAAGAGCCAGTTCTTGCGGTGAACAGATAGTTCTTGTGATGAACAGCCAGTTCTTGTTTTGAGTTATCAGTTATTGTGATGAAGAGTCAGTTCATGTGATGAAGAGTCAGTTCATGTGATGAAGAGTCAGTTCTTGTTATGAAGAGTCAGTTCTTTTGATGAAGAGTCAGTTCTTGTGATGAAGAGTCAGTTCTTGCGATGAAGAGTCTGTTTTTGCGTTGAAGAGTCGGTTCGTGCGATGAAGTGTCAGTTCTTGTTATGAAGAGTCAGGTCTTTGATGAAGAGTCAGTTCCTGTGATGAAGAGTCTGTTCTTACGATGAATAATCAGTTCTTTTATTGACGACACAGTTCTTGCGATGAATAGTCAGTTCTTGCAACAAGGAGTCAGTTCTTGTGATGAAGAGCCAGTTCTTGCGATGAAGAGCCAGTTCTTATGATGAAGAGTCAGTTCTTGTTATGAAGAGCCAGTTATTGCAATGAAGAGTCTGTTCTTGTTATCAAGTGCCAGTTCTTGTGATGGAGTCAGTTCTGATAAAGAGCCAGTTCTTGTGATGAAGAGTCAGTTCTTGCGATGAAGAGTAAGTTTTTGCATTGAAGAGTCAGTCCTAGTGATGAAGGGCCAGATCTTGTTAGGAAGAGGCAATTCTTGTGGTGAAGAGTTAGGTCTTGTGATGAACAGACAGTTCTTGTTTTGGTTAATCAGTTCTTGTGATGAAGTGTCAGTACATGTGATGAAGAGTCAGTTCTTGTGATGAAGAGTCAGTTATTGAGATGAAGAGTCAGTTCTTGTGATGAAGAGTCAGTTCTGGCGAAGAGTCAGTTCTTGCGAAAGAGTCTGTTCTTTTTATGAAAAGCCAGTTCATGTGGTGTAGAGTCAGTTCTGATGGAGTCATTTGTTTTGCTGAAGAGTCAGTTCTTGTTATGAAGAGTTAGTTCTTGTGATGAAGGTTAAGTTCTTGTCATGAAGAGTCAGTTATTGTTATGAAGAGTACGTTCTTGTTATGAAGAGTCAGTTCTTGTGATGAAGAGTCAGTTATTGCGATGAAGCGTCAGTTCTTGCGATGAAGAGCCGGTTCTTGCGATGAAGAGCAAGTTCTTGCGATGAAGAGTCAGTTCTTGCGATGAAGAGTCAGTTCTTGCGATGAAGAGTCTGTTCTTGTTATGAATAGCCAGTTCTTATGATGAAGCATCAGTTATTGCTATGATGAGTCAGTACTTGTGATGAAGAGTCAGTTATTGCGATGAAGCCTCAGTTCTTGCGATGAAGAGTCAGTTCTTGTGATGAAGAGCCGGTTCTTGCGATGAAGAGCAAGTTCTTGCGATGAAGAGTCAGTCCTTGCGATGAAGAATCATTCCTTTTGAATATGTCAGTTCTTGTGATGAAGAGTCAGTTCTTATTATAAAGAGTCAGTTCTTGTTATGAAGAGTAAGTTCTTTTGATGAAGAGTCAGTTCTTCTGATGAAAAGTCAGTTCTTGCGATGAAGAGTCAGTTCTGGCCTCGCGATGAAGGGTCAGTTTTTGCGATGAAGTGTAAATTCATGACATGAAGTCAGGTCTTATGATGAAGAGTCAGTTCTTATTAGGAAGAGTCAGTTCTTGTTATGAAGAGTAAGTTCTTGTCACAAGAGACAGTTCTTGTTATGAAGAGCCAGTTCTGTGGTGAACAGATAGTTCTTGTGATGAACAGCCAGTTCTTGTTTTGAGTAATCAGTTCTTGTGATGAAGAGTCAGTTCATGTGATGAAGAGTCAGTTCTTGTGTTGAAGAGTCAGTTCTTGTTATGAAGGCTCAGTTCTTGCGAAGAAGAGGCAGTTCTTGCGACGAAGAGTCTGTTCTTGTTATGAAGAGTGAGTTCTTGTTATGAAGAGTCAGTTCTTATGATGAAGAGTCAGTTTTTGCTTTGAAGAGTCAGTTCTTGTGACGAAGAGTCAGTTCTTGTAAACAAGAGTCAGTTCTTGTTATGAAGAGTCATTTCTTTTGATGAAGAGTCAGTTCTTGTGATGAAGAGTGTGTTCTTACGATGAATAATCAGTTCTTTTAATGACGACACAGTTCTTGCGATGAAGAGTCAGTTCTTGCAATAAGGAGTCAGTTCTTGAGATGAAGAGCCAGTTCTTGCGATGAAGAGCCAGTTCTTATGATGAAGAGTCAGTTCTTGTTATGAAGAGCCAGTTATTGCGATGAAGAGTCTGTTCTTGTTATGAAGTGCCAGTTCTTGTGATGGAGTCAGTTCTGATAAAGAGCCAGTTCTTGTGATGAAGAGTCAGTTCTTGCGATGAAGAGTAAGTTTTTGCATTGAAGAGTCAGTCCTTGCGATGAAGAGTCAGTTCTTGTTATGAAGAGTCAGATCTTGTCATAAGAGACAGTCCTTGTGATGAAGGGCCAGTTCTTGTTAGGAGGAGCCAATTCTTGTGGTGAAGAGTTAGTTCTTGTGATGAACAGTCAGTTCTTGTTTTGATTAATCAATTCTTGTGATGAAGTGTCAGTACTTGTGATGAAGAGTCAGTTCTTGTGATGAAAAGTCAGTTATTGAGATGGAGAGTCAATTCTCTTGATGAAGAGTCAGTTCTGGCGAAGAGTCAGTTCTTGCGACAGAGTCTGTTCTTGCTATGAAAGCCAGTTCTTGTGGTGTAGAGTCAGTTCTGATGGAGTCAGTTGTTTTGATGAAGAGTCAGTTCTTGTTATGAAGATTTAGTTCTTGTGATGAAGGGTATGTTCTCGTCATGAAGAGTCAGTTATTGTTATGAAGAGTACGTTCTTGTTATGAAGAGTCAGGTCTTTTGATGAACAGTCAGTTCTTGTGATAGAGAGTCAGTTATTGCGATGAAGAGTCAGTTCTTGTGATCAAGAGTCAGTTCTTGCGATGAAGAGTAAGTTTTTGCAATGAAGAGTCAGTCCTAGTGATGAAGGGCCAGTTCTTGTTAGGAAGAGCCAATTCTTGCGGTGAAGAGTTAGTTCTTGTGATGAACAGTCAGTTCTTCTTTTGATTAATCAGTTCTTGTGGTGAAGTGTCAGTACATGTGATGAAGAGTCAGTTTTTGTGATGAAGAGTCAGTTATTGAGATGAAGAGTCAGTTCTTGTGATGAAGAGTCAGTTCTGGCGAAGAGTCATTTCTTGCGACAGTCTGTTCTTGTTATGAAAAGCCAGTTCATGTGGTGTAGAGTCAGTTCTGATGGAGTCATTTGTTTTGCTGAAGAGTCAGTTCTTGTTATGAAGAGTTAGTTCTTGTGATGAAGGGTAAGTTCTCGTCATGAAGAGTCAGTTATTGTTATGAAGAGTACGTTCTTGTTATGAAGAGTCAGTTCTTGTGATGAAGAGTCATTTATTGCGATGAAGCGTCAGTTCTTGCGATGAAGAGTTAGTTCTTGTGATGAAGAGCCGGTTCTTGCGATGAAGAATCATTTCTTTTGAATATGTCAGTTCTTGTGATGAAGAGTCAGTTCTTATTATAAGGAGTCAGTTCTTGCCATGAAGAGTCAGCTCTAATTATTAAGAAGAATCAGTCATTGTGATCAAGAGTCAGTTCTTGTTATGAAGAGTAAGTTCTTTTGATGAAGAGTCAGTTCTTCTTATGAAAAGTCAGTTCTTGCGAAGAAGAGTCAGTTCTGGCGATGAAGACTCAGTTTTTGCGATGAAGTGTAAATTCATGAGATGAAGTCAGTTCTTATGATGAAGAGTCAGTTCTTATTAGGAAGAGTCAGTTCTTGTCATGAAGAGTAAGTTCTTGTCACAAGAGACAGTTCTTGTGATGAAGAGGCAGTTCTTGTTATGAATAGCCAGTTCTGTGGTGAACAGATAGTTCTTGTGATGAACAACCAGTTCTTGTTTTGAGTAATCTGTTCTTGTGATGAAGAGTCAGTTCATGTGATGAAGAGTCAGTTCTTGTGTTGAAGAGTCAGTTCTTGTTATGAAGGTGCAGTTCTTGCGAAGAAGAGGCAGTTCTTGTGACGAAGAGTCTGTTCTTGTTATGAAGAGTGAGTTCTTGTTATGAAGAGTCAGTTGTTATGATGAAGAGTAAGTTTTTCCGTTGAAGAGTCGGTTCGTGCGATGAAGTGTCAGTTCTTATTATGAAGAGTCAGGTCTTTGATGAAGAGTCAGTTCTTGTGATGAAGAGTCAGTTCTTGTGATTAAGAGTCAGTTCTTACGATGAATAATCAGTTCTTTTATTGACGACACAGTTCTTGCGATGTAGCGTCAGCTCTTGCAATGAGGAGTCAGTTCTTGTGATGAAGAGCCAGTTCTTGCAATGAAGAGCCAGTTCTTATGATGAAGAGTCTGTTCTTGTGATGAAGAGCCAGTTATTGCGATGAAGAGTTTGTTCTTGTTATCAAGAGCCAGTTCTTGTGATGGAGTCAGTTCTGATGAAGAGCCAGTTCTCGTGATGAAGAGTCAGTTCTTGCGATGAAGAGTAAGTTTTTGCATTGAAGAGTCAGTCCTTGCGATGAAGAGTCAGTTCTTGTTAAGAAGAGTCAGTTCTTATGATGAAGAGTGAGTTCTTGTGATGAGGAGTCAGTTCTTATGAGGAAGAGACAGTTCTTGTTATGAAGAGTCAGTTCTTGTGATGAACAGTCAGTTCTTGTTCTGATTAATGAGTTCTTGTGATGAAGAGCCAGTAATTGCGATGAAGAGTCTGTTCTTGTTATGAAGAGCCAGTTCTTGTGATGGAGAGTCAGTTCTGATGAAGAGTCAGTTCTCGTAATGAAGAGTCAGTCCTTGCGATGAAGAGTCAGTTCTTGTGATGAAGAGTGAGTTATTGCAATGAAGAGTCAGTCCTTATTATGAAGAGTCAGTTCTGGAGATAAAGAGTCAGTTCTAATGAAAAGTCAGTTCTTGCGGAGAAGAGTCGGTTCTGGCAATGAAGAGTCAGTTTTTGCGATGAAGTGTAAGTTCTTGAGATGAAGTTAGTTCTTATGATGAAGAGTCAGTTCTTGTTAGGAAGAGTCAGTTCTTGTCATGAAGAGTAAGTTCTTGTGGCAAGAGACAGTTCTTGTGATGAAGAGTCAGTTCTTGTTATGAAGGGTCAGTTCTTGCGAAGAAGAGGCAGTTCTTGCGACGAAGAGACAGTTCTAGTTATGAAGAGTGAGTTCTTGTTATGAAGAGTCAGTTGTTTTGATGAAGAGTCAGTTCTTGTGATGAAGAGTGAGTTCTTGCCAAGAAGGGTCAGTTTTGGAGTTGAAGAGTCGGTTCGTGCGATGAAGTGTCAGTTCTTGTTATGAAGAGTCAGGTCTTTGATGAAGAGACAGTTCTTGTGATCAAGAGTCAGTTGTTGTTATCGAGAGTCAGTTCTTGTGATTAAGAGTCAGTTCTTACGATGAATAATTAATTCTTTTAATGACGACACAGTTCTTGCGATGAAGAGTCAGTTCTTGCAATGAGGAGTCAGTTCTTGTGATGAAGAATCAGTTGTTGCGATGAAGAGCCAGTTCTTATGATGAAGAGTCAGTTGTTGTAATGAAGAGCCAGTTATTGCGATGAAGAGTCTGTTCTTGATATGAAGAGCCAGTTCTTGTGATGGAGTCAGTTCTGATGAAGAGCCAGTTCTCGTGATGAAGAGTCAGTTCTTGCGGTGAAGAGTAAGTTTTTGCATTGAAGAGTCAGTTCTTGTTATGAAGAGTCAGTTCTTATGAATAGTAAGTTATCTTGATGAAGAGTCAGTTGTTATGAAGAGCCAGTTCTTGTGATGAAGAGTCAGTTCATATTGTGAAGAGTCAGTTTTTGCGATGAAGAAACAGTTCTTTCGATGAAGAAAATATTCTTGCGATGAAGAGTCAGTTCTTGTGAGGAAAGTCAGTTCTTATGGTGAAGAGTTTGTTCTTGCGATGAAGAGTCTGTTCTTGTGTTGAAGAGTCAGTTCTTGTATCGAACAGTCAGTTCTTGCGATGAAGAAGCAGTTCTTTTGATGAAGAGACAGTTCTTCTAATGAAAAGTCAGTTCTTGCGATGAAGAGTCGTTCTGGCGATGAAGAGTCAGTTTTTGCGATGAAGTGTCAGTTCATGAGATGAAGTGAATTCTTATGATGAAGAGTCAGTTCTTGTTAGGAAGAGTCAGTTCTTGTCATGAAGAGTAAGTTCTTGTCATAAGAGACAGTTCTTGTGACGAAGAGGCAGTTCTTGTTGCGAAGAGCCAGTTCTTGTGGTGAAGAGATAGTTCTTGTGATGAACAGTCAGTTCTTGTTTTGAATAATTAGTACTTGTGATGAAGAGTCAATCCATGTGTTTCATGTGTCAGTTCATGTGTGTTTCAAATTTCCTTTCAGTGTTTTTTTGTATATTCATGTTGCACTGTATTGCCCCTCCTGCTAGGGCCCGGAAGGGCCTGCAGTATTCTGTAAATAAATAAATAAATAAATAAATAAATAAATAAATAAATAAATAAATAAATAAATAAATAAATAAATAAATAAATAAATAAGAGTCAGTACTTGTAATGAAGAGTCAGTTCTTGTTATGAAGAGTCAGTTCTAGCGAAGAAGAGGCAGTTCTTGCGACGAAGAGTCTGTTCTTGTCATGAAGGGTCACTTCTTTTGATGAAGAGTCAGTTCTTGTGGTGAAGTGTCAGTTCTTGCGATAAAGAGTCAGTTTTTGCGTTGAAGAGTCGGTTCGTGCGATGAAGTGTCAGTTCTTGTTATGAAGAGTCAGGTCGTTGGTGAAGAGTCAGTTCTTGTGATGAAGAGTCTGTTCTTACGTTGAATAATCAGTTTTTTTATTGAAGATTCAGTTCTTGCGATGAAGAGCCAGTTATTATGGTGAAGAGTCAGTTCTTGTTATGAAGAGCCAGTTATTGCGACGAAGAGTCTGTTCTTGTTATGAAGAGCCAGTTCTTGTTATGAAGAGTCAGTTCTTATGATGAAGAGTCAGTTCTTGTGATGAGGAGTCAGTTGTTATGAGGAAGAGACAGTTCTTGTTATGAAGAGTCAGTTCTTGTCATGAAGAGTCAGTTCTTGTCATAAGAGTCAGTCCTTGTGATGAAGAGTCAGTTCATGTGATGAAGAGTCAGTTCATGTGATGAAGAGTCAGTTCTTTTGATGAAGAGTCAGTTCTTGTGATGAAGAGTCAGTTCTTGCGATGAAGAGTCTGTTTTTGCGTTGAAGAGTCGGTTCGTGCGATGAAGTGTCAGTTCTTGTTATGAAGAGTCAGGTCTTTGATGAAGAGTCAGTTCCTGTGATGAAGAGTCTGTTCTTACGATGAATAATCAGTTCTTTTAATGACGACACAGTTCTTGCGATGAATAGTCAGTTCTTGCAACAAGGAGTCAGTTCTTGTGATGAAGAGCCAGTTCTTGCGATGAAGAGCCAGTTCTTGTGATGAAGAGTCAGTTCTTGTTATGAAGAGCCAGGTATTGCAATGAAGAGTCTGTTCTTGTTATGAAGTGCCAGTTCTTGTGATGGAGTCAGTTCTGATAAAGAGCCAGTTCTCGTGATGAAGAGTCAGTTCTTGCGATGAAAAGTAAGTTTTTGCATTGAAGAGCCAGTCCTTGTAATGAAGGGCCAGTTCTTGTTAGGAAGAGCCAATTCTTGTGGTGAAGAGTTAGTTCTTGTGATGAACAGTCAGTTCTTGTTTTGATTATTAAGTTCTTGTGATGAAGTGTCAGTACTTGTGATGAAGAGTCGGTTCTTGTTATGAAGGGTCAGTTCTTGCGAAGAAGAGGCAGTTGTTTCGACGAAGAGTCAGTTCTTGTTATGAAGAGTTAGCTCTTGTGATGAAGGGTAAGTTCTTGTTATGAAGAGTCAGTTTTTGTTATGAAGAGTACGTTCTTGTTAAGAAGAGTCAGTTCTTTTAATGAAGAGTCAGCTCTTGTGATGAAGAGTCAGTTCTTGTGATGAAGAGTCAGTTATTGCAATGAAGAGTCAGTCCTTATTATGAAGAGTCAGTTCTAGAGATGAAGAGTCATTCTTGCGATGAAGAGCCAGTTCTTGCGATGAAGAGTGATTCTTGCGATGAAGAGTGTTCGTGTGTTGAGGCGCCAGTTCTTGTTTTGAGGAGTCAGTTCTTTCGATGAAGAATCAGGTCTTTTAATGAAGAGACAGTTTTGCGATGAAGAGTCAGTTCTTGCGATGAAGAGTAAGTTCTTGCAATGAAGAGTCATTTCTTGTGATGAAGAGCCGGTTCTTGCGATGAAGAGCAAGTTCTTGCGATGAAGAGTTAGTTCTTGCGATGAAGAATCAGTTCTTGTTATGAAGAGTAAGTTCTTTTGATGAAGAGTCAGTTCTGATGAAAAGTCAGTTCTTGGGATGAAGAGTCGGTTCTGGCGATGAAGAGTCAGTTTTTGCGATGAAGTGTAAGTTCTTGAGATGAATTTAGTTCTTATGATGAAGAGTCAGTTCTTGTTAGGAAGAGTCAGTTCTTGTCGAGAAGAGTAAGTTCTTGTGACAAGAGACAGTTCGTGTGATGAAGAGGCAGTTCTTGTTGCGAAGAGCCAGTTCTTGCGGTGAACAGATAGTTCTGGTGATGAACAGCCAGTTCTTGTTTTGAGTAATCAGTTCTTGTGATGAAGAGTCAGTTCATGTGATGAAGAGTCAGTTCATGTGATGAAGAGTCAGTTCTTGTTATGAAGAGTCAGTTCTTTTGATGAAGAGTCAGTTCTTGTGATGAAGAGTCAGTTTTTGCGATGAAGAGTCTGTTTTTGCGTTGAAGAGTCGGTTCGTGCGATGAAGTGTCAGTTCTTGTTATGAAGAGTCAGGTCTTTGATGAAGAGTCAGTTCCTGTGATGAAGAGTCTGTTCTTACGATGAATAATCAGTTCTTTTAATGACGACACAGTTCTTGCAATGAAGAGTCAGTTCTTGCAACAAGGAGTCAGTTCTTGTGATGAAGAGCCAGTTCTTGCGATGAAGAGCCAGTTCTTATGATGAAGAGTCAGTTCTTGTTATGAAGAGCCAGTTATTGCAAACAAGAGTCTGTTCTTGTTATGAAGTGCCAGTTCTTGTGATGGAGTCAGTTCTGATAAAGGGCCAGTTCTTGTGATGAAGAGTCAGTTCTTGCGATGAAGAGTAAGTTTTTGCATTGAAGAGCCAGTCCTTGTCATGAAGGGCCAGTTCTTGTTAGGAAGAGCCAATTCTTGTGGTGAAGAGTTAGTTCTTGTGATGAACAGTCAGTTCTTGTTTTGATTAATCAGTTCTTGTAATGAAGTGTCAGTACTTGTGATGAAGAGTCAGTTCTTGTGATGAAGAGTCGGTTCTTGTTATGAAGGGTCAGTTCTTGCGAAGAAGAGGCAGTTGTTGCGACGAAGAGTCAGTTCTTGTTATGAAGAGTTAGCTCTTGTGATGAAGGGTAAGTTCTTGTTATGAAGAGTCAGTTTTTGTTATGAAGAGTACGTTCTTGTTAAGAAGAGTCAGTTCTTTTAATGAAGAGTCAGCTCTTGTGATGAAGAGTCAGTTCTTGTGATGAAGAGTCAGTTATTGCAATGAAAAGTCAGTCCTTATTATGAAGAGTCAGTTCTAGAGATGAAGAGTCATTCTTGCGATGAAGAGCCAGTTCTTGCGATGAAGAGTGATTCTTGCGATGAAGAGTGTTCGTGTGTTGAGGCGCCAGTTCTTGTTTTGAGGAGTCAGTTCTTTCGATGAAGAATCAGGTCTTTTAATGAAGAGACAGTTTTGCGATGAAGAGTCAGTTCTTGCGATGAAGAGTAAGTTCTTGCAATGAAGAGTCATTTCTTGTGATGAAGAGCCGGTTCTTGCGATGAAGAGCAAGTTCTTGCGATGAAGAGTTAGTTCTTGCGATGAAGAATCAGTTCTTGTTATGAAGAGTAAGTTCTTTTGATGAAGAGTCAGTTCTGATGAAAAGTCAGTTCTTGTGATGAAGAGTCGGTTCTGGCGATGAAGAGTCAGTTTTTGCGATGAAGTGTAAGTTCTTGAGATGAATTTAGTTCTTATGATGAAGAGTCAGTTCTTGTTAGGAAGAGTCAGTTCTTGTCGAGAAGAGTAAGTTCTTGTGACAAGAGACAGTTCGTGTGATGAAGAGGCAGTTCTTGTTGCGAAGAGCCAGTTCTTGCGGTGAACAGATAGTTCTGGTGATGAACAGCCAGTTCTTGTTTTGAGTAATCAGTTCTTGTGATGAAGAGTCAGTTCATGTGATGAAGAGTCAGTTCATGTGATGAAGAGTCAGTTCTTGTTATGAAGAGTCAGTTCTTTTGATGAAGAGTCAGTTCTTGTGATGAAGAGTCAGTTCTTGCGATGAAGAGTCTGTTTTTGCGTTGAAGAGTCGGTTCGTGCGATGAAGTGTCAGTTCTTGTTATGAAGAGTCAGGTCTTTGATGAAGAGTCAGTTCCTGTGATGAAGAGTCTGTTCTTACGATGAATAATCAGTTCTTTTAATGACGACACAGTTCTTGCGATGAATAGTCAGTTCTTGCAACAAGGAGTCAGTTCTTGTGATGAAGAGCCAGTTCTTGCGATGAAGAGCCAGTTCTTATGATGAAGAGTCAGTTCTTGTTATGAAGAGCCAGTTATTGCAATGAAGAGTCTGTTCTTGTTATGAAGTGCCAGTTCTTGTGATGGAGTCAGTTCTGATAAAGAGCCAGTTCTTGTGATGAAGAGTCAGTTCTTGCGATGAAGAGTAAGTTTTTGCATTGAAGAGCCAGTCCTTGTGATGAAGGGCCAGTTCTTGTTAGGAAGAGCCAATTCTTGTGGTGAATTGTTAGTTCTTGTGATGAACAGTCAGTTCTTGTTTTGATTAATCAGTTCTTGTGATGAAGTGTCAGTACTTGTGATGAAGAGTCAGTTCTTGTGATGAAGAGTCGGTTCTTGTTTTGAAGGGTCAGTTCTTGCGAAGAAGAGGCAGTTGTTGCGACGAAGAGTCAGTTCTTGTTATGAAGAGTTAGCTCTTGTGATGAAGGGTAAGTTCTTGTTATGAAGAGTTAGTTTTTGTTATGAAGAGTACGTTCTTGTTAAGAAGAGTCAGTTCTTTTGATGAAGAGTCAGCTCTTGTGATGAAGAGTCAGTTCTTGTGATGAAGAGTCAGTTATTGCAATGAAGAGTCAGTCCTTATTATGAAGAGTCAGTTCTAGAGATGAAGAGTCATTCTTGCGATGAAGAGCCAGTTCTTGCGATGAAGAGTGATTCTTGCGATGAAGAGTGTTCGTGTGTTGAGGCGCCAGTTCTTGTTTTGAAGAGTCAGTTCTTTCGATGAAGAATCAGGTCTTTTAATGAAGAGACAGTTTTGCGATGAAGAGTCAGTTCTTGCGATGAAGAGTAAGTTCTTGCAATGAAGAGTCATTTTTTGTGATGAAGAGCCGGTTCTTGCGATGAAGAGTCAGTTCTTGCGATGAAGAATCAGTTCTTGTTATGAAGAGTAAGTTCTTGTTATGAAGAGTAAGTTCTTTTGATGAAGAGTCAGTTCTGATGAAAAGTCAGTTCTTGTGATGAAGAGTCGGTTCTGGCGATGAAGAGTCAGTTTTTGCGATGAAGTGTAAGTTCTTGAGATGAATTTAGTTCTTATGATGAAGAGTCAGTTCTTGTTAGGAAGAGTCAGTTCTTGTCGAGAAGAGTAAGTTCTTGTGACAAGAGACAGTTCGTGTGATGAAGAGGCAGTTCTTGTTACGAAGAGCCAGTTCTTGCGGTGAACAGATAGTTCTGGTGATGAACAGCCAGTTCTTGTTTTGAGTAATCAGTTCTTGTGATGAAGAGTCAGTTCATGTGATGAAGAGTCAGTTCATGTGATGAAGAGTCAGTTCTTGTTATGAAGAGTCAGTTCTTTTGATGAAGAGTCAGTTCTTGTGATGAAGAGTCAGTTTTTGCGATGAAGAGTCTGTTTTTGCGTTGAAGAGTCGGTTCGTGCGATGAAGTGTCAGTTCTTGTTATGAAGAGTCAGGTCATTGATGAAGAGTCAGTTCCTGTGATGAAGAGTCTGTTCTTACGATGAATAATCAGTTCTTTTAATGACGACACAGTTCTTGCGATGAAGAGTCAGTTCTTGCAACAAGGAGTCAGTTCTTGTGATGAAGAGCCAGTTCTTGCGATGAAGAGCCAGTTCTTATTATGAAGAGTCAGTTCTTGTTATGAAGAGCCAGTTATTGCAATGAAGAGTCTGTTCTTGTTATGAAGTGCCAGTTCTTGTGATGGAGTCAGTTCTGATAAAGGGCCAGTTCTTGTGATGAAGAGTCAGTTCTTGCGATGAAGAGTAAGTTTTTCCATTGAAGAGCCAGTCCTTGTGATGAAGGGCCAGTTCTTGTTAGGAAGAGCCAATTCTTGTGGTGAAGAGTTAGTTCTTGTGATGAACAGTCAGTTCTTGTTTTGATTAATCAGATCTTGTAATGAAGTGTCAGTACTTGTGATGAAGAGTCAGTTCTTGTGATGAAGAGTCAGTTCTTGTTATGAAGGGTCAGTTCTTGCGAAGAAGAGGCAGTTCTTGCGACGAAGAGTCAGTTCTTGTTATGAAGAGTTAGCTCTTGTGATGAAGGTAAGTTCTTGTTATGAAGAGTCAGTTTTTGTTATGAAGAGTACGTTCTTGTTAAGAAGAGTCAGTTCTTTTGATGAAGAGTCAGTTCTTGTGATGAAGAGTCAGTTCTTGTGAGGAAGAGTCAGTTATTGCAATGAAGAGTCAGTCCTTATTATGAAGAGTCAGTTCTGGAGATGAAGAGTCATTCTTGCGATGAAGAGCCAGTTCTTGCGTTGAACAGTGATTCTTGCGATGAAGAGTGTTTGTGTGTTGAGGCGCCAGTTCTTGTTTTGAAGAGTCAGTTCTTTCGATGAAGAATCAGGTCTTTTATTGAAGAGACAGTTTTGCGATGAAGAGTCAGTTCTTGCGATGAAGAGTATGTTCTTGCAATGAAGAGTCATTTCTTGTGATGAAGAGCCGGTTCTTGCGATGAAGAGCAAGTTCTTGCGATGAAGAATCAGTTCTTGCGATGAAGAATCAGTTCTTGTTATGAAGAGTAAGTTCTTTTGATGAAGAGTCAGTTCTGATGAAAAGTCAGTTCTTGTGATGAAGAGTCGGTTCTGGCGATGAAGAGTCAGTTTTTGCGATGAAGTGTAAGTTCTTGAGATGAATTTAGTTCTTATGATGAAGAGTCAGTTCTTGTTAGGAAGAGTCAGTTCTTGTCGAGAAGAGTAAGTTCTTGTGACAAGAGACAGTTCGTGTGATGAAGAGGCAGTTCTTGTTGCGAAGAGCCAGTTCTTGCGGTGAACAGATAGTTCTTGTGATGAACAGCCAGTTCTTGTTTTTAGTTATCAGTTCTTGTGATGAAGAGTCAGTTCATGTGATGAAGAGTCAGTTCATGTGATGAAGAGTCAGTTCTTGTTATGAAGAGTCAGTTCTTTTGATGAAGAGTCAGTTCTTGTGATGAAGAGTCAGTTCTTGCGATGAAGAGTCTGTTTTTGCGTTGAAGAGTCGGTTCGTGCGATGAAGTGTCTGTTCTTGTTATGAAGAGTCAGGTCTTTGATGAAGAGTCAGTTCCTGTGATGAAGAGTCTGTTCTTACGATGAATAATCAGTTCTTTTATGACGACACAGTTCTTGCGATGAATAGTCAGTTCTTGCAACAAGGAGTCAGTTCTTGTGATGAAGAGCCAGTTCTTGCGATGAAGAGCCAGTTCTTGTGATGAAGAGTCAGTTCTTGTTATAAAGAGCCAGGTATTGCAATGAAGAGTCTGTTCTTGTTATGAAGTGCCAGTTCTTGTGATGGAGTCAGTTCTGATAAAGAGCCAGTTCTTGTGATGAAGAGTCAGTTCTTGCGATGAAGAGTAAGTTTTTGCATTGAAGAGCCAGTCCTTGTAATGAAGGGCCAGTTCTTGTTAGGAAGAGCCAATTCTTGTCGTGAAGAGTTAGTTCTTGTGATGAACAGTCAGTTCTTGTTTTGATTAATCAGTTCTTGTGATGAAGTGTCAGTACTTGTGATGAAGAGTCAGTTCTTGTGATGAAGAGTCGGTTCTTGTTATGAAGGGTCAGTTCTTGCGAAGAAGAGGCAGTTGTTGCGACGAAGAGTCAGTTCTTGTTATGAAGAGTTAGCTCTTGTGATGAAGGGTAACTTCTTGTTATGAAGAGTCAGTTTTTGTTATGAAGAGTACGTTCTTGTTAAGAAGAGTCAGTTCTTTTAATGAAGAGTCAGCTCTTGTGATGAAGAGTCAGTTCTTGTGATGAAGAGTCAGTTATTGCAATGAAGAGTCAGTCCTTATTATGAAGAGTCAGTTCTAGAGATGAAGAGTCATTCTTGCGATGAAGAGCCAGTTCTTGCGATGAAGAGTGATTCTTGCGATGAAGAGTGTTCGTGTGTTGAGGCGCCAGTTCTTGTTTTGAGGAGTCAATTCTTTCGATGAAGAATCAGGTCTTTTAATGAAGAGACAGTTTTGCGATGAAGAGTCAGTTCTTGCGATGAAGAGTAAGTTCTTGCAATGAAGAGTCATTTCTTGTGATGAAGAGCCGGTTCTTGCGATGAAGAGCAAGTTCTTGCGATGAAGAGTTAGTTCTTGCGATGAAGAATCAGTTCTTGTTATGAAGAGTAAGTTCTTTTGATGAAGAGTCAGTTCTGATGAAAAGTCAGTTCTTGTGATGAAGAGTCGGTTCTGGCGATGAAGAGTCAGTTTTTGCGATGAAGTGTAAGTTCTTGAGATGAATTTAGTTCTTATGATGAAGAGTCAGTTCTTGTTAGGAAGAGTCAGTTCTTGTCGAGAAGAGTAAGTTCTTGTGACAAGAGACAGTTCGTGTGATGAAGAGGCAGTTCTTGTTGCGAAGAGCCAGTTCTTGCGGTGAACAGATAGTTCTGGTGATGAACAGCCAGTTCTTGTTTTGAGTAATCAGTTCTTGTGATGAAGAGTCAGTTCATGTGATGAAGAGTCAGTTCATGTGATGAAGAGTCAGTTCTTGTTATGAAGAGTCATTTCTTTTGATGAAGAGTCAGTTCTTGTGATGAAGAGTCAGTTTTTGCGATGAAGAGTCTGTTTTTGCGTTGAAGAGTCGGTTCGTGCGATGAAGTGTCAGTTCTTGTTATGAAGAGTCAGGTCTTTGATGAAGAGTCAGTTCCTGTGATGAAGAGTCTGTTCTTACGATGAATAATCAGTTCTTTTAATGACGACACAGTTCTTGCGATGAAGAGTCAGTTCTTGCAACAAGGAGTCAGTTCTTGTGATGAAGAGCCAGTTCTTGCGATGAAGAGCCAGTTCTTATGATGAAGAGTCAGTTCTTGTTATGAAGAGCCAGTTATTGCAAACAAGAGTCTGTTCTTGTTATGAAGTGCCAGTTCTTGTGATGGAGTCAGTTCTGATAAAGGGCCAGTTCTTGTGATGAAGAGTCAGTTCTTGCGATGAAGAGTAAGTTTTTGCATTGAAGAGCCAGTCCTTGTCATGAAGGGCCAGTTCTTGTTAGGAAGAGCCAATTCTTGTGGTGAAGAGTTAGTTCTTGTGATGAACAGTCAGTTCTTGTTTTGATTAATCAGTTCTTGTAATGAAGTGTCAGTACTTGTGATGAAGAGTCAGTTCTTGTGATGAAGAGTCAGTTCTTGTTAAGAAGGGTCAGTTCTTGCGAAGAAGAGGCAGTTCTTGCGACGAAGAGTCAGTTCTTGTTATGAAGAGTTAGCTCTTGTGATGAAGGTAAGTTCTTGTTATGAAGAGTCAGTTTTTGTTATGAAGAGTACGTTCTTGTTAAGAAGAGCCAGTTCTTTTGATGAAGAGTCAGTTCTTGTGATGAAGAGTCAGTTCTTGTGAGGAAGAGTCAGTTATTGCAATGAAGGGTCAGTCCTTATTATGAAGAGTCAGTTCTGGAGATGAAGAGTCATTCTTGCGATGAAGAGCCAGTTCTTGCGTTGAAGAGTGATTCTTGCGATGAAGAGTGTTCATGTGTTGAGGCGCCAGTTCTTGTTTTGAAGAGTCAGTTCTTTCGATGAAGAATCAGGTCTTTTAATGAAGAGACAGTTTTGCGATGAAGAGTTAGTTCTTGCGATGAAGAGTAAGTTCTTGCAATGAAGAGTCATTTCTTGTGATGAAGAGCCGGTTCTTGCGATGAAGAGCAAGTTCTTGCGATGAAGAATCAGTTCTTGCGATGAAGAATCAGTTCTTGTTATGAAGAGTAAGTTCTTTTGATGAAGAGTCAGTTCTGATGAAAAGTCAGTTCTTGTGATGAAGAGTCGGTTCTGGCGATGAAGAGTCAGTTTTTGCGATGAAGTGTAAGTTCTTGAGATGAATTTAGTTCTCATGATGAAGAGTCAGTTCTTGTTAGGAAGAGTCAGTTCTTGTCGAGAAGAGTAAGTTCTTGTGACAAGAGACAGTTCGTGTGATGAAGAGGCAGTTCTTGTTACGAAGAGCCAGTTCTTGCGGTGAACAGATAGTTCTGGTGATGAACAGCCAGTTGTTGTTTTGAGTAATCAGTTCTTGTGATGAAGAGTCAGTTCATGTGATGAAGAGTCAGTTCATGTGATGAAGAGTCAGTTCTTGTTATGAAGAGTCAGTTCTTTTGATGAAGAGTCAGTTCTTGTGATGAAGAGTCAGTTCTTGCGATGAAGAGTCTGTTTTTGCGTTGAAGAGTCGGTTCGTGCGATGAAGTGTCAGTTCTTGTTATGAAGAGTCAGGTCTTTGATGAAGAGTCAGTTCCTGTGATGAAGAGTCTGTTCTTACGATGAATAATCAGTTCTTTTAATGACGACACAGTTCTTGCGATGAATAGTCAGTTCTTGCAACAAGGAGTCAGTTCTTGTGATGAAGAGCCAGTTCTTGCGATGAAGAGCCAGTTCTTATGATGAAGAGTCAGTTCTTGTTATGAAGAGCCAGTTATTGCAATGAAGAGTCTGTTCTTGTTATGAAGTGCCAGTTCTTGTGATGGAGTCAGTTCTGATAAAGAGCCAGTTCTTGTGATGAAGAGTCAGTTCTTGCGATGAAGAGTAAGTTTTTGCATTGAAGAGCCAGTCCTTGTGATGAAGGGCCAGTTCTTGTTAGGAAGAGCCAATTCTTGTGGTGAAGAGTTAGTTCTTGTGATGAACAGTCAGTTCTTGTTTTGATTAATCAGTTCTTGTGATGAAGTGTCAGTACTTGTGATGAAGAGTCAGTTCTTGTGATGAAGAGTCGGTTCTTGTTATGAAGGGTCAGTTCTTGCGAAGAAGAGGCAGTTGTTGCGACGAAGAGTCAGTTCTTGTTATGAAGAGTTAGCTCTTGTGATGAAGGGTAAGTTCTTGTTATGAAGAGTTAGTTTTTGTTATGAAGTGTACGTTCTTGTTAAGAAGAGTCAGTTCTTTTGATGAAGAGTCAGCTCTTGTGATGAAGAGTCAGTTCTTGTGATGAAGAGTCAGTTATTGCAATGAAGAGTCAGTCCTTATTATGAAGAGTCAGTTCTAGAGATGAAGAGTCATTCTTGCGATGAAGAGCCAGTTCTTGCGATGAAGAGTGATTCTTGCGATGAAGAGTGTTCGTGTGTTGAGGCGCCAGTTCTTGTTTTGAAGAGTCAGTTCTTTCGATGAAGAATCAGGTCTTTTAATGAAGAGACAGTTTTGCGATGAAGAGTCAGTTCTTGCGATGAAGAGTAAGTTCTTGCAATGAAGAGTCATTTTTTGTGATGAAGAGCCGGTTCTTGCGATGAAGAGTCAGTTCTTGCGATGAAGAATCAGTTCTTGTTATGAAGAGTAAGTTCTTGTTATGAAGAGTAAGTTCTTTTGATGAAGAGTCAGTTCTGATGAAAAGTCAGTTCTTGTGATGAAGAGTCGGTTCTGGCGATGAAGAGTCAGTTTTTGCGATGAAGTGTAAGTTCTTGAGATGAATTTAGTTCTTATGATGAAGAGTCAGTTCTTGTTAGGAAGAGTCAGTTCTTGTCGAGAAGAGTAAGTTCTTGTGACAAGAGACAGTTCGTGTGATGAAGAGGCAGTTCTTGTTACGAAGAGCCAGTTCTTGCGGTGAACAGATAGTTCTGGTGATGAACAGCCAGTTGTTGTTTTGAGTAATCAGTTCTTGTGATGAAGAGTCAGTTCATGTGATGAAGAGTCAGTTCATGTGATGAAGAGTCAGTTCTTGTTATGAAGAGTCAGTTCTTTTGATGAAGAGTCAGTTCTTGTGATGAAGAGTCAGTTCTTGCGATGAAGAGTCTGTTTTTGCGTCTAAGAGTCGGTTCGTGCGATGAAGTGTCAGTTCTTGTTATGAAGAGTCAGGTCTTTGATGAAGAGTCAGTTCCTGTGATGAAGAGTCTGTTCTTACGATGAATAATCAGTTCTTTTAATGACGACACAGTTCTTGCGATGAATAGTCAGTTCTTGCAACAAGGAGTCAGTTCTTGTGATGAAGAGCCAGTTCTTGCGATGAAGAGCCAGTTCTTATGATGAAGAGTCAGTTCTTGTTATGAAGAGCCAGTTATTGCAATGAAGAGTCTGTTCTTGTTATGAAGTGCCAGTTCTTGTGATGGAGTCAGTTCTGATAAAGAGCCAGTTCTTGTGATGAAGAGTCAGTTCTTGCGATGAAGAGTAAGTTTTTGCATTGAAGAGCCAGTCCTTGTGATGAAGGGCCAGTTCTTGTTAGGAAGAGCCAATTCTTGTGGTGAATTGTTAGTTCTTGTGATGAACAGTCAGTTCTTGTTTTGATTAATCAGTTCTTGTGATGAAGTGTCAGTACTTGTGATGAAGAGTCAGTTCTTGTGATGAAGAGTCGGTTCTTGTTTTGAAGGGTCAGTTCTTGCGAAGAAGAGGCAGTTGTTGCGACGAAGAGTCAGTTCTTGTTATGAAGAGTTAGCTCTTGTGATGAAGGGTAAGTTCTTGTTATGAAGAGTTAGTTTTTGTTATGAAGAGTACGTTCTTGTTAAGAAGAGTCAGTTCTTTTGATGAAGAGTCAGCTCTTGTGATGAAGAGTCAGTTCTTGTGATGAAGAGTCAGTTATTGCAATGAAGAGTCAGTCCTTATTATGAAGAGTCAGTTCTAGAGATGAAGAGTCATTCTTGCGATGAAGAGCCAGTTCTTGCGATGAAGAGTGATTCTTGCGATGAAGAGTGTTCGTGTGTTGAGGCGCCAGTTCTTGTTTTGAAGAGTCAGTTCTTTCGATGAAGAATCAGGTCTTTTAATGAAGAGACAGTTTTGCGATGAAGAGTCAGTTCTTGCGATGAAGAGTAAGTTCTTGCAATGAAGAGTCATTTTTTGTGATGAAGAGCCGGTTCTTGCGATGAAGAGTCAGTTCTTGCGATGAAGAATCAGTTCTTGTTATGAAGAGTAAGTTCTTGTTATGAAGAGTAAGTTCTTTTGATGAAGAGTCAGTTCTGATGAAAAGTCAGTTCTTGTGATGAAGAGTCGGTTCTGGCGATGAAGAGTCAGTTTTTGCGATGAAGTGTAAGTTCTTGAGATGAATTTAGTTCTTATGATGAAGAGTCAGTTCTTGTTAGGAAGAGTCAGTTCTTGTCGAGAAGAGTAAGTTCTTGTGACAAGAGACAGTTCGTGTGATGAAGAGGCAGTTCTTGTTACGAAGAGCCAGTTCTTGCGGTGAACAGATAGTTCTGGTGATGAACAGCCAGTTCTTGTTTTGAGTAATCAGTTCTTGTGATGAAGAGTCAGTTCATGTGATGAAGAGTCAGTTCATGTGATGAAGAGTCAGTTCTTGTTATGAAGAGTCAGTTCTTTTGATGAAGAGTCAGTTCTTGTGATGAAGAGTCAGTTTTTGCGATGAAGAGTCTGTTTTTGCGTTGAAGAGTCGGTTCGTGCGATGAAGTGTCAGTTCTTGTTATGAAGAGTCAGGTCATTGATGAAGAGTCAGTTCCTGTGATGAAGAGTCTGTTCTTACGATGAATAATCAGTTCTTTTAATGACGACACAGTTCTTGCGATGAAGAGTCAGTTCTTGCAACAAGGAGTCAGTTCTTGTGATGAAGAGCCAGTTCTTGCGATGAAGAGCCAGTTCTTATTATGAAGAGTCAGTTCTTGTTATGAAGAGCCAGTTATTGCAATGAAGAGTCTGTTCTTGTTATGAAGTGCCAGTTTTTGTGATGGAGTCAGTTCTGATAAAGGGCCAGTTCTTGTGATGAAGAGTCAGTTCTTGCGATGAAGAGTAAGTTTTTCCATTGAAGAGCCAGTCCTTGTGATGAAGGGCCAGTTCTTGTTAGGAAGAGCCAATTCTTGTGGTGAAGAGTTAGTTCTTGTGATGAACAGTCAGTTCTTGTTTTGATTAATCAGATCTTGTAATGAAGTGTCAGTACTTGTGATGAAGAGTCAGTTCTTGTGATGAAGAGTCAGTTCTTGTTATGAAGGGTCAGTTCTTGCGAAGAAGAGGCAGTTCTTGCGACGAAGAGTCAGTTCTTGTTATGAAGAGTTAGCTCTTGTGATGAAGGTAAGTTCTTGTTATGAAGAGTCAGTTTTTGTTATGAAGAGTACGTTCTTGTTAAGAAGAGTCAGTTCTTTTGATGAAGAGTCAGTTCTTGTGATGAAGAGTCAGTTCTTGTGAGGAAGAGTCAGTTATTGCAATGAAGAGTCAGTCCTTATTATGAAGAGTCAGTTCTGGAGATGAAGAGTCATTCTTGCGATGAAGAGCCAGTTCTTGCGTTGAACAGTGATTCTTGCGATGAAGAGTGTTTGTGTGTTGAGGCGCCAGTTCTTGTTTTGAAGAGTCAGTTCTTTCGATGAAGAATCAGGTCTTTTATTGAAGAGACAGTTTTGCGATGAAGAGTCAGTTCTTGCGATGAAGAGTATGTTCTTGCAATGAAGAGTCATTTCTTGTGATGAAGAGCCGGTTCTTGCGATGAAGAGCAAGTTCTTGCGATGAAGAATCAGTTCTTGCGATGAAGAATCAGTTCTTGTTATGAAGAGTAAGTTCTTTTGATGAAGAGTCAGTTCTGATGAAAAGTCAGTTCTTGTGATGAAGAGTCGGTTCTGGCGATGAAGAGTCAGTTTTTGCGATGAAGTGTAAGTTCTTGAGATGAATTTAGTTCTTATGATGAAGAGTCAGTTCTTGTTAGGAAGAGTCAGTTCTTGTCGAGAAGAGTAAGTTCTTGTGACAAGAGACAGTTCGTGTGATGAAGAGGCAGTTCTTGTTGCGAAGAGCCAGTTCTTGCGGTGAACAGATAGTTCTTGTGATGAACAGCCAGTTCTTGTTTTTAGTTATCAGTTCTTGTGATGAAGAGTCAGTTCATGTGATGAAGAGTCAGTTCATGTGATGAAGAGTCAGTTCTTGTTATGAAGAGTCAGTTCTTTTGATGAAGAGTCAGTTCTTGTGATGAAGAGTCAGTTCTTGCGATGAAGAGTCTGTTTTTGCGTTGAAGAGTCGGTTCGTGCGATGAAGTGTCTGTTCTTGTTATGAAGAGTCAGGTCTTTGATGAAGAGTCAGTTCCTGTGATGAAGAGTCTGTTCTTACGATGAATAATCAGTTCTTTTAATGACGACACAGTTCTTGCGATGAATAGTCAGTTCTTGCAACAAGGAGTCAGTTCTTGTGATGAAGAGCCAGTTCTTGCGATGAAGAGCCAGTTCTTGTGATGAAGAGTCAGTTCTTGTTATAAAGAGCCAGGTATTGCAATGAAGAGTCTGTTCTTGTTATGAAGTGCCAGTTCTTGTGATGGAGTCAGTTCTGATAAAGAGCCAGTTCTTGTGATGAAGAGTCAGTTCTTGCGATGAAGAGTAAGTTTTTGCATTGAAGAGCCAGTCCTTGTAATGAAGGGCCAGTTCTTGTTAGGAAGAGCCAATTCTTGTGGTGAAGAGTTAGTTCTTGTGATGAACAGTCAGTTCTTGTTTTGATTAATCAGTTCTTGTGATGAAGTGTCAGTACTTGTGATGAAGAGTCAGTTCTTGTGATGAAGAGTCGGTTCTTGTTATGAAGGGTCAGTTCTTGCGAAGAAGAGGCAGTTGTTGCGACGAAGAGTCAGTTCTTGTTATGAAGAGTTAGCTCTTGTGATGAAGGGTAACTTCTTGTTATGAAGAGTCAGTTTTTGTTATGAAGAGTACGTTCTTGTTAAGAAGAGTCAGTTCTTTTAATGAAGAGTCAGCTCTTGTGATGAAGAGTCAGTTCTTGTGATGAAGAGTCAGTTATTGCAATGAAGAGTCAGTCCTTATTATGAAGAGTCAGTTCTAGAGATGAAGAGTCATTCTTGCGATGAAGAGCCAGTTCTTGCGATGAAGAGTGATTCTTGCGATGAAGAGTGTTCGTGTGTTGAGGCGCCAGTTCTTGTTTTGAAGAGTCAGTTCTTTCGATGAAGAATCAGGTCTTTTAATGAAGAGACAGTTTTGCGATGAAGAGTCAGTTCTTGCGATGAAGAGTAAGTTCTTGCAATGAAGAGTCATTTCTTGTGATGAAGAGCCAGTTCTTGCGATGAAGAATCAGTTCTTGTTATGAAGAGTAAGTTCTTTTGATGAAGAGTCAGTTCTGATGAAAAGTCAGTTCTTGTGATGAAGAGTCGGTTCTGGCGATGAAGAGTCAGTTTTTGCGATGAAGTGTAAGTTCTTGAGATGAATTTAGTTCTTATGATGAAGAGTCAGTTCTTGTCGAGAAGAGTAAGTTCTTGTGACAAGAGACAGCTCGTGTGATGAAGAGGCAGTTCTTGTTACGAAGAGCCAGTTCTTGCGGTGAACAGATAGTTCTGGTGATGAACAGCCAGTTCTTGTTTTGAGTAATCAGTTCTTGTGATGAAGAGTCAGTTCATGTGATGAAGAGTCAGTTCATGTGATGAAGAGTCATTCTTGCGATGAAGAGCCAGTTCTTGCGTTGAAGAGTGATTCTTGCGATGAAGAGTGTTCGTGTGTTGAGGCGCCAGTTCTTGTTTTGAAGAGTCAGTTCTTTCGATGAAGAATCAGGTCTTTTAATGAAGAGACAATTTGCGATGAAGAGTCAGTTCTTGCGATGAAGAGTAAGTTCTTGCAATGAAGAGTCATTTCTTGTGATGAAGAGCCGGTTCTTGCGATGAAGAGCAAGTTCTTGCGATGAAGAGTCAGTTCTTGCGATGAAGAATCAGTTCTTGTTATGAAGAGTAAGTTCTTTTGATGAAGAGTCAGTTCTGATGAAAAGTCAGTTCTTGTGATGAAGAGTCGGTTCTGGCGATGAAGAGTCAGTTTTTGCGATGAAGTGTAAGTTCTTGAGATGAATTTAGTTCTTATGATGAAGAGTCAGTTCTTGTTAGGAAGAGTCAGTTCTTGTCGAGAAGAGTAAGTTCTTGTGACAAGAGACAGTTTGTGTGATGAAGAGGCAGTTCTTGTTACGAAGAGCCAGTTCTTGCGGTGAACAGATAGTTCTGGTGATGAACAGCCAGTTGTTGTTTTGAGTAATCAGTTCTTGTGATGAAGAGTCAGTTCATGTGATGAAGAGTCAGTTCATGTGATGAAGAGTCAGTTCTTGTTATGAAGAGTCAGTTCTTTTGATGAAGAGTCAGTTCTTGTGATGAAGAGTCAGTTTTTGCGATGAAGAGTCTGTTTTTGCGTTGAAGAGTCGGTTCGTGCGATGAAGTGTCAGTTCTTGTTATGAAGAGTCAAGTCATTGATGAAGAGTCAGTTCCTGTGATGAAGAGTCTGTTCTTACGATGAATAATCAGTTCTTTTAATGACGACACAGTTCTTGCGATGAAGAGTCAGTTCTTGCAACAAGGAGTCAGTTCTTGTGATGAAGGGCCAGTTCTTGCGATGAAGAGCCAGTTCTTATGATGAAGAGTCAGTTCTTGTTATGAAGAGCCAGTTATTGCAATGAAGAGTCTGTTCTTGTTATGAAGTGCCAGTTCTTGTGATGGAGTCAGTTCTGATAAAGGGCCAGTTCTTGTGATGAAGAGTCAGTTCTTGCGATGAAGAGTAAGTTTTTCCATTGAAGAGCCAGTCCTTGTGATGAAGGGCCAGTTCTTGTTAGGAAGAGCCAATTCTTGTGGTGAAGAGTTAGTTCTTGTGATGAACAGTCAGTTCTTGTTTTGATTATTCAGATCTTGTAATGAAGTGTCAGTACTTGTGATGAAGAGTCAGTTCTTGTGATGAAGAGTCAGTTCTTGTTATGAAGGGTCAGTTCTTGCGAAGAAGAGGCAGTTCTTGCGATGAAGAGTCAGTTCTTGTTATGAAGAGTTAGCTCTTGTGATGAAGGTAAGTTCTTGTTATGAAGAGTCAGTTTTTGTTATGAAGAGTACGTTCTTGTTAAGAAGAGTCAGTTCTTTTGATGAAGAGTCAGCTCTTGTGATGAAGTGTCAGTTCTTGTGATGAAGAGTCAGTTATTGCAATGAAGAGTCAGTCCTTATTATGAAGAGCCAGTTCTAAAGATGAAGAGCCAGTTCTTGCGATGAAGAGTGATTCTTGCGATGAAGAGTGTTCGTGTGTTGAGGCGCCAGTTCTTGTTTTGAAGAGTCAGTTCTTTCGATGAAGAATCAGGTCTTTTATAGAAGAGACAGTTTTGCGATGAAGAGTCAGTTCTTGCGATGAAGAGTAAGTTCTTGCAATGAAGAGTCATTTCTTGTGATGAAGAGCCGGTTCTTGCGATGAAGTGCAAGTTCTTGCGATGAAGAGTCAGTTCTTGCGATGAAGAATCAGTTCTTGTTATGAAGAGTAAGCTCTTTTGATGAAGAGTCAGTTCTGATGAAAAGTCAGTTCTTGTGATGAAGAGTCGGTTCTGGCGATGAAGAGTCAGTTTTTGCGATGAAGTGTAAGTTCTTGAGATGAATTTAGTTCTTATGATGAAGAGTCAGTTCTTGTTAGGAAGAGTCAGTTCTTGTCGAGAAGAGTAAGTTCTTGTGACAAGAGACAGTTCGTGTGATGAAGAGGCAGTTCTTGTTGCGAAGAGCCAGTTCTTGCGGTGAACAGATAGTTCTGGTGATGAACAGCCAGTTCTTGTTTTGAGTAATCAGTTCTTGTGATGAAGAGTCAGTTCATGTGATGAAGAGTCAGTTCATGTGATGAAGAGTCAGTTCTTGTTATGAAGAGTCAGTTCTTTTGATGAAGAGTCAGTTCTTGTGATGAAGAGTCAGTTTTTGCGATGAAGAGTCTGTTTTTGCGTTGAAGAGTCGGTTCGTGCGATGAAGTGTCAGTTCTTGTTATGAAGAGTCAGGTCATTGATGAAGAGTCAGTTCCTGTGATGAAGAGTCTGTTCTTACGATGAATAATCAGTTCTTTTAATGACGACACAGTTCTTGCAATGAAGAGTCAGTTCTTGCAACAAGGAGTCAGTTCTTGTGATGAAGAGCCAGTTTTTGCGATGAAGAGCCATTTCTTATGATGAACAGTCAGTTCTTGTTATGAAGAGCCAGTTATTGCAATGAAGAGTCTGTTCTTGTTATGAAGTGCCAGTTCTTGTGATGGAGTCAGTTCTGATAAAGGGCCAGTTCTTGTGATGAAGAGTCAGTTCTTGCGATGAAGAGTAAGTTTTTGCATTGAAGAGCCAGATGAAGGGCCAGTTCTTGTTAGGAAGAGCCAATTCTTGTGGTGAAGAGTTAGTTCTTGTGATGAACAGTCAGTTCTTGTTTTGATTAATCAGTTCTTGTAATGAAGTGTCAGTACTTGTGATGAAGAGTCAGTTCTTGTGATGAAGAGTCAGTTCTTGTTATGAAGGGTCAGTTCTTGCGAAGAAGAGGCAGTTGTTGCGACGAAGAGTCAGTTCTTGTTATGAAAAGTTAGCTCTTGTGATGAAGGTAAGTTCTTGTTATGAAGAGTCAGTTGTTGTTATGAAGAGTACGTTCTTGTTAAGAAGAGTCAGTTCTTTTGATGAAGAGTCAGCTGTTGTGATGAAGAGTCAGTTCTTGTGATGAAGAGTCAGTTATTGCAATGAAGAGTCAGTCCTTATTATGAAGAGTCAGTTCTAGAGATAAAGAGTCATTCTTGCGATGAAGAGCCAGTTCTTGCGATGAAGAGTGATTCTTGCGATGAAGAGTGTTCGTGTGTTGAGGCGCCAGTTCTTGTTTTGAAGAGTCAGTTCTTTCGATGAAGAATCAGGTCTTTTAATGAAGAGACAGTTTTGCGATGAAGAGTCAGTTCTTGCGATGAAGAGTAAGTTCTTGCAATGAAGAGTCATTTTTTGTGATGAAGAGCCGGTTCTTGCGATGAAGAGCAAGTTCTTAAGATGAAGAGTCAGTTCTTGCGATGAAGAATCAGTTCTTGTTATGAAGAGTAAGTTCTTGTTATGAAGAGTAAGTTCTTTTGATGAAGAGTCAGTTCTGATGAAAAGTCAGTTCTTGTGATGAAGAGTCAGTTTTTGCGATGAAGTGTAAGTTCTTGAGATGAATTTAGTTCTTATGATGAAGAGTCAGTTCTTGTTAGGAAGAGTCAGTTCTTGTCGAGAAGAGTAAGTTCTTGTGACAAGAGACAGTTCGTGTGATGAAGAGGCAGTTCTTGTTACGAAGAGCCAGTTCTTGCGGTGAACAGATAGTTCTGGTGATGAACAGCCAGTTCTTGTTTTGAGTAATCAGTTCTTGTGATGAAGAGTCAGTTCATGTGATGAAGAGTCAGTTCATGTGATGAAGAGTCAGTTCTTGTTATGAAGAGTCAGTTCTTTTGATGAAGAGTCAGTTCTTGTGATGAAGAGTCAGTTTTTGCGATGAAGAGTCTGTTTTTGCGTTGAAGAGTCGGTTCGTGCGATGAAGTGTCAGTTCTTGTTATGAAGAGTCAGGTCATTGATGAAGAGTCAGTTCCTGTGATGAAGAGTCTGTTCTTACGATGAATAATCAGTTCTTTTAATGACGACACACTTCTTGCGATGAAGAGTCAGTTCTTGCAACAAGGAGTCAGTTCTTGTGATGAAGAGCCAGTTCTTGCGATGAAGAGCCAGTTCTTATGATGAAGAGTCAGTTCTTGTTATGAAGAGCCAGTTATTGCAATGAAGAGTCTGTTCTTGTTATGAAGTCCAGTTCTTGTGATGGAGTCAGTTCTGATAAAGGGCCAGTTCTTGTGATGAAGAGTCAGTTCTTGCGATGAAGAGTAAGTTTTTCCATTGAAGAGCCAGTCCTTGTGATGAAGGGCCAGTTCTTGTTAGGAAGAGCCAATTCTTGTGGTGAAGAGTTAGTTCTTGTGATGAACAGTCAGTTCTTGTTTTGATTAATCAGATCTTGTAATGAAGTGTCAGTACTTGTGATGAAGAGTCAGTTCTTGTGATGAAGAGTCAGTTCTTGTTATGAAGGGTCAGTTCTTGCGAAGAAGAGGCAGTTCTTGCGACGAAGAGTCAGTTCTTGTTATGAAGAGTTAGCTCTTGTGATGAAGGTAAGTTCTTGTTATGAAGAGTCAGTTTTTGTTATGAAGAGTACGTTCTTGTTAAGAAGAGTCAGTTCTTTTGATGAAGAGTCAGTTCTTGTGATGAAGAGTCAGTTCTTGTGAGGAAGAGTCAGTTATTGCAATGAAGAGTCAGTCCTTATTATGAAGAGTCAGTTCTGGAGATGAAGAGTCATTCTTGCGATGAAGAGCCAGTTCTTGCGTTGAACAGTGATTCTTGCGATGAAGAGTGTTTGTGTGTTGAGGCGCCAGTTCTTGTTTTGAAGAGTCAGTTCTTTCGATGAAGAATCAGGTCTTTTAATGAAGAGACAGTTTTGCGATGAAGAGTCAGTTCTTGCGATGAAGAGTAAGTTCTTGCAATGAAGAGTCATTTCTTGTGATGAAGAGCCGGTTCTTGCGATGAAGAGCAAGTTCTTGCAATGAAGAATCAGTTCTTGCGATGAAGAATCAGTTCTTGTTATGAAGAGTAAGTTCTTTTGATGAAGAGTCAGTTCTGATGAAAAGTCAGTTCTTGTGATGAAGAGTCGGTTCTGGCGATGAAGAGTCAGTTTTTGCGATGAAGTGTAAGTTCTTGAGATGAATTTAGTTCTTATGATGAAGAGTCAGTTCTTGTTAGGAAGAGTCAGTTCTTGTCGAGAAGAGTAAGTTCTTGTGACAAGAGACAGTTCGTGTGATGAAGAGGCAGTTCTTGTTGCGAAGAGCCAGTTCTTGCGGTGAACAGATAGTTCTTGTGATGAACAGCCAGTTCTTGTTTTGAGTTATCAGTTATTGTGATGAAGAGTCAGTTCATGTGATGAAGAGTCAGTTCATGTGATGAAGAGTCAGTTCTTGTTATGAAGAGTCAGTTCTTTTGATGAAGAGTCAGTTCTTGTGATGAAGAGTCAGTTCTTGCGATGAAGAGTCTGTTTTTGCGTTGAAGAGTCGGTTCGTGCGATGAAGTGTCAGTTCTTGTTATGAAGAGTCAGGTCTTTGATGAAGAGTCAGTTCCTGTGATGAAGAGTCTGTTCTTACGATGAATAATCAGTTCTTTTATTGACGACACAGTTCTTGCGATGAATAGTCAGTTCTTGCAACAAGGAGTCAGTTCTTGTGATGAAGAGCCAGTTCTTGCGATGAAGAGCCAGTTCTTATGATGAAGAGTCAGTTCTTGTTATGAAGAGCCAGTTATTGCAATGAAGAGTCTGTTCTTGTTATCAAGTGCCAGTTCTTGTGATGGAGTCAGTTCTGATAAAGAGCCAGTTCTTGTGATGAAGAGTCAGTTCTTGCGATGAAGAGTAAGTTTTTGCATTGAAGAGTCAGTCCTAGTGATGAAGGGCCAGATCTTGTTAGGAAGAGGCAATTCTTGTGGTGAAGAGTTAGGTCTTGTGATGAACAGACAGTTCTTGTTTTGGTTAATCAGTTCTTGTGATGAAGTGTCAGTACATGTGATGAAGAGTCAGTTCTTGTGATGAAGAGTCAGTTATTGAGATGAAGAGTCAGTTCTTGTGATGAAGAGTCAGTTCTGGCGAAGAGTCAGTTCTTGCGAAAGAGTCTGTTCTTTTTATGAAAAGCCAGTTCATGTGGTGTAGAGTCAGTTCTGATGGAGTCATTTGTTTTGCTGAAGAGTCAGTTCTTGTTATGAAGAGTTAGTTCTTGTGATGAAGGTTAAGTTCTTGTCATGAAGAGTCAGTTATTGTTATGAAGAGTACGTTCTTGTTATGAAGAGTCAGTTCTTGTGATGAAGAGTCAGTTATTGCGATGAAGCGTCAGTTCTTGCGATGAAGAGCCGGTTCTTGCGATGAAGAGCAAGTTCTTGCGATGAAGAGTCAGTTCTTGCGATGAAGAGTCAGTTCTTGCGATGAAGAGTCTGTTCTTGTTATGAATAGCCAGTTCTTATGATGAAGCATCAGTTATTGCTATGATGAGTCAGTACTTGTGATGAAGAGTCAGTTATTGCGATGAAGCCTCAGTTCTTGCGATGAAGAGTCAGTTCTTGTGATGAAGAGCCGGTTCTTGCGATGAAGAGCAAGTTCTTGCGATGAAGAGTCAGTCCTTGCGATGAAGAATCATTCCTTTTGAATATGTCAGTTCTTGTGATGAAGAGTCAGTTCTTATTATAAAGAGTCAGTTCTTGTTATGAAGAGTAAGTTCTTTTGATGAAGAGTCAGTTCTTCTGATGAAAAGTCAGTTCTTGCGATGAAGAGTCAGTTCTGGCCTCGCGATGAAGGGTCAGTTTTTGCGATGAAGTGTAAATTCATGACATGAAGTCAGGTCTTATGATGAAGAGTCAGTTCTTATTAGGAAGAGTCAGTTCTTGTTATGAAGAGTAAGTTCTTGTCACAAGAGACAGTTCTTGTTATGAAGAGCCAGTTCTGTGGTGAACAGATAGTTCTTGTGATGAACAGCCAGTTCTTGTTTTGAGTAATCAGTTCTTGTGATGAAGAGTCAGTTCATGTGATGAAGAGTCAGTTCTTGTGTTGAAGAGTCAGTTCTTGTTATGAAGGCTCAGTTCTTGCGAAGAAGAGGCAGTTCTTGCGACGAAGAGTCTGTTCTTGTTATGAAGAGTGAGTTCTTGTTATGAAGAGTCAGTTCTTATGATGAAGAGTCAGTTTTTGCTTTGAAGAGTCAGTTCTTGTGACGAAGAGTCAGTTCTTGTAAACAAGAGTCAGTTCTTGTTATGAAGAGTCATTTCTTTTGATGAAGAGTCAGTTCTTGTGATGAAGAGTGTGTTCTTACGATGAATAATCAGTTCTTTTAATGACGACACAGTTCTTGCGATGAAGAGTCAGTTCTTGCAATAAGGAGTCAGTTCTTGAGATGAAGAGCCAGTTCTTGCGATGAAGAGCCAGTTCTTATGATGAAGAGTCAGTTCTTGTTATGAAGAGCCAGTTATTGCGATGAAGAGTCTGTTCTTGTTATGAAGTGCCAGTTCTTGTGATGGAGTCAGTTCTGATAAAGAGCCAGTTCTTGTGATGAAGAGTCAGTTCTTGCGATGAAGAGTAAGTTTTTGCATTGAAGAGTCAGTCCTTGCGATGAAGAGTCAGTTCTTGTTATGAAGAGTCAGATCTTGTCATAAGAGACAGTCCTTGTGATGAAGGGCCAGTTCTTGTTAGGAGGAGCCAATTCTTGTGGTGAAGAGTTAGTTCTTGTGATGAACAGTCAGTTCTTGTTTTGATTAATCAATTCTTGTGATGAAGTGTCAGTACTTGTGATGAAGAGTCAGTTCTTGTGATGAAAAGTCAGTTATTGAGATGGAGAGTCAATTCTTGTGATGAAGAGTCAGTTCTGGCGAAGAGTCAGTTCTTGCGACAGAGTCTGTTCTTGCTATGAAAGCCAGTTCTTGTGGTGTAGAGTCAGTTCTGATGGAGTCAGTTGTTTTGATGAAGAGTCAGTTCTTGTTATGAAGATTTAGTTCTTGTGATGAAGGGTATGTTCTCGTCATGAAGAGTCAGTTATTGTTATGAAGAGTACGTTCTTGTTATGAAGAGTCAGGTCTTTTGATGAACAGTCAGTTCTTGTGATAGAGAGTCAGTTATTGCGATGAAGAGTCAGTTCTTGTGATCAAGAGTCAGTTCTTGCGATGAAGAGTAAGTTTTTGCAATGAAGAGTCAGTCCTAGTGATGAAGGGCCAGTTCTTGTTAGGAAGAGCCAATTCTTGCGGTGAAGAGTTAGTTCTTGTGATGAACAGTCAGTTCTTCTTTTGATTAATCAGTTCTTGTGGTGAAGTGTCAGTACATGTGATGAAGAGTCAGTTTTTGTGATGAAGAGTCAGTTATTGAGATGAAGAGTCAGTTCTTGTGATGAAGAGTCAGTTCTGGCGAAGAGTCATTTCTTGCGACAGTCTGTTCTTGTTATGAAAAGCCAGTTCATGTGGTGTAGAGTCAGTTCTGATGGAGTCATTTGTTTTGCTGAAGAGTCAGTTCTTGTTATGAAGAGTTAGTTCTTGTGATGAAGGGTAAGTTCTCGTCATGAAGAGTCAGTTATTGTTATGAAGAGTACGTTCTTGTTATGAAGAGTCAGTTCTTGTGATGAAGAGTCATTTATTGCGATGAAGCGTCAGTTCTTGCGATGAAGAGTTAGTTCTTGTGATGAAGAGCCGGTTCTTGCGATGAAGAATCATTTCTTTTGAATATGTCAGTTCTTGTGATGAAGAGTCAGTTCTTATTATAAGGAGTCAGTTCTTGCCATGAAGAGTCAGCTCTAATTATTAAGAAGAATCAGTCATTGTGATCAAGAGTCAGCTCTTGTTATGAAGAGTAAGTTCTTTTGATGAAGAGTCAGTTCTTCTTATGAAAAGTCAGTTCTTGCGAAGAAGAGTCAGTTCTGGCGATGAAGACTCAGTTTTTGCGATGAAGTGTAAATTCATGAGATGAAGTCAGTTCTTATGATGAAGAGTCAGTTCTTATTAGGAAGAGTCAGTTCTTGTCATGAAGAGTAAGTTCTTGTCACAAGAGACAGTTCTTGTGATGAAGAGGCAGTTCTTGTTATGAATAGCCAGTTCTGTGGTGAACAGATAGTTCTTGTGATGAACAACCAGTTCTTGTTTTGAGTAATCTGTTCTTGTGATGAAGAGTCAGTTCATGTGATGAAGAGTCAGTTCTTGTGTTGAAGAGTCAGTTCTTGTTATGAAGGTGCAGTTCTTGCGAAGAAGAGGCAGTTCTTGTGACGAAGAGTCTGTTCTTGTTATGAAGAGTGAGTTCTTGTTATGAAGAGTCAGTTGTTATGATGAAGAGTAAGTTTTTCCGTTGAAGAGTCGGTTCGTGCGATGAAGTGTCAGTTCTTATTATGAAGAGTCAGGTCTTTGATGAAGAGTCAGTTCTTGTGATGAAGAGTCAGTTCTTGTGATTAAGAGTCAGTTCTTACGATGAATAATCAGTTCTTTTATTGACGACACAGTTCTTGCGATGTAGCGTCAGCTCTTGCAATGAGGAGTCAGTTCTTGTGATGAAGAGCCAGTTCTTGCAATGAAGAGCCAGTTCTTATGATGAAGAGTCTGTTCTTGTGATGAAGAGCCAGTTATTGCGATGAAGAGTTTGTTCTTGTTATCAAGAGCCAGTTCTTGTGATGGAGTCAGTTCTGATGAAGAGCCAGTTCTCGTGATGAAGAGTCAGTTCTTGCGATGAAGAGTAAGTTTTTGCATTGAAGAGTCAGTCCTTGCGATGAAGAGTCAGTTCTTGTTAAGAAGAGTCAGTTCTTATGATGAAGAGTGAGTTCTTGTGATGAGGAGTCAGTTCTTATGAGGAAGAGACAGTTCTTGTTATGAAGAGTCAGTTCTTGTGATGAACAGTCAGTTCTTGTTCTGATTAATGAGTTCTTGTGATGAAGAGCCAGTAATTGCGATGAAGAGTCTGTTCTTGTTATGAAGAGCCAGTTCTTGTGATGGAGAGTCAGTTCTGATGAAGAGTCAGTTCTCGTAATGAAGAGTCAGTCCTTGCGATGAAGAGTCAGTTCTTGTGATGAAGAGTGAGTTATTGCAATGAAGAGTCAGTCCTTATTATGAAGAGTCAGTTCTGGAGATAAAGAGTCAGTTCTAATGAAAAGTCAGTTCTTGCGGAGAAGAGTCGGTTCTGGCAATGAAGAGTCAGTTTTTGCGATGAAGTGTAAGTTCTTGAGATGAAGTTAGTTCTTATGATGAAGAGTCAGTTCTTGTTAGGAAGAGTCAGTTCTTGTCATGAAGAGTAAGTTCTTGTGGCAAGAGACAGTTGTTGTGATGAAGAGGCAGTTCTTGTTACGAAGAGCCAGTTCTTGTGGTGAACAGACAGTTCTTGTGATGAACAGCCAGTTCTTGTTTTGAGTAATCAGTTCTTGTGATGAAGAGTCAGTTCATGTGATGAAGACTCAGTTCATGTGATGAAGAGACAGTTCTTGTGATGAAGAGTCAGTTCTTGTTATGAAGGGTCAGTTCTTGCGAAGAAGAGGCAGTTCTTGCGACGAAGAGACAGTTCTAGTTATGAAGAGTGAGTTCTTGTTATGAAGAGTCAGTTGTTTTGATGAAGAGTCAGTTCTTGTGATGAAGAGTGAGTTCTTGCCAAGAAGGGTCAGTTTTGGAGTTGAAGAGTCGGTTCGTGCGATGAAGTGTCAGTTCTTGTTATGAAGAGTCAGGTCTTTGATGAAGAGACAGTTCTTGTGATCAAGAGTCAGTTGTTGTTATCGAGAGTCAGTTCTTGTGATTAAGAGTCAGTTCTTACGATGAATAATTAATTCTTTTAATGACGACACAGTTCTTGCGATGAAGAGTCAGTTCTTGCAATGAGGAGTCACTTCTTGTGATGAAGAATCAGTTGTTGCGATGAAGAGCCAGTTCTTATGATGAAGAGTCAGTTGTTGTAATGAAGAGCCAGTTATTGCGATGAAGAGTCTGTTCTTGATATGAAGAGCCAGTTCTTGTGATGGAGTCAGTTCTGATGAAGAGCCAGTTCTCGTGATGAAGAGTCAGTTCTTGCGGTGAAGAGTAAGTTTTTGCATTGAAGAGTCAGTTCTTGTTATGAAGAGTCAGTTCTTATGAATAGTAAGTTATCTTGATGAAGAGTCAGTTGTTATGAAGAGCCAGTTCTTGTGATGAAGAGTCAGTTCATATTGTGAAGAGTCAGTTTTTGCGATGAAGAAACAGTTCTTTCGATGAAGAAAATATTCTTGCGATGAAGAGTCAGTTCTTGTGAGGAAAGTCAGTTCTTATGGTGAAGAGTTTGTTCTTGCGATGAAGAGTCTGTTCTTGTGTTGAAGAGTCAGTTCTTGTATCGAACAGTCAGTTCTTGCGATGAAGAAGCAGTTCTTTTGATGAAGAGACAGTTCTTCTAATGAAAAGTCAGTTCTTGCGATGAAGAGTCGTTCTGGCGATGAAGAGTCAGTTTTTGCGATGAAGTGTCAGTTCATGAGATGAAGTGAATTCTTATGATGAAGAGTCAGTTCTTGTTAGGAAGAGTCAGTTCTTGTCATGAAGAGTAAGTTCTTGTCATAAGAGACAGTTCTTGTGACGAAGAGGCAGTTCTTGTTGCGAAGAGCCAGTTCTTGTGGTGAAGAGATAGTTCTTGTGATGAACAGTCAGTTCTTGTTTTGAATAATTAGTACTTGTGATGAAGAGTCAATCCATGTGTTTCATGTGTCAGTTCATGTGTGTTTCAAATTTCCTTTCAGTGTTTTTTTGTATATTCATGTTGCACTGTATTGCCCCTCCTGCTAGGGCCCGGAAGGGCCTGCAGTATTCTGTAAATAAATAAATAAATAAATAAATAAATAAATAAATAAATAAATAAATAAATAAATAAATAAATAAATAAATAAATAAATAAATAAATAAGAGTCAGTACTTGTAATGAAGAGTCAGTTCTTGTTATGAAGAGTCAGTTCTAGCGAAGAAGAGGCAGTTCTTGCGACGAAGAGTCTGTTCTTGTCATGAAGGGTCACTTCTTTTGATGAAGAGTCAGTTCTTGTGGTGAAGTGTCAGTTCTTGCGATAAAGAGTCAGTTTTTGCGTTGAAGAGTCGGTTCGTGCGATGAAGTGTCAGTTCTTGTTATGAAGAGTCAGGTCGTTGGTGAAGAGTCAGTTCTTGTGATGAAGAGTCTGTTCTTACGTTGAATAATCAGTTTTTTTATTGAAGATTCAGTTCTTGCGATGAAGAGCCAGTTATTATGGTGAAGAGTCAGTTCTTGTTATGAAGAGCCAGTTATTGCGACGAAGAGTCTGTTCTTGTTATGAAGAGCCAGTTCTTGTTATGAAGAGTCAGTTCTTATGATGAAGAGTCAGTTCTTGTGATGAGGAGTCAGTTGTTATGAGGAAGAGACAGTTCTTGTTATGAAGAGTCAGTTCTTGTCATGAAGAGTCAGTTCTTGTCATAAGAGTCAGTCCTTGTGATGAAGAGTCAGTTCATGTGATGAAGAGTCAGTTCATGTGATGAAGAGTCAGTTCTTTTGATGAAGAGTCAGTTCTTGTGATGAAGAGTCAGTTCTTGCGATGAAGAGTCTGTTTTTGCGTTGAAGAGTCGGTTCGTGCGATGAAGTGTCAGTTCTTGTTATGAAGAGTCAGGTCTTTGATGAAGAGTCAGTTCCTGTGATGAAGAGTCTGTTCTGACGATGAATAATCAGTTCTTTTAATGACGACACAGTTCTTGCGATGAATAGTCAGTTCTTGCAACAAGGAGTCAGTTCTTGTGATGAAGAGCCAGTTCTTGCGATGAAGAGCCAGTTCTTGTGATGAAGAGTCAGTTCTTGTTATGAAGAGCCAGGTATTGCAATGAAGAGTCTGTTCTTGTTATGAAGTGCCAGTTCTTGTGATGGAGTCAGTTCTGATAAAGAGCCAGTTCTCGTGATGAAGAGTCAGTTCTTGCGATGAAAAGTAAGTTTTTGCATTGAAGAGCCAGTCCTTGTAATGAAGGGCCAGTTCTTGTTAGGAAGAGCCAATTCTTGTGGTGAAGAGTTAGTTCTTGTGATGAACAGTCAGTTCTTGTTTTGATTATTAAGTTCTTGTGATGAAGTGTCAGTACTTGTGATGAAGAGTCGGTTCTTGTTATGAAGGGTCAGTTCTTGCGAAGAAGAGGCAGTTGTTTCGACGAAGAGTCAGTTCTTGTTATGAAGAGTTAGCTCTTGTGATGAAGGGTAAGTTCTTGTTATGAAGAGTCAGTTTTTGTTATGAAGAGTACGTTCTTGTTAAGAAGAGTCAGTTCTTTTAATGAAGAGTCAGCTCTTGTGATGAAGAGTCAGTTCTTGTGATGAAGAGTCAGTTATTGCAATGAAGAGTCAGTCCTTATTATGAAGAGTCAGTTCTAGAGATGAAGAGTCATTCTTGCGATGAAGAGCCAGTTCTTGCGATGAAGAGTGATTCTTGCGATGAAGAGTGTTCGTGTGTTGAGGCGCCAGTTCTTGTTTTGAGGAGTCAGTTCTTTCGATGAAGAATCAGGTCTTTTAATGAAGAGACAGTTTTGCGATGAAGAGTCAGTTCTTGCGATGAAGAGTAAGTTCTTGCAATGAAGAGTCATTTCTTGTGATGAAGAGCCGGTTCTTGCGATGAAGAGCAAGTTCTTGCGATGAAGAGTTAGTTCTTGCGATGAAGAATCAGTTCTTGTTATGAAGAGTAAGTTCTTTTGATGAAGAGTCAGTTCTGATGAAAAGTCAGTTCTTGTGATGAAGAGTCGGTTCTGGCGATGAAGAGTCAGTTTTTGCGATGAAGTGTAAGTTCTTGAGATGAATTTAGTTCTTATGATGAAGAGTCAGTTCTTGTTAGGAAGAGTCAGTTCTTGTCGAGAAGAGTAAGTTCTTGTGACAAGAGACAGTTCGTGTGATGAAGAGGCAGTTCTTGTTGCGAAGAGCCAGTTCTTGCGGTGAACAGATAGTTCTGGTGATGAACAGCCAGTTCTTGTTTTGAGTAATCAGTTCTTGTGATGAAGAGTCAGTTCATGTGATGAAGAGTCAGTTCATGTGATGAAGAGTCAGTTCTTGTTATGAAGAGTCAGTTCTTTTGATGAAGAGTCAGTTCTTGTGATGAAGAGTCAGTTTTTGCGATGAAGAGTCTGTTTTTGCGTTGAAGAGTCGGTTCGTGCGATGAAGTGTCAGTTCTTGTTATGAAGAGTCAGGTCTTTGATGAAGAGTCAGTTCCTGTGATGAAGAGTCTGTTCTTACGATGAATAATCAGTTCTTTTAATGACGACACAGTTCTTGCAATGAAGAGTCAGTTCTTGCAACAAGGAGTCAGTTCTTGTGATGAAGAGCCAGTTCTTGCGATGAAGAGCCAGTTCTTATGATGAAGAGTCAGTTCTTGTTATGAAGAGCCAGTTATTGCAAACAAGAGTCTGTTCTTGTTATGAAGTGACAGTTCTTGTGATGGAGTCAGTTCTGATAAAGGGCCAGTTCTTGTGATGAAGAGTCAGTTCTTGCGATGAAGAGTAAGTTTTTGCATTGAAGAGCCAGTCCTTGTCATGAAGGGCCAGTTCTTGTTAGGAAGAGCCAATTCTTGTGGTGAAGAGTTAGTTCTTGTGATGAACAGTCAGTTCTTGTTTTGATTAATCAGTTCTTGTAATGAAGTGTCAGTACTTGTGATGAAGAGTCAGTTCTTGTGATGAAGAGTCGGTTCTTGTTATGAAGGGTCAGTTCTTGCGAAGAAGAGGCAGTTGTTGCGACGAAGAGTCAGTTCTTGTTATGAAGAGTTAGCTCTTGTGATGAAGGGTAAGTTCTTGTTATGAAGAGTCAGTTTTTGTTATGAAGAGTACGTTCTTGTTAAGAAGAGTCAGTTCTTTTAATGAAGAGTCAGCTCTTGTGATGAAGAGTCAGTTCTTGTGATGAAGAGTCAGTTATTGCAATGAAAAGTCAGTCCTTATTATGAAGAGTCAGTTCTAGAGATGAAGAGTCATTCTTGCGATGAAGAGCCAGTTCTTGCGATGAAGAGTGATTCTTGCGATGAAGAGTGTTCGTGTGTTGAGGCGCCAGTTCTTGTTTTGAGGAGTCAGTTCTTTCGATGAAGAATCAGGTCTTTTAATGAAGAGACAGTTTTGCGATGAAGAGTCAGTTCTTGCGATGAAGAGTAAGTTCTTGCAATGAAGAGTCATTTCTTGTGATGAAGAGCCGGTTCTTGCGATGAAGAGCAAGTTCTTGCGATGAAGAGTTAGTTCTTGCGATGAAGAATCAGTTCTTGTTATGAAGAGTAAGTTCTTTTGATGAAGAGTCAGTTCTGATGAAAAGTCAGTTCTTGTGATGAAGAGTCGGTTCTGGCGATGAAGAGTCAGTTTTTGCGATGAAGTGTAAGTTCTTGAGATGAATTTAGTTCTTATGATGAAGAGTCAGTTCTTGTTAGGAAGAGTCAGTTCTTGTCGAGAAGAGTAAGTTCTTGTGACAAGAGACAGTTCGTGTGATGAAGAGGCAGTTCTTGTTGCGAAGAGCCAGTTCTTGCGGTGAACAGATAGTTCTGGTGATGAACAGCCAGTTCTTGTTTTGAGTAATCAGTTCTTGTGATGAAGAGTCAGTTCATGTGATGAAGAGTCAGTTCATGTGATGAAGAGTCAGTTCTTGTTATGAAGAGTCAGTTCTTTTGATGAAGAGTCAGTTCTTGTGATGAAGAGTCAGTTCTTGCGATGAAGAGTCTGTTTTTGCGTTGAAGAGTCGGTTCGTGCGATGAAGTGTCAGTTCTTGTTATGAAGAGTCAGGTCTTTGATGAAGAGTCAGTTCCTGTGATGAAGAGTCTGTTCTTACGATGAATAATCAGTTCTTTTAATGACGACACAGTTCTTGCGATGAATAGTCAGTTCTTGCAACAAGGAGTCAGTTCTTGTGATGAAGAGCCAGTTCTTGCGATGAAGAGCCAGTTCTTATGATGAAGAGTCAGTTCTTGTTATGAAGAGCCAGTTATTGCAATGAAGAGTCTGTTCTTGTTATGAAGTGCCAGTTCTTGTGATGGAGTCAGTTCTGATAAAGAGCCAGTTCTTGTGATGAAGAGTCAGTTCTTGCGATGAAGAGTAAGTTTTTGCATTGAAGAGCCAGTCCTTGTGATGAAGGGCCAGTTCTTGTTAGGAAGAGCCAATTCTTGTGGTGAATTGTTAGTTCTTGTGATGAACAGTCAGTTCTTGTTTTGATTAATCAGTTCTTGTGATGAAGTGTCAGTACTTGTGATGAAGAGTCAGTTCTTGTGATGAAGAGTCGGTTCTTGTTTTGAAGGGTCAGTTCTTGCGAAGAAGAGGCAGTTGTTGCGACGAAGAGTCAGTTCTTGTTATGAAGAGTTAGCTCTTGTGATGAAGGGTAAGTTCTTGTTATGAAGAGTTAGTTTTTGTTATGAAGAGTACGTTCTTGTTAAGAAGAGTCAGTTCTTTTGATGAAGAGTCAGCTCTTGTGATGAAGAGTCAGTTCTTGTGATGAAGAGTCAGTTATTGCAATGAAGAGTCAGTCCTTATTATGAAGAGTCAGTTCTAGAGATGAAGAGTCATTCTTGCGATGAAGAGCCAGTTCTTGCGATGAAGAGTGATTCTTGCGATGAAGAGTGTTCGTGTGTTGAGGCGCCAGTTCTTGTTTTGAAGAGTCAGTTCTTTCGATGAAGAATCAGGTCTTTTAATGAAGAGACAGTTTTGCGATGAAGAGTCAGTTCTTGCGATGAAGAGTAAGTTCTTGCAATGAAGAGTCATTTTTTGTGATGAAGAGCCGGTTCTTGCGATGAAGAGTCAGTTCTTGCGATGAAGAATCAGTTCTTGTTATGAAGAGTAAGTTCTTGTTATGAAGAGTAAGTTCTTTTGATGAAGAGTCAGTTCTGATGAAAAGTCAGTTCTTGTGATGAAGAGTCGGTTCTGGCGATGAAGAGTCAGTTTTTGCGATGAAGTGTAAGTTCTTGAGAAGAATTTAGTTCTTATGATGAAGAGTCAGTTCTTGTTAGGAAGAGTCAGTTCTTGTCGAGAAGAGTAAGTTCTTGTGACAAGAGACAGTTCGTGTGATGAAGAGGCAGTTCTTGTTACGAAGAGCCAGTTCTTGCGGTGAACAGATAGTTCTGGTGATGAACAGCCAGTTCTTGTTTTGAGTAATCAGTTCTTGTGATGAAGAGTCAGTTCTTGTTATGAAGAGTCAGGTCATTGATGAAGAGTCAGTTCCTGTGATGAAGAGTCTGTTCTTACGATGAATAATCAGTTCTTTTAATGACGACACAGTTCTTGCGATGAAGAGTCAGTTCTTGCAACAAGGAGTCAGTTCTTGTGATGAAGAGCCAGTTCTTGCGATGAAGAGCCAGTTCTTATTATGAAGAGTCAGTTCTTGTTATGAAGAGCCAGTTATTGCAATGAAGAGTCTGTTCTTGTTATGAAGTGCCAGTTCTTGTGATGGAGTCAGTTCTGATAAAGGGCCAGTTCTTGTGATGAAGAGTCAGTTCTTGCGATGAAGAGTAAGTTTTTCCATTGAAGAGCCAGTCCTTGTGATGAAGGGCCAGTTCTTGTTAGGAAGAGCCAATTCTTGTGGTGAAGAGTTAGTTCTTGTGATGAACAGTCAGTTCTTGTTTTGATTAATCAGATCTTGTAATGAAGTGTCAGTACTTGTGATGAAGAGTCAGTTCTTGTGATGAAGAGTCAGTTCTTGTTATGAAGGGTCAGTTCTTGCGAAGAAGAGGCAGTTCTTGCGACGAAGAGTCAGTTCTTGTTATGAAGAGTTAGCTCTTGTGATGAAGGTAAGTTCTTGTTATGAAGAGTCAGTTTTTGTTATGAAGAGTACGTTCTTGTTAAGAAGAGTCAGTTCTTTTGATGAAGAGTCAGTTCTTGTGATGAAGAGTCAGTTCTTGTGAGGAAGAGTCAGTTATTGCAATGAAGAGTCAGTCCTTATTATGAAGAGTCAGTTCTGGAGATGAAGAGTCATTCTTGCGATGAAGAGCCAGTTCTTGCGTTGAACAGTGATTCTTGCGATGAAGAGTGTTTGTGTGTTGAGGCGCCAGTTCTTGTTTTGAAGAGTCAGTTCTTTCGATGAAGAATCAGGTCTTTTATTGAAGAGACAGTTTTGCGATGAAGAGTCAGTTCTTGCGATGAAGAGTATGTTCTTGCAATGAAGAGTCATTTCTTGTGATGAAGAGCCGGTTCTTGCGATGAAGAGCAAGTTCTTGCGATGAAGAATCAGTTCTTGCGATGAAGAATCAGTTCTTGTTATGAAGAGTAAGTTCTTTTGATGAAGAGTCAGTTCTGATGAAAAGTCAGTTCTTGTGATGAAGAGTCGGTTCTGGCGATGAAGAGTCAGTTTTTGCGATGAAGTGTAAGTTCTTGAGATGAATTTAGTTCTTATGATGAAGAGTCAGTTCTTGTTAGGAAGAGTCAGTTCTTGTCGAGAAGAGTAAGTTCTTGTGACAAGAGACAGTTCGTGTGATGAAGAGGCAGTTCTTGTTGCGAAGAGCCAGTTCTTGCGGTGAACAGATAGTTCTTGTGATGAACAGCCAGTTCTTGTTTTTAGTTATCAGTTCTTGTGATGAAGAGTCAGTTCATGTGATGAAGAGTCAGTTCATGTGATGAAGAGTCAGTTCTTGTTATGAAGAGTCAGTTCTTTTGATGAAGAGTCAGTTCTTGTGATGAAGAGTCAGTTCTTGCGATGAAGAGTCTGTTTTTGCGTTGAAGAGTCGGTTCGTGCGATGAAGTGTCTGTTCTTGTTATGAAGAGTCAGGTCTTTGATGAAGAGTCAGTTCCTGTGATGAAGAGTCTGTTCTTACGATGAATAATCAGTTCTTTTATGACGACACAGTTCTTGCGATGAATAGTCAGTTCTTGCAACAAGGAGTCAGTTCTTGTGATGAAGAGCCAGTTCTTGCGATGAAGAGCCAGTTCTTGTGATGAAGAGTCAGTTCTTGTTATAAAGAGCCAGGTATTGCAATGAAGAGTCTGTTCTTGTTATGAAGTGCCAGTTCTTGTGATGGAGTCAGTTCTGATAAAGAGCCAGTTCTTGTGATGAAGAGTCAGTTCTTGCGATGAAGAGTAAGTTTTTGCATTGAAGAGCCAGTCCTTGTAATGAAGGGCCAGTTCTTGTTAGGAAGAGCCAATTCTTGTCGTGAAGAGTTAGTTCTTGTGATGAACAGTCAGTTCTTGTTTTGATTAATCAGTTCTTGTGATGAAGTGTCAGTACTTGTGATGAAGAGTCAGTTCTTGTGATGAAGAGTCGGTTCTTGTTATGAAGGGTCAGTTCTTGCGAAGAAGAGGCAGTTGTTGCGACGAAGAGTCAGTTCTTGTTATGAAGAGTTAGCTCTTGTGATGAAGGGTAACTTCTTGTTATGAAGAGTCAGTTTTTGTTATGAAGAGTACGTTCTTGTTAAGAAGAGTCAGTTCTTTTAATGAAGAGTCAGCTCTTGTGATGAAGAGTCAGTTCTTGTGATGAAGAGTCAGTTATTGCAATGAAGAGTCAGTCCTTATTATGAAGAGTCAGTTCTAGAGATGAAGAGTCATTCTTGCGATGAAGAGCCAGTTCTTGCGATGAAGAGTGATTCTTGCGATGAAGAGTGTTCGTGTGTTGAGGCGCCAGTTCTTGTTTTGAGGAGTCAATTCTTTCGATGAAGAATCAGGTCTTTTAATGAAGAGACAGTTTTGCGATGAAGAGTCAGTTCTTGCGATGAAGAGTAAGTTCTTGCAATGAAGAGTCATTTCTTGTGATGAAGAGCCGGTTCTTGCGATGAAGAGCAAGTTCTTGCGATGAAGAGTTAGTTCTTGCGATGAAGAATCAGTTCTTGTTATGAAGAGTAAGTTCTTTTGATGAAGAGTCAGTTCTGATGAAAAGTCAGTTCTTGTGATGAAGAGTCGGTTCTGGCGATGAAGAGTCAGTTTTTGCGATGAAGTGTAAGTTCTTGAGATGAATTTAGTTCTTATGATGAAGAGTCAGTTCTTGTTAGGAAGAGTCAGTTCTTGTCGAGAAGAGTAAGTTCTTGTGACAAGAGACAGTTCGTGTGATGAAGAGGCAGTTCTTGTTGCGAAGAGCCAGTTCTTGCGGTGAACAGATAGTTCTGGTGATGAACAGCCAGTTCTTGTTTTGAGTAATCAGTTCTTGTGATGAAGAGTCAGTTCATGTGATGAAGAGTCAGTTCATGTGATGAAGAGTCAGTTCTTGTTATGAAGAGTCATTTCTTTTGATGAAGAGTCAGTTCTTGTGATGAAGAGTCAGTTTTTGCGATGAAGAGTCTGTTTTTGCGTTGAAGAGTCGGTTCGTGCGATGAAGTGTCAGTTCTTGTTATGAAGAGTCAGGTCTTTGATGAAGAGTCAGTTCCTGTGATGAAGAGTCTGTTCTTACGATGAATAATCAGTTCTTTTAATGACGACACAGTTCTTGCGATGAAGAGTCAGTTCTTGCAACAAGGAGTCAGTTCTTGTGATGAAGAGCCAGTTCTTGCGATGAAGAGCCAGTTCTTATGATGAAGAGTCAGTTCTTGTTATGAAGAGCCAGTTATTGCAAACAAGAGTCTGTTCTTGTTATGAAGTGCCAGTTCTTGTGATGGAGTCAGTTCTGATAAAGGGCCAGTTCTTGTGATGAAGAGTCAGTTCTTGCGATGAAGAGTAAGTTTTTGCATTGAAGAGCCAGTCCTTGTCATGAAGGGCCAGTTCTTGTTAGGAAGAGCCAATTCTTGTGGTGAAGAGTTAGTTCTTGTGATGAACAGTCAGTTCTTGTTTTGATTAATCAGTTCTTGTAATGAAGTGTCAGTACTTGTGATGAAGAGTCAGTTCTTGTGATGAAGAGTCAGTTCTTGTTAAGAAGGGTCAGTTCTTGCGAAGAAGAGGCAGTTCTTGCGACGAAGAGTCAGTTCTTGTTATGAAGAGTTAGCTCTTGTGATGAAGGTAAGTTCTTGTTATGAAGAGTCAGTTTTTGTTATGAAGAGTACGTTCTTGTTAAGAAGAGCCAGTTCTTTTGATGAAGAGTCAGTTCTTGTGATGAAGAGTCAGTTCTTGTGAGGAAGAGTCAGTTATTGCAATGAAGGGTCAGTCCTTATTATGAAGAGTCAGTTCTGGAGATGAAGAGTCATTCTTGCGATGAAGAGCCAGTTCTTGCGTTGAAGAGTGATTCTTGCGATGAAGAGTGTTCATGTGTTGAGGCGCCAGTTCTTGTTTTGAAGAGTCAGTTCTTTCGATGAAGAATCAGGTCTTTTAATGAAGAGACAGTTTTGCGATGAAGAGTTAGTTCTTGCGATGAAGAGTAAGTTCTTGCAATGAAGAGTCATTTCTTGTGATGAAGAGCCGGTTCTTGCGATGAAGAGCAAGTTCTTGCGATGAAGAATCAGTTCTTGCGATGAAGAATCAGTTCTTGTTATGAAGAGTAAGTTCTTTTGATGAAGAGTCAGTTCTGATGAAAAGTCAGTTCTTGTGATGAAGAGTCGGTTCTGGCGATGAAGAGTCAGTTTTTGCGATGAAGTGTAAGTTCTTGAGATGAATTTAGTTCTCATGATGAAGAGTCAGTTCTTGTTAGGAAGAGTCAGTTCTTGTCGAGAAGAGTAAGTTCTTGTGACAAGAGACAGTTCGTGTGATGAAGAGGCAGTTCTTGTTACGAAGAGCCAGTTCTTGCGGTGAACAGATAGTTCTGGTGATGAACAGCCAGTTGTTGTTTTGAGTAATCAGTTCTTGTGATGAAGAGTCAGTTCATGTGATGAAGAGTCAGTTCATGTGATGAAGAGTCAGTTCTTGTTATGAAGAGTCAGTTCTTTTGATGAAGAGTCAGTTCTTGTGATGAAGAGTCAGTTCTTGCGATGAAGAGTCTGTTTTTGCGTTGAAGAGTCGGTTCGTGCGATGAAGTGTCAGTTCTTGTTATGAAGAGTCAGGTCTTTGATGAAGAGTCAGTTCCTGTGATGAAGAGTCTGTTCTTACGATGAATAATCAGTTCTTTTAATGACGACACAGTTCTTGCGATGAATAGTCAGTTCTTGCAACAAGGAGTCAGTTCTTGTGATGAAGAGCCAGTTCTTGCGATGAAGAGCCAGTTCTTATGATGAAGAGTCAGTTCTTGTTATGAAGAGCCAGTTATTGCAATGAAGAGTCTGTTCTTGTTATGAAGTGCCAGTTCTTGTGATGGAGTCAGTTCTGATAAAGAGCCAGTTCTTGTGATGAAGAGTCAGTTCTTGCGATGAAGAGTAAGTTTTTGCATTGAAGAGCCAGTCCTTGTGATGAAGGGCCAGTTCTTGTTAGGAAGAGCCAATTCTTGTGGTGAAGAGTTAGTTCTTGTGATGAACAGTCAGTTCTTGTTTTGATTAATCAGTTCTTGTGATGAAGTGTCAGTACTTGTGATGAAGAGTCAGTTCTTGTGATGAAGAGTCGGTTCTTGTTATGAAGGGTCAGTTCTTGCGAAGAAGAGGCAGTTGTTGCGACGAAGAGTCAGTTCTTGTTATGAAGAGTTAGCTCTTGTGATGAAGGGTAAGTTCTTGTTATGAAGAGTTAGTTTTTGTTATGAAGTGTACGTTCTTGTTAAGAAGAGTCAGTTCTTTTGATGAAGAGTCAGCTCTTGTGATGAAGAGTCAGTTCTTGTGATGAAGAGTCAGTTATTGCAATGAAGAGTCAGTCCTTATTATGAAGAGTCAGTTCTAGAGATGAAGAGTCATTCTTGCGATGAAGAGCCAGTTCTTGCGATGAAGAGTGATTCTTGCGATGAAGAGTGTTCGTGTGTTGAGGCGCCAGTTCTTGTTTTGAAGAGTCAGTTCTTTCGATGAAGAATCAGGTCTTTTAATGAAGAGACAGTTTTGCGATGAAGAGTCAGTTCTTGCGATGAAGAGTAAGTTCTTGCAATGAAGAGTCATTTTTTGTGATGAAGAGCCGGTTCTTGCGATGAAGAGTCAGTTCTTGCGATGAAGAATCAGTTCTTGTTATGAAGAGTAAGTTCTTGTTATGAAGAGTAAGTTCTTTTGATGAAGAGTCAGTTCTGATGAAAAGTCAGTTCTTGTGATGAAGAGTCGGTTCTGGCGATGAAGAGTCAGTTTTTGCGATGAAGTGTAAGTTCTTGAGATGAATTTAGTTCTTATGATGAAGAGTCAGTTCTTGTTAGGAAGAGTCAGTTCTTGTCGAGAAGAGTAAGTTCTTGTGACAAGAGACAGTTCGTGTGATGAAGAGGCAGTTCTTGTTACGAAGAGCCAGTTCTTGCGGTGAACAGATAGTTCTGGTGATGAACAGCCAGTTGTTGTTTTGAGTAATCAGTTCTTGTGATGAAGGGTCAGTTCATGTGATGAAGAGTCAGTTCATGTGATGAAGAGTCAGTTCTTGTTATGAAGAGTCAGTTCTTTTGATGAAGAGTCAGTTCTTGTGATGAAGAGTCAGTTCTTGCGATGAAGAGTCTGTTTTTGCGTCTAAGAGTCGGTTCGTGCGATGAAGTGTCAGTTCTTGTTATGAAGAGTCAGGTCTTTGATGAAGAGTCAGTTCCTGTGATGAAGAGTCTGTTCTTACGATGAATAATCAGTTCTTTTAATGACGACACAGTTCTTGCGATGAATAGTCAGTTCTTGCAACAAGGAGTCAGTTCTTGTGATGAAGAGCCAGTTCTTGCGATGAAGAGCCAGTTCTTATGATGAAGAGTCAGTTCTTGTTATGAAGAGCCAGTTATTGCAATGAAGAGTCTGTTCTTGTTATGAAGTGCCAGTTCTTGTGATGGAGTCAGTTCTGATAAAGAGCCAGTTCTTGTGATGAAGAGTCAGTTCTTGCGATGAAGAGTAAGTTTTTGCATTGAAGAGCCAGTCCTTGTGATGAAGGGCCAGTTCTTGTTAGGAAGAGCCAATTCTTGTGGTGAATTGTTAGTTCTTGTGATGAACAGTCAGTTCTTGTTTTGATTAATCAGTTCTTGTGATGAAGTGTCAGTACTTGTGATGAAGAGTCAGTTCTTGTGATGAAGAGTCGGTTCTTGTTTTGAAGGGTCAGTTCTTGCGAAGAAGAGGCAGTTGTTGCGACGAAGAGTCAGTTCTTGTTATGAAGAGTTAGCTCTTGTGATGAAGGGTAAGTTCTTGTTATGAAGAGTTAGTTTTTGTTATGAAGAGTACGTTCTTGTTAAGAAGAGTCAGTTCTTTTGATGAAGAGTCAGCTCTTGTGATGAAGAGTCAGTTCTTGTGATGAAGAGTCAGTTATTGCAATGAAGAGTCAGTCCTTATTATGAAGAGTCAGTTCTAGAGATGAAGAGTCATTCTTGCGATGAAGAGCCAGTTCTTGCGATGAAGAGTGATTCTTGCGATGAAGAGTGTTCGTGTGTTGAGGCGCCAGTTCTTGTTTTGAAGAGTCAGTTCTTTCGATGAAGAATCAGGTCTTTTAATGAAGAGACAGTTTTGCGATGAAGAGTCAGTTCTTGCGATGAAGAGTAAGTTCTTGCAATGAAGAGTCATTTTTTGTGATGAAGAGCCGGTTCTTGCGATGAAGAGTCAGTTCTTGCGATGAAGAATCAGTTCTTGTTATGAAGAGTAAGTTCTTGTTATGAAGAGTAAGTTCTTTTGATGAAGAGTCAGTTCTGATGAAAAGTCAGTTCTTGTGATGAAGAGTCGGTTCTGGCGATGAAGAGTCAGTTTTTGCGATGAAGTGTAAGTTCTTGAGATGAATTTAGTTCTTATGATGAAGAGTCAGTTCTTGTTAGGAAGAGTCAGTTCTTGTCGAGAAGAGTAAGTTCTTGTGACAAGAGACAGTTCGTGTGATGAAGAGGCAGTTCTTGTTACGAAGAGCCAGTTCTTGCGGTGAACAGATAGTTCTGGTGATGAACAGCCAGTTCTTGTTTTGAGTAATCAGTTCTTGTGATGAAGAGTCAGTTCATGTGATGAAGAGTCAGTTCATGTGATGAAGAGTCAGTTCTTGTTATGAAGAGTCAGTTCTTTTGATGAAGAGTCAGTTCTTGTGATGAAGAGTCAGTTTTTGCGATGAAGAGTCTGTTTTTGCGTTGAAGAGTCGGTTCGTGCGATGAAGTGTCAGTTCTTGTTATGAAGAGTCAGGTCATTGATGAAGAGTCAGTTCCTGTGATGAAGAGTCTGTTCTTACGATGAATAATCAGTTCTTTTAATGACGACACAGTTCTTGCGATGAAGAGTCAGTTCTTGCAACAAGGAGTCAGTTCTTGTGATGAAGAGCCAGTTCTTGCGATGAAGAGCCAGTTCTTATTATGAAGAGTCAGTTCTTGTTATGAAGAGCCAGTTATTGCAATGAAGAGTCTGTTCTTGTTATGAAGTGCCAGTTTTTGTGATGGAGTCAGTTCTGATAAAGGGCCAGTTCTTGTGATGAAGAGTCAGTTCTTGCGATGAAGAGTAAGTTTTTCCATTGAAGAGCCAGTCCTTGTGATGAAGGGCCAGTTCTTGTTAGGAAGAGCCAATTCTTGTGGTGAAGAGTTAGTTCTTGTGATGAACAGTCAGTTCTTGTTTTGATTAATCAGATCTTGTAATGAAGTGTCAGTACTTGTGATGAAGAGTCAGTTCTTGTGATGAAGAGTCAGTTCTTGTTATGAAGGGTCAGTTCTTGCGAAGAAGAGGCAGTTCTTGCGACGAAGAGTCAGTTCTTGTTATGAAGAGTTAGCTCTTGTGATGAAGGTAAGTTCTTGTTATGAAGAGTCAGTTTTTGTTATGAAGAGTACGTTCTTGTTAAGAAGAGTCAGTTCTTTTGATGAAGAGTCAGTTCTTGTGATGAAGAGTCAGTTCTTGTGAGGAAGAGTCAGTTATTGCAATGAAGAGTCAGTCCTTATTATGAAGAGTCAGTTCTGGAGATGAAGAGTCATTCTTGCGATGAAGAGCCAGTTCTTGCGTTGAACAGTGATTCTTGCGATGAAGAGTGTTTGTGTGTTGAGGCGCCAGTTCTTGTTTTGAAGAGTCAGTTCTTTCGATGAAGAATCAGGTCTTTTATTGAAGAGACAGTTTTGCGATGAAGAGTCAGTTCTTGCGATGAAGAGTATGTTCTTGCAATGAAGAGTCATTTCTTGTGATGAAGAGCCGGTTCTTGCGATGAAGAGCAAGTTCTTGCGATGAAGAATCAGTTCTTGCGATGAAGAATCAGTTCTTGTTATGAAGAGTAAGTTCTTTTGATGAAGAGTCAGTTCTGATGAAAAGTCAGTTCTTGTGATGAAGAGTCGGTTCTGGCGATGAAGAGTCAGTTTTTGCGATGAAGTGTAAGTTCTTGAGATGAATTTAGTTCTTATGATGAAGAGTCAGTTCTTGTTAGGAAGAGTCAGTTCTTGTCGAGAAGAGTAAGTTCTTGTGACAAGAGACAGTTCGTGTGATGAAGAGGCAGTTCTTGTTGCGAAGAGCCAGTTCTTGCGGTGAACAGATAGTTCTTGTGATGAACAGCCAGTTCTTGTTTTTAGTTATCAGTTCTTGTGATGAAGAGTCAGTTCATGTGATGAAGAGTCAGTTCATGTGATGAAGAGTCAGTTCTTGTTATGAAGAGTCAGTTCTTTTGATGAAGAGTCAGTTCTTGTGATGAAGAGTCAGTTCTTGCGATGAAGAGTCTGTTTTTGCGTTGAAGAGTCGGTTCGTGCGATGAAGTGTCTGTTCTTGTTATGAAGAGTCAGGTCTTTGATGAAGAGTCAGTTCCTGTGATGAAGAGTCTGTTCTTACGATGAATAATCAGTTCTTTTAATGACGACACAGTTCTTGCGATGAATAGTCAGTTCTTGCAACAAGGAGTCAGTTCTTGTGATGAAGAGCCAGTTCTTGCGATGAAGAGCCAGTTCTTGTGATGAAGAGTCAGTTCTTGTTATAAAGAGCCAGGTATTGCAATGAAGAGTCTGTTCTTGTTATGAAGTGCCAGTTCTTGTGATGGAGTCAGTTCTGATAAAGAGCCAGTTCTTGTGATGAAGAGTCAGTTCTTGCGATGAAGAGTAAGTTTTTGCATTGAAGAGCCAGTCCTTGTAATGAAGGGCCAGTTCTTGTTAGGAAGAGCCAATTCTTGTGGTGAAGAGTTAGTTCTTGTGATGAACAGTCAGTTCTTGTTTTGATTAATCAGTTCTTGTGATGAAGTGTCAGTACTTGTGATGAAGAGTCAGTTCTTGTGATGAAGAGTCGGTTCTTGTTATGAAGGGTCAGTTCTTGCGAAGAAGAGGCAGTTGTTGCGACGAAGAGTCAGTTCTTGTTATGAAGAGTTAGCTCTTGTGATGAAGGGTAACTTCTTGTTATGAAGAGTCAGTTTTTGTTATGAAGAGTACGTTCTTGTTAAGAAGAGTCAGTTCTTTTAATGAAGAGTCAGCTCTTGTGATGAAGAGTCAGTTCTTGTGATGAAGAGTCAGTTATTGCAATGAAGAGTCAGTCCTTATTATGAAGAGTCAGTTCTAGAGATGAAGAGTCATTCTTGCGATGAAGAGCCAGTTCTTGCGATGAAGAGTGATTCTTGCGATGAAGAGTGTTCGTGTGTTGAGGCGCCAGTTCTTGTTTTGAGGAGTCAATTCTTTCGATGAAGAATCAGGTCTTTTAATGAAGAGACAGTTTTGCGATGAAGAGTCAGTTCTTGCGATGAAGAGTAAGTTCTTGCAATGAAGAGTCATTTCTTGTGATGAAGAGCCGGTTCTTGCGATGAAGAGCAAGTTCTTGCGATGAAGAGTCAGTTCTTGCGATGAAGAATCAGTTCTTGTTATGAAGAGTAAGTTCTTTTGATGAAGAGTCAGTTCTGATGAAAAGTCAGTTCTTGTGATGAAGAGTCGGTTCTGGCGATGAAGAGTCAGTTTTTGCGATGAAGTGTAAGTTCTTGAGATGAATTTAGTTCCTATGATGAAGAGTCAGTTCTTGTTAGGAAGAGTCAGTTCTTGTCGAGAAGAGTAAGTTCTTGTGACAAGAGACAGTTCGTGTGATGAAGAGGCAGTTCTTGTTACGAAGAGCCAGTTCTTGCGGTGAACAGATAGTTCTGGTGATGAACAGTCAGTTCTTGTTTTGAGTAATCAGTTCTTGTGATGAAGAGTCAGTTCATGTGATGAAAAGTCAGTTCATGTGATGAAGAGTCAGTTCTTGTGATGAAGAGTCAGTTCTTGTTATGAAGGGTCAGTTCTTGCGAAGAAGAGGCAGTTCTTGCGACGAAGAGTCTGTTCTTGTTATGAAGAGTGAATTCTTGTCATGAAGAGTCAGTTCTTTTGATGAAGAGTCAGTTCTTGTGATGAAGAGTGAGTTCTTGCGATGAAGAGTCAGTTTTTGCGTTAAAAGTCGGTTCGTGCGATGAAGAGTCAGTTCTTGTGATGAAGAGTTAGTTCTTGTGATTGATAGTCAGTTCTTGTGATTAAGAGTCAGTTCTTACGACGAATAATCAATTCTTTTAATGACCACACAGTTCTTGCGATGAAGTGTCAGTTCTTGCAATGAGGAATCAGTTCTTGTGATGAAGAGCCAGTTCTTGTGATGAAGAGCCAGTTCTTATGATGAAGAGTCTGTTCTTGTTATGAAGAGCCAGTTCTTGTGATGGAGTCAGTTCTGATGAAGAGCCAGTTCTCGTGATGAAGAGTCGTTTCTTGCGGTGAAGAGTAAGTTTTTCATTGAAGAGTCAGTCCTTGCGATGAAGAGTCAGTTCTTGTTATGAAGAGTCAGTTCTTATGAATAGTAAGTTATCTTCATGAAGAGTCAGTTGTTATGAAGAGCCAGTTCTTGTGATGAAGGGTCAGTTCATATTGTCAAGAGTCAGTTTTTTCGCTGAAGAATCAGTTCTTTCGATGAAGAAACCATTCTTGCGATGAAGAGTCAGTTCTTGTGATGAAAGTCAGTTCTTGTGGTGAAGAGTTAGTTCTTGCGATGAAGAGTCTGTTCTTGTGTTGAAGAGTCAGTTCTTGTTTTCAACAGTCAGTTCTTGCGATGAAAAAGCAGCTCTTTTGATGAAGAGACAGTTCTTCTAATGAAAAGTCAGTTCTTGCGATGAAGAGTCGTTCTGGCGATGAAGAGTCAATTTTTGCGATGAAGTGTCAGTTCATGAGATGAAGTCAATTCTTATGATGAAGAGTCAGCTCTTCTTAGGAAGAGTCAGTTCTTGTCATGAAGAGTAAGTTCTTGTCATAAGAGACAGTTCTTGTGATGAAGAGGCAGTTTTTGTTGCGAAGAGCCAGTTCTTGTGATGAAGAGTCAGTTCATGTGATGAAGAGTCAGTTCTTGTAATGAAGAGTCAGTTCTTGTTATGAAGAGTCAGTTCTAGCGAAGAAGAGGCAGTTCTTGCGACGAAGAGTCTGTTCTTGTTATGAAGAGTGAGTTCTTGTTATGAAGGGTCAGTTCTTTTAATGAAGAGTCAGTTCTTGTGATGAAGAGTCAGTTCTTGCGATAAAGAGTCAGTTTTTGCGTTGAAGAGTCGGTTCGTGCGATGAAGTGTCAGTTCTTGTTATGAAGAGGCAGGTCTTTGATGAAGATTCAGTTCTTGTGATGAAAATCTGTTCTTACGATGAATAATCAGTTCTTTTAATGACGGCACAGTTCTTGCGATGAAGAGTCAGTTCTTGCAATAAGGAGACAGTTCTTGTGATGAACATCCAGTTCTTGCGATGAAGAGCCAGTTCTTATGATGAAGAGTCAGTTCTTGTTATGAAGAGCCAGTTGTTGCGATGAAGAGTCTGTTCTTGTTATGAAGAGTCAGTTCTTTTGATGAAGAGTCAGTTCTTATGATGAAGAATCAGTGCTTCTGATGAGGAGTCAGTTCTTATGAGGAAGAGACAGTTTTTGTTATGAAGAGTCAATTCTTGTTATGAAGAGTCAGTTCTGGCGAAGAGTCAGTTCTTGCGACAGAGTCTGTTCTTGTTATGAAAAGCCAGTTCTTTTGGTGTAGAGTCAGTTCTGATGGAGTCAGTTGTTTTGAGGAAGAGTCAGTTCTTGTTATGAAGAGTTAGCTCTTGTGATGAAGGGTAAGTTCTTGTTATGAAGAGTCAGTTCTTTTGATGAAGAGTCAGTTCTTGTGATGAAGAGTCAGTTCTTGTGATGAAAAGTCAGTTATTGCGATGAAGAGTCAGTTCTTGTGATCGAGTCAGTTCTTGCGCAGAAGAGTCAGTTCTTGCGATGAAGAGTCTGTTCTTGTTATGAAGAGCCAGTTCTTATGATGAAGCATCAGTTCTTGCTATGATGAGTCAGTTCTTGTGATGAAGAGTTAGTTCTTGCAATGTAGAGTCTGTTCTTGCGATGAAGAGTGATTCTTGCGTTGAAGAGTGTTCTTGTGTTGAGGAGCCAGTTCTTGTTTTGAAGAGTCAGTTCTTTCGATGAAGAATCAGGTCTTTTAATGAAGAGACAGTTTTGCGATGAAGACTCAGTTCATGCGATGAAGAGTCATTTCTTGTGATGAAGAGCCGGTTCTTGCGATGAAGAGCAAGTTCTTGCGATGAAGAGTCAGTTCTTGCGATGAAGAATCAGTTCTTGTTATGAAGAGTAAGTTCTTTCGATGAAGAGTCAGTTCTGATGAAAAGTCAGTTCCTGCGATGAAGAGTCGGTTCTGGCGATGAAGAGTCAGTTTTTGCGATGAAGTGTAAGGTCAAGAGATGAAGTTAGTTCTTATAATGAAGAGTCAGTTCATGTCACAAAAGACAGTTCTTGTGATGAAGAGGCAGTTCTCTTTACGAAGAGCCTGTTCTTGTGGTGAACAGATAGTTCTTGTGATGAAGAGCCAGTTCTTGTTTTGGGTAATCATTTCTGTGATGAAGATTCAGTTCATGTGATGAAGAGTCAGTTCTTGTGATGAAGAGTCAGTTCTTGTTATGAAGGGTCAGTTCTTGCGAAGAAGAGGCACTTCTTGCGACGAAGAGTCTGTTCTTGTTATGAAGAGTCAGTTCTTTTGATGAAGAGTCAGTTCTTGTGATGAAGAGTCAGTTCCTGCGATGAAGAGTCAGTTTTTGCGTTGAAGAGCCGGTTCGTGCGACGAAGTGTCAGTTCTTGTTATGAAGAGTCAGTGCTTGTGATTAAGAGTCAGTTCTTGCGATGAATAATCAGTTCTTTTATTGACGACACAGTTCTTGCGATGAAGAGTCAGTTCTTGCAATGAGGAGTCAGTTCTTCTAATGAAGAGCCAGTTCTTGCGATGAAGATCCAGCTCTTATGATGAAGAGTCAGTTCTTGTGATGAAGAGCCAGTTATTGCTATGAAGAGTCTGTTCTTGTTATGAAGAGCCAGTTCTTGTGATGGAGTCAGTTCTGATGAAGAGCCAGTTTTCGTGATGAAGAGTCAGTTCTTGCGATGAAGAGTAAGTTTTTGCATTGAAGAGTCAGTCATTGCAATGAAGGGTCAGTTCTTGTTATGAAGAGTAAGTTCTTATGAATAGTAAGTTATCTTGATGAAGAGTGAGTTGTTATGAAGAGCCAGTTGTGATGAAGAGTCAATTCATGTTGTGAAGAGTCAGTTTTTGCGATGAAGAATCAGTTATTTTGATGAAGAAACCATTCTTGCGATGAAGAGTCAGTTCTTGTTATGAAAGTCAGTTGTTGTGGTGAAGAGTTAGTTCTTGCGATGAAGTCTGTCTTCTTGTGCTGAAGAGTCAGTTTTTGTTTTGAACAGTCAGTTCTTGCGTCGAAGAAGCAGTTATTTGATGGAGAGAAAGTTCTTGTTAGGAAGAGTCAGTTCTTGTCATGAAGAGTAAGTTCTTGTAATAAGAGACAGTTCTTGTGATGAAGAGGCAGTTCTTGTTGCGAAGAGCCAGTTCTTGTGGTGAAGAGATAGTTCTTGTGATGACCAGTCAGTTCTTGTTTTGTATAATCAGTTCTTGTGATGAACAGTCAGTTCTTGTGACGAAGAGTCAGTTCTTGTAATGAAGAGTCAGTTCTTGTGATGAAGAGTCAGTTGTTGCGATGAAGAGTGTGTTTTTTGCGTTAAAGAGTCGGTTCGTGCGATGAAGTGTCAGTTCTTGTTAGGAAGAGTCAGCTCTTTGATGAAGAGTCAGTTATTGTGATGAAGAGTGTGTTCTTACGATGAATAATCAGTTCTTTTAATGACGACACAGTTCTTGCGATGAAGAGTCAGTTCTTGAAATAGGGAGTCAGTTCTTGAGATGAAGAGCCAGTTCTTGCGATGAAGAGCCAGTTCTTATGATGGCGATTCAGTTCTTGTTATGAAGAGCCAGTTATTGCGATGAAGAGTCTGTTCTTGTTATGAAGTGCCAGTTCTTGTGATGGAGTCAGTTCTGATAAAGAGCCAGTTCTTGTGATGAAGAGTCAGTTCTTGCGATGAAGAGTACGTTTTTCCATTGAATAGTCAGTCCTTGCGATGAAGTCAGTTCTTTTGATGAAGAGTCAGTTCTTGTTAGGAGGAGCCAATTCCTGTGGTGAAGAGTTAGTTCTTGTGATGAACAGTCAGTTCTTGTTTTGATTAATCAGTTCTTGTGATGAAGTGTCAGTACATGTGATGAAGAGTCAGTTCTTGTGATGAAGAGTCAGTTATTGAGATGAAGAGTCAGTTCTTGTGATGAAGAGTCAGTTCTGGCGAAGAGTCAGTTCTTGCGACAGAGTCTGTTCTTGTTATGAAAAGCCAGTTCATGTGGTGTAGAGTCAGTTCTGATGGATTCATTTGTTTTGCTGAAGAGTCAGTTCTTGCTATGAAGAGTTAGTTCTTGTGATGAAGGGTAAGTTCTCGTCATGAAGAGTCAGTTATTGTTATGAAGAGTATGTTCTTGTTATGAAGAGTCAGTTCTTGTGATGAAGAGTCAGTTATTGCGATGAAGCGTCAGTTCTTGCGATGAAGAGTCAGTTCTTGTGATGAAGAGCCGGTTCTTGCGATGAAGAGCAAGTTCTTGCGATGAAGAGTCAGTTCTTGCGATGAAGAATCATTTCTTTTGAATATATATGTTCTTGTGATGAAGAGTCAGTTCTTATTTTAAAGAGTCAGTTCTTGCCATGAAGAGTCAGCTCTAATTATTAAGAAGAATCAGTCATTGTGATCAAGAGTCAGTTCTTGTTATGAAGAGTAAGTTCTTTTGATGAAGAGTCAGTTCTTCTGAAGAAAAGTCAGTTCTTGCGATGAAGAGTCAGTTCTGGCGATGAAGAGTCAGTTTTTACGATGAAGTGTAAATTCATGAGATGAAGTCAGTTCTTATTAGGAAGAGTCAGTTATTGTCATGAAAAGTAAGTTCTTGTCACAAGAGACAGTTCTTGTGATGAAGAGGCAGTTCTTGTGATGAACAGCCAGTTCTTGTTTTGAGTAATCTGTTCTTGTGATGAAGAGTCAGTTCTTGTTATGAAGGTTCAGTTCTTGCGAAGAAGAGGCAGTTCTTGCGACGAAGAATCTGTTCTTGTTATGAAGAGTGAGTTCTTGTTATGAAGAGTCAGTTGTTATGATGAAGAGTCAGTTTTTGCGTTGAAGAGTCGGTTCGTGCGATGAAGTGTCAGTTCTTGTTATGAAGAGTCAGGTCTTTGATGAAGAGTCAGTTCTTGTGATGAAGAGTCAGGTCTTGTGATTAAGAGTCAGTTCTTACGATGAATAATCAGTTCTTTTATTGACGACACAGTTCTTGCGATGAAGCGTCAGCTCTTGCAATGAGGAGTCAGTTCTTGCGATGAAGAGCCAGTTTTTGCAATGAAGAGCCAGTTCTTATGATGAAGAGTCAGTTCTTGTGATGAAGAGCCAGTTATTGCGATGAAGAGTCTGTTCTTGTTATGAAGAGCCAGTTCTTGTGATGGAGTCAGTTCTGATGAAGAGCCAGTTCTTGTGATGAAGAGTCAGTTGCGATGAAGAGTAAGTTTTTGCATTGAAGAGTCAGTCCTTGCGATGAAGAGTCAGTTCTTGTTAAGAAGAGTCAGTTCTTTTGATGAAGAGTCAGTTCTTATGATGAAGAGTCAATTCTTGTGATGAGGAGTCAGTTCTTATGAGGAAGAGACAGTTCTTGTTATGAAGAGTCAGTTCTTGTGATGAACAGTCAGTTCTTGTTCTGATTAATGAGTTCTTGTGATGAAGAGCCAGTTATTGCGATGAAGTCTGTTCTTGTTATGAAGAGCCAGTTCTTGTGATGGAGAGTCAGTTCTGATGAAGAGTCAGTTCTCGTAATGAAGAGTCAGTTCTTGCAATGAAGGGTCAATTTTTGTGTTGAATAGTCAGTCCTTGCGATGAAGAGTCAGTTCTTTTGATGAAGAGTCTGTTCTTGTTATGAAAAACCAGTTCTTGTGATGAAGTGTCAGTTCTTGTGATGAAGAGTGAGTTATTGCAATGAAGAGTCAGTCCTTATTATGAAGAGTCAGTTCTGGAGATGAAGAGTCATTCTTGCGATGAAGAGCCAGTTCTTGCGATGAAGAGTGATTTTTGCGATGAAGAGTGTTCGTGTGTTGAGGCGCCAGTTCTTGTTTTGAAGAGTCAGTTATTTCGATAAAGAATCAGGTCTTTTAATGAAGAGACAGTTTTGCGATGAAGAATCAGTTCTTGCGATGAAGAGTAAGTTCTTGCAATGAAGAGTCTTTTCTTGTGATGAAGAGCCGGTTCTTGCGATGAAGAGCAAGTTCTTGAGATGAATTTAGTTCTTATGATGAAGAGTCAGTTCTTGTTAGGAAGAGTCAGTTCTTGTCATGAAGAGTAAGTTCTTGTGACAAGAGACAGTTCGTGTGATGAAGAGGCAGTTCTTGTTACGAAGAGCCAGTTCTTGCGGTGAACAGATAGTTCATGTAATGAACAGCCAGTTCTTGTTTTGAGTAATTAGTTCTTGTGATGAAGAGTCAACTCATGTGATGAAGAGTCAGTTCTTGTGATGAACAGTCAGTTCTTGTGATGAAGAGTCAGTTCTTGTTATGAAGGGTCAGTTCTTGCGAGGAAGAGGCAGTTCTTGCGACGAAGAGTCTGTTCTTGTTATGAAGAGTGAATTCTTGTTATGAAGAGTCAGTTATTTTGATGAAGAGTCAGTTCTTGTGATGGAGAGTCAGTTATTGCGATGAAGAGTCAGTTCTTGTGATCAAGAGTCAGTTCTTGCGAAGAAGAGTCAGTTTTTATGATGAAGAGTCAGTTTTTGCTTTGAAGAGTCAGTTCTTGTGACGAAGAGTCAGTTCTTGTAACGAAGAGTCAGTTCTTGTTATGAAGAGTCAGTTCTTTTGATGAAGAGTCAGTTCTTGTGATGAAGAGTGTGTTCTTACGATGAATAATCAGTTCTTTTAATGTCGACACAGTTCTTGCGATGAAGAGTCAGTTCTTGCAATAAGGAGTCAGTTCTTGAGATGAAGAGCCAGTTCTTGCGATGAAGAGCCAGTTCTTATGATGAAGAGTCAGTTCTTGTTATGAAGAGCCAGTTATTGCGATGAAGAGTCTGTTCTTGTTATGAAGTGCCAGTTCTTGTGATGGAGTCAGTTCTGATAAAGAGCCAGTTCTTGTGATGAAGAGTCAGTTCTTGCGATGAAGAGTAAGTTTTTGCATTGAAGAGTCAGTCCTTGCGATGAAGAGTCAGTTCTTGTTATGAAGAGTCAGTTCTTTTGATGAAGAGTCAGTTCTTATGATGAAGAGTCAGTTCTTGTTATGAAGAGTCAGTTCTTGTCATAAGAGTCAGTCCTTGTGATGAAGGGCCAGTTCTTGTTAGGAGGAGCCAATTCTTGTGGTGAAGAGTTAGTTCTTGTGATGAACAGTCAGTTCTTGTTTTGATTAATCAATTCTTGTGATAAAGTGTCAGTACTTGTGATGAAGAGTCAGTTCTTGTGATGAAGAGTCAGTTATTGAGATGGAGAGTCAGTTCTTTTGATGAAGAGTCAGTTCTGGCGAAGAGTCAGTTGTTGCGACAGAGTCTGTTCTTGCTATGAAAGCCAGTTCTTGTGGTGTAGAGTCAATTCTGATGGATTCAGTTGTTTTGATGAAGAGTCATTTCTTGTTATGAAGAGTTAGTTCTTGTGATGAAGAGTCAGTTCTTGCGATGAAGAATCATTTCTTTTGAATAAGTCAGTTCTCGTCATGAAGAGTCAGTTATTGTTATGAAGAGTACGTTCTTGTTATGAAGAGTCAGGTCTTTTGATGAAGAGTCAGTTCTTATGATGAAGCGTCAGTTCTTGCAATGAAGAGTCAGTTCTTGTGATGAAGAGCCGGTTCTTGCGATGAAGAGCCAGTTCTTGCGATGAAGAGCCAGTTCATGCGATGAAGAGTCAGTTCTTGCGATGAAGAATCATTTCTTTTGAATAAGTCAGTTCTTGTGATGAAGAGTCAGTTCTTATTATAAAGAGTCAGTTCTTGCTATGAAGAGTCAGCTCTAATTATTAAGAAGAATCAGTCATTATGATCAAGAGTCAGTTCTTGTTATGAAGAGTAAGTTCTTTTGATGAAGAGTCAGTTCTTCTGATGAAAAGTCAGTTCTTGCGATGAAGAGTCAGTTCTGGCGATGAAGAGTCAGTTTTTGCGATGAAGTGTAAGATCATGAGCTGAAGTCAGTTCTTATGATGAAGAGTCAGTTCTTGTTAGGAAGAGTCAGTTATTGTCATGAAGAGTAAGTTGTTGTCACAAGAGACAGTTGATGTGATGAAGAGGCAGTTCTTGTTACGAAGAGCCAGTTCTGTGGTGAACAGATAGTTCTTGTGATGAACAGCCAGTTCTTCTTTTGAGTAATCAGTTCTTGTGATGAAGAGTCTCATCATGTGATGAAGAGTCAGTTCTTGTGATGAAGAGTGAGTTCTTGTTATGAAGGTTCAGTTCTTTTGATGAAGAGTCAGTTTTTGTGATGAAGAGTCAGTTCTTGTGATTAAGAGTCAGTTCTTACGATGAATAATCAGTACTTTTATTGACGACACAGTTCTTGCAATGAAGAGTCAGTTCTTGCAATGAGGAGTCTGTTCTTGTTATGAAGAGTGAGTTCCTGTTATGAAGAGCCATTTCTTGCGATGAAGAGTAAGTTCTTGCAATGAAGAGTCGTTTCTTGTGATGAAGAGCCGGTTCTTGCGATGAGCAAGTTCTTGCGATGAAAAGTCAGTTCTTGCGATGAAGAATCAGTTCTTGTTATGAAGAGTAAGTTCTTTTGATGAAGAGTCAGTTCTAATGAAAAGTCAGTTCTTGTGGAGAAGAGTCGGTTCTGGCAATGAAGAGTCAGTTTTTGCGATGAAGTGTAAGTTCTTGAGATGAAGTTAGTGCTTATGATGAAGAGTCAGTTCTTGTTAGGAAGAGTCAGTTCTTGTCCTGAAGAGTAAGTTCTTGTGGCAAGAGCCAGTTCTTGTGGTGAACAGATAGTTCTTGTGATAAACAGCCAGTTCTTGTTTTGAGTATTCAGTTCTTGTGATGCAGAGTCAGTTCATGTGATGAAGAGTCAGTTCATGTGATGAAGAGTCAGTTCTTGTTATGAAGAGTCAGTTCTTTTGATGAAGAGTCAGTTCTTGGGATGAAGAGTCTGTTTTTGCGTTGAAGAGTTGGTTCGTGCGATGAAGTGTCAGTTCTTGTTATGAAGAGTCAGGTCTTTGATGAAGAGTCAGTTCTTGTGATGAAGAGTCAGGTCTTTGATGAAGAGTCAGTTCTTGTGATGAAGGGTCTGTTCTTACGATGATAAATCAGTTCTTTTAATGACGACACGGTTCTTGCGATGAAGAGTCAGTTCTTGCAACAAGGAGTCAGTAATTGCGATGAAGAGCCAGTTCTTATGATGAAGAGTCAGTTCTTGTTATGAAGAGCCAGTTATTGCAATGAAGAGTCTGTTCTTGTTATCAAGTGCCAGTTCTTGTGATGAAGAGTCAGTTCTTGCGATGAAGAGTAAGTTTTTGCATTGAAGAGTCAGTCCTAGTGAGGAAAGGCCAGTTCTTGTTAGGAAGAGCCAATTCTTGTGGTGAAGAGTTAGTTCTTGTGATGAACAGTCAGTTCTTGTTTTGATTAATCAGTTCTTGTGATGAAGTGTCAGTACATGTGATGAAGAGTCAGTTTTTGTGATGAAGAGTCAGTTATTGAGATGAAGAGTCAGTTCTTGTGATGAAGAGTCAGTTCTGGAGAAGAGTCAGGTCTTGCGACAGTCTGTTCTTGTTATGAAAAGCCAGTTCATGTGGTGTAGAGTCAGTTCTGATGGAGTCATTTGTTTTGCTGAAGAGTCAGTTCTTGTTATGAAGAGTTAGTTCTTGTGATGAAGGTAAGTTCTTGTTATGAAGAGTCAGTTTTTGTTATGAAGAGTACGTTCTTGTTAAGAAGAGTCAGTTCTTTTGATGAAGAGTCAGTTCTTGTGATGAAGAGTCAGTTCTTGTGAGGAAGAGTCAGTTATTGCAATGAAGAGTCAGTCCTTATTATGAAGAGTCAGTTCTAGAGATGAAGAGTCATTCTTGCGATGAAGAGCCAGTTCTTGCGATGAAGAGTGATTCTTGCGATGAAGAGTGTTTGTGTGTTGAGGCGCCAGTTCTTGTTTTGAAGAGTCAGTTCTTTCGATGAAGAATCAGGTCTTTTATTGAAGAGACAGTTTTGCGATGAAGAGTCAGTTCTTGCGATGAAGAGTATGTTCTTGCAATGAAGAGTCATTTCTTGTGATGAAGAGCCGGTTCTTGCGATGAAGAGCAAGTTCTTGCGATGAAGAATCAGTTCTTGCGATGAAGAATCAGTTCTTGTTATGAAGAGTAAGTTCTTTTGATGAAGAGTCAGTTCTGATGAAAAGTCAGTTCTTGTGATGAAGAGTCGGTTCTGGCGATGAAGAGTCAGTTTTTGCGATGAAGTGTAAGTTCTTGAGATGAATTTAGTTCTTATGATGAAGAGTCAGTTCTTGTTAGGAAGAGTCAGTTCTTGTCGAGAAGAGTAAGTTCTTGTGACAAGAGACAGTTCGTGTGATGAAGAGGCAGTTCTTGTTGCGAAGAGCCAGTTCTTGCGGTGAACAGATAGTTCTTGTGATGAACAGCCAGTTCTTGTTTTGAGTAATCAGTTCTTGTGATGAAGAGTCAATTCATGTGATGAAGAGTCAGTTCATGTGATGAAGAGTCAGTTCTTGTTATGAAGAGTCAGTTCTTTTGATGAAGAGTCAGTTCTTGTGATGAAGAGTCAGTTTTTGCGATGAAGAGTCTGTTTTTGCGTTGAAGAGTCGGTTCGTGCGATGAAGTGTCAGTTCTTGTTATGAAGAGTCAAGTCATTGATGAAGAGTCAGTTCCTGTGATGAAGAGTCTGTTCTTACGATGAATAATCAGTTCTTTTAATGACGACACAGTTCTTGCGATGAAGAGTCAGTTCTTGCAACAAGGAGTCAGTTCTTGTGATGAAGAGCCAGTTCTTGCGATGAAGAGCCAGTTCTTACGATGAAGAGTCAGTTCTTGTTATGAAGAGCCAGTTATTGCAATGAAGAGTCTGTTCTTGTTATGAAGTGCCAGTTCTTGCGATGGAGTCAGTTCTGATAAAGGGCCAGTTCTTGTGATGAAGAGTCAGTTCTTGCGATGAAGAGTAAGTTTTTCCATTGAAGAGCCAGTCCTTGTGATGAAGGGCCAGTTCTTGTTAGGAAGAGCCAATTCTTGTGGTGAAGAGTTAGTTCTTGTGATGAACAGTCAGTTCTTGTTTTGATTAATCAGATCTTGTAATGAAGTGTCAGTACTTGTGATGAAGAGTCAGTTCTTGTGATGAAGAGTCAGTTCTTGTTATGAAGGGTCAGTTCTTGCGAAGAAGAGGCAGTTCTTGCGACGAAGAGTCAGTTCTTGTTATGAAGAGTTAGTTCTTGTGATGAAGGTAAGTTCTTGTTATGAAGAGTCAGTTTTTGTTATGAAGAGTACGTTCTTGTTAAGAAGAGTCAGTTCTTTTGATGAAGAGTCAGTTCTTGTGATGAAGAGTCAGTTCTTGTGAGGAAGAGTCAGTTATTGCAATGAAGAGTCAGTCCTTATTATGAAGAGTCAGTTCTAGAGATGAAGAGTCATTCTTGCGATGAAGAGCCAGTTCTTGCGATGAAGAGTGATTCTTGCGATGAAGAGTGTTTGTGTGTTGAGGCGCCAGTTCTTGTTTTGAAGAGTCAGTTCTTTCGATGAAGAATCAGGTCTTTTATTGAAGAGACAGTTTTGCGATGAAGAGTCAGTTCTTGCGATGAAGAGTATGTTCTTGCAATGAAGAGTCATTTCTTGTGATGAAGAGCCGGTTCTTGCGATGAAGAGCAAGTTCTTGCGATGAAGAATCAGTTCTTGCGATGAAGAATCAGTTCTTGTTATGAAGAGTAAGTTCTTTTGATGAAGAGTCAGTTCTGATGAAAAGTCAGTTCTTGTGATGAAGAGTCGGTTCTGGCGATGAAGAGTCAGTTTTTGCGATGAAGTGTAAGTTCTTGAGATGAATTTAGTTCTTATGATGAAGAGTCAGTTCTTGTTAGGAAGAGTCAGTTCTTGTCGAGAAGAGTAAGTTCTTGTGACAAGAGACAGTTCGTGTGATGAAGAGGCAGTTCTTGTTGCGAAGAGCCAGTTCTTGCGGTGAACAGATAGTTCTTGTGATGAACAGCCAGTTCTTGTTTTGAGTAATCAGTTCTTGTGATGAAGAGTCAATTCATGTGATGAAGAGTCAGTTCATGTGATGAAGAGTCAGTTCTTGTTATGAAGAGTCAGTTCTTTTGATGAAGAGTCAGTTCTTGTGATGAAGAGTCAGTTTTTGCGATGAAGAGTCTGTTTTTGCGTTGAAGAGTCGGTTCGTGCGATGAAGTGTCAGTTCTTGTTATGAAGAGTCAAGTCATTGATGAAGAGTCAGTTCCTGTGATGAAGAGTCTGTTCTTACGATGAATAATCAGTTCTTTTAATGACGACACAGTTCTTGCGACGAAGAGTCAGTTCTTGCAACAAGGAGTCAGTTCTTGTGATGAAGAGCCAGTTCTTGCGATGAAGAGCCAGTTCTTATGATGAAGAGTCAGTTCTTGTTATGAAGAGCCAGTTATTGCAATGAAGAGTCTGTTCTTGTTATGAAGTGCCAGTTCTTGCGATGGAGTCAGTTCTGATAAAGGGCCAGTTCTTGTGATGAAGAGTCAGTTCTTGCGATGAAGAGTAAGTTTTTCCATTGAAGAGCCAGTCCTTGTGATGAAGGGCCAGTTCTTGTTAGGAAGAGCCAATTCTTGTGGTGAAGAGTTAGTTCTTGTGATGAACAGTCAGTTCTTGTTTTGATTAATCAGATCTTGTAATGAAGTGTCAGTACTTGTGATGAAGAGTCAGTTCTTGTGATGAAGAGTCAGTTCTTGTTATGAAGGGTCAGTTCTTGCGAAGAAGAGGCAGTTCTTGCGACGAAGAGTCAGTTCTTGTTATGAAGAGTTAGCTCTTGTGATGAATGTAAGTTCTTGTTATGAAGAGTCAGTTTTTGTTATGAAGAGTACGTTCTTGTTAAGAAGAGTCAGTTCTTTTGATGAAGAGTCAGTTCTTGTGATGAAGAGTCAGTTCTTGTGAGGAAGAGTCAGTTATTGCAATGAAGAGTCAGTCCTTATTATGAAGAGTCAGTTCTGGAGATGAAGAGTCATTCTTGCGATGAAGAGCCAGTTCTTGCGTTGAAGAGTGATTCTTGCGATGAAGAGTGTTCGTGTGTTGAGGCGCCAGTTCTTGTTTTGAAGAGTCAGTTCTTTCGATGAAGAATCAGGTCTTTTAATGAAGAGACAGTTTTGCGATGAAGAGTCAGTTCTTGCGATGAAGAGTAAGTTCTTGCAATGAAGAGTCATTTCTTGTGATGAAGAGCCGGTTCTTGCGATGAAGAGCAAGTTCTTGCGATGAAGAGTCAGTTCTTGCGATGAAGAATCAGTTCTTGTTATGAAGAGTAAGTTCTTTTGATGAAGAGTCAGTTCTGATGAAAAGTCAGTTCTTGTGATGAAGAGTCGGTTCTGGCGATGAAGAGTCAGTTTTTGCGATGAAGTGTAAGTTCTTGAGATGAATTTAGTTCTTATGATGAAGAGTCAGTTCTTGTTAGGAAGAGTCAGTTCTTGTCGAGAAGAGTAAGTTCTTGTGACAAGAGACAGTTCGTGTGATGAAGAGGCAGTTCTTGTTACGAAGAGCCAGTTCTTGCGGTGAACAGATAGTTCTGGTGATGAACAGCCAGTTGTTGTTTTGAGTAATCAGTTCTTGTGATGAAGAGTCAGTTCATGTGATGAAGAGTCAGTTCATGTGATGAAGAGTCAGTTCTTGTTATGAAGAGTCAGTTCTTTTGATGAAGAGTCAGTTCTTGTGATGAAGAGTCAGTTCTTGCGATGAAGAGTCTGTTTTTGCGTTGAAGAGTCGGTTCGTGCGATGAAGTGTCAGTTCTTGTTATGAAGAGTCAGGTCTTTGATGAAGAGTCAGTTCTTGTGATGAAGAGTCTGTTCTTACGATGAATAATCAGTTCTTTTAATGACGACACAGTTCTTGCGATGAATAGTCAGTTCTTGCAAAAGGAGTCAGTTCTTGTGATGAAGAGCCAGTTCTTGCGATGAAGAGCCAGTTCTTATGATGAAGAGTCAGTTCTTGTTATGAAGAGCCAGTTATTGCAATGAAGAGTCTGTTCTTGTTATGAAGTGCCAGTTCTTGTGATGGAGTCAGTTCTGATAAAGAGCCAGTTCTTGTGATGAAGAGTCAGTTCTTGCGATGAAGAGTAAGTTTTTGCATTGAAGAGCCAGTCCTTGTAATGAAGGGCCAGTTCTTGTTAGGAAGAGCCAATTCTTGTGGTGAAGAGTTAGTTCTTGTGATGAACAGTCAGTTCTTGTTTTGATTAATCAGTTCTTGTGATGAAGTGTCAGTACTTGTGATGAAGAGTCAGTTCTTGTGATGAAGAGTCGGTTCTTGTTATGAAGGGTCAGTTCTTGCGAAGAAGAGGCAGTTGTTGCGACGAAGAGTCAGTTCTTGTTATGAAGAGTTAGCTCTTGTGATGAAGGGTAAGTTCTTGTTATGAAGAGTTAGTTTTTGTTATGAAGAGTACGTTCTTGTTAAGAAGAGTCAGTTCTTTTGATGAAGAGTCAGCTCTTGTGATGAAGAGTCAGTTCTTGTGATGAAGAGTCAGTTATTGCAATGAAGAGTCAGTCCTTATTATGAAGAGTCAGTTCTAGAGATGAAGAGTCATTCTTGCGATGAAGAGCCAGTTCTTGCGATGAAGAGTGTTCGTGTGTTGAGGCGCCAGTTCTTGTTTTGAAGAGTCAGTTCTTTCGATGAAGAATCAGGTCTTTTAATGAAGAGACAGTTTTGCGATGAAGAGTCAGTTCTTGCGATGAAGAGTAAGTTCTTGCAATGAAGAGTCATTTTTTGTGATGAAGAGCCGGTTCTTGCGATGAAGAGTCAGTTCTTGCGATGAAGAATCAGTTCTTGTTATGAAGAGTAAGTTCTTGTTATGAAGAGTAAGTTCTTTTGATGAAGAGTCAGTTCTGATGAAAAGTCAGTTCTTGTGATGAAGAGTCGGTTCTGGCGATGAAGAGTCAGTTTTTGCGATGAAGTGTAAGTTCTTGAGATGAATTTAGTTCTTATGATGAAGAGTCAGTTCTTGTTAGGAAGAGTCAGTTCTTGTCGAGAAGAGTAAGTTCTTGTGACAAGAGACAGTTCGTGTGATGAAGAGGCAGTTCTTGTTACGAAGAGCCAGTTCTTGCGGTGAACAGATAGTTCTGGTGATGAACAGCCAGTTCTTGTTTTGAGTAATCAGTTCTTGTGATGAAGAGTCAGTTCATGTGATGAAGAGTCAGTTCATGTGATGAAGAGTCAGTTCTTGTTATGAAGAGTCAGTTCTTTTGATGAAGAGTCAGTTCTTGTGATGAAGAGTCAGTTTTTGCGATGAAGAGTCTGTTTTTGCGTTGAAGAGTCGGTTCGTGCGATGAAGTGTCAGTTCTTGTTATGAAGAGTCAGGTCATTGATGAAGAGTCAGTTCCTGTGATGAAGAGTCTGTTCTTACGATGAATAATCAGTTCTTTTAATGACGACACAGTTCTTGCGATGAAGAGTCAGTTCTTGCAACAAGGAGTCAGTTCTTGTGATGAAGAGCCAGTTCTTGCGATGAAGAGCCAGTTCTTATTATGAAGAGTCAGTTCTTGTTATGAAGAGCCAGTTATTGCAATGAAGAGTCTGTTCTTGTTATGAAGTGCCAGTTCTTGTGATGGAGTCAGTTCTGATAAAGGGCCAGTTCTTGTGATGAAGAGTCAGTTCTTGCGATGAAGAGTAAGTTTTTCCATTGAAGAGCCAGTCCTTGTGATGAAGGGCCAGTTCTTGTTAGGAAGAGCCAATTCTTGTGGTGAAGAGTTAGTTCTTGTGATGAACAGTCAGTTCTTGTTTTGATTAATCAGATCTTGTAATGAAGTGTCAGTACTTGTGATGAAGAGTCAGTTCTTGTGATGAAGAGTCAGTTCTTGTTATGAAGGGTCAGTTCTTGCGAAGAAGAGGCAGTTCTTGCGACGAAGAGTCAGTTCTTGTTATGAAGAGTTAGCTCTTGTGATGAAGGTAAGTTCTTGTTATGAAGAGTCAGTTTTTGTTATGAAGAGTACGTTCTTGTTAAGAAGAGTCAGTTCTTTTGATGAAGAGTCAGTTCTTGTGATGAAGAGTCAGTTCTTGTGAGGAAGAGTCAGTTATTGCAATGAAGAGTCAGTCCTTATTATGAAGAGTCAGTTCTGGAGATGAAGAGTCATTCTTGCGATGAAGAGCCAGTTCTTGCGTTGAACAGTGATTCTTGCGATGAAGAGTGTTTGTGTGTTGAGGCGCCAGTTCTTGTTTTGAAGAGTCAGTTCTTTCGATGAAGAATCAGGTCTTTTATTGAAGAGACAGTTTTGCGATGAAGAGTCAGTTCTTGCGATGAAGAGTATGTTCTTGCAATGAAGAGTCATTTCTTGTGATGAAGAGCCGGTTCTTGCGATGAAGAGCAAGTTCTTGCGATGAAGAATCAGTTCTTGCGATGAAGAATCAGTTCTTGTTATGAAGAGTAAGTTCTTTTGATGAAGAGTCAGTTCTGATGAAAAGTCAGTTCTTGTGATGAAGAGTCGGTTCTGGCGATGAAGAGTCAGTTTTTGCGATGAAGTGTAAGTTCTTGAGATGAATTTAGTTCTTATGATGAAGAGTCAGTTCTTGTCGAGAAGAGTAAGTTCTTGTGACAAGAGACAGTTCGTGTGATGAAGAGGCAGTTCTTGTTGCGAAGAGCCAGTTCTTGCGGTGAACAGATAGTTCTTGTGATGAACAGCCAGTTGTTGTTTTGAGTAATCAGTTCTTGTGATGAAGAGTCAGTTCATGTGATGAAGAGTCAGTTCATGTGATGAAGAGTCAGTTCTTGTTATGAAGAGTCAGTTCTTTTGATGAAGAGTCAGTTCTTGTGATGAAGAGTCAGTTCTTGCGATGAAGAGTCTGTTTTTGCGTTGAAGAGTCGGTTCGTGCGATGAAGTGTCAGTTCTTGTTATGAAGAGTCAGGTCTTTGATGAAGAGTCAGTTCTTGTGATGAAGAGTCTGTTCTTACGATGAATAATCAGTTCTTTTAATGACGACACAGTTCTTGCGATGAATAGTCAGTTCTTGCAAAAGGAGTCAGTTCTTGTGATGAAGAGCCAGTTCTTGCGATGAAGAGCCAGTTCTTATGATGAAGAGTCAGTTCTTGTTATGAAGAGCCAGTTATTGCAATGAAGAGTCTGTTCTTGTTATGAAGTGCCAGTTCTTGTGATGGAGTCAGTTCTGATAAAGAGCCAGTTCTTGTGATGAAGAGTCAGTTCTTGCGATGAAGAGTAAGTTTTTGCATTGAAGAGCCAGTCCTTGTAATGAAGGGCCAGTTCTTGTTAGGAAGAGCCAATTCTTGTGGTGAAGAGTTAGTTCTTGTGATGAACAGTCAGTTCTTGTTTTGATTAATCAGTTCTTGTGATGAAGTGTCAGTACTTGTGATGAAGAGTCAGTTCTTGTGATGAAGAGTCGGTTCTTGTTATGAAGGGTCAGTTCTTGCGAAGAAGAGGCAGTTGTTGCGACGAAGAGTCAGTTCTTGTTATGAAGAGTTAGCTCTTGTGATGAAGGGTAAGTTCTTGTTATGAAGAGTTAGTTTTTGTTATGAAGAGTACGTTCTTGTTAAGAAGAGTCAGTTCTTTTGATGAAGAGTCAGCTCTTGTGATGAAGAGTCAGTTCTTGTGATGAAGAGTCAGTTATTGCAATGAAGAGTCAGTCCTTATTATGAAGAGTCAGTTCTAGAGATGAAGAGTCATTCTTGCGATGAAGAGCCAGTTCTTGCGATGAAGAGTGTTCGTGTGTTGAGGCGCCAGTTCTTGTTTTGAAGAGTCAGTTCTTTCGATGAAGAATCAGGTCTTTTAATGAAGAGACAGTTTTGCGATGAAGAGTCAGTTCTTGCGATGAAGAGTAAGTTCTTGCAATGAAGAGTCATTTTTTGTGATGAAGAGCCGGTTCTTGCGATGAAGAGTCAGTTCTTGCGATGAAGAATCAGTTCTTGTTATGAAGAGTAAGTTCTTGTTATGAAGAGTAAGTTCTTTTGATGAAGAGTCAGTTCTGATGAAAAGTCAGTTCTTGTGATGAAGAGTCGGTTCTGGCGATGAAGAGTCAGTTTTTGCGATGAAGTGTAAGTTCTTGAGATGAATTTAGTTCTTATGATGAAGAGTCAGTTCTTGTTAGGAAGAGTCAGTTCTTGTCGAGAAGAGTAAGTTCTTGTGACAAGAGACAGTTCGTGTGATGAAGAGGCAGTTCTTGTTACGAAGAGCCAGTTCTTGCGGTGAACAGATAGTTCTGGTGATGAACAGCCAGTTCTTGTTTTGAGTAATCAGTTCTTGTGATGAAGAGTCAGTTCATGTGATGAAGAGTCAGTTCATGTGATGAAGAGTCAGTTCTTGTTATGAAGAGTCAGTTCTTTTGATGAAGAGTCAGTTCTTGTGATGAAGAGTCAGTTTTTGCGATGAAGAGTCTGTTTTTGCGTTGAAGAGTCGGTTCGTGCGATGAAGTGTCAGTTCTTGTTATGAAGAGTCAGGTCATTGATGAAGAGTCAGTTCCTGTGATGAAGAGTCTGTTCTTACGATGAATAATCAGTTCTTTTAATGACGACACAGTTCTTGCGATGAAGAGTCAGTTCTTGCAACAAGGAGTCAGTTCTTGTGATGAAGAGCCAGTTCTTGCGATGAAGAGCCAGTTCTTATTATGAAGAGTCAGTTCTTGTTATGAAGAGCCAGTTATTGCAATGAAGAGTCTGTTCTTGTTATGAAGTGCCAGTTCTTGTGATGGAGTCAGTTCTGATAAAGGGCCAGTTCTTGTGATGAAGAGTCAGTTCTTGCGATGAAGAGTAAGTTTTTCCATTGAAGAGCCAGTCCTTGTGATGAAGGGCCAGTTCTTGTTAGGAAGAGCCAATTCTTGTGGTGAAGAGTTAGTTCTTGTGATGAACAGTCAGTTCTTGTTTTGATTAATCAGATCTTGTAATGAAGTGTCAGTACTTGTGATGAAGAGTCAGTTCTTGTGATGAAGAGTCAGTTCTTGTTATGAAGGGTCAGTTCTTGCGAAGAAGAGGCAGTTCTTGCGACGAAGAGTCAGTTCTTGTTATGAAGAGTTAGCTCTTGTGATGAAGGTAAGTTCTTGTTATGAAGAGTCAGTTTTTGTTATGAAGAGTACGTTCTTGTTAAGAAGAGTCAGTTCTTTTGATGAAGAGTCAGTTCTTGTGATGAAGAGTCAGTTCTTGTGAGGAAGAGTCAGTTATTGCAATGAAGAGTCAGTCCTTATTATGAAGAGTCAGTTCTGGAGATGAAGAGTCATTCTTGCGATGAAGAGCCAGTTCTTGCGTTGAACAGTGATTCTTGCGATGAAGAGTGTTTGTGTGTTGAGGCGCCAGTTCTTGTTTTGAAGAGTCAGTTCTTTCGATGAAGAATCAGGTCTTTTATTGAAGAGACAGTTTTGCGATGAAGAGTCAGTTCTTGCGATGAAGAGTATGTTCTTGCAATGAAGAGTCATTTCTTGTGATGAAGAGCCGGTTCTTGCGATGAAGAGCAAGTTCTTGCGATGAAGAATCAGTTCTTGCGATGAAGAATCAGTTCTTGTTATGAAGAGTAAGTTCTTTTGATGAAGAGTCAGTTCTGATGAAAAGTCAGTTCTTGTGATGAAGAGTCGGTTCTGGCGATGAAGAGTCAGTTTTTGCGATGAAGTGTAAGTTCTTGAGATGAATTTAGTTCTTATGATGAAGAGTCAGTTCTTGTCGAGAAGAGTAAGTTCTTGTGACAAGAGACAGTTCGTGTGATGAAGAGGCAGTTCTTGTTGCGAAGAGCCAGTTCTTGCGGTGAACAGATAGTTCTTGTGATGAACAGCCAGTTCTTGTTTTGAGTTATCAGTTCTTGTGATGAAGAGTCAGTTCATGTGATGAAGAGTCAGTTCATGTGATGAAGAGTCAGTTCTTGTTATGAAGAGTCAGTTCTTTTGATGAAGAGTCAGTTCTTGTGATGAAGAGTCAGTTCTTGCGATGAAGAGTCTGTTTTTGAGTTGAAGAGTCGGTTCGTGCGATGAAGTGTCTGTTCTTGTTATGAAGAGTCAGGTCTTTGATGAAGAGACAGTTCCTGTGATGAAGAGTCTGTTCTTACGATGAATAATCAGTTCTTTTAATGACGACACAGTTCTTGCGATGAATAGTCAGTTCTTGCAACAAGGAGTCAGTTCTTGTGATGAAGAGCCAGTTCTTGCGATGAAGAGCCAGTTCTTGTGATGAAGAGTCAGTTCTTGTTATGAAGAGCCAGGTATTGCAATGAAGAGTCTGTTCTTGTTATGAAGTGCCAGTTCTTGTGATGGAGTCAGTTCTGATAAAGGGCCAGTTCTTGTGATGAAGAGTCAGTTCTTGCGATGAAGAGTAAGTTTTTCCATTGAAGAGCCAGTCCTTGTGATGAAGGGCCAGTTCTTGTTAGGAAGAGCCAATTCTTGTGGTGAAGAGTTAGTTCTTGTGATGAACAGTCAGTTCTTGTTTTGATTAATCAGATCTTGTAATGAAGTGTCAGTACTTGTGATGAAGAGTCAGTTCTTGTGATGAAGAGTCAGTTCTTGTTATGAAGGGTCAGTTCTTGCGAAGAAGAGGCAGTTCTTGCGACGAAGAGTCAGTTCTTGTTATGAAGAGTTAGCTCTTGTGATGAAGGTAAGTTCTTGTTATGAAGAGTCAGTTTTTGTTATGAAGAGTACGTTCTTGTTAAGAAGAGTCAGTTCTTTTGATGAAGAGTCAGTTCTTGTGATGAAGAGTCAGTTCTTGTGAGGAAGAGTCAGTTATTGCAATGAAGAGTCAGTCCTTATTATGAAGAGTCAGTTCTGGAGATGAAGAGTCATTCTTGCGATGAAGAGCCAGTTCTTGCGTTGAACAGTGATTCTTGCGATGAAGAGTGTTTGTGTGTTGAGGCGCCAGTTCTTGTTTTGAAGAGTCAGTTCTTTCGATGAAGAATCAGGTCTTTTAATGAAGAGACAGTTTTGCGATGAAGAGTCAGTTCTTGCGATGAAGAGTAAGTTCTTGCAATGAAGAGTCATTTCTTGTGATGAAGAGCCGGTTCTTGCGATGAAGAGCAAGTTCTTGCGATGAAGAGTCAGTTCTTGCGATGAAGAATCAGTTCTTGTTATGAAGAGTAAGTTCTTTTGATGAAGAGTCAGTTCTGATGAAAAGTCAGTTCTTGTGATGAAGAGTCGGTTCTGGCGATGAAGAGTCAGTTTTTGCGATGAAGTGTAAGTTCTTGAGATGAATTTAGTTCTAATGATGAAGAGTCAGTTCTTGTTAGGAAGAGTCAGTTCTTGTCGAGAAGAGTAAGTTCTTGTGACAAGAGACAGTTCGTGTGATGAAGAGGCAGTTCTTGTTACGAAGAGCCAGTTCTTGCGGTGAACAGATAGTTCTGGTGATGAACAGCCAGTTGTTGTTTTGAGTAATCAGTTCTTGTGATGAAGAGTCAGTTCATGTGATGAAGAGTCAGTTCATGTGATGAAGAGTCAGTTCTTGTTATGAAGAGTCAGTTCTTTTGATGAAGAGTCAGTTCTTGTGATGAAGAGTCAGTTCTTGCGATGAAGAGTCTGTTTTTGCGTTGAAGAGTCGGTTCGTGCGATGAAGTGTCAGTTCTTGTTATGAAGAGTCAGGTCTTTGATGAAGAGTCAGTTCTTGTGATGAAGAGTCTGTTCTTACGATGAATAATCAGTTCTTTTAATGACGACACAGTTCTTGCGATGAATAGTCAGTTCTTGCAACAAGGAGTCAGTTCTTGTGATGATGAGCCAGTTCTTGCGATGAAGAGCCAGTTCTTATGATGAAGAGTCAGTTCTTGTTATGAAGAGCCAGTTATTGCAATGAAGAGTCTGTTCTTGTTATGAAGTGCCAGTTCTTGTGATGGAGTCAGTTCTGATAAAGAGCCAGTTCTTGTGATGAAGAGTCAGTTCTTGCGATGAAGAGTAAGTTTTTGCATTGAAGAGCCAGTCCTTGTAATGAAGGGCCAGTTCTTGTTAGGAAGAGCCAATTCTTGTGGTGAAGAGTTAGTTCTTGTGATGAACAGTCAGTTCTTGTTTTGATTAATCAGTTCTTGTGATGAAGTGTCAGTACTTGTGATGAAGAGTCAGTTCTTGTGATGAAGAGTCGGTTCTTGTTATGAAGGGTCAGTTCTTGCGAAGAAGAGGCAGTTGTTGCGACGAAGAGTCAGTTCTTGTTATGAAGAGTTAGCTCTTGTGATGAAGGGTAAGTTCTTGTTATGAAGAGTTAGTTTTTGTTATGAAGAGTACGTTCTTGTTAAGAAGAGTCAGTTCTTTTGATGAAGAGTCAGCTCTTGTGATGAAGAGTCAGTTCTTGTGATGAAGAGTCAGTTATTGCAATGAAGAGTCAGTCCTTATTATGAAGAGTCAGTTCTAGAGATGAAGAGTCATTCTTGCGATGAAGAGCCAGTTCTTGCGATGAAGAGTGTTCGTGTGTTGAGGCGCCAGTTCTTGTTTTGAAGAGTCAGTTCTTTCGATGAAGAATCAGGTCTTTTAATGAAGAGACAGTTTTGCGATGAAGAGTCAGTTCTTGCGATGAAGAGTAAGTTCTTGCAATGAAGAGTCATTTTTTGTGATGAAGAGCCGGTTCTTGCGATGAAGAGTCAGTTCTTGCGATGAAGAATCAGTTCTTGTTATGAAGAGTAAGTTCTTGTTATGAAGAGTAAGTTCTTTTGATGAAGAGTCAGTTCTGATGAAAAGTCAGTTCTTGTGATGAAGAGTCGGTTCTGGCGATGAAGAGTCAGTTTTTGCGATGAAGTGTAAGTTCTTGAGATGAATTTAGTTCTTATGATGAAGAGTCAGTTCTTGTTAGGAAGAGTCAGTTCTTGTCGAGAAGAGTAAGTTCTTGTGACAAGAGACAGTTCGTGTGATGAAGAGGCAGTTCTTGTTACGAAGAGCCAGTTCTTGCGGTGAACAGATAGTTCTGGTGATGAACAGCCAGTTCTTGTTTTGAGTAATCAGTTCTTGTGATGAAGAGTCAGTTCATGTGATGAAGAGTCAGTTCATGTGATGAAGAGTCAGTTCTTGTTATGAAGAGTCAGTTCTTTTGATGAAGAGTCAGTTCTTGTGATGAAGAGTCAGTTTTTGCGATGAAGAGTCTGTTTTTGCGTTGAAGAGTCGGTTCGTGCGATGAAGTGTCAGTTCTTGTTATGAAGAGTCAGGTCATTGATGAAGAGTCAGTTCCTGTGATGAAGAGTCTGTTCTTACGATGAATAATCAGTTCTTTTAATGACGACACAGTTCTTGCGATGAAGAGTCAGTTCTTGCAACAAGGAGTCAGTTCTTGTGATGAAGAGCCAGTTCTTGCGATGAAGAGCCAGTTCTTATTATGAAGAGTCAGTTCTTGTTATGAAGAGCCAGTTATTGCAATGAAGAGTCTGTTCTTGTTATGAAGTGCCAGTTCTTGTGATGGAGTCAGTTCTGATAAAGGGCCAGTTCTTGTGATGAAGAGTCAGTTCTTGCGATGAAGAGTAAGTTTTTCCATTGAAGAGCCAGTCCTTGTGATGAAGGGCCAGTTCTTGTTAGGAAGAGCCAATTCTTGTGGTGAAGAGTTAGTTCTTGTGATGAACAGTCAGTTCTTGTTTTGATTAATCAGATCTTGTAATGAAGTGTCAGTACTTGTGATGAAGAGTCAGTTCTTGTGATGAAGAGTCAGTTCTTGTTATGAAGGGTCAGTTCTTGCGAAGAAGAGGCAGTTCTTGCGACGAAGAGTCAGTTCTTGTTATGAAGAGTTAGCTCTTGTGATGAAGGTAAGTTCTTGTTATGAAGAGTCAGTTTTTGTTATGAAGAGTACGTTCTTGTTAAGAAGAGTCAGTTCTTTTGATGAAGAGTCAGTTCTTGTGATGAAGAGTCAGTTCTTGTGAGGAAGAGTCAGTTATTGCAATGAAGAGTCAGTCCTTATTATGAAGAGTCAGTTCTGGAGATGAAGAGTCATTCTTGCGATGAAGAGCCAGTTCTTGCGTTGAACAGTGATTCTTGCGATGAAGAGTGTTTGTGTGTTGAGGCGCCAGTTCTTGTTTTGAAGAGTCAGTTCTTTCGATGAAGAATCAGGTCTTTTATTGAAGAGACAGTTTTGCGATGAAGAGTCAGTTCTTGCAATGAAGAGTATGTTCTTGCAATGAAGAGTCATTTCTTGTGATGAAGAGCCGGTTCTTGCGATGAAGAGCAAGTTCTTGCGATGAAGAATCAGTTCTTGCGATGAAGAATCAGTTCTTGTTATGAAGAGTAAGTTCTTTTGATGAAGAGTCAGTTCTGATGAAAAGTCAGTTCTTGTGATGAAGAGTCGGTTCTGGCGATGAAGAGTCAGTTTTTGCGATGAAGTGTAAGTTCTTGAGATGAATTTAGTTCTTATGATGAAGAGTCAGTTCTTGTCGAGAAGAGTAAGTTCTTGTGACAAGAGACAGTTCGTGTGATGAAGAGGCAGTTCTTGTTGCGAAGAGCCAGTTCTTGCGGTGAACAGATAGTTCTTGTGATGAACAGCCAGTTCTTGTTTTGAGTTATCAGTTCTTGTGATGAAGAGTCAGTTCATGTGATGAAGAGTCAGTTCATGTGATGAAGAGTCAGTTCTTGTTATGAAGAGTCAGTTCTTTTGATGAAGAGTCAGTTCTTGTGATGAAGAGTCAGTTCTTGCGATGAAGAGTCTGTTTTTGAGTTGAAGAGTCGGTTCGTGCGATGAAGTGTCTGTTCTTGTTATGAAGAGTCAGGTCTTTGATGAAGAGTCAGTTCCTGTGATGAAGAGTCTGTTCTTACGATGAATAATCAGTTCTTTTAATGACGACACAGTTCTTGCGATGAATAGTCAGTTCTTGCAACAAGGAGTCAGTTCTTGTGATGAAGAGCCAGTTCTTGCGATGAAGAGCCAGTTCTTGTGATGAAGAGTCAGTTCTTGTTATGAAGAGCCAGGTATTGCAATGAAGAGTCTGTTCTTGTTATGAAGTGCCAGTTCTTGTGATGGAGTCAGTTCTGATAAAGGGCCAGTTCTTGTGATGAAGAGTCAGTTCTTGCGATGAAGAGTAAGTTTTTCCATTGAAGAGCCAGTCCTTGTGATGAAGGGCCAGTTCTTGTTAGGAAGAGCCAATTCTTGTGGTGAAGAGTTAGTTCTTGTGATGAACAGTCAGTTCTTGTTTTGATTAATCAGATCTTGTAATGAAGTGTCAGTACTTGTGATGAAGAGTCAGTTCTTGTGATGAAGAGTCAGTTCTTGTTATGAAGGGTCAGTTCTTGCGAAGAAGAGGCAGTTCTTGCGACGAAGAGTCAGTTCTTGTTATGAAGAGTTAGCTCTTGTGATGAAGGTAAGTTCTTGTTATGAAGAGTCAGTTTTTGTTATGAAGAGTACGTTCTTGTTAAGAAGAGTCAGTTCTTTTGATGAAGAGTCAGTTCTTGTGATGAAGAGTCAGTTCTTGTGAGGAAGAGTCAGTTATTGCAATGAAGAGTCAGTCCTTATTATGAAGAGTCAGTTCTGGAGATGAAGAGTCATTCTTGCGATGAAGAGCCAGTTCTTGCGTTGAACAGTGATTCTTGCGATGAAGAGTGTTTGTGTGTTGAGGCGCCAGTTCTTGTTTTGAAGAGTCAGTTCTTTCGATGAAGAATCAGGTCTTTTAATGAAGAGACAGTTTTGCGATGAAGAGTCAGTTCTTGCGATGAAGAGTAAGTTCTTGCAATGAAGAGTCATTTCTTGTGATGAAGAGCCGGTTCTTGCGATGAAGAGCAAGTTCTTGCGATGAAGAGTCAGTTCTTGCGATGAAGAATCAGTTCTTGTTATGAAGAGTAAGTTCTTTTGATGAAGAGTCAGTTCTGATGAAAAGTCAGTTCTTGTGATGAAGAGTCGGTTCTGGCGATGAAGAGTCAGTTTTTGCGATGAAGTGTAAGTTCTTGAGATGAATTTAGTTCTTATGATGAAGAGTCAGTTCTTGTTAGGAAGAGTCAGTTCTTGTCGAGAAGAGTAAGTTCTTGTGACAAGAGACAGTTCGTGTGATGAAGAGGCAGTTCTTGTTACGAAGAGCCAGTTCTTGCGGTGAACAGATAGTTCTGGTGATGAACAGCCAGTTGTTGTTTTGAGTAACCAGTTCTTGTGATGAAGAGTCAGTTCATGTGATGAAGAGTCAGTTCATGTGATGAAGAGTCACTTCTTGTTATGAAGAGTCAGTTCTTTTGATGAAGAGTCAGTTCTTGTGATGAAGAGTCAGTTCTTGCGATGAAGAGTCTGTTTTTGCGTTGAAGAGTCGGTTCGTGCGATGAAGTGTCAGTTCTTGTTATGAAGAGTCAGGTCTTTGATGAAGAGTCAGTTCTTGTGATGAAGAGTCTGTTCTTACGATGAATAATCAGTTCTTTTAATGACGACACAGTTCTTGCGATGAATAGTCAGTTCTTGCAACAAGGAGTCAGTTCTTGTGATGAGCCAGTTCTTGCGATGAAGAGCCAGTTCTTATGATGAAGAGTCAGTTCTTGTTATGAAGAGCCAGTTATTGCAATGAAGAGTCTGTTCTTGTTATGAAGTGCCAGTTCTTGTGATGGAGTCAGTTCTGATAAAGAGCCAGTTCTTGTGATGAAGAGTCAGTTCTTGCGATGAAGAGTAAGTTTTTGCATTGAAGAGCCAGTCCTTGTAATGAAGGGCCAGTTCTTGTTAGGAAGAGCCAATTCTTGTGGTGAAGAGTTAGTTCTTGTGATGAACAGTCAGTTCTTGTTTTGATTAATCAGTTCTTGTGATGAAGTGTCAGTACTTGTGATGAAGAGTCAGTTCTTGTGATGAAGAGTCGGTTCTTGTTATGAAGGGTCAGTTCTTGCGAAGAAGAGGCAGTTGTTGCGACGAAGAGTCAGTTCTTGTTATGAAGAGTTAGCTCTTGTGATGAAGGGTAAGTTCTTGTTATGAAGAGTTAGTTTTTGTTATGAAGAGTACGTTCTTGTTAAGAAGAGTCAGTTCTTTTGATGAAGAGTCAGCTCTTGTGATGAAGAGTCAGTTCTTGTGATGAAGAGTCAGTTATTGCAATGAAGAGTCAGTCCTTATTATGAAGAGTCAGTTCTAGAGATGAAGAGTCATTCTTGCGATGAAGAGCCAGTTCTTGCGATGAAGAGTGATTCTTGCGATGAAGAGTGTTCGTGTGTTGAGGCGCCAGTTCTTGTTTTGAAGAGTCAGTTCTTTCGATGAAGAATCAGGTCTTTTAATGAAGAGACAGTTTTGCGATGAAGAGTCAGTTCTTGCGATGAAGAGTAAGTTCTTGCAATGAAGAGTCATTTTTTGTGATGAAGAGCCGGTTCTTGCGATGAAGAGTCAGTTCTTGCGATGAAGAATCAGTTCTTGTTATGAAGAGTAAGTTCTTGTTATGAAGAGTAAGTTCTTTTGATGAAGAGTCAGTTCTGATGAAAAGTCAGTTCTTGTGATGAAGAGTCGGTTCTGGCGATGAAGAGTCAGTTTTTGCGATGAAGTGTAAGTTCTTGAGATGAATTTAGTTCTTATGATGAAGAGTCAGTTCTTGTTAGGAAGAGTCAGTTCTTGTCGAGAAGAGTAAGTTCTTGTGACAAGAGACAGTTCGTGTGATGAAGAGGCAGTTCTTGTTACGAAGAGCCAGTTCTTGCGGTGAACAGATAGTTCTGGTGATGAACAGCCAGTTCTTGTTTTGAGTAATCAGTTCTTGTGATGAAGAGTCAGTTCATGTGATGAAGAGTCAGTTCATGTGATGAAGAGTCAGTTCTTGTTATGAAGAGTCAGTTCTTTTGATGAAGAGTCAGTTCTTGTGATGAAGAGTCAGTTTTTGCGATGAAGAGTCTGTTTTTGCGTTGAAGAGTCGGTTCGTGCGATGAAGTGTCAGTTCTTGTTATGAAGAGTCAGGTCATTGATGAAGAGTCAGTTCCTGTGATGAAGAGTCTGTTCTTACGATGAATAATCAGTTCTTTTAATGACGACACAGTTCTTGCGATGAAGAGTCAGTTCTTGCAACAAGGAGTCAGTTCTTGTGATGAAGAGCCAGTTCTTGCGATGAAGAGCCAGTTCTTATTATGAAGAGTCAGTTCTTGTTATGAAGAGCCAGTTATTGCAATGAAGAGTCTGTTCTTGTTATGAAGTGCCAGTTCTTGTGATGGAGTCAGTTCTGATAAAGGGCCAGTTCTTGTGATGAAGAGTCAGTTCTTGCGATGAAGAGTAAGTTTTTCCATTGAAGAGCCAGTCCTTGTGATGAAGGGCCAGTTCTTGTTAGGAAGAGCCAATTCTTGTGGTGAAGAGTTAGTTCTTGTGATGAACAGTCAGTTCTTGTTTTGATTAATCAGATCTTGTAATGAAGTGTCAGTACTTGTGATGAAGAGTCAGTTCTTGTGATGAAGAGTCAGTTCTTGTTATGAAGGGTCAGTTCTTGCGAAGAAGAGGCAGTTCTTGCGACGAAGAGTCAGTTCTTGTTATGAAGAGTTAGCTCTTGTGATGAAGGTAAGTTCTTGTTATGAAGAGTCAGTTTTTGTTATGAAGAGTACGTTCTTGTTAAGAAGAGTCAGTTCTTTTGATGAAGAGTCAGTTCTTGTGATGAAGAGTCAGTTCTTGTGAGGAAGAGTCAGTTATTGCAATGAAGAGTCAGTCCTTATTATGAAGAGTCAGTTCTGGAGATGAAGAGTCATTCTTGCGATGAAGAGCCAGTTCTTGCGTTGAACAGTGATTCTTGCGATGAAGAGTGTTTGTGTGTTGAGGCGCCAGTTCTTGTTTTGAAGAGTCAGTTCTTTCGATGAAGAATCAGGTCTTTTATTGAAGAGACAGTTTTGCGATGAAGAGTCAGTTCTTGCGATGAAGAGTATGTTCTTGCAATGAAGAGTCATTTCTTGTGATGAAGAGCCGGTTCTTGCGATGAAGAGCAAGTTCTTGCGATGAAGAATCAGTTCTTGCGATGAAGAATCAGTTCTTGTTATGAAGAGTAAGTTCTTTTGATGAAGAGTCAGTTCTGATGAAAAGTCAGTTCTTGTGATGAAGAGTCGGTTCTGGCGATGAAGAGTCAGTTTTTGCGATGAAGTGTAAGTTCTTGAGATGAATTTAGTTCTTATGATGAAGAGTCAGTTCTTGTCGAGAAGAGTAAGTTCTTGTGACAAGAGACAGTTCGTGTGATGAAGAGGCAGTTCTTGTTGCGAAGAGCCAGTTCTTGCGGTGAACAGATAGTTCTTGTGATGAACAGCCAGTTCTTGTTTTGAGTTATCAGTTCTTGTGATGAAGAGTCAGTTCATGTGATGAAGAGTCAGTTCATGTGATGAAGAGTCAGTTCTTGTTATGAAGAGTCAGTTCTTTTGATGAAGAGTCAGTTCTTGTGATGAAGAGTCAGTTCTTGCGATGAAGAGTCTGTTTTTGAGTTGAAGAGTCGGTTCGTGCGATGAAGTGTCTGTTCTTGTTATGAAGAGTCAGGTCTTTGATGAAGAGTCAGTTCCTGTGATGAAGAGTCTGTTCTTACGATGAAGAGTCAGTTTTTGCGTTAAAAGTCGGTTCGTGCGATGAAGAGTCAGTTCTTGTGATGAAGAGTTAGTTCTTGTGATTGATAGTCAGTTCTTGTGATTAAGAGTCAGTTCTTACGACGAATAATCAATTCTTTTAATGACCACACAGTTCTTGCGATGAAGTGTCAGTTCTTGCAATGAGGAATCAGTTCTTGTGATGAAGAGCCAGTTCTTGTGATGAAGAGCCAGTTCTTATGATGAAGAGTCTGTTCTTGTTATGAAGAGCCAGTTCTTGTGATGGAGTCAGTTCTGATGAAGAGCCAGTTCTCGTGATGAAGAGTCGTTTCTTGCGGTGAAGAGTAAGTTTTTCATTGAAGAGTCAGTCCTTGCGATGAAGAGTCAGTTCTTGTTATGAAGAGTCAGTTCTTATGAATAGTAAGTTATCTTCATGAAGAGTCAGTTGTTATGAAGAGCCAGTTCTTGTGATGAAGAGTCAGTTCATATTGTCAAGAGTCAGTTTTTTCGCTGAAGAATCAGTTCTTTCGATGAAGAAACCATTCTTGCGATGAAGAGTCAGTTCTTGTGATGAAAGTCAGTTCTTGTGGTGAAGAGTTAGTTCTTGCGATGAAGAGTCTGTTCTTGTGTTGAAGAGTCAGTTCTTGTTTTCAACAGTCAGTTCTTGCGATGAAAAAGCAGCTCTTTTGATGAAGAGACAGTTCTTCTAATGAAAAGTCAGTTCTTGCGATGAAGAGTCGTTCTGGCGATGAAGAGTCAATTTTTGCGATGAAGTGTCAGTTCATGAGATGAAGTCAATTCTTATGATGAAGAGTCAGCTCTTCTTAGGAAGAGTCAGTTCTTGTCATGAAGAGTAAGTTCTTGTCATAAGAGACAGTTCTTGTGATGAAGAGGCAGTTCTTGTTGCGAAGAGCCAGTTCTTGTGATGAAGAGTCAGTTCATGTGATGAAGAGTCAGTTCTTGTAATGAAGAGTCAGTTCTTGTTATGAAGAGTCAGTTCTAGCGAAGAAGAGGCAGTTCTTGCGACGAAGAGTCTGTTCTTGTTATGAAGAGTGAGTTCTTGTTATGAAGGGTCAGTTCTTTTGATGAAGAGTCAGTTCTTGTGATGAAGAGTCAGTTCTTGCGATAAAGAGTCAGTTTTTGCGTTGAAGAGTCGGTTCGTGCGATGAAGTGTCAGTTCTTGTTATGAAGAGGCAGGTCTTTGATGAAGATTCAGTTCTTGTGATGAAAATCTGTTCTTACGATGAATAATCAGTTCTTTTAATGACGGCACAGTTCTTGCGATGAAGAGTCAGTTCTTGCAATAAGGAGACAGTTCTTGTGATGAACATCCAGTTCTTGCGATGAAGAGCCAGTTCTTATGATGAAGAGTCAGTTCTTGTTATGAAGAGCCAGTTGTTGCGATGAAGAGTCTGTTCTTGTTATGAAGAGTCAGTTCTTTTGATGAAGAGTCAGTTCTTATGATGAAGAATCAGTGCTTCTGATGAGGAGTCAGTTCTTATGAGGAAGAGACAGTTCTTGTTATGAAGAGTCAATTCTTGTTATGAAGAGTCAGTTCTGGCGAAGAGTCAGTTCTTGCGACAGAGTCTGTTCTTGTTATGAAAAGCCAGTTCTTTTGGTGTAGAGTCAGTTCTGATGGAGTCAGTTGTTTTGAGGAAGAGTCAGTTCTTGTTATGAAGAGTTAGCTCTTGTGATGAAGGGTAAGTTCTTGTTATGAAGAGTCAGTCTTTTGATGAAGAGTCAGTTCTTGTGATGAAGAGTCAGTTCTTGTGATGAAAAGTCAGTTATTGCGATGAAGAGTCAGTTCTTGTGATCGAGTCAGTTCTTGCGCAGAAGAGTCAGTTCTTGCGATGAAGAGTCTGTTCTTGTTATGAAGAGCCAGTTCTTATGATGAAGCATCAGTTCTTGCTATGATGAGTCAGTTCTTGTGATGAAGAGTTAGTTCTTGCAATGTAGAGTCTGTTCTTGCGATGAAGAGTGATTCTTGCGTTGAAGAGTGTTCTTGTGTTGAGGAGCCAGTTCTTGTTTTGAAGAGTCAGTTCTTTCGATGAAGAATCAGGTCTTTTAATGAAGAGGCAGTTTTGCGATGAAGACTCAGTTCATGCGATGAAGAGTCATTTCTTGTGATGAAGAGCCGGTTCTTGCGATGAAGAGCAAGTTCTTGCAATGAAGAGTCAGTTCTTGCGATGAAGAATCAGTTCTTGTTATGAAGAGTAAGTTCTTTCGATGAAGAGTCAGTTCTGATGAAAAGTCAGTTCCTGCGATGAAGAGTCGGTTCTGGCGATGAAGAGTCAGTTTTTGCGATGAAGTGTAAGGTCAAGAGATGAAGTTAGTTCTTATAATGAAGAGTCAGTTCATGTCACAAAAGACAGTTCTTGTGATGAAGAGGCAGTTCTCTTTACGAAGAGCCTGTTCTTGTGGTGAACAGATAGTTCTTGTGATGAAGAGCCAGTTCTTGTTTTGGGTAATCATTTCTGTGATGAAGATTCAGTTCATGTGATGAAGAGTCAGTTCTTGTGATGAAGAGTCAGTTCTTGTTATGAAGGGTCAGTTCTTGCGAAGAAGAGGCACTTCTTGCGACGAAGAGTCTGTTCTTGTTATGAAGAGTCAGTTCTTTTGATGAAGAGTCAGTTCTTGTGATGAAGAGTCAGTTCCTGCGATGAAGAGTCAGTTTTTGCGTTGAAGAGCCGGTTCGTGCGACGAAGTGTCAGTTCTTGTTATGAAGAGTCAGTGCTTGTGATTAAGAGTCAGTTCTTGCGATGAATAATCAGTTCTTTTATTGACGACACAGTTCTTGCGATGAAGAGTCAGTTCTTGCAATGAGGAGTCAGTTCTTCTAATGAAGAGCCAGTTCTTGCGATGAAGATCCAGCTCTTATGATGAAGAGTCAGTTCTTGTGATGAAGAGCCAGTTATTGCTATGAAGAGTCTGTTCTTGTTATGAAGAGCCAGTTCTTGTGATGGAGTCAGTTCTGATGAAGAGCCAGTTTTCGTGATGAAGAGTCAGTTCTTGCGATGAAGAGTAAGTTTTTGCATTGAAGAGTCAGTCATTGCAATGAAGGGTCAGTTCTTGTTATGAAGAGTAAGTTCTTATGAATAGTAAGTTATCTTGATGAAGAGTGAGTTGTTATGAAGAGCCAGTTGTGATGAAGAGTCAATTCATGTTGTGAAGAGTCAGTTTTTGCGATGAAGAATCAGTTATTTTGATGAAGAAACCATTCTTGCGATGAAGAGTCAGTTCTTGTGATGAAAGTCAGTTGTTGTGGTGAAGAGTTAGTTCTTGCGATGAAGTCTGTCTTCTTGTGCTGAAGAGTCAGTTTTTGTTTTGAACAGTCAGTTCTTGCGTCGAAGAAGCAGTTATTTGATGGAGAGAAAGTTCTTGTTAGGAAGAGTCAGTTCTTGTCATGAAGAGTAAGTTCTTGTAATAAGAGACAGTTCTTGTGATGAAGAGGCAGTTCTTGTTGCGAAGAGCCAGTTCTTGTGGTGAAGAGATAGTTCTTGTGATGACCAGTCAGTTCTTGTTTTGAATAATCAGTTCTTGTGATGAACAGTCAGTTCTTGTGACGAAGAGTCAGTTCTTGTAATGAAGAGTCAGTTCTTGTGATGAAGAGTCAGTTGTTGCGATGAAGAGTGTGTTTTTGCGTTAAAGAGTCGGTTCATGCGATGAAGTGTCAGTTCTTGTTAGGAAGAGTCAGCTCTTTGATGAAGAGTCAGTTATTGTGATGAAGAGTGTGTTCTTACGATGAATAATCAGTTCTTTTAATGACGACACAGTTCTTGCGATGAAGAGTCAGTTCTTGAAATAGGGAGTCAGTTCTTGAGATGAAGAGCCAGTTCTTGCGATGAAGAGCCAGTTCTTATGATGACGATTCAGTTCTTGTTATGAAGAGCCAGTTATTGCGATGAAGAGTCTGTTCTTGTTATGAAGTGCCAGTTCTTGTGATGGAGTCAGTTCTGATAAAGAGCCAGTTCTTGTGATGAAGAGTCAGTTCTTGCGATGAAGAGTACGTTTTTCCATTGAATAGTCAGTCCTTGCGATGAAGTCAGTTCTTTTGATGAAGAGTCAGTTCTTGTTAGGAGGAGCCAATTCCTGTGGTGAAGAGTTAGTTCTTGTGATCAACAGTCAGTTCTTGTTTTGATTAATCAGTTCTTGTGATGAAGTGTCAGTACATGTGATGAAGAGTCAGTTCTTGTGATGAAGAGTCAGTTATTGAGATGAAGAGTCAGTTCTTGTGATGAAGAGTCAGTTCTGGCGAAGAGTCAGTTCTTGCGACAGAGTCTGTTCTTGTTATGAAAAGCCAGTTCATGTGGTGTAGAGTCAGTTCTGATGGATTCATTTGTTTTGCTGAAGAGTCAGTTCTTGTTATGAAGAGTTAGTTCTTGTGATGAAGGGTAAGTTCTCGTCATGAAGAGTCAGTTATTGTTATGAAGAGTATGTTCTTGTTATGAAGAGTCAGTTCTTGTGATGAAGAGTCAGTTATTGCGATGAAGCGTCAGTTCTTGCGATGAAGAGTCAGTTCTTGTGATGAAGAGCCGGTTCTTGCGATGAAGAGCAAGTTCTTGCGATGAAGAGTCAGTTCTTGCGATGAAGAATCATTTCTTTTGAATATATATGTTCTTGTGATGAAGAGTCAGTTCTTATTTTAAAGAGTCAGTTCTTGCCATGAAGAGTCAGCTCTAATTATTAAGAAGAATCAGTCATTGTGATCAAGAGTCAGTTCTTGTTATGAAGAGTAAGTTCTTTTGATGAAGAGTCAGTTCTTCTGAAGAAAAGTCAGTTCTTGCGATGAAGAGTCAGTTCTGGCGATGAAGAGTCAGTTTTTACGATGAAGTGTAAATTCATGAGATGAAGTCAGTTCTTATTAGGAAGAGTCAGTTATTGTCATGAAAAGTAAGTTCTTGTCACAAGAGACAGTTCTTGTGATGAAGAGGCAGTTCTTGTTATGAATAGCCAGTTCTGTGGTGAACAGATAGTTCTTGTGATGAACAGCCAGTTCTTGTTTTGAGTAATCTGTTCTTGTGATGAAGAGTCAGTTCTTGTTATGAAGGTTCAGTTCTTGCGAAGAAGAGGCAGTTCTTGCGACGAAGAATCTGTTCTTGTTATGAAGAGTGAGTTCTTGTTATGAAGAGTCAGTTGTTATGATGAAGAGTCAGTTTTTGCGTTGAAGAGTCGGTTCGTGCGATGAAGTGTCAGTTCTTGTTATGAAGAGTCAGGTCTTTGATGAAGAGTCAGTTCTTGTGATGAAGAGTCAGGTCTTGTGATTAAGAGTCAGTTCTTACGATGAATAATCAGTTCTTTTATTGACGACACAGTTCTTGCGATGAACCGTCAGCTCTTGCAATGAGGAGTCAGTTCTTGCGATGAAGAGCCAGTTTTTGCAATGAAGAGCCAGTTCTTATGATGAAGAGTCAGTTCTTGTGATGAAGAGCCAGTTATTGCGATGAAGAGTCTGTTCTTGTTATGAAGAGCCAGTTCTTGTGATGGAGTCAGTTCTGATGAAGAGCCAGTTCTTGTGATGAAGAGTCAGTTGCGATGAAGAGTAAGTTTTTGCATTGAAGAGTCAGTCCTTGCGATGAAGAGTCAGTTCTTGTTAAGAAGAGTCAGTTCTTTTGATGAAGAGTCAGTTCTTTTGATGAAGAGTCAATTTTTGTGATGAGGAGTCAGTTCTTATGAGGAAGAGACAGTTCTTGTTATGAAGAGTCAGTTCTTGTGATGAACAGTCAGTTCTTGTTCTGATTAATGAGTTCTTGTGATGAAGAGCCAGTTATTGCGATGAAGTCTGTTCTTGTTATGAAGAGCCAGTTCTTGTGATGGAGAGTCAGTTCTGATGAAGAGTCAGTTCTCGTAATGAAGAGTCAGTTCTTGCAATGAAGGGTCAATTTTTGTGTTGAATAGTCAGTCCTTGCGATGAAGAGTCAGTTCTTTTGATGAAGAGTCTGTTCTTGTTATGAAAAACCAGTTCTTGTGATGAAGTGTCAGTTCTTGTGATGAAGAGTGAGTTATTGCAATGAAGAGTCAGTCCTTATTATGAAGAGTCAGTTCTGGAGATGAAGAGTCATTCTTGCGATGAAGAGCCAGTTCTTGCGATGAAGAGTGATTCTTGCGATGAAGAGTGTTCGTGTGTTGAGGCGCCAGTTCTTGTTTTGAAGAGTCAGTTATTTCGATAAAGAATCAGGTCTTTTAATGAAGAGACAGTTTTGCGATGAAGAATCAGTTCTTGCGATGAAGAGTAAGTTCTTGCAATGAAGAGTCTTTTCTTGTGATGAAGAGCCGGTTCTTGCGATGAAGAGCAAGTTCTTGAGATGAATTTAGTTCTTATGATGAAGAGTCAGTTCTTGTTAGGAAGAGTCAGTTCTTGTCATGAAGAGTAAGTTCTTGTGACAAGAGACAGTTCGTGTGATGAAGAGGCAGTTCTTGTTACGAAGAGCCAGTTCTTGCGGTGAACAGATAGTTCATGTAATGAACAGCCAGTTCTTGTTTTGAGTAATTAGTTCTTGTGATGAAGAGTCAACTCATGTGATGAAGAGTCAGTTCATGTGATGAACAGTCAGTTCTTGTGATGAAGAGTCAGTTCTTGTTATGAAGGGTCAGTTCTTGCGAGGAAGAGGCAGTTCTTGCGACGAAGAGTCTGTTCTTGTTATGAAGAGTGAATTCTTGT